>NC_137760.1:3683400-4351400 GCF_963264785.1 Psittacula echo | reverse complement strand
CCGACCCCACACATCCCAGTGTGATGATGAGGGCTATGGGGCGCCTGTCCAGGGGCTGTGGCTCCAGGGAAGGGACAAGAGAGGGGATTTCCTGCTCCGATGACTCAGGCTTCCTCCTCCACCCAGCCCCACGCCAGCGGGAAGGAGCCTGCCCCATGGCAGGGACCAGTGCATCCGCCCCAAGCTCTTCCTGTGGGTCGGCGCCGGGCAGGGGCCCTGCAGCCGGGGGTCACTGGGGCAGGCTGGTGGGTCCCCCCCATGCAAGGGGGGCTTGGCAGGATGCTCAGAGCAGGGCCTGCTCAAACAGGGGTTTCCGGGGGGAAAATAAGCACCGGGAGTGGTGCCTGCACTGAAAGCTGGAGGTGCCATGGGTGGGTGGGAAGGGATGGAGATGCCATGGGTTGGAAGGGTCCTGGTTCAGGTACATGGTGCTGCTCAGGAACCACACAACTCCTCATTGCTTGTGAGCACCTTTTATTGAACAACTGAAAACACAACAGCCGGACACACTACACACGCTTACAGTTGTTACTGTACAGGACGCGGTTACGTGGCTGCCAAGACTGTTGCCACATGAGCCTCCCTCCATTGTGCTGCACTGCAACGCTCCTCATGCCCTGCTCTCCTTGGACTGAGTTCTGAAACCTGAGGCTGGAGAGGAAGCACCGTTATGGTCAGCACCCACCTCCAGCCACATGGACCCACATGGAGCTCCTTTGGCGGCCAGACCCACCACGAGCCGCGGGGACGTTGTGTCCAACCATCAATGCAGCACTGCCAAGTCTACCACTAACCAGGTCCCCAGGTGACACCTCTAAGAGGTTAGAAACCTCTTCCCACCTTGGGTACGCTGCACTGTGAGAGTCCTGATCCAGGCTCCACTTTTCCTGCTGCCTACAGCCACCTCCACCCCATCACCCCAACGCCCTTTGGTGCAGAGCACGAACTCACTCGTCGTCATTCAACACCCTCGTGGTGCGACAGCAATTTGGGCCGCTTCTGTTTAGCAGCAGGAGGAGGAGCGCCAGGGTGACCGGCGCAAACAAGCAGAAGATGAATACCAGACACACCTTCGCGAAGCCCACGCTCTCCACATCTGCTCCATTTAAGCACAAGGAAACAAAACAACCCCCTTGAGGGGACACAACATGGAACCCAGATGGGTGCCTGCCCAGCCCCAGTGGCTCTGACAAGTCACTACCAGAACAGGAATCCATCCCATGAGAACTCTCCCTCTGCTGCCTTCACCACTCACCCTGCTTGGTGGGACTGCTGCCATTCACGCTTGTTGCCCCTCCTCTCTCCCAGCAAGTTGGTGGTTTCCAGCCGGGATAGCAATGGCAGGTCCCTAGGTTATTGCAGACCTGTGTGACAGACAGGGAGGGATGGGATTTATCACCCCCTGCAGAGAGTGATGCCCGCACATCCTCACCCACCAGACACTGGGCACAGGGCTCTGCTGGTGGCACTTGAGCAGCCTTGAGAGATGCTCTGGCACTTCCACCACCAACCTCACCTCTGCTGCTCCTCCCCACAGATAGGACCCAATGGCTGCTTTAGCAAAGCCACATCCCCAGCACATCAAACACCACGAGCGCCGCGACTTACGCCGTGATTGTGGCACTTCATCCCACAGGTGTAGTTCAGGACAGTGACAGGCACGCACATCTGGTTCAGGCAGATCTATAGCACAAGCACACAGGCAGCCCTGGCTCCATCAGGGAGCTCACAAGGGAGCATCAGGCTTCGTGATGGACCCATCTGAAAGGGTTCCCATGCATCCATCCCGACTCCTTTGGGATGGAGCTAAAGAAAAGCCACTGCCCTCGTGGTCCTGATGCCATTACCACTGCAACGCTTTCTACAGGTCCTTCCTCTCCCAAAGGAGCTGCTACCATCAGGGCATCGCTTACCTTGTGGTCACCACAGACGGTGCCATCGTTCACCAGCATGGGGTCCCTCTCCGTGGGAGGCTTCATGTAGTCCAATGTCACACACAGCTTGTTCTGCACCAGAGCGTACATCACCGCAGCCTTCTCCTTGGTGAACGGCCTGGAGCTCGAATATTCACACACAAGCTTCCCACACCGGAGATCCCTGCAAAGGCATCACAAGCAAAGGACTTGGCCACAGCCACCTTCAACCTTCAACCTTCCACTGCAGCTCCGTTGCCATCACCACTGGGAGCGTGGACCCCGAGCGCCTGGTTCCCAGCACATGGACACGGCACCCTCACCTTCACACAGGCCTGGGAAGCATCTCCCCTCGCAGCTCCACATGGACTCATTCAGTGCTCAGCAACGTTTCCCTTGCACGTTTTGGGATCCCACCTCTCCCGCTCCATGGCAGACCCCACCGCAGCACTTACTTCCATGCACACCGCTGGTAACCCTGTTGGTTGGAGCCGCAGTGCCCCATTCTGTCCATTTGGCTGTTAATTTCCTCATAGCAAGCCAAGGGCCCATTCTTGGCCACTGCAAACACAGAACAACACACACAGTCTGTCCCACAGCCTCTCTCCACCTTGGGAATGAGCATCTCCACAGGCTACCCTGCTCCTCAGTGATGCTCGGGGCCACCGGCATCAGACCCAGCCTGGTCCCTCCAACCCGCCATGGTGGGATGCTCCAGCTTGGATCACCTGCCATGAGGTCTCTGCTCTCATTGACACCTTATAAACACCCCAGACTACCCCGTGCCCTGACAGCACACTGATGGGCACGTAGTCCAACATGTTTCCTCCCTTTCCTCCACACCACCCATCCCGTTTCACACACACACATAGGTGCGGGTGCCAGGGTTTCTCCCTCCCGGAATCCATCACCCTCACCTGAGCCGAAGATCCTCCGACACTGCTTGTCGGCTGTCTGGCAGGCTCCCCGGTAGCAGAAGGCGGTGTTCCTGCTGCAGGGATGCCCATCCATGACCCAGAGGTCGGGTGAGCACTGCGCAGAGGTGCCGTTGCAATATTCCTTCAATTCACACTCATCCTCTGAGCTGCTTCTACAAACTGCGCCTTTCCTCCTAAACTAGAGAAAAGGGATGAGAGGAGAACTTGCAATAGGAGAACTGGGCTGCCTGGCTGGGATGGCCAAACCAGGGGGATATAGGTAAGCAAGCGATGCCGGTGCAGGGATTATCCCATGGGAATGCAGCATTCCCATCCCATCACACGGCTCACCCGGCATTTCTGGCAGCACGGTCCCGTCAGGCACTGCACCCCCCTCCTCAGCTTGCAGCCAATGGTGCAGCACGGGTCACGCCTGCATTCCTGGAGGTGACCGGTGGGGACAGTCGGGAAAGGTCCCGCTTCTCCCAAGGATAAGGGATTAAGCTTGGCCTTTCCCATCTCCCAGGCTCTGCTGTGGCCGATGGCACCCACGTCCCCCTCTGCCATGCTGGCTGCCCCCAGCCACCCATGCTCCCATAGCACGTCCATATTGTCCATCCTCACAACACTTCCAAGCCCCATCCATCCATCACCACCACCACACAAGTCCTCTGTGACAGACTTGAGACACGGTGGCCACCACAGCCAAGTGTCTGCTTGGCTTCAGGGTCTCATAAAGCCTGCAGAGAGGACTGGAGGGTACAATTCCCACCTCCCTTGGGGATGTTCCCACATGGCTTGTCTGTACCAATGCTCCGCAGCTCACCTCTGCTGTACCGCAGTCACAAGCCTCTCCCGGCTCCACCACTTTGTTCCCACACCTGGGAGCTTTGTAGGCTACATCCATGGCCGGCCTCTTCCGCAGGCACTGCCCTTCCCCAGAGGCAAGGAAACGCTGGAAGTCTCTTATGCTGCAGGTGCTGAAGGCTTTCACACCAGGCGAGTGCCTGCAGGTGAGGACAGGGCTGTGCTACCACGCTCTAAGGCATCAGTAACACGGAGCAGCCCGTGCCCTCTGCCCCTGCTCGTGGGCACATCCCCTGCTCTGCCCTCATGGGTGGCATCACTCGGGTACCACACCAAAACCCCTCTGCGTGCCCAGGGGCAGCCTTACACTGAGTTGGGCTGCATGATGCAGGCGGCTCCTGCGCATTGACAGCTCCCAGGGTCCTCCAGCTCCATCCCCAAGCTGAGCCCCAGCAGCTGGGCCACGGTGACTGCAAACGCCTCCAGTGTCATGGCCCTGCGGTACTGTGGGGACAGGGAGGGAAGGTGTGAGGGGTCCTGTGCCCCAGCACCTCGGCTGCACAGCTCAGCTCCCACCTGGAGCGGGGTCCTCAGCCAGGGATGTGCATGGGGCTTAGATGCTGCGGCACCGCTCACCACATCACCTGTAGGGATGGGAGGTTATGGGGCAGACAGACGGAGGGACCGTACCAAGGCAACGCCTCCAGCATGGGGTCTGAGGCACAGCTTCCTTGCAGAAGATGCACCCACATAGCGGGACTGCTCCCTGTAACTGGGGAACAGACCAGAGTCAGTCTGACACACGGGGTGACGGCACCCTCCTTCCCTTTCGACCCAGCTCTCACAGCCATCCTTATCTTACACAAATAGGAACATTGCGTCCTGCCGCCACGACACGCGATGCTCGTTTTTCCACTGCAGAAAGCTCTGCAGCAGCTCCTCGGCATCTCCTGTGGTTGGGATTCGGCTCTTTTCAATCCAGAGCTCCAGGGAAGACAGCACCATGGTCAGATTGAGGGGAGCAAACATCTGGAGGGAGGCAGACAGACACCGCGGCTGGTCCATAGAGCCCTGCTGAGCCACAGCATCCAGCTTGCTCTATGTGTGGGGCCTTATCATTGCCCACACCACCACCACACATCCCATACACGCTCAGGGTGCAGCTTACACTGTTCACGTAGCTGAAAAGCTGCGCTATCTTGGCCACCACAACATCCTTGTCTGCTCCCATGTAGTCGTACTGAAAGGTGGCAAGCATCAGAGCACATCAGGGCACCGTGCGGGGCTGTGGTCCCTGCCACACGTATTCCTGGTCATCCCAAGGGGGTTAGCTCCTGTTGCTTACCAGAGCCTTGTCCAAAACGACGTGCATTTCCAGGTACAGAGGGGATCTGCTGGCGGCTTCCTTAACCTATAGGAAAATCAAATGACAAAACACAACACCCCCATGCACGTGTTAGTGCAGAGCTGCTGCCGTTCATAGTCCATGGTCAGGTTCTGCACTTCATGGCCAGTTGGAGCTGTCAGACAAACAGCCCCGAGGTGCCGTCCTTCCGTCATCCACAACATGACATCCTCAACCAGATTCCATCAGTGCTTACAACAAAGGAGCATCTTGGAAAGGCTGAAAAAGGCCTCTCACAGCAGAGCAGAGGCAAGCAGGGATTCCTTACCATTCCCAACCGCTCCGTATCCCCACAGCCCCATACCCTCCTGGTGCCACACAAGCACTGGGTACCAAGAAACCCCCAACCTGCTCACCCAGGCTCGAGCCACCCTCACAGCTCCCTCCCAGCACAAGCAGAGGCCTCATCCTTAGCACAGATAAGTTACAAAGCCCTTTAGCATCTGCTGCACTGAATACACTCAGGAACAACACGTTATAGCACAAAGAGGCATCCTTCAGCTGCACACTTCCCATGTCCACAGCAACATCCCACCAGGAGATGTACTCACCGCTACTGCATCCTCTGGCTCCAGTGGCACCTCCTTAGGCCAGACAAGAGAACTCTTCTCTGCCAGCAGCTGAGCCTCTGTGTTTTCATTCCATATCCGGTACACGAGATGCTGATTCCTGGCTGCAGCTTCCAGAGGCTTGATCCCGTAGCTGGCATTGGCGAGCTGCAGGATCCCGCTGGAAAGCAAGGGGGCAGAGTGGCAGGAATGGCTCTGCCACCACTGCGGGATGACACCAACATCCCTATGGAACAGCAATGGCTTTACCTCAGGCCGGAGCAGGTGCTGAGGGCCACAAGTGAAATAGGGAAACCCTTGATGTCGCCTTCATAGAAGCAATCCCGCTGGAAGCAGCAAAGCCACGTCAATGGCTCGGTGCCCTCTCCCCAGAGACCTGGGTAGCGCCATGGTCTCCAATCCCATAGGGAAAGGATGCACAACAGGGAGAAGCACAACACCTCTGGGAACCCCCCTTCCTCAGCCACACGGCACCAACCATGGAAGTCTGAGCATCGATGGCTGCCCCATCCCTGGCAGTGTTCAAGGCCAGGCTGGATGGAGCTTGGAGCAAGCTGCTCTGGATGAGCTTTAAGGTCTCTTCCAACCCAACCCATTCCCTGACTCCCTGGCACCGTGTTGGGACAGAGCAGGACAAGCCCCCTCTGCGTGTTCCTCCTGCAGCCTCCCCATTCAGACGCATGGGGTGCATAGAGCACAGGGCACAGCCGTTACCTCCACGTGTGCCGGTTCGGATTCTGTGAGCCCTCCTTGGCCATCGCTGTACACCCGGAAATCCTCCGCCAGAAACGCTCTGCGCACACAACAGAGATGCGGCCCCTGCAGCGGGCACCGTGCGGGACAGAGCCCTCCCCTCGGCCCGGGGCGGGGGGGGGATGCTACGGAGGGTGCGGGTCCCGCTGTGCCCCACTCACTGCTGCCGCAGCCGCACGGTGCGCGGGGTCCCCTCGATGGGGATGCTGAAAGCCCGGGCACGCTGCCCGCGGGGAGAGCAGCGTTAGGGACCAGCGGGGCTGGGGGGACGGGCAGCGGCGGGGCCGGGGGCTCCGCACCTACCTGGGGGGCACCTCCCGCCGCCACCGACCCCGGCCCGAACCCCAGCCCCAGCCCCAGCCACAGCCACAGCCCCGGCGCTGCCCGCATCGCCCCAGCGTCCGGTAACGGCCCCGCCGCCCCCCCCCGAACACAGCGCGGACACGCGGCTGCGCCCAACGCCTTTATTAACGACTGCGGGGAGCCCCCGCGCCCGCCTCTGCGGCCCCGCCCGGCTCCGGCTCCGGCTCCGGCTCCAGCTCCGTGCTCTCCTCCGTGTCCGTGTTCGACTCCGGCTCCGCGTTGCGGCCGTCGTCGGGGCTGCGGGGACACCCGGCCTCAGCCCCGCTTCTCGTCGCTTTCCCCTTCCCCATCACACGGGCGAGCCCCCGTTCTCCCTTTCCCCCCGGTCCTGCAGCTTCGCCTGTGCTTTTCCCCTTTCCCTTGGAATTCCCAGCTGGAAAACCTGCTTCCCTGGCTCCCGCACACGGATACCCGCTTGGTGTCGGGAAGTTTTGTTTTGCTTCACCACCAACTCACCCCTGGGTTCGCAACCACCTCCCTGTAAAGAACCCGTTCTGCCGCCTCCACCTCACAACCACAATGATGCTACAGAGGAGGAAGAGGAGGATGCCGAAGCCCAGCAGCAGCCCGTTTATCAGCAGGGCAGAGCTTTGGACACTTCCAGCTGGGGAGCAAAGCAAAGGTGCAGCTGTGGGTGATGCCACGGGCTCAGCGTCACAGTTTGTGGGGTCGTAGGAGCTGCTGTTGTACCCAGGAAAACCATGGGGCACCCACCGGCCTCCCATGGGTTGTCGACGCTGCCGCCGACAAAGGGTCCTGTGGTCTCGCAGTTGGGTGGGCTCCAGCCCCGATGGCAGTGGCAGTTCTTCTTGTTGTTGCACACCTGCATGCACCAGGGTGGGCAGAAAGCATCCCTCCTTGTACAGCCTGAGGAGCCTGGTTCACTGCTGCAGGACTGCGGCACTCATCCACACATCCCGGTCCAGACACAGCACCCTGCCCCGCACAGCTACACTCATCCTTTCCAACACCATTTCCATGATGGGCCGTTAAACCCTCCCTAAATATTCTTGCTTTCCCCCTCCCCTCCCAGTTTTCTGCTAATCTGGACAAGCAAAGACTCCACACTCCTTTATCTCCTTTGTTTTTCACTTGGGACACAAAGGAATTCGGGCAATCTCACTTCATTTCTCCCACAGCAACCCAAAACACAGCTCTGGCCCATTCACAAACAAGCCCCAAGGGCCATTTTACCAGAACCACTCATTCCTCTGCAGCAGCATCAACTCAACACCACCAAGGTAACGGCGCTGCTGTGACTTACCCCATGCCCGTGGCATTTCTCCTGCACATTGCAGTCGTACTTCAGCACTGAATGTGGTTGGCACGTGCCATTCAAACAAACCTGCAGGACCAAACGGAGAAGGAAGAATCCTGCTGGGTGCTTTTACATCCCTTCACCATTGTTTGCCATGAGTCTAAGAAGCATTCTGAGCCCTAAAGAATGACCAAAGGGACTGCACAGGCAGTGATTACTGGAACTCTAAGTGCAGACCACCTTTAACCCACACTGTGAAATGAAGCTATTTCTACCACTAATTCTGTGCCATTTCCAGATGATCCCATAGGATTTCTCACCTTTCCAGGGCCACATTTTGTTCCTTCCTGCACCATGAGGGGATCAAACTTTGTGGGCCCGTTCATAAAGTCGAAAGACACGCACAGATGCTCTTGCACATGAGCATAAATTATGGCCCCCTTCATCTTTGTGAAGGGAAGACGATTCGGGTACACGCACACCAGCTTTCCACATCCCAGATTCCTAGGACAATCAGCACAATGAATCAGAACACAGCACTGATTGATCCCAGTGCTGGGAATGTCCAGGTGCACAAAGTGGGGAGGGGGATTTACACAACATAAAACCACATGGATGTGATGCTCTGCAAGAGTTGAATCTGTGACAGCACGGGAGGAGCCATCCTGCGAACCAGAGCATCCACTGCAGCCCCATTAGGTCTGTGCTGCAGTTGCCTCCAGCTTCTCTCCATCATCATTTCCCTATGGAACACCCAGAGCTAACACTGCAAAACATCTTATGGCAACCTCCTCACAGGTTATTGCTTTGCATGGACAGGAAAAGGAAGCACAGATTAACTGTATGTCCCCGGTTCAACGCCCTGCATCCCCTTGCAACCTACGGCCAGGAGCAGGGCCGGTAGCCATCCATCGGGTGCTTGCCACAGTGCCCAAACCTGTCCTGCTGGCTGTTGACTTCTTCATAACAGGCCAAAGGAGCATTCTTTGCACCTGAAAGTATAGAAGCAAAGCTGATTACAGACCAGGATAGCTCTGTTGCCCCCACGTTCAGCCTGAAACCCCCCCTTTGGATGGCCCATTCCTTTCCCATGGTCCCCCCACCTTTTCCTACACCGCACACTCCAGCAGTGCCCACATTCCCTAACTTCACACAGGAGAGAGCGTGCTCATGCATCCCGCTTGGATCCTTCCACCCTGGACCTCACTGTTAGTACCAGTGATGCCAGAGCATCCGTTACCTTTCCCATAGATGTGCTGGCACTGCAGGTCCGCGGACTGGCAGCGGCCCTTGTAGCAGTAACCGGTGCCCTGCTCGCAGCCGTGCCCGTCCTGCACGTACAGGTCGGGGGGGCAGGAGCTCGAGGCCCCGGTGCAGAACTCGGCCAGGTCACACTGCTCGTCGGCGGCGGGGCGGCACTGCCAGTGCTTGCGCTTGAACTGAGGAGGAGGAGGAGGCAGGAAGGACCCTTCATCCGCACATAGACACCAGTGGGGGACCCCCATCACAGCCTCCCCCCCCCCCCAGTGCTCTCAGGACCCCCTCTGAGGCACTCAGGTCATGCACTGCTCTAAGAGCATCCCCAGGGATGCTCCTGCTGGAACCTCTCTGCACAGCACAGGGTTTGTCTCCATCCTTCCTCATGGGAACACTCTCTTTCCCCAAGAATAAATCATGTAGAAAGCTCTGCTTTACCTGACAGTCATTACAGCATGATCCAAAAGAGACAAAATGCAGCACAAATACCATTAAGGTTTCTGGATATACCCATCCAAGCCAAACCAGAGGGCTGGTTGACGATGCTCCTATAGAATCCGCCTTCTCCATGGCTGAAATATGGGATTAACTTCTGATAACGCTGGGCACCACTCACCTGGCAATTTTGACAGCATAATCCCGAGGAGCACTGCGCTCCTGGCTTGAGGAGGCACTGGGGAGTACAGCATTTGTCTGAGGCACAGTCCTGCAAACACATCCAGAATCGTTATCCGCTGCAGATTTCCCTATGGGCTGGGTAGCGCTTGCCCTGACCCCATCCTCCCAGCACACAGACCCCTCAATGTGGCCAAGGGACCAGTGGGAACGCTGCGCTTGTGTGTCTTACCCTAGAGATGCTTTATCCACCCCCTGAGCCTGGCTTGCACCCGCTCTCAGCACCCACCTCTATCGAGCCACAGTCGCACTGCTCGCCAGCATCCACCACGCCGTTGCCGCATGAACTCTGATGGTGGAAATGCTGGCGCTGAGCTTGCCTCATGACCGGGCAGTCCCTGTTCTGCTTCAGGAAGCTCTGAAAGTCCCTGATGCTGCAGTTGCTGAAGGCTTTTGCCCCATTGAAATTCCTAAAATGAAAGTTATCCATCTGTGTGTTAACACATCCACCCCTGCTCGCTCGCTCCAGATCTCTGTGCAGCTCAGATGCTGGCACAAGGCGCAGCGGTACCCTGGGTGTCTTGCAGTTCCCTTGCCAAACTCAGAGCCAGAATGGATCTTGCCTGAGCAAAAGATACCCAAGACACCCACGATGGGAGCATCCCCAACCACCAACTCACAGCGCCTCGGGGCTCATGATGCAGACGTGCCCGGGGCAGCGGCACTGTGGGGACCCATCATAGCCGATGCCCAGGCTGCGCCCCAGCAGCTGAGCCAGGAGGGCAGAGAAGGACTCCAGCGATACACCCTTCTGGAACTAGAGGAGGAGAGAGCAGGGCTGCAGCATCTTCCCTGCGCATCCTTCCCATCGGATCCCAGCTCCGGCTGCGGATGCTCCCATCCATCCCTATGGCTCAGGGACATAGGGCTGATAGGGACAGGCAGCACCGTACCACGGCCACGATGCCGGCAGCATCTCTCTGACACACTTTTCCTGGAGCTGTTGTGCCCACAAACGCTGCTTGGTCCCTGTACCTGAAACACAGGGGCATCCACAGGCAGAGCCAATGGTGCTGCCCCGCTTTATGCATGCAAAGCCTCTTAGCTTGTACAAGAAGCATCCCATCCAAAGCAAAGTCTGCTCTTCACAAGCACGGGCGTTCAGCAGGCTGCTATCTGCTCTTAAACAATGACAACTGATTCTTACAGCAGCAGATAGGGCACTTCGGGGGGGTGCAGGGCATGGCTGCTCTTCTTCCACTGCAGCAGCCGCATCAGCACTTCTTCTGCATTCCCTGTTGTCTTCAGGATGCTGTTATCCATCCAGACCTCCACGGAGGACAGTGTGACGGTTAGATTAAGAGACTTGAACATCTGAAAGTTAAACGAGAGCCGTGGCTGCTCCCATACGTTCCGTTTCAGGGGCTGCTTGAATGCTTGCTCCTTCAGGCAAACAGACGGGAGCAGTTGGCAGCTGATCTGCTGCTCTGTGTGTGTGTGATGGAAATGGTGCAGGAAATGGGCATGGAAGCGTGTCCCAAAGGGAAACCCCGAATTCAGTTCAGTGAGCGGGATCTAATAAAGACAAGCTCAGCTTGAGCAGAGATGTTAAATACACACACAGAATACACAAACTGCTTCTTGTCTGCATTTTTGCCTGTTTCCAGGAGGAGACACTCTAGCCCCTTGGGTTTCAAGCCAAACGCTCACACGGATGCCTATGCTGTGTGCTACACAGGCAGGAACAAGCCCCAGTCACTCCCTAAGAGGCAGATGGAAAAGAGCAGCAGAGGCTGCAGGCTCTGATTTACAGCATCAGTGAGGGGCAAAAGCCTCCTACCCCAGCCTGGATGAGTCCTACGCAAACCTGAAGCTCTGCCAGCCTAACCCGAAGAGTCAAAAGCTGAGAGTTGGTACCACCAGAAAGCACATTTAGTTATTATCTCCTCCGAAACTAGTCAAATCCTACCCATCAGTGTGATGGGTATCAGTGTGCTGAAACGAGCCATCGCGTTTTCCACCTCAGTACATCCAAATCATACAAAACTTACAACGCTGAGCAGGCTGGAGACCTGAACCATCTTCTGGACCACAACATAGTCGTCTGCACCCAGGTAGTCATACTGAAACAGGACACGAGGCTGGTTGCAGGTTATTTGCCATGCAGAAGCACGTGGGGTTGTCACACTCTTTCTCAGAGGGGCTTCTGCACACTGAAACGTGGCCACAGGCCGGGCAGGACCATGGGAACCATCACCACAGTGATTTAGCACTGATTTAGCACAGCTTGAGCCAGGGGAAGACCACAAACACAGGACAGGAACCGACTGACACAGACTCACCAAAGCCCTCTCCACAATGAGGTGCAGCGCGATCTTCGTCTCGTACCTGGGCTGGAAAACAGGGTTCTTCGCTGTTAATCATTCATTGCACCAGCTCAGTCACGAGGCATAAGGAATGCTGGCTCGCCTGGGACACTAAACCCTCCCGAAGGCGCTGCCATCTGCTGATGTTATTGTCAGACCAGATAGCAAAAGCCAGGCATTAACACTTGGGACAAGGCTGAAGTCTTTTGCTAATGGCATTGGCTCTGGGCTAAGGTGAGCCCTGGGATGCTCACAGGAATCCTATGGCTGAAGCAGCCAGCACATCGCTGCCAAGCATCTGCAAACCAGAGGGAGAAATATCCCCCTTTTCCAAACCCATCAGCAAACCTTGTAGCCCTTGGGGACACCTCTCATTAGGCACTAGATGGGTAATGACCCACACAACACCCGACACAAGCATTCCCCCTCATCCCTGTCCACCCAGACAGCACCCAGCAAAGCTTCCCATGGGATAAGACCCCCTTTGTGTGACGGGGACAGCAGCAGCAGGGCCAGAACCGGCACTCGGAGCTCACTTCATCACGTCCCTGTGCTCTGCTCGGTGCCTCCATCGCCGTCAGCCCATCGGGCCCTGCCTCGGGGCGGCTGCTGGTGAGGAGGGAACCCGCGGCCGTCCCGTCCCTCACGCGGTACACAAGGTGCTCGAACGCAGGGGAATAGCCCAGGGGCTCGATGCCGTAGCTGACGTTGTCGAACTGCAGCAAGCCCCTGCCACGGGACAGCAGCGGATGCTGACACCCGGCTGCTGCAGCATCCCTGGGTACCGATGTGCTGCTTCCTTACCTGAGCCCCGAGCACGTGCTGAGGGTCACTGCTGAGCCGGGGAAGCCGTCGATGTAGCCCTGGTAGTAGCAGCTTCCCTACATCAGGATAGAGCACAAGGAGCCCCTTCCGTGGCTGAAAGGCAGCTGCATCGAGGGTTGTATGGCCCATCTCTCGAGGGATTAAGGAGAGATCCTAGTGTGGGGATGTGGCACCCGCACGATAAAGCGTGATGCTGGCTCTTGTCATGGTCCCCCCCACAAGGAAGGGTGGCCATGGTCAGAATCACCACCTTTAAACCAAACGATCTCCAAAAACCTCCCCAAACATGAACCTGACCACGCATGGAAACCTTATTTTTACCCTTATGCTGTGATGAGGAAGCAAAAAGGTGGAGAGAGGCAATACCCTGGGCACAAGGCAGCAACAGAAGCACTGAGCAGGCCACGGTTACCTTGATAGGGGGTGAGGCAGAGCGCAAAGATTCCTTCTCATTGTACGTGTAAATCCTGAAATCATCCGATAAAAAGAATCTAGACCAGAAAAACACGGAAACCCTCTGGAAACGCTCTGTGATGCCCTTATCCAGAGCTTAGAGAGGTCATTGAGGGTCCCGTAGCTGTGGTGATGCCCTGGCAGAGCCAGACCCTGTGGCTGGATGAGGCAGCATCAGGACCAACTCACTGCGGCTGCAGGCGGATGGTGTACGGCCTCCCCTCTATCTTGAGGACATAGGATGCTGTGGCCTTGGCATGCGGGAGAGCAGAGAAAGGGAGAATTGGCTGTGGAAAGGCACAGAGGGCAGCTGCAAACACAAGGGGTGAGCACGAGAGCTCCAAGGAGCTTGGTTCTATAGGGATGCTGGGGATGGATTCTTCATTAGGGACTGAAGAGACAGGACAAGGGGTAATGGGTTCAAACTGAAACAGGGGAAGTTTAGATTGGATCTAAGGCAGAAATTCTTTACTGTGAGGGTGGTGAGGCACTGGAATGGGTTGCCCAGGGAGGTTGTGAATGCTCCATCCCTGGCAGTGTTCAAGGCCAGGTTGGACAGAGCCTTGGGTGCCATGGTTTAGTGTGAGGTGTCCCTGCCCATGGCAGGGGGGTTGGAACTGGATGATCTTAAGGTCCTTTCCAACCCAACCCATTCCATGGTTCTGTTCTATGACTCTATGATTTCTTCAGTACCGTCTCTCCAGCTGTTTCTGAGAGCAGCTTCTGGGGAACCGTGATGTGCAGCAGCATTTGTGACCCTAGGGAAAGAATCAGTTTTCCCAGTTACAATCCCAGATGGTTGTCACCATGTCAGGACTGCATCTACCTGTACAGACGCCTTTATAGCCCATGGACAGACACAGTTGCTACCTGCAGAGGTTCTTCCAACTCTAGTTTCTACGCTGCTATCATCCAGCCACACTTTATCCTGCAGTATTTAGGCACTTGCATAGGTAAAACAAAGCTCTGTGCGTGCCTAATGCTGGATCAGAGCCCAGGAACATGACCCCTGGGTGAGATCAAGCCCAGCTGAACGAACCCACCTTGCACCAGGAAACGAAATGGGGCGCAGATGCCAGTCCCCCCCTCCCATCCACAGCCGCACAAGGAATATCCTATTCGGAAGGGACCACACCAGCAGCTCCATCCCGACTGCCACCCTCCCCAGGCAGCTCCACACGCTCCCGACCAGCACAAGGCAGCCGGCACCGGCTGCAGCCCCAGCGGGGTCCAACGCTTGTCAACGAGCAGGGATCAAACCCATCCCCGGGGCTCCTCCTGTGCCGGCCGCCGCGATGGGAGAACGAACCCATCCCCGTGTGCCCCCGGGGCAGCGGCACCGGGAGCCCCGGAGCCTGCCCGGCGGGGTGGGGGGGTCCCGGGGCTCTCACTCACGCAGCGCGGTCACCACCGCGGTTCCCAGCGCCAGGCCCGGCCCCATCCCGCCCCGGCGGCCGGTAACGGCCCCGCAGGCCCCCGCACACAGCGCGGACGCGCGGCTCCGCCCAACGCCTTTATTAACGCCCGCGGTTCGACCCCGCGCCCGGCTCCGGCTCCGTGTCCATCTCCAGGCCCGTCACCGAGCTCCACTCCGAGACGTCGCTGCTCTCGGCGGTGACGGCGCTGCTGGGAGGTGCGGAGCAGCGGCTCAGCCCCGGACCCCTTCATCCCTGGGGTCTCCCCATCCCCGGGTCCCTTCATCCCTGGGGTCTCCCCATCCCCGGACCCCTTCATCCCTGGGGTCTCCCCATCCCCGGGTCCCTTCATCCCTGGGGTCTCCCCATCCCCCGGTCCCCTCAGTCCCGGGTCCCTTCATCCCTGGGGTCTCCCCATCCCCGGACCCCTTCATCCCTGGGGTCTCCCCATCCCCGGGTCCCTTCATCCCTGGGGTCTCCCCATCCCCGGGTCCCCTCAGCCCCGGGTCCCTTCATCCCTGGGGTCTCCCCATCCCCGGGTCCCTTCATCCCTGGGGTCTCCCCATCCCCCGGTCCCCTCAGTCCCGGGTCCCTTCATCCCTGGGGTCTCCCCATCCCCGGGTCCCTTCATCCCTGGGGTCTCCCCATCCCCGGGTCCCCTCAGCCCCGGGTCCCTTCATCCCTGGGGTCTCCCCATCCCCGGGTCCCTTCATCCCTGGGGTCTCCCCATCCCCCGGTCCCCTCAGTCCCGGGTCCCTTCATCCCTGAGGTCTCCCCATCCCCGGGTCCCTTCACCCCTGAGGTCTCCCCATTCCCAGGTCCCTTCATCCCTGGGGTCTCCCCATCCCCGCACCCCATCAGCCCCGGGTCCCTTCATCCCTGAGGTCCCCTCAGTCCCGGGTCCCTTCATCCCTGAGGTCTCCCCATCCCCGGGTCCCCTCAGTCCCGGGTCCCTTCATCCCTGAGGTCTCCCCATCCCCGGGTCCCTTCACCCCTGAGGTCTCCCCATTCCCAGGTCCCTTCATCCCTGGGGTCTCCCCATCCCCGCACCCCATCAGCCCCGGGTCCCTTCATCCCTGAGGTCCCCTCAGTCCCGGGTCCCTTCATCCCTGGGATCTCCCCATCCCCGGATCCCCTCAGCCCCGGATCTCCTAAGCCCGGGGGAACCTCCTCGTACCCACGCCTCCCGAGGGAATCACCCAGCCCCAGGGATCACCTCTCCCCCTCCCCGGGGGAGCGCCGTGCCCCATCCCCTCCTGGCACCTCACCTGCTGGTGCTCGGGGGCCGCGGTCCGCACAAGCCCAGCGCCCACCACCGGATCACGAGGCAGACGGCCCCGGCCAGGAGGAGCAGGAGGAGGCAGGAGCCCAGCACCGGCCATGCCGTTGTCACATCCTCCATCCCCCGCGCCAGGGGCAGACCTGGTGGGGCAGCAGAATGGGACCAGCGCCCTCCTCCTCCACCGCAGCCCGGCGCCCATCACCTCCCCATGGTACTGACCCCCATCAAAGAGCTGGAGGCCGCCGTCAATGCTGCCCCCCAGGCGGGATCCCCTCTGCAGGCAGTCCGGGGGCTTCCAGCCAGGGTGGCAGTGGCACTGCCCCTTGTTATTGCACACCTGGAAAGGCAGGGGATGGGTGCTGAGCGATGAATCCATGCAAGGGACCCTCCTGCCCCGACCACCATCAGCCTCTGGCCCATGGTTGGGACAAGGCCATGGGCACTTAGCAGCACTCCAAGGTCATTTAGGAAGGGAATCAGACAAGGAACACACTCTGAAGTGCAGGATCTTGAGACTTTGAGACACTGAGCAAGCATCAGACATCATCCTCCTGCAAAACCCATCACAGCCACCCAACACTTGCATCTCCCCCAGCTCCGCTGCCTCAGTTCTTCCTTCCTTCATCTCTGCTTCCTTCTTTCCCCCCCTTCCATCAACCAACCACACCATCACCTTCTCAACGCGGTGACTTACGCCGTGGCCGTGGCACTTGGCTTTGCTATCGCAGTCATAGCCCAGGACCGAGTGTGGCTGACAAGTGCCGTTTATACACACCTAGAACCACCACAACAGCTCCAGCTTGGCACGGCTTTGCCATCACAGCGCCCAGCCCGTGTCCTGTCGCTTTGGGGGGTCACAAAACGCTTTCTCACCCTCGCAGAGCCACACTTTGTTCCTGGCGGAACCAGGGTAGGATCCAGCCTTGCTCTTGTGTGCAGGTAATGCAGGGACACACACAATTGCCCGCGCACGTGGACGTAGGCAACAGCAGCCACATCCGTCGGGAAGGGATTCCTGTGCGGGTACGTGCAGATGAGCTTCCCGCACCTCAGATCCCTACAAAATCCACGTGCAGGGGCTGTGTAACTCACACACCCGTGCACTGCTACCTGACGGAGCACTAGAACCATTAAACAACGCAATGCAAAGCTGTGTAAGAAAGGATGAGCGGGACGGGGAAGTCAACCTGTGACCCAGGGAGAGACATCGCCCTGCTACCAAGGAGAACACACACCTACTTATTGCTTTGCAAACCTTCCTACGAGCTGGAGCCTTGATGCTGCCCTGGACTGTAAAGCCCTGCCGAAACGTGCCCTTCCCCAGGCCTACCTCCAAGAGCAGGACTTAAAGCCTTGCCTGCGCTGCGACCCGCAGTGGCCAAACCTGTCCCGCTGGCTGTTGAGTTCCTCGTAACAAGCCACAGGAGCGTTCCTTGAACCTACGAGTTTAGCGATAGGATTTGTTCGCGTTTAAATGAACCCAAAGGGGGGTCTTGCGGTACCCAAGCACTTCTTTGCCCTCCGTGCTGCTCGCAGCAGAGCAGAGATGCTCTTTGCTAACTGGAGAAAACATAGTACCTGTCCCTGAAGTGCCAGCCCCAGGCGTTAGCAAACAGGAGGTCAGTTACTGATTACGCTTGCTCACAGAGAATAACGTGCATTTGATGTTATTGCTTTCATTGTTACCTCTGAGAACCACACACTAATGAAGTGCCTATTAACCAGAGACAGAGCTGAGCTCGCAACGCTCTCCTAAAGCTGCATCCCCCCTCCACCCGCTGCCCCTCCAGTGCATTGCAGAGCAAAGGCACCAACTGAGCCCCCCATGGCAGCCCCGCTGCAACCAGAGCATCCGTTACCTTTCCCATAGATGTGCTGGCACTGCAGGTCCGCGGACTGGCAGCGGCCCTTGTAGCAGTAACCGGTGCCCTGCTCGCAGCCGTGCCCGTCCTGCACGTACAGGTCGGGGGGGCAGGAGCTCGAGGCCCCGGTGCAGAACTCGGCCAGGTCACACTGCTCGTCGGCGGCGGGGCGGCACTGCCAGTGCTTGCGCTTGAACTGAGGAGGAGGAGGAGGCAGGAAGGACCCTTCATCCGCACATAGACACCAGTGGGGGACCCCCATCACAGCCTCCCCCCCCCCCCAGTGCTCTCAGGACCCCCTCTGAGGCACTCAGGTCATGCACTGCCCTAAGGGCATCCCCAGGGATGCTCCTGCTGGAACCTCTCTGCGCAGCACAGGGTTTGTCTCCATCCTTCATCATGGGAACACTCTCTTTCCCCAAGAATAAACCATGTAGAAAGCTCTGCTTTACCTGACAGTCATTACAGCATGATCCAGAGGAACATTTCACTCCCGGCTTGAACTGACACCCTGCAGTACAGCATTTGTCCTTCAAGCAGGCCTGTGGGGGCATCACAAACCCCACATTGTCCTTATTGCTGAGAGACAACCTCAAACCCCACATAACGCACCTTGGGCTGGCTCCATCTCCAGGGATCATCATTGTGAAGGCAGACATGGTACCAACGCCCATACCCAGCCCTGATCCCCCACCTTGGCCGCCCCGCAGTCGCACTGCTCGCCGGGCTCCACGATGCCATTGCCGCAGATGGCAGCTCTCTGGGAGGATGGACCGGTCAGACGGGGTCTGCTGAACAGGCACGTGCCTCCACCGTGCCTCAGGAAGGCCTCGAAGTCCCGGATGCTGCACGTGCTGAAGGCTTTTACCCCACTGACGTGTCTAAACCAGAGCAATTATTCATGTATATGACAACACATCTATTGCCAGCCTCAAAACCTCCATCCTCCCACCTCCTGGTACCCAGCCACCAGCTCACAGCGCCTCGGGGCTCATGATGCAGACGTGCCCGGGGCAGCGGCACTGCGGGGACCCATCATAGCCGATGCCCAGGCTGCGCCCCAGCAGCTGAGCCAGGAGGGCAGAGAAGGACTCCAGCGTCGTGGCCTCCTGGTACTAAAGGGGGAGAGAGCGGGGCTGCAGCATCTTCCCTGCGCATCCTTCCCATCGGATCCCAGCTCCGGACACGGATGCTGCCGCCCATCCCCATGGCTCGGGGGGGACAGGCAGCACCGTACCACGGCCGCGATGCCGGCAGCATCTCTCTGGCACGCCTTCCCCGGAGCTGCTGTGCCCATGAATGTTGCTTGGTCCCTGTACCTGAAACACAGGGAGACCCCATCACTGGGGGTAATTTGGGGGTCCTGGGTTTGTATGGCTTGAGTCCCCCCTGGGATGCTCCGGTGCTCCCAGGGACCGGGGCTGCATCAACCCCTGGCCAGGAGCCGCGGGCACAATCACATCCACCACATTGGCACTGAAATTTGGGCTGGAAGATATGGACTTGAAAGAAATACTGCCAGGATATAAAGGGGTTAGGAAATACGTCAGAAATGCGTCTTAAACCCCCATTTTTCATAGGAGTATTTGCAGTTAACCCATGGTGGTTTAACCGATCTCTACCGAGTAACCTTTAACGGGTACCAAAACCTCTCTCTTACACCAAGAGGCAAGCGGTGTCGTACGGCTGCAGAGCGAGGTGGGACTTTGCCCACTGCAAAAACCGCTGCAGAAGGTCCTCTGCTTCCCCCGCTGTCAATACTTTATTCTCCTGTGTCCACAGCTCCAGGGAGGCCAGCACGATGGTGACATTGAGAGGGTGAAACACCTGAAAGCACAGCAACCGCCTCCTCGGGTACCCATTCAACCACACAGGCAAAGCCCATTGCTATGGTCAGCCACTGGGTGCCATCCACATGAAAGGCTTTTGACTTCCCTCCTCCCACAACCAAAGCACTCAGGTGGCCGTTACCAACACCAAGCCCTCCATCACCTCACTACAGGCTCTCAGACTTACACTGTTGACCCAATTGAAGACCTGGATTATCTTCTGCGTCGCTGCCTTCGTGTCCGAACCCATACGGTCATACTGAAAGATAACCCAAGAGCACGTGAGAGCAACCAAGGCATCGCTCATCACTGGAACGATGATTGCCAACATCCCATCGTGTAAATGCAAGCCGTGGATTTCACTCTTTCTTCCCGATAAATCCACAGTACGTAACAGTTTTCAAAGGGAAAACAAATACGTATAAAAGGTGGGAAATGGCATCATTTTGTGCTCAAAATCAGGCAAACACAAGGGCGAAACGAGTGGCCCAGACTTACCAAAGCCTTGTCCAAAACTACGTACACTTGCAGGTATTTGGGAGATTGTGCTGCAGCTGAGAGTGGCTGGAAAGGAAAAGAGCCTCCAATGCGACTCATTTCTCCATCCTATGGTCACCTTGTGCCCGAGGTTTGCCCCGCTACTCAAGTACCCACTCAAAAGCAACTCTTTGATGCCTTCGAATGAGCCCAAAGGCAGAAGCTGTTCTAACTTTGCCGTTTCTGACTTTTTCCAAAGCCATTTTACCTTGGTGATGCTTCTCATTAGGTACCAACCCAGGTGACACCCCCCCTCATCCCTGTCCACCCAGACAGCACCCAGCAAAGCTTCCCATGGGATAAGACCCCCTTTGTGTGACGGGGACAGCAGCAGCAGGGCCAGAACCGGCACTCGGAGCTCACTTCATCACGTCCCTGTGCTCTGCTCGGTGCCTCCATCGCCGTCAGCCCATCGGGCCCTGCCTCGGGGCGGCTGCTGGTGAGGAGGGAACCCGCGGCCGTCCCGTCCCTCACGCGGTACACAAGGTGCTCGAACGCAGGGGAATAGCCCAGGGGCTCGATGCCGTAGCTGACGTTGTCGAACTGCAGCAAGCCCCTGCCACGGGACAGCAGCGGATGCTGACACCCGGCTGCTGCAGCATCCCTGGGTACCGATGTGCTGCTTCCTTACCTGAGCCCCGAGCACGTGCTGAGGGTCACTGCTGAGCCGGGGAAGCCGTCGATGTAGCCCTGGTAGTAGCAGCTTCCCTACATCAGGATAGAGCACAACCAATCCCCTCACCCATCACCCACACAGCACTGGGCTGCATCCCTTACGGTCCGTAATCCCCAAAGCAACCCAAAGTTACCTTGACCCGGATTGAATCAGCGAGTGCAGCTCCCACCTCATTCGACACGAGGACCTTGAAATCCTCAGATAAAAAGACGCTACAAAAGCAAGGCATCCAAAGTGAAGCACCTACAATAATATCCCCTACCTGGCTCCTTGAACTCATCGCAGGGCCTGCAGCTGCAGTACTGCCCTGGCAGAGCCAAACCCCACTGCCATCAGCAGCGTCGGGGCCAACTTACTGCGGGTGCAGGCGGATGGTGTACAGCCTCCCCTCTATGCTGAGGACGTAGGACACTGCATCCTTGGTGCGCAGGAGAGCAGGGGAAGGGGGAATTAGCACCACTGGCTGCGGGAAAGCGTGTGCAGGGCACCTGGGAGCACCCAGGGCAAGCACAAGCAGCTCATTGCTCCCTTAAGGAGCAAGGACAGGTCTATCCCCCCGTTCCAGCTGCCAGCACATCTGCACCCCAACCCCTGCAGCTGGAGGCCCCGCAGCAACGTGCCTCGGTCGCGTTATGGGGCAGCCGCAGCGGGACCGTGACCGGAGCCAGCACCTGGGAGCCTGGAGGGAGGGAAGAGAGACCCGGGCGGTGCTGAACCCACCCCGGAGCCAGCATCAGCCGCGGCGGGGCGGCCCCGGACTCACGCAGCGGCCCCAGGAGCAGCAGCAGCAGCAGCGGCCGGTGCGGCCCCATCGCCGGCGGTAACGGCTGCCCCGCGGCCGTTCGTCCCCGCCCAGCCCGGAAAGCAGAGGCGGAGGCCTAGCGAGCGCCCTGGACAAAACCCGGCGTCTTTATTGCTCTTTGTCGCTTACAGCGCGGGGCGGGAGCAGCCCCTGGGGAGGTACCGGGATGCGCAGGGGACAGGCACACGCGTTACACAACAGTCAGGAGTCAGCATCAGCATCCCGCCGGAGCCGGGTCCTTCCCGTGGCATCGTCCTGCCCCACGCTGCGGGCAGTGTCAAAACTCTCCATGGGTTAAAAGGCACCGTTTTCAGCACAGTTTTTAGTGGACGCAGCTTCAGGTACAGTCCATATGTCTCTCTCCATCCTGGATTCCCTCTCCCGTCCCCATCGTGAAGCTGGTCTCGATAGACAGCCCCCAGGGAGCAGGACACAGCAGAAAAGTGGGATGTGGTTACAGGGAACAAACAGAGGACCCCACAGATACATCTGGTGCGAGCCTAGGTCATGGCTGACAGATTTTAATAGCGTTATAAACCTTAGTCTACGTTTACGGGAAACCACAGGAGTTCAAGTATTTTATTACTGCAAACACTATATACACATTGTTATTGTATACATGGATGTATATACAGAGGAAAAGGTTTCATTTTTGGCAATATTAGGGGGGATTTTACAGGCCGAGTTTGCACTCAGCGGCCAGCACAAAGGGAAAAAGCCGAGCTCTTTTCAGTACTTAGTTCTAGCAAGTTTGGGCACCTGGTTCTAAGTTGTGACCCATGCACAGCAGCATCACCCTGACCTCATCTTTCCTCACCAAGGGCTCAACCCAGTGCTCTTGAGATCCGAATTCAAAGCTGAGAGCATCCCATTTCCTCCAACCAAAACGTGGCCATGCCTTTTCGTACCTTGATTTTCACTACCACAACACGGTGGTATTAGTGGACGTTAGTACATGATTCTCATTTAGCGACTCATCATTACTCATTTTCAACCGTTAAATTTAGTGCTCCTACAGCACAGCTTAGTGTCAGTCAGCATAAAAGGATTCAAGTGCATTATTACACATCAATACACATATATACATGCATAAACATGTGCACAATATATTTATCTTCCTCTGAAAGAGTACGCTGACACCCGATTCCCCCTGTGCCGTCGTTGGGTACATGGACAATGTCTTCCAGTCCTTGCAAAGCCACTTTCAGTTACGTGGCCTGATCTCCTTGCTTTGAGAAGGGTAACGGGGTCACTTCAGCTCCTCACTGCACATCCCACCCAACTCCAGCATCCGGGCGCATCAAGGGGAACCCAAAGCAACTCTCAAGTGCTGAACTCCAGCAGTGACCGAGCTTCCAGCCCGGTGCCATTCCCAAAGCTGGGAATGGGGTTTGGGTGTTTTCAGTCCCTGGAGCTTTGGTAGAGGTATTTGAAGTGTTACATTCCTCGGTGCTGCATCTCATCCGCCTCACCCCGGGCCGCAGCGGGAAGGCTCGAGGGCCACTCCATGCACGCAGGGTAACTGCAATCTCAGCTCTCAGTGACCAGGTCAGCTCACGTCAAGGCCCCACAGAAGCCAAAAGCTATTTGGGAGGCAAAGGTGCGGGTCGAGAAGGGAAGTACTGTCCCTGAGGTAAACACTTGTGCTGCGACGGAGGCGGTCCCTGAGGTGCACACTGCTGCTGCTGCGGAGGTGGTGGCCTGCAAGAGGACACAGGAGCCATGGTGAGCCCCAGTGACTGCCCCCTAACTCATCCCCTGCCTGCACTGCATGGCCACAAGCTCAGCTTCCAGCTGAAGCCCCATTTCAAACATGCTGTGGTCAGATGCTGCTTTCCAGCACCTGAAAGCCCCAGGGAACCCAGTGTGTTAACACAGCATTCCTCCCAAAGACCCAGGTTTCCCACCAACACAAGCCCCATCCCCTGCCCTTTCTGGATACGCACGGTTTTCAGCACAGGCATTACATCTTAGAAGTAAAATGAAAAGGAAAGGAAAACTTTCTGTCCAAAGTTCCTGAGCAATGATCCTGTACTGAGCAATAACACTCCCCCATCAGCAGAATGACAGATTCCTGAGTGATCTCCTTTTAAACCAGGTATTGTGAGAGGTGCTTTATTCACCCGTACATGGGGCTAATCTGGCCCCACAAAAGCATTCTGAATCCTGTTAATCAAGATGTAGCTGTGACAGGGTGTGAAATGAATGCTGTGGGGAATAGCACTGCAGTTCCACAGTGTGAAACGAAGGAGAAGCTTCGTGCAGTAAAAGGTCAGTCCTGTGTGTGTACAGAATGTGATCAAACACCCCAGTGCTTACAGAGATGAAGACAATGACAGTATATACACATCAGTGCAAATAGCAGTAGTTATGTGCAATAACTCAGCCAACCTTGTCGGCAGCTTCTGTGGCTGTGGGGCCTGGTACTGCAGAGGCGGGTAGTAAGACTGGTGGTAAGCCTGCTGAGGGTGCTGGTTAACTGGGTAAGATGGGACAGGAAAGGTGTTTGGTTCCATATCCTATGAAGAAAACACAAGGAGAGCATTCACAGACCTGCACGTAGGGAACTGAAATACTTGTTCCATTAGTTAAGGGATATTTAAGACACTTCCTAGGGGGGGGAAAGTGACAAAGAGGAGATTGGTCCTACCATAGGGGTACTCCTTGGCGCATAGGGCATGCCGTGCGAGAAGCCTCGGTGGTGGTGGTGGTCTCTTGCCTCAGCTTCAGTCCAAGCAGGTGCTGACGGACGTGACCTGAAACCCAAGCGATGTGGAGCGTGTGAGCATGTAACCCTGACAGAATGACTCTGCAGGCCATGAAGCCAAGCACTGCGAACCTGCTGGATGGATTTGTACCATCTCAGCACGTATCAGATGTCAGGAAGATGATACTTGCCACAAACCTAATGAACAACGTAGCCCTTTCTCTGTTTAGGACCATGACAGAGTCATTTGCCCACTTTTATCAAAGATGGGACCTGACAGCACAAACCCCATCACCAATGGGTGACTTAATGGCAAAAAGAAAGTTCTCTGCTCCCCCAATTTAAGATGAATTGATCTTTTCTGTCACTGCCCGGGACAAGCTACAAGCATCGTTTGATGTGGGGGCCTCTGCCTGACATCTCAGGACTAGAACATGCCTGGAACAAGTGCCCACGGACTACTGCAGAAGGGCAGAGGAGAAGGAAAGAGGGAGATGTACGTACACGTGGCTGCGCAACATCGCTCTCCGACAGCACCGCTTCAGCCTGTCTCGTTTCACAAACGCCAGAGCAGCAGCTACAAGGAGTGGGAGGACCAGGAAGAAAAACACCAGGAGCCCGTTCCTCAGCGAGGAGTCTTTGTGGGAAGGGGACGAAACGACAGAGGAATAAAGAATTACACAGCATCGTAGCTGGACCCGTTGTAGCTGCGTTTGGTCCCACTTGTTCTCCAACTGGTTTCCATTTGTCATAGAAGAAAAAGCTAAAGACTCTAAGACGACTGCAAGATCTACGGCCAAATGGGTTAGTTTCTGATTATCTCCTCACATTTGGTCAGAGATGAAAGAACTGTGAGTGCTCTACTACCCTGGGCTAGACCAGCACATTGAATTACTAGATCAATACCTCATTCTTCTTCCACTACATTACTGTGAAGCTCAACTGAGAGAAAGAGAACTCCTGCCTTTTGGGCTGATCCTAAATCTTCCTCTTTTCCTACCGTTGTTTGCTGTAGGCAAAGAACTCAGGTTCTTAACAAGGTTGTATTAAAAGACCTTTCCCTTTTGCTGTCTGATGTCTTGAGGCATCTGTCCTTGCTCCACCGTGATTCTCCAGTCTGTTACTGCACCACCACAGCGCCTTTTCCCTCCACCCCTCTTCAGTACCTTAAGTTGGTTGGGGCAGGGACTATGTATGTATTTACTACACATTGTAAGCATGCTGTCTGCCCTCAAATAACAAACACTAATAAAACAGTGACTTCCCAACCAGCGTTGCCCCAGCCCACCTCTGCCAGATGAGTGCACATGCAACCATCTGCAGGTACCAGACCAGGGCAGCTACTCATCTCTGCCACCACTGCTGGAAGCAGCGCATCCTGATGGAGATGCACAGTCACACCCATGGATTTGAACCCACATCCCCAGCTATATCACATCTTTTGTTTGGATCTAAGAATGGAAAGGGCTACAATTTCCTGCTTGGAAACAGGGAGGTCCAAGAGGATTTTGGTCCAATGTGCCCAAAATCACCCGAGGGCAATGAAACCAGCCCAGTTTCTTTACACATCCCCAGCATCGCAGAGGAGAAGCGCAAGCCCTCGAGCCCACAACCTCAACTCGAATTGTTTGCAGATGACACCCAGTGAAGAGCCAACCACCGAGGCATCGCTCTGGAGCCATGGGGAGCCCTGTGCTCAGCCCACAACAGGCAGGGCCACGGCCCCAGAGCAGCCACGACCTTGACTTGCCAATGTAGGGCGGCCCACTGTTCACGCTCCCGCCGTAGCCTTTCACGTCGCAGTAAGGAGGGGCCCAGCCTGGTTCACAGTGACAGTTCCTGTTGTTATTGCACACCTGCATTCAAACAGCACAAACACCACAGTAAGGCTATGGAGGAACCCCCCCCTTTCCACCTGGTTAAACAGCACGCAGGAACCACGACCATCTGCTCTACCCGTCCCACACTGCTCAGTCCGGAGAACGTTAACCCACATCAATTCCACACAGCCCCTTGGCCAGACATCCCAGGCTTGCACATGACTGCATTGGGCAGGATGAGCTTCCAAAGATGAGCTATATCCCAATGGCTTAAAGACCTTGGCTTTCCCTTTTTTGTGTTCTTTTGTTGGAGGGATGCAGAGTTCCAAGTTACATTCGTAACACTGAACTGGGAATTCTTGCCTGGCAAATAAAATGCCATCTGAAGAGCTTTTGTCAAGGGTTTTTTCATGACTGTTATAGCTTCTCTCCCCCAGAGACATTTTATAGAGTGTTTTATAGGGAAACAAACCAGAACACTTGAGTTCCCATCCACCATTTAAAACCTTGCTCAGCTTACTCCAATTTGGTCCAACTTTGCTGTTAAAAGGCACTTTTGCCATGAACAGTACCAAAAAGCACCCTTTTACAGCAAAACCCACCCTCAAGAACCCCTACGTTTACCATCACGATTTCTCTCACATCAGTTACAGGCTTAAAGAGAGAATGACAGGACTTCCAAGGGCCGAAAAAGACCAGGATATGGACACTATTGATCAAGCACAACCACAGCGTGCCTGGCACTGTAAGAACCTCGTGTTCCTTGTAACAAAGAAGTCAGAGACCCTCATGGGGAACCCCAGTCAGTGACAGCAAAAGTCACAGGCTTTAGCCTTCACCAGTGGATTCCAACAAGCACAGAGGCTCCTTCTCTACTTACTCCATGTCCGTGGCACTGCTTCTCCACGTCACAGTCGTAGTTCAGAACAGAGGCACTCACACACTGGAAGTGTCTGCAGATCTGTGTGCACAAGATGAAGCAAGGCAGCATCTCACTGACCTGCCCCTCATCCCCCGCCTCCAGGCTCCATCAGCCACCCTGTGCTCACACGGCTAAACCCCAACTCCACAAACAGCCCTGGACTACAAAAGGCTTCTCAGCATGGGGTCTGAACTGCCACTGGGGCCTTTTGTCTCTGGCCTGAATGTAAAGGAGCAGCAATTAAACTGTGCTCAGTGAGGAGATGTGGAATGCGCATTCCTGTGCTGGGGCTAAGCCTCAAGGCTTTTCAATGCAGCTGGATTTTAATTGGAAGTCGTCCTGAAGGCATTGGCGTGCACTTGCTCTTCCCTCTCACAGAGCAAAGCTTTTGGCTCTCAGACTTCATTTCTGCTCATTCCATTCCCCATGCACACACAGTGCACTGCTGGGAACCGAGGGGCTCACTCTGCTTTGCAGTGACTGCAGGCATCAAGAAGTTAAGGGCCAGAAACACTCCCAAAACAACACAGCTGAAACCTGCATTCACATGAAACCCTTTGAATAACTACAGTAAGAAACCACTTTCTCATTGTTCATTACCTTCCCATTACCACATTTGGTGCCTTCATTCACCATTCCTGGGTCCGGGACATCGGAGCCTAGCTGGAAATCTACACCCCAGCACGTGGTGTCTCGAATGGGAGTTTGGATAATGGCAGGCTTAATTCCAAACACGGGCATGGTTTTCACGTTTTCACATTGCAGCTTCCCACACATGGCATTCCTACAACATCAACACAGCAATACTGTAGTAACACTTCAATCTGGGCCTAGAGAAAGATCATCAAGCATTAGAGATGATGTTTTCTTCCTACTGGAAGACACTACTTGAAAATCAAACTGAGGCCAAACACAACTGAGCTGAGCCTCATTTCAGGGCTGCAGGAGTATGATTTTATCCCTTCTTGCTGTTGGGATCTTTACATTAAAGATCCTTTCTCTGTACATGAACAGCTTTGGGTAAGAACAATCAGTGACAGGAGATGTGGAGCCCCACATCCAATGCATGGATCCCCTGAGGCTACAGAACACACATGGGAAACCACAGCACAAGCCCAAAAGCTTCAAACCCAGCTACAGAGCAAACATTCAAACTCATTCCAGCTCCTATGTGCAACAGTCAAGGGCAGACAATTTAAACCAGCAGTGAGCAAAGCCAACAAAGTGTGGAGGCTCCAAGTGCTAACAACAGCTTCAGAAAGGAGGGTAACGCACATCTGAGCTCTCTCACTGTGGTTTCAGATCGATGCACACATGTCAGCAAGGTGAGATGATGGGGTAACACATCTCTCCCCAAGGCACCTGCTAGAACAGCCCAAACTGATACTGCAGCATGCAAATAAGGGTTCTCAGCGATCAGTGAGGAACTTGTCGATGCACTGGGCTCAACTCACCAGCTGGAACATTTCTTGTAGTCATGACCATGGAAACCACAGTTGCCAAATCTGTCACCCTTGGAGTTCACTTCAGCAAAACAGATGTTGGGGGCTGCTTTGGCTTCTGCAAGCAGACAGAGGAACCAAGTTACACAAACATCTCCTATCATCATGTCTCCTTTACCCAGAGTAATTATGCTGCTACATGTGATTTCCACACAGCAGACAGCTTCAGAACCTGATCAAGACAATAAAGAGGTGAAAATGTCAGCACTACAAGGCTCCAAGAGACAGACAAATAGTCACTTAACATTGAGTCAATTATACCAGCTGATATTTCTTCATCAAAATATCAAATTTAGATGTTTTGTCTTCTTTACAGCCCTATACACTGCGCTAGGAGTGATGAGAGCAAGAAAATTACTACTTGAATCACCAGCACGGAGTTAAACGTAACAAAGGAATCATGTGTGAAGACTAAGCCATAAATGCCACTATTTCAAACCCTCTGCCAAAGCCAGCTGGTCTTAAAGGAAAACAAGTAAGTAGAGTTTAAATAAACTTAGTGTATTCTTTTAGCTACATCTCCTGTATCACTGTGCCCTTCCTTACTGGAGCCAAAGATATCCTGGCACTGCGCATCATAGTACTGGCAGACCCCGTTGTAGCAATAGGCTTCCTCATTGTGGCACGGGTGCCCGTTCTGCACAGTGAAGTCTGGCTGGCAGAACTGGGACGTGCCATTGCAGTACTCCGGGAGGTCACACTCGTTGCTACTCGCCCGACACTCGGTTCCTCCAGGAAGGAGCTAAAGAGAAAGGAGGAAGAGGAAGCGGCATCAGAAAACAGAAACCTTAGCTCAGTGCTGTGTACCCACACGACAGTTCCCTCTCAGATGCCCCGGCGAGGCCAATGCTCTCCTCTTCCCAAGCACTGAGCCTCTTACCTGGCAGTTTTTACAGCAGTCACCATAAGCACACACAGCACCGGATCGGAGCCTGCAAGTGCCTGGCTCGCAGCAAGGGTCACTTTCACATTCCTAAGAGCAGAAGTGCAGTGAGCATCAGGAAACCTCATCCTCCACCACACAGAGCCCCTCTCCAGCAAGGGGAGCCCTGGCAGCATCTGTAGGATGCCCAAGTTACCAACCTTTGGTGACCCACAGTCACACTCCTCCCCAGCATCCACCAGCTTGTTCCCACAGTATGGGACACTGTAGGTTTCGTCAGGCTTGGGAACATTGAGCAGGCAGCTTCCACCTTTGTTGAGAGTCAGCTTCTCGAAGTCTTCTGCACTGCAGCTGCTGAAGTTCCTCGATCCCCTGCAACAGAGAGCATGCACTTATCTCTACACTGAGCCAACCCCTAAGTGCTCCCTTACTCCATAGAACAAGGGTAACAATGGCTTCCCCCATGAGCTCCAAGCACAACATGCCTCTTTGCAAGAGTACTTTGAAGGCAAAAGCAGCCTGCAAGAACTAAGCACATGGGAAGGGGTGCTTCCACCAGGTACTTACGATGCTCCAGAGCTCATGATGCAACTGCTTGCTCCACAGTGACAGACGCGTTCATCGTCGTGGTTCATTCCCAGGTTATGTCCCAGCTCATGAGCCATAATTGATGCAAACATCTGTATACTGATCCTTCCAAACTGCACAACAGCAAAGCAGAAGGAAATGAGCGGGCAGCTTGTATTGAGATTACTTATGTGCCAAAAAAGACACTTGTGTCATTCTGTCTGCATCAGCAAAGAAGCCCTGTCCTGCGTTCACGAGTGCTGCACACTGAGAAGGGAAGCTGAACAAAGGATGCAAAAGGTAACAGGAAAGTGCCAGAAACAGCTGAGGACGACACAAAACCCCCCACTAACCCCTCCAGCTTTGTTATTAAAGACTCTGGAGTGCAAAACTCTTATCATGATCACTACAGATGTCTCACCACGTTAATGCCTCCTGCGTGGCTCTTGGAGCACACTGTTCCCACATAGGCCATTCCAGCTGTGCCACCAAACCCCTTCTTCCTGCAGGAATGGGGAGAAAAAGGAGCATGAATGTGCCAGTTCAGCCTCATGGCTCTTTATGCTTTTGAATTCAGACAAAAGCTTGCAGAGAAAGTTGGCATCTTCCCTCTAAATATGAAGAGCTGAAGGGTCCACCCTTAAAATCATTTGTTTTCCTTGGCTGTTCCCTGGCTTTTTATTCCTGCGAAACTCCACTGATTCCCTTCCTTGTCAACTTCCTCCTCATTACTCTCATTTCTACAGAGGGAAGCATCTCCCCTCTGCCCTTCGCCTGCTTCAAGCAGTGACTTCCTAAGGGCCACACTATCTACAGAGCAGGAAGTGCACAGGGGCACACGTCTTGGAAGGGCAGAGATGACAAGATAGGAAGCTCTGTGCTAGCTTAAGGCAGTGCAGACAGATCAATGTTCACGTCAAAGCTCAAACCACGCAGCCAGCTTCTGGGTACCAGCTGCAGAAACAGCCTTCTCTCCATCAAAATGCAGTGCTCTGCATCAGGTTTATGCCCATTTTCAAGTGGAAGCAGCCCTAGATGACAAGTCTAACCAGTGCACAACCTGATAAAGGATTATCTGAGCGGAAGCTTCATACAAGGCAACACACAAGGTTGCAGGACATGCGGGACAAGCAAAAAAGATAACTCTCAGGGAGGGCACTGGATTCAAGGACTACAGAAGCCTTCTGAAAAGCACTTACACTGACTTGGAAAGTTTTACCAAGTACCTCACCCACAGCAGATTGCACTGATTCTCTGCTATCGCTAGCACAGTACAGCTGAGCAGGCAGGAGGAGAAGGAGCTTCTCAGGAGCCATAGGGAAGGAACTGCCACTCACAGGACAAACTGGGCACTGTCATGTCTCCGGCGCAAAACAAGGTTCTTCTCTCGCCACTGGACAAAGTTTGCCAGCACATCCCCAGCTCCTCCATCTGTGCTGATGATGTTTTCATACTTCCAGATCTCTAAACCCACCAGTACAACGCGGATGTTCAGCATGATGTACATCTGGGGAAAGAAGAAAAGGAGAAATGTATCTGAAGACTTTCAGGTAAGAGCAGTGTCCGGTGTTCTATCGCTTACTGCAAGAATCGTCTTCTTCTGGTTGGGTTTGCTGGTTTGGAACACCATGGCTGGGTTTCCACCATGGTGCTCCTTTAGCACCACACTCAGGCTGAGTGCTCTCAGGCTCCAACATCAGAGCTGAGGGAACAGCTCTAGCTCCTGGCTTGACAAAACCCCCTCTTACATCCTCACCAAAGCAGTATCAGAACACTCTAAGGTCGAAGTTGACAGAAGGAAGCAGAGGTGCAGGGCTGATGCACACAGCATCACTTAACCCAGCTTTAACTTACACTGTCAAGGAAGTTTGCCAGCTGCACCATGTGTTCTCTTACTTCTGTTTCACTCTTCCCAAAATCTTCAAACTGCAAGACAAAGAAACTTGGTCACGAAGAGAAGAGATAAAGACAGAAGTTGAAATGGAACAAAGCATTTAAAGAGTAGTTAACGTGAAAACCACTCTGGCCTTGCTCACATGCCCTGTCAAGGCTGGTGAGGTGCTGGCACAGATTGCCCAAAGAAGTGAATGCTCCATCCCTGGCAGTGTTTAAGGCCAGGTTGGACAGAGCCTTGGGCAACATGGCTTAGTGTGCAGTGTCCCTGCCCATGACAGGGGCCTGGAACTGGATGACCTTAAGGTCCTTTCCAACCCTAACTATTCTGTGCTTCTATGCTAATCAAGACAGCAGCATCTTCATTGCTATTGCTCAACATGTCAGTATTGAAGAGAAGGCAGCAAAGGCAGGTGTTGCCATGTGTTTTCCTTACACTCCGAAATTCCTTGCTGATAGAAACTCTCCATGTCTGACAGCTCACTCTTTTCCTGAAGGCTACTGCACGGAGCATGCTGATACTCAGATTTAGGTTAGTGCACGTGCACAACCTTGGCTACAGTGTCAGTCTTTCCACAATCCATTTGGCAGTAATGAAAACAGAGGCATTTTCAAGCCAGCCCTTGGGGAGAAGGAAGGGGGAACAACACATGAGCTTTACCTTTTCTTTATCCACGACTATGAACAGCTCCACATATCTGGTTTGATGTAGGACTGCTCTCTTTGCCTGGGGAGAAGAGTTTGCAACAGCTTCAGTGTTAGTAATTCAAGTGCAAACCGAAAACATAACCCTGACATCATCAAACTTCACGTGATCCAGAGGGTGGCTCGAGGCACACCCAAAGCACAGCGTGCCAAGACTGTAACCAGAGCCACGAGGTGGAAGCCAATGCAATGACAGTTTCTTTGCAAGAGTTTCACCTTCAACTTTAGCAGCACAAAGATTTCCTGTCTCAAAAGCAAGGGATCTTTTTCCTTCCCACACAGGTTTCTTTGGAAAGAGAGGAGCTGAAAGACACTAACAAGCAAATGCCAACAACCTGGAAGTGAAACGTGATGGTGTTCATACTCAGGCTTCTACCAGAATCGTGTTTCTGTGCAGGCAGGCTTTAAACAACACAGGGCCCTCCACACCAAACTGTTCTCCTGATGGTTAGGAGCATGGAATAAACACCATAATATTCTCCTGGCTTCTGATGCACCACTTTGTTAATGAGCCTCTCCAATGAGGGCAGTGTTCCTGCCCTTAAAAGCCCCACAAAGCTCTGCCTGTGAATAATGCAAGCAGCCACTCGCCCCTCGCTGCTTTAGGCAGATGGAGAAAGAAACTGCAACTGCTTTGTTGAAGCAACCGAGTTTCCCAGCAGCGTAGGAAGGGCTCAGTCAGAAGCCTTTAGGTATGTGCTAAGCCCCAGGAAATCCGATAAGCTGCTTCCATACTCTGAGGTGAACACTCCAGAACTCATTACTGTGGAGAAAACAGTGCAGCACTTACTCGCAGCAGCTGAGTCATACTGGGATGGTGATTTTCCTCTATGCGCTCACTTCTGTGGTCTTCAGCAGTTACTCCACACATTGTGGGCTCTTTCTTCACGTTATCCAATCGATATAAAATATGTTTAGAGCCAGAAGAGGAATCCATGGGCTCAATCCCATAGGTGATGTTCCCCATCGTCACCAAGCCCCTGCAATATAACAGTGGATGAGAAATCCTTGTTAAGCACAGAGGATATTCACCCAGATTCTTACAGTAAAACACAGGAACGCTTATTCTTTGGTAACTAAAGGCATGCCTGTATCTCAGTCCTGGCAAACCAGTGGGCTTCATTTCAGGCCTGAGAGCAGTCAAATGTGAAGTGAACACACAGGTGTTCCACTCTCCAGCTCTGCACTGGGCACAGCTCTTTGAAGTGATCATCTGCACAACCCAGCACAAGCCAAATTTGTGTCACAGAACAAGCGATTAAACTGCATCAACCAACTTATTCAATGGCATTGCAAATACCAACTGAAATGGGGTTTGGGGCACAGAAGCTGCCCAAAGGCACCCACTGCTGAACCCCAGTTCAAACAGAGCGAGACCTTTGTTTCAGGCTCCGCAAATACACGAATCAAAAGACAAGAGAGGAGTTGTGCTACACCTGAGCCCCGAGCAAGTGCTGAGAGCGACCACAGAATCCAGGCTCCCCTCCACGTATCCCTGATAATGGCAGTGATCCTACACGGGAAAACAAGGAAAACATATCTCTCATTTTGTATACATGACTCCACGTTGGTGCTCAGTGTTCAAATCACCTTCAGTGAGGGTATAAAAAGAAAGAAAGCCTACCTGGACATCTGGATGCTCAGATTGCAACTTTCCCTCCTTGTTATAGGTATAAACGGTGAAATCTTTGGGCAGCAGTTCTCTGTAAGGAAAGGGGAGAAGGAATACTGGAGGAATTGCATGAAGTGACTCTAGCAAGATGATCCTAATCAAAAGCATCCCAAATAGCAGTTAAATAAAGAGACACTGAGAAGGAAATTAACAAAATTAACAAAGAAAATGGGAATTTCCACAGCAAAATCCAAGCTATCAGAATGCTGGAACCGGTCATGAAATCCAATCAACCACCTCACTCCAGCTCTGCAAAACAAGCATCAGAACCCATTAAACTGTGCTCATTTCATACAGGAAAAGAAATATTCACAGCCCTCAGCTTGCTGTGCCTGACTTCTCCTGCCCAGTTCCGGAAGGAAGTGCATTGGGAAAGTCTCCCACGATGAAGAGTGCTGGTCTGCAGTGGTGAACCCACTGAATTCCCATGTCTCTGAGGTCAGGGGCTTGGCAAGTGGCAGCTGCAGATCCCCAGGGGCTCGTGCAGTGAATGAGTTCTGTGTCTTTTGACAGTTTGAAGACAGAACTATTTAAGAGCCTGATAAAAGGGAACTTGCCGTTGCTGCAAGTAGCCCTAGCAAATTAAACTCAAGGCAGACAACATCTAGATTGTCTGTCAGTTATGGGTATTGCGGCCTCAGATACAGTCAGCTTCCTCATGGAGCATCCGTGTGCTACTGAGACAGGAAAAAAGAGAGCCCCGAAACAACAAACAAACCCCGTAAGAAAGTGAAAATATTGACTTGCAATCCAGCTCCGTTTGTTTCTCTTTAGATGCGAACGGAGAGACTCCAGCCCCCCATTCCCCAGATCCCTCTGAGCAAACGGCAGCTTCCTCCAGCGAAGGGGATCACCAGGGCTCAGGGCTTCCACACAATTCCTGGCTGCCAGCCGAGGCTGTGGGACTCAATCTGCTTTCACAGAGCTGGTGTGGAACTGTACTCCTCAAAGAGCCTCAAGGGTCAGGGCATGCTACCTGCCAGCTTGAAACGCAGACCCACAGATGGAGCTTAATACCTACAGAAAAGAAACTCATCACTTACTTGTTCTTTTCTAGATGAATCGTGTATTCTTTGCCCTCTATCTCAACAGCATAGGACACCTTGTCCTGTGTAGAAAACAACAGTTGCATTTTACTCATGTTAATGAGGAAAACGTTCTCTGAGATCAGAAAAAGCTTGGCAGAAAACACCCTGTGAGCTCCATTACCGCTACCACAGCGTTCAGAACACCACTGTCACCTTCTGTAGCTCGGGGCCAGGCTGTGCTGCTGACCCTAGGTACAGCTGCAGTTGCTGGAGGTGCAGCTACTAAAATCAGGGTTATAGAAACTCCTTTCAAATACCCCAGTCAAGAACGTGCACAAGTCACAGGTTCAGGTCTCCCATTTGAAGTGGACTTCCCAGGAGAATAAGGCGCAAGGAAGAGACATCATTATAAATCCCTCGATCCTGCTGTCACACCAGCACTGGTCCCTTGTCTCCCCTGATATCCAGCACACAAAAGAATCATACACCAGAACTACCAGGTATTGAGCTAGCTGCACCCAGACAAGGAAAAGCCACATGTGGGTGAGCCTGAAACCTAGTTTGTTATTATCCCTACCTCCGGAACCTGGCATCCCTTCCTGTGTAACTGGGGAAAAGTCACATGAAGGAAGGAGCTGTTCCAAAATAGCTTTGTGGTTTTCTCACTCCTTGTTTTTAAGACTTCCATAGAAAAAACTTTCGTTACAGCTGGAAAAGGACAACACAGTTCTATTACTGAACACCTGCAGTGAGCCAGGACCCCCACAGCCTTGTGTTAGGCAAAAGCTGCACACAGCAACCAGGGTCCTGATGTGTCCTTTTGTAAGGATGGAGACTTGTTTGCTGCTAGATGCGCCCAACAGGGTTTTGTGAGAATCCAGGGCAGTTCTGGGGGGGACATGAGGATGTAGATGCTAAACTGAAGGCATTTTTAAGGTACCTGTACAGAGGAGACGTTGAAAGCCTCTCGCCGTTCTCTTCCTAACCTCTGTGGGATTACAACTTCATAGGAAGACAACAGAGAAACCTGCTGGAAACCTGGAAAGCAGAAGAGAAACACACTGGCTGAAGAAACAAGGAAGGCAAGGCACAAGGAAGAAAATGCTGTTTCTCCCCTGTGAGGGTGTTGAGGAGCTGGCACAGGGTGCCCAGAGAAGCTGTGGCTGCCCCATCCCTGGCAGTGTTCAAGGCCAGGTTGGACACAGGGGCTTGGAGCAAGCTGCTCCAGTGGAAGGGGTCCTTGCCCGTGGCAGGGGTTGGAGCTGGGTGAGCTTTAAGGTCCCTTCGACTCAAACCAGGCTGGGATTCAGACCCAAACTGAAAAAGCCACAGACCTTGATGCTCGCAGAGCAAAGGATGCTTGGATTTGCCTTGTAAATTCACTTTTCCAAGTGAAAGCTTCACATTCCAGTTACTGTCTCCCAAGTGTCCCTAGCACCCACCATCCCTTTCCATCAGCAGGAATCAGAGCATTTACCAAAGCAGGTCAGCACAGAGAACTTGCTCAAGGACACACAGACAGACGTTGTCAAACCAGGCATCCTGTGCGGGGAAGCTGCAGAACCAGCCCCACACCAGCCCCTCTGGATCCGGCCCAAAGCCCGGCTCAGCATCACACCCTCGTCCATCACAGCCAAAGCCTCACACTGGGCCATGCTACTCATTATGTTCTTAGAGAGCTCTTCAGGACCTTACTAAATCAAGTGGGACGCACGCAGCCTTTGCAGATCACTTTATAAATGATTTGCATGTGCACCACCAGGGAGATGCTCCGAAGCAAACACAAGCTTGGTCCAAGTTTCCTTTATAAGGCAGCAGTTGCTGCAAGCAACTGTCTCAATGTGTAACCCATAATAAACTGCACATGTCAATGACTTTTCCCATCAATGGCTGTTGCCTGGCTTCCTGGGAAGCAGGAGCTCGGTTCAGGGACTGCAGGCGGGATTGAGAGCAATGGTTTTAATAGCTCGTGGCGATGGAATCAGTGAGCTCATCAGAACAGCCTGAGCTTCTGACCTGAAGGGAGGGGGAAGGGAACAGTTATCCTCCTTGTCAGCCTCCAGAAACAAGCACCATGCATTAGGGGTCAGTGAGAGGGTGCTGAGCTTCTGAGAGCCTCCAAAAGCTCTCAGAGATACTGATGAGATACTGATGCACTGAGATAGTGCATTAGGAAAACCAGCCACTTCCCCACTGATATCCCCCAAGAGCAAGCGCAAGCAGTCAGATGGCTCTCAACTTCTCCCCCATCCCATGTACATCCATTTGGAGATCACGGATGCATCGCAGTGCGCCTGCTTTCAATGCAGCAGTTGTGCAGGGGTAACCCAGCACAATCACTGCAGAAGCTTCATTAATTCCAGTGATTGCTGGGAAGAAAAAGGTATTAAAGCCGAGATAAGCTTCCTGAAAACAGTTCCGAGGCTACAGAAAGCCCATGTCAACACCTCCTTGGCCTGACAACCGGGGTGGGCAGGGCTGCTTCCTTCCCTGGATGAGCCATCGAAAGCACAGGCTCAGCAAACAGCCTCCTGACATTTGTCACTTCCAATGACACGTTCCACCCGCAGCCAGCCTGCACGTCGCTGCTCCGCACTCGTTCCCAACAAGAAGCACCTTTGTGAGCAGGGATGCGACGTTGGAATTGCGGAGGCTCTGAGGCCACAGGCTGCAGAAGCAGGGGTGGCTCGTGGAGGTGCTCGGAAAGCAGCGCGCTTCCCAAAAAGCAGCTTGGAAGCATGAGACAAAGGAGTGAATCACCCGATGGAATGAGCAGGACTGGGAGGGATTTCTGGGAAGGGTGCAACACTGCGAGGCTTCCTCTTGGAGGAACAGCCCCAAGAGTGCAGCTTTCAACCATGGAATAGTCCCTGCCCTCTGCTTTCTTTCCTTCCCTGCACTACCCCCAGTGTGCAGGGAATTGTGCCCTTCACTGTGGGCACAATGCAGAGGAGGAGGAGGAGGGTGTGCTGGTCTTGATGAACAAAGTGCTTCCTATCACAAGCTAAGACGTAAGGGTAGGAAGGCACCACCTCGCTTCCCAATGCAACTAAAAGGAGAGGAGCAGCCACACGTTACAAGTTCAAACTTACTGCAAACAGCTCTGCTTTTAACTGCCGCATCTCTTCCCTCTGCTGGCATCCTCCCTTCCCTCGTGTTTCAGAACATGATCAAACTGAGCACCAGCCCCTGATGTACAAAGGGGTTCTTGTTCTGTGGGGTTCTTGCAGGCTGGAAGAGCAGCACCCCCAGGACACCAGCACCGTTCCTGCAGGGATCAACACCCACCAGCCCTCCCTTTCTCAAGAGCCCCTTTCCGTGCTGACTGCCCCACACAACGTTTCACGCATCACCAGCAGCGCTCAAAGAGGGCTCTGGGCTCGTTCATCAGAAATCCAATGAAAGGGACAAGTGCAACAAAGCAGAAATGAGAACATGCAAGAGACAACCCTGCTCCTAAAGCTTCCGCCCCCCCCGCCAAAGGTTGGTTAGGAAGGGACAGCCCTTTCTCCTACCAAGAAACACATGTGGAGATACAGCCCTAAGCCAGCAGCCCAGTCCCAGCTCGCACCCAACGCTCCTGTTAGTGGCTGACACATTCAGACCTTCCCTCACCCCGGGAATTGAGACACACTCGGCCTGACCCAATTAGCACAGGCGGAATTCCCACCAGGACAAGGCCATTTGCAGCTATCACAGCACTGTAGGGAGATGCTGGGCTCCAGCGTGATGGGAAGGCATCAGCAGATGTGTTCCTGCAACCACATCCCTGTTAACAACGCTACCTGCCAGGCAGGACAGTTATTATCCATAGGAATTCATCTGGATATTTCAGGCCAAAGCAGAGGTGGTTTAATTCACAGCAGTTAAGGGAAGGCAGAAGTGACAGCAAAAAGCCAACCTGGACGGATACTCGGCTGTTGTCCACATAAGATGTTTGAAGATGCTCACATTCTCTTTTCCTACACGGTTTTTTGGAGCTTCTTTTTCACCTCTTTGGAGAAGCTTCACTGCAATACCATAAGCATGGTCCTCAAACACAGCAATCTGCAACAGATTCTGCAGGACTTGTACTTGGGCACCTCCTGCCACTGGCCAAAGCTGATCAGAGCTGCACTTCGCATCCCCACCACAAATGTGCTTCTTATCCTTCATTCCTGGGTCTAACAATACTGGAGACAGGACTTCCAAGGAGAAAAACACAATTACATCCACTATATTTATCTTGTCCCATTAAAGACTGACTTTAATTACCAAGTATTGGAGGCAACTGGGAAGATGTGACTCATCTTCCCTTCCCCGCCCCAAATCCACAGCAGGAATTTGGTGCACGTTCCGTGGCGTGCAGGGGCTCGAAAACCATCGGAACATGTCAAGGCCATTCCAGCTCTCCAGATGCTGAGATAAGCTGCTACAGGATTCACTCCATCACAGGTAAGGTCTACATGCAGCAGAGATCAAGCTGCATCTCCCATCTCCATACACCTCGGCAGATCATCGTCTCAGCTGCAGAAGGGCAAAAAGCCCTTCCCACATGGAGCAGGGTTGGATTCATGGAGACAAGGCAGTGCCTGTGCAGCTCCACCTGGGCTCTGACCACCCCTCTGGATCCCCCACAAGTGATACTGGAGAGCATCACCCTGTACAACAAGCAAACGCTCTGATGCTGCCCCAATTCACCTACCAGTGAGCAGCAGTGATTTTAACCTCTCATTAGCCACATGCGTCTGAGTCAAAGATGCACGTTGCTAAAGCATTAAATACACAAACTCATTAAATTAAGCACTGTTATAATCAATTACAGTTAATAGCTGAGGTCAGCTCACCAGTCATTTGACACTTAGGCAGCAGGCTGCTCACTGGAAGAGCTGCCAAAGGTTTTACACAGCCACCCTTGCGTCCCAGGATCTCCAACAAGTATCCTGATGTCCAATGGATTTCCTTGGTGCTTTAAGCGAAACCCAGTGTTTGATATTTCCTTATGGAACCCATTTCTTTGACATTCACATTGGGCTCTACTGGCTCTACTTCCCAGTCAGACCGAAAGGGGATCCAAACCAGGACAGAGCAGTCCAGGGAGACCTCATCAGTACCAAGGTTCACGTGTGCTGTGCGCTCATGCATCTCCCCAGGTTAATCTTTCTTCCCTAGCAGACAGCAGGGCTGATTCACTTGTTTAACCTACTCTAACACTCATTTCCTCTTCTAACACGCTCCTGCACCCCAGTTTTCACCCTCTTGCAATTAATCCCCCTCAGCAGAACACTTTGTACCAGTCCTTCCAAAGCCACATCCTTCTCTCGTGTGCCCACACGACTGGGGTTGGTTAAGTCTTCAGATCAAGCGGGTCTCCTTGTGTCACAGGGCCTTTTTGAAGGTGGGAAAAGGTGAGCAACAGTCACAGCAAGAGAAGCAAACTCACCTACTTTGAGTTACTGCTCCCCTGGAATACTGGTTTAACGCTAAAGCTGGCAAGAGCAGCTCATGCAACTTCTGTTGGTTAATGAGGATACTGTGCTCTTCCACAGCAATATTGCCTAGAAAATCCTTACCTCCCTCCTGCTGGAATCCTGACCCATGCTGTCAGAGTTTCCTGTCTAGACTCTATTCCTTCTGCCCCTTCTAAAGCCAGCCTAATGTGTCTGTGAGACAACAGCTACTCCTGTTCCACAATGACAACTACGGCTGCTGCTCTCTGGTGGGTCACAGCACCCTCATCACCTCGGAACCTTCTTCCATGGAGACACAGAGCAAAGCCACGTTACCCTCTGTGGTGCAAGACAATTCATCTCCGCCCCGGCAGGTGGATCCCACACCCGTGACAGCCTGGCCTATGGAGAGCAGCCCCTTGGCCTCGGAGCCCACTCACTTCCTCCACATCCCCTGGGCTGCGTGGGTCTCAGCTGGGATCGCGCAGCAGAGGTTATGGGAACGCTGCTCTTCAGAGGCAACGGCCACCAAAGGAAAGCGCACAACCCAAACCCAGCCACGGAACGGAGCAAATCACCTTCTTTTTGTCATCATTACTTTTAGCTTGAGAAACGGGAACAACCAAAACACGCAACTGCAACTACAACTTCCTTCTGAAAGCAGAGCACTGCAAGGGGCAGCATCAGCTCCCCTTCTCTTTAGGCTTCACTCGGAAGAACCAAGCACAAACCCTGCTGAATGAGCATCCCAGGTTGGGTGAGGCAGAGCCGTGCTCTCCATGATCTGAACCACGGGATCAGTCAAACACTGAAACTCAGACCAAGGGTACAGACACTAAGAATTCCTTAAAGAACTGCTAAAGCACAGCTGGGCCATCCTGGGGCTGTGTGGTACCCAATGGCAAGGCAGAGATGAGCGGCAAAGCCACAGGGCAATGCCAGGCGGTTTCCAGATGAGTTTATCCAGCCAAATGCCTCCTATGGACACACTATCACACAAATCCCTTGCGGCTACACATCCCTGGATGATTATGTTCATTCAGGAATTCTCCATTAATAGCCGCGGGTAATGCCCCATTTCTGCCGCATATCCCTGTTTATTGAGGAGTGTCCCAAGCACTCCCATGCCAGCCCGAAAGCTGGAAGTTCCTGCCTAAACTGAGGCAGTCGACTCGTTTCTCCCCTCTCCTTCACGCTGAGACCTGAGACAAAGGGGTTTCACTGCAGAATTAGCTGGGTCAGAGACTTCGGAAGGCAGCAGAAACACTGCCCATCCTCAGGGACCTGCATTTCCTCCCACCCCCAGGTAGGAACCGGACCATCACTCCTCAAAACGCTGACCAAAGCAGCAGGAGCGCGAGCATCCAGCATCCTGCAGACAGGTCATTGAAGTCTTCGCTCCTCGGAGCTCTATCGAAGCCCTTCTCCACCAACACGGGAGAGACACCCACCACAAGAGCACCCTTGCTCAGCATAAAGCATCAGCGATGGCTTTAGAGATCCCTCCCTTCGGAAGCCTGATCTAAAACTATGCATTAACGGTGAACACACAAGTTCAACGCATCCCTTCAGGAGGGGGAAAACAACAAGAGGAGACATTTCTGCCTATTACATATATATAACATCAGATTTGGCACCAGAAAAGCCCATAAACGGAACGCTTTCAATACATAAACAGCCCATACAGACAGCACAGCACCAACTTGCTAAGAGCCCACAAAGCCGGGTGCCCCTTCACTGCCATGCAGGCAATGCCCTGGCTCCACAACGACCCAAGCCGGGGCAGAACCACGTCTATGCGGCCCCGCTGCCCTCTCTCCCCTCCGCAGCATCTCCGACCCGCCCCACAGCACCGCGGCCCTTCGGACACCCGTGCCCCCACCAGCGCTGCCCCACACGGCGGGCCCCGAGCCCCGGGCAGGACTGAAGGGATCTCCCCCCGACCCCAGCTTCCAGCCCCGAGGAAGGGCCGGGGGCTACCGGATCCCCTCGGCGGGGCCCCAGGGGGGAGAAGGAGAGGCCCGATCGCCAGCGCGGCCGGGCCGAGGGGAGGTTGCGAGGTGCCGGAGCAGGCCCCGGCGCACTCACCCGCGCGGTCCGGCTGCCCGGGCGCGGCCAGCAGCAGGAGGCAGAGGCAGCTCCGCGCCGCCCGGGCCCGGGCCCAGGCCCAGACCCAGGCCCGAGCCCCGGCCATGGAGCTCCGCGTCCGCATCGCCGCCCCCCCCACACACCCCCGGCTGGGGCGCTGGGTCCGGCCGGCGGCCCGCGGCCTTATGGAGCCGGGCCAAGGTCTGCGCCGCACCGCCCCGGGGCGGGGCCGCTCCGCTCCGCCCGCGGGAGCAGCGGGGGGCGCGGCGGGGAAGGGGCCGCTCCGGTGGCCGAGCCGAAGGGCAGCGGCCTCGCGGGGCCGGGGCTGAGCCTGGGCCGGCTGCGGTCCAAAGAGCGCCAGCGACGGCTCCCGAGGGATGGAGCCTGCGGAAACCCGTCCTTAACCTCCGCCTATGTAAGCTAAACAACCGATATATCCCACACCAACTACTTAAAACTCATTTAAACTAAATAACACCTCTCAACAACGACCCAGTCCCGAAGCTGAACGGGGACGCAGACACAACGCCTCTTTCTTTGGCTTTTCCTCCTCCAAACCCGACGTTACTTCGGAAGCACGGGGTTATTCGCTCCACTCCCATCTCCAGGGAATGCTGAACAAGCGCCTTGGGCTCCAACAACGCTGGGGAACGGTGGTTTTAAACAGCCAAGGGTCACGTCCCCCCTCCAACCTCAACCCCGCATCCTCTCCGCCTACCACGTGTATGGGGTTTGCTGACAAGCACCATAAATAAGACAGGGGAAGGGGTTTGGATGCAGTCAGGACCTCACTGACACGGACATGGAAGGGTCCAGCTGGCACAGGGAGCACCGCAGCACCTCCAAAGCCTGGCAATGGCACTTCCCCAAACACATTCTTATCAAGTGACGTGCTTGGCTTCCAGCTGAATGCCACGTACCTGCCTCGAACCACGCTTGGCATTTCCAGTGTAGAGATCGCATGGCTCCGAGCGAGAGGGATTAAAGGAGGGAGGAGAAAATGAGGCAGAAGAAGACTGCTGGAAACAGGCAGCAGCTTGTCTGGATGTAGAGGGTCAAGGACAGGATCCCAGTTCTTAGATCCTGTATTGGATGTGGCTCCCAGGATCTACAGCTTGTCTGGATGTAGAGGGTCAAGGACAGGATCCCAGTTCTTAGATCCTGTATTGGATCTGGCTCCCAGGATCTACAGCTTGCCTGGATGTAGAGGGTCAAGGACAGGATCCCAGTTCTTAGATCCTGTATTGGATGTGGCTCCCAGGATCTACAGCTTGTCTGGATGTAGAGGGTCAAGGACAGGATCCCAGTTCTTAGATCCTGTATTGGATCTGGCTCCTAGGATCTACAGCTTGCCTGGATGTAGAGGGTCAAGGACAGGATCCCAGTTCTTAGATCCTGTATTGGATGTGGCTCCCAGGATCTACAGCTTGTCTGGATGTAGAGGGTCAAGGACAGGATCCCAGTTCTTAGATCCTGTATTGGATCTGGCTCCCAGGATCTACAGCTTGTCCGGATGTAGAGGGTCAAGGACAGGATCCCAGTTCTTAGATCCTGTATTGGATCTGGCTCCCAGGATCTACAGCTTGTCTGGATGTAGAGGGTCAAGGACAGGATCCCAGTTCTTAGATCCTGTATTGGATCTGGCTCCTAGGATCTACAGCTTGTCTGGATGTAGAGGGTCAAGGACAGGATCCCAGTTCTTAGATCCTGTATTGGATCTGGCTCCTAGGATCTACAGCTTGCCTGGATGTAGAGGGTCAAGGACAGGATCCCAGTTCTTAGATCCTGTATTGGATCTGGCTCCTAGGATCTACAGCTTGTCTGGATGTAGAGGGTCAAGGACAGGATCCCAGTTCTTAGATCCTGTATTGGATCTGGCTCCTAGGATCTACAGCTTGTCCGGATGTAGAGGGTCAAGGACAGGATCCCAGTTCTTAGATCCTGTATTGGATCTGGCTCCCAGGATCTACAGCTTGTCCGGATGTAGAGGGTCAAGAACAGATCTCAGCCTGCTTTTAAAGAGCAGAGTGTGTCCTTCTCTTCACTCACAGCTCTCCAGGCACAACAAACAGCCAACACAAGGGAGTCTCCCAATGCCAATGGATTTGTACAAGGAGAAAAGCAGCTGGGGTAACACCAAGCTGCTCCCTGACCATCCAAGCTGGTTTAGCTCCCTCTCTGGGCAGGGAAATGGTCTGGACAATCCTGGAAATCATTCCCTGTCTTCCCATCAACAGGAATTTTGCTCAAGGGAGTCCCATTTGTTTTCAAAGGAGCTCATGAGCTGTTTCCCCGCCCCTGGCTCGGATCCTCCTCCAGCCCATGCCCGGCCCCTGCCTTGGCTCGTATTTCGTTACCGCAGCCGTTAACCTCTTCCCAAAGCCTCTCGGACGCGCCTCAACCGCTAACGAAGGCGCTGCCCCGGGCATCAGCGCACAACCGGGCTCCAGCAGCTCCCCCACCCGGCGGCCTCGTTCACCGCAGCGAACGAGCCGAAGCCTCCAGCCCCGGGCACATGGCTGGGGGTGTTTGCATTAACACCGAGAAACAGCTCTCGGTATCCCCGGCGAGCGCTACCCGCTCGGATGAACACTGCCCGTAACAGGCACCACACGGGGAGCGCTGCGACGAGGCCTTCCCCGGTGCAGGAAGCGGCTCTCCCGGGGACGAGGAAGGAGGGCGCACACCGTGCACGCAGAGAACAGCGAGCACCGGCACTGGGCCGCTCCGACCCGCGCCCCGCACGGCTCCCACCGCGCCCCAGCAACTCACACGGAGCGGGACAGCGCGTCCGGAGCCCCGTCTGCGCCGGAGACCGAGGCCGAAGCCGGGACCGGAGCCGGAGCCCACTCCCGCCGCGGCGCGGCAATACAGACCCCGCCAGTCCCGAGGCCACGCCCCCGCCTTTGCTTATAGGCTGTCCGTCCCTCCCAAACAGCCAATCACCTCCCAGCTTAAATCGCACTTCCGCCTTCTCGCGCCGCAGACCCTCTCCAGCAGCTTCTTCCTCCTTCCTGCTGATTGGCTGCGAGCGCCTATTCCCCGCCCACTGTGCGAAACGGCGTGCTCCCATTGGCCATCGCGGCGGCGGCGCGGCGCGGCGCGCCGGGGCAGCGTTTCCTAGCAGCGGGCGCCGCCATGGCGCCGCGGCGCGGTGGGCCCGTGGGGTACGCGCTGCTGTGCGGGCAGGCCCTGCTGCTGCTCGGTAACCTCCTGCTGCTGCACGGCGCGTCCCGCGGGCTCCCGCACAACGGCACCGAGCCCGAGCCGCCCGCACCGCCTGCGTGGGCCTACACCGACCCGCAGGCGCCGCTGGTGCTCTGCACCTACCTGTGAGCACCGGGGTGGGATGGGGGGGGAGCGGCCGCTTCGCCCTTCTCCTCTTCCTCCTCCTCCTCCTCACCGGCCGCCTTCCCCGCAGCCCCGAGGAGTTCGTGGAGTGCGAGGAGCCGGTGGACCACGGCGGGAACGCGACGGCGCAGCAGGAGCTGGGCCACGGCTGCGTGAAGGTGAAGGGCGGCGGGAGGGAGGGAGGGAGGGAAGGAGGGGAGGAAGGCCCCGAGCTGAGCGCTCGTTGCTGCCGCAGTTCGGCGGGCAGGCCTACGGCGAGGTGGACCACACGCAGGTGCACTGCAGGGCGCTGGACGGCATCGAGTGCGCCGAGCCGCGGAGCTTCCTGCGGGGCAGCCGGCCCTGCGTCAAGTAGGATGCGGTCCCCCCCTCCCTCCATCATCTCCGGTTTCCCCTTGTTCCCCCTCCGGCTGCACCGCTCCCGGCCCCCCGCGGGAGGGAGCCCTGCGGTAAGAAACGGGCTCCCGTTGCAGGTACACTGGACACTACTTCATCACCACTCTGCTCTACTCCTTCTTCCTGGGGTGCTTCGGAGTGGATCGGTTCTGCCTCGGCCACACCGGGACCGCCGTGGGGAAGCTGCTGACCCTGGGCGGGCTGGGGATCTGGTGGTTCGTGGATCTGATCCTGCTCATCACCGGCGGGCTGATGCCCAGCGATGGCAGCAACTGGTGCACGGTGTATTGAGAGAGCTGTGCGGATCCCGGCGGCGGCTCTGAGGGGCTGGAGATGGACCCCACTGCATCGGGACAGACGGTGGCCTCGCACCGAAGCTGTAACGTGACGTGCAGAGCAATTACTCCTCTTGATGTACAAACCTTGGACACGGATTTGCTCAGGATCTTATTTTGCTTGTTTGAAGTAATCGGGATCTGAAGGTGGTCAAACAAATCCTTAATAAAACCTGGAAGGAGCGGAGTTCACGTCCCTTCGGTCTTGGCAGAGTCCATCCAGCCACCCAGAGACACAGCCACTGGTGTGTAGGTTTGTGGTACTGGGCTTTGCAAACCCTTCAACTTGAGTAACACGATGTTATAGAGGCTCTGCTGAAGGGATGTGTTCTACATTGTTGGTTTAAAACCATGTTTGCTGGGTTAGATTGAGCAGGAGAATCACTTTCTGCTCTCTTGCAGGCAGGCAAAGCCACGGTGCAGCCATCGCAGTCACTACCCAGGCTTCTCAAGAGCAGCACTTGTGTCTGTTGGTGTAACTCCATGCTCATACTACAGAAACATGAGCCACAGGGCACTGTGACCACTCCAGAGTGGTACAGGCCTTATTTAAATGACCTCCTCCTCCCCTGTCTCGTGTTCTTTAAATCCCATGACCCTGCAGTGGTGACCATTTGTGTTTCACAAACCTGTTAAATCCCAGCTTTGCCTCCTTAGGCAAAGGAGTGAGGGCTCATTTCCACCCAGAGCTGCAGGGAAAGGCTGGAGCTCCCATCCTTGTGCCCGTTCCAGCTCCAGCCCCCTGCACAGGGTGCTGGTACCAAAAGGAGCGGGAGCTTCAATTAGCCAAAAGAGGAAGCCCCACCAGATGCAGGCTGAAAGCTACTGAGCTGACTAAGAACAGGAAGAGGAAGCTGCAGTTAAGTCACAGCCAGAACCACACACAAAACCCGTACGTGCACAGATCCTGTCCCGTTTGATGTAAACCTCGGCAGATGCACACGTGCTGTTCTCTCATGGTTCTGCAAACTGAGCACCCTCCCATTGTCTCATTTCTGCCTCTGTTACTCCTGTTGCTGCCTCCAACGGAGCTGCAGCAGGGCTGGGAACTCTGCCCGTTCCAGTTTGGGTTTGTGCTTTATTGCAACAACGCCTCCTCTTTAGGGAATGGGGATTAGATCCCATTTAGGTCACGAGGAATCAGCATTTGGCAGGTTTCAATAGGTCTCAGGGCAGTGTGGGGTGGGGGGGGGAGGCTCCATTGGGAAGCTTCCACATTCCTCAGGCCACTGGAACAACAGTGCTGAAAAGCCCACGGTGGGGAAAGAATTCTCCAGCGCGCCAGGAAGAGAAATCCCAACAATCCCATGTGCAAAAGCCCATTGTTATGAGCATCCCCCACGTCCTCAGCCCAGCAGCTGCCAGCCACCAGCGGGACATCACGTTCCTCTCGTGCACGAGGCTGCTGTGGACCACACTGGGGAGCAAGGGATGGGATTAGTCTCTGTCCCCTCATTTTCTAGCAGTGAGAAACGAGATCAAAACCTCTTTAACAGCAGCAGCCGCGATGCCCCTTTGCCCTCCACTCGGTGCTTTCCCCACTGAAGCTGGTGCTCAGCCCCTCCTGGCAAACAGCACCCAACAGACACAATGCAAACAGCATGGAAAAGCAACCGGCATTTCCTTCTTTATTCAAAAACACAGGGGAAAAAAGGGGTGTTCCATCTCCTGCAGGAGTTACAGGTGAGGGATGGGAGGTGGGTACCGGCACCATGCAGCATCGCTCATGCGAGGCCCACGGCACTAAGAGCACTTGAATCCACAGCTGAAACCACGCTATGGGAACGCCAGCAAAGAGCAAACCCATCTTCACACCCCTCTTCCCACACCAGACACCTCAAACCTTGCACGCATCCCTAGGAAAGCAGGAAACCCACGGCACACACAGAGATGGGGACAGCAGTTTTGCTTCAGACATCACCACAAAGCTCCATCGAGGTCCGTCTGCACTTGCTTGGTCCCTTGGGATGGGAGAGAAATTCCTCCCTGTAACACCACCCATATTACGATGAGGCTGGAGCCTGGCTCGCCTTTGGACACGTTTGTCTCACATTCAGCCTTCACGTTGTCCTGGGGATGTGGGGAGGGTGGGAATGAGAAACAGGGATGTTGCAACAGCGCTGGAGCCGCTGGTAGTTTCTCCTCCTGGATAATTAACCCTAATTGTGCAACAAGCTCCTGCTTTCCCATCCCAGGCCCCGGGAACCCTTGCAATTATCAAGCAACACCAACGCTTGGTACTGCACGGGTTTGAAGCCTGGCACGAAGTAACCCCCATCCCTCTGCATTTGGTGCATCCAGAAACGGGGCCAGAGCACTAGCACCGAGTGCTGTGCCTGTGACCGGCCCAATCCCTAAACCATTCCTGAAACACCACGTCAGGAGCCAAAGGCAGCCTAAAACTCTCAAACGCTCGTGCAAATAAAGCCAAAAGAAGGAAGAGCATGATCTAGGGTTCTACAATTAAATAACAAACACTCACCCTGTCCCGTTTGCATTGATTCCTGCTTGGTTTCATAGTTTCAGTGTTCTCCAGCATCTCCACGCACCCCCTGAGTGCACCCCTGACCTCAGGGGGGTCCTGTCACTGCCTCCCCCTGGCTGCCTGGCTGGAGCAGCCCCCCTGATGCAGGCAGATGCAGTTTTAACCCTGCTAAGCTCAGTCAGGCGCATCAGAGCTCCATTGCTAAAGCTCTGCCCCATCCCAGGCTGAGCTGGAGCCCTGGGAAGGGCAGGGACACACCGGATCTGCGAGCTGAGAACATGTTGTGACAAGGAGAAAGAAAGGAAAACAAAAGAACAGAGGAAAGCTTTCCCAGCCTTACATGTGCTGCTTTCCACAGCGCAAGGACATGACCAAGATCATCAACCCAGCACTGCCAAGGCCACCACTAACCCATGGCACTGAGGGCCTCAGGTCACACCAACACAACCTGATGCTGACAGCAGGGATGGGGAGCTGCGTCCTCACTGGTACCCAAGGACTGCACACGCATTTCAGGATGAGGATAACAATCTTGCTGCCCAGGGAATACCTGAACCTACACGCTATTTATCACACCTGCTACAGGAGCTGTTTTGGGTATGGACACGACAAGTTCACATTGCCCTAAAGACTTCTCCTCGTTCTCACATCGAGGCAGCAGCAACGAGGCCTCCCGGTGCCATTAAACACTCCAGTTTCATCGCTGTTTGCTCAAAGCACATCACCCCCAGGCAGGGCTTCCCGGTGCCCAGAGCAAAACCAACCCCATCCCTGAGCATCCCCAGAGCCACCGCTGCTCCAGAGGTACCAAGAAGCCTTTTGGAGGAGCTAAGCCAGGGCTGGGGTTTGACAGTGGCCACAGGTATCAAAAGACATCATTAAAAGCCAACAGAGATGTTGATGCACCAGAGCACGCAGAGCTGCTCTCCTAGGGAAGCTGCAGTGTGTCCTTGCACAGGCAGCTCTGCCCAGCTGCCCGGGGAAGGACGAGCAGCACAAAAGGGGAGAAAACCGGGTTTTGTCCCAAACACAAGAAAGGCCACGCTCCCCTTCCCACCTCCGAGACCTCCTGATGCTCCCCTCCAGGCTTGGTTTTGGAGGGAGAATTACGAGGATGCAGAAGATGCCCCCTCTCATCCAGGCCATGCTGGGGACCAGCACGGAGGCAGCTTCTGAAACACGGAGGCACTGGGCGGGGAGCAGGCAGGACCCGGCTCCCCAGGGTGCTGGGATGCGGGTCCAGCCGGATCCTGCATCACAAGTGATGGAGGGACGGGGCCACCTCACCCCGCTGAGAGGATGGGAGTGAGCTCGGTCCTGAGTGCACACATGGAGCATCCTGGGCACGCTGCACACCCCGACCCACCCCAGCAGCCGGGGATGCTCACACGTCGGAGGTCCGGATGCTTTCGTCATCCAGGTCGAAGGCAAAGGGCTTCTCCTTGAGCTGCTGCGGCTCCGACTTGTGCCGCACGCGGGGGCCCGGCGCAGCTCCGGCATCGCGCTCCGTGAGGACCGGTGTGAAGAGCGAGTCCCGGAGCACCTCCGGCTGCTTCCCCGGCACCGGTGTCCAGGGCTGCCAGGAGGAGCTGGCAGGGGCCCGGCACAGCGCCCTCCGCTCCTCCGCCACCGGCCTCTGCTGGGATTGGGATGAGGAGCCCCCGGGTCTCCCCATGGATGTGGATCGCATGAAGGACATCTCCTGCAAGGACAGAGGTGGGTTTGTGCGTGCGGTGCCGGGAGCTGTTTGGGGACCAGCACCAGGCCCTTTACACACTGAAAGGGGATAACAGAGCCCTAAGCAAGCTGGAAGTCTGAATTAAACGGCTCTTTGCCATCAGTCAGGCTCTTGCTCGTGCCTCAGTGCAGAGCAGGGATCGTGCCAGTCCTGTTCAATGGGCGATTTTCACTTTTCCAAGGAAGTGAACACAGAGAGGGCAGGGATCTCCTCCTGGAAGCGGGTACCCGAGCACTAACACCATCCACTGAATAAGTGTCTCTCACATTGGCACAATCCTCATTTGGCACTAAACAGGAAGCAGAAGGGATGTGACCTACCCTGGGGCGGGTTTTCAGGGCCTGGACTGCCCCTGTGATGGCTCGGATCCAGCTGTGCATGTCCTCAGGGCTATCTGCCTGCAAAACACAGCAGCCCCAGTGAGGTTTTGTCTCCCTGCAAGCCCCCAGTGCCACCGGCCCCGATCCCCACCACACGGACCCGTAGATGAGCAGGCTGCACTAGGCTTGGCACTAATATCCCTGCTTAAACATCACTACCCCACCCCATCTTCCCCTGTAGAACACCTCCACATCGCAGCATTTTCACATCAGGAATAGATAAAGCAGTGAAGGGACAAGAATTGGGGTGTTACCAGTTGGGTCTGTGTCTGCCATGAGCACTGTGCACATAGGGACCTGCATCCGCAGCATCGCATATTGGCTGCTCTTTGGGTACCAAGCACGCAGCATCCCCAGCATGCTGCTGCCTCCAGCAGTGGAAGAGAGTGGGCAAAACATCCTCATTGCATCTCCCTGTGCTGGGCTCTGCTTTTCCTGCTCACACAAATCGCTGCTGGTATAAATAAGCCCAAGGGGAGAAGTGAAACCACGCAGCTCAGGGTGAAGATGCCACAGCCTCATCTGGTGTTTGGGGGTAAGAGGCTGCTGGGGAACAGCCCCTCTGCAGCAGCACAGGCTGGGGAGAGCAAAGCTTAATGCCCAGAGACACAACTGGCCCCGGTGCTCACCTGGATGTAGAAGGTCCTGGAGGTTGTGATGATTTCAAAGAGGTTGTCCCGCATCAGGAGGTCGCTAGGAACAGAAAGAGACACTCACTGTCCAGAAACCACTGTGGATGGAAAGTGATTGGGTTTATCCAAGGGGAAACCTTGGATCTCATCGGGGTTTTGAGAAGACTCCAGCTCCCCACAGACCTTCAGCTACACACACACTCCCAACTTCTGCTGTGTGCAGGTAACCCCCCCCTCCACACCCACAGCAGGGCAACACGGACAGAGCATTACCCAGACTTGACCAGGCACTCATGGGTCTTGCAAACATCCTTCAGGAGAATGGAACGCAAGGGCTCCTTGTCCTGCGGAGACAAGAGGAGATGCTGATGGGCTTGGCTGGCCTGGGACGTGCCCCTGGGGAGCATCCCGGGCTGCTCACCTGCTCACACTTGTAGTAACTGATGGAAAACTCATCCAGAACGAAGTAACGGCGCTTCCAGCTCTTCCTCTGGATAAAAGAGGAGGAAACCGCTCAGTGCTGGGCTCCACGCCGCCTGCTCCTGCATCCGGAGCATCCCCGCAGCATCCCCGCAGCATCCCCGCAGCATCCCCGCAGCATCCCCGCAGCATCCCCAGCCTAGAGGGGTGCAGGAAGCCCAGGCCCCCCCCTCGAGCTTCACCCCAGCACTCACCACGTTCCCCTGCTTCACACAGTAGCCACTCTTGAGCGGGGGGGGCCCGGCTGGTGCCTTGGTGGCCGAGGGGGGGACGTAGCTCTGCGAGCGCCGCAGCAGCGGGTGCGCAGCCACATCACCGCCGTCCCCTGCGTCCCCCCCGTTCTGGAACAGAGCACACGGTCAATGGGGACAGCAGGGATGGGGGGGTCCCTGCTAGGATGGAGGGAAGAGCAGCAGCAAGCGCCGAGCCATGGGCTGGGTGCGATGCCTGGGTGATGAGGCAGAGTGCGGAGCTGGTGTCGTCTCGCTGCGTGCAGGCTGCTGCCCGAAAGCTGCTCACCCTTTTGGTGCCCACGTGTTAAAAGCAACGTGAAGAAGTTGGGAAGGTGATAGAGAAGTGATTTGAGGGCTGGAGAAAAACCCTTGCAGCAGTGGGGTTAAAGGATATCTCCTCCCTGCCTGGCTTAGCCCACACTGAGAGGTCAAGCCACTGCAGCACAGACCTTCTGGGGGATCCAAGGCCCAAGGAGCTCCTTCATCCAGCAATGGGAGGCAGAGCAAAGGAAGCTGGAGCTGGGCAAATCCAGGTTAGAAAGCAGGGATGCTTTCCAACCAGCCGAAGGGATGTATCATGGGAATAAACTACTGAGGAATGCCACGAAGTCTCCACAATTCCACAGCCAAATCCTCCCAGAAGAGCCTGGGATGGCTGGAGTTCAGGCAGAAAACCCGACCTTCCTCTACCTGCAAGCTGTCTATGCAGAGGGACACATGGCCATATGCCCAGCGCCCATCCCCGGGCTCACCCCCAGCACATCCCAAGGGCCAGATCCTGCTCTCAGCATCACCCCTGGCTCCTCCATGCTGTCCCTGGTAGCACCCTCCCTTTCCCTTTGGCCGTGCAGAGGATGGTTGAGATGAAGCACGTGTCCAAAAGCAGATCTGGTGCAATAGGGATCGTTACACCCAGGATGGAGGGATGCTGCTGGTGATGACCCCGCTCTAAAACCCCTTGGGAAAGAGAGGAATTGTGTGAGGATGGAGCTGGTGCTGCTTGGGGGGGCAGAGTCAAGGCAGGAGGAAAGAGCAGCTTTAACCCACGGAGACAGAGGAAAAGTGCCAGAGCTGCTGCCAACCGCCTGCAGACAGCAGAAAACCACTGCCACCACCTCCTCCTCTGCTCTGTTTTTAGTGCTGATAAGAGCTGAAGCGAGACCCGGAGCCAGACGGGTGCCCAAAGGTGAGAGGCACCGACAGCCATGAAGGGAAGGGGATGGATCAGCCCCTTTGGCTTTGGGGTCCCTCTGCCCCAGGTGCCTCGCTGGGGGATGTGGATGGGTCAGGATAATTTGTAGCCTCCTCCTCCTCACCTCCTCAGCTTCAGAGCAGGACAAAGGGTGCTAAGTGCAGCTATTTATACAGCCCTGAACAGTGGGGAAGGGCTGGCAGGCACCAAGCTGGTTTCCAGACACGACCGTGCAAACCAAGAGCCCAAACCAGCATCACGGAATGGTTTGGGTTGGAAAGGACCTTGAGATCACCCAGTTCCAACCCCCTGCCATGGGCAGGGACACCTCCAGACCATGTCACCCCATCTGGCCTTGAACACCGTCAGGGATGGAGCATTCGCAGCTTCCCTGGGCACCCTGTGCCAGCGCCTAGAACAGGGAAGAGCTGATATCCTGATCTCCAACCTGAACTCCCCCTGTTTCAGTTCCCTCTCCAGCATCCTTTGATGCTCATTCCCATTCGGAGTGGGGCTTTTAAAGCACGGGGAACAGAGAGACCAAAGCAGGGCGCTGGCATCGCAGGGATTTCAGCCCTGGGATGGGGATCCCGGCTGCTCACCTGGTTGATGGAGATGGGTGTGTGGACCACCACCCCCCCGATGATCTCAGTTTTGTAGGCGACCTGCGGCTTCCTCTCCTGCGCCTGCGGCACCACGGGAAGCTTCGTGATCTCTGTGGCCGGTGGGATGCTACCACCCTTCGGCACCTATTGGAGAAGGCAAAGGGTGAAAGGCTCCGGTGTGACCATCACCTCCATCCTCCCCAGTGAAGCAATGTCCCTGTAAAAGCCACTCAATGAACAAGCCACCCCCATTAGGGCAGGTGTGGTTCGCAGGAGGCAAAGATGGGAGATGAGGTGTGGGAACCATGGAGCATCACCTCACATGAGCCTGCCAGCGCCTCTGCAGCTCAAGCCCTTTGTGGGACACTTGCTCCTTTAATTGCCCTGCTCTAATTACAGCCTGGCTTAATGACGAGCCCCCTGTGGCTGAGCTGCAGCGCCTGCAGGGGGTTCACACGCTGAATCCGGCGTGTCCTGAGCCCATGCACTCAGCTTGGTGCTGAGGTTGTGGCATTTCATGTATTTGTAGACCGAAGCAGCAAAGAGAAGCCACGTCTGCTCTTGCACATTGGTTTCCCCACAGCGACTGCACCGCAGTGATTTTAAGCCAAGAAATAAGTTATTTGATAGGGCCCGATCCTCAAGTGTTTGCCGTGATTTTTCCTTACAGTTTACAAGCCATGCTTCAGTGCATGGTCTCATAAACCCCTGCTAGCGTTAAGCATGGCAATACTGCTAACTGCAGTCACACAGATGCCTGCAGCAACCCCCCCATACCCCAGGTCCTGCTGAGGGGTGTCCCAGTGTCCACAGCCAAGCATTGCACTCGGATGGAGCTGCTCCCGCTGCATGGGAATGGGATCCCCATGGCCAGGAGCAGCGGGTGGCTGAGGAGCGCTGGTACCGGGTCAGTGACCATGAATTCATGGTTCTATGAACACAGTAAATGAGAGGAGATTGAGGACGAGCTCCTCTGGATGCAGGCACCGTGATGCCCGGCAGCGCAGGGCATTGGCTGCAGCTCATCACAAAGCCCCGTGACCCAGAAAGAGTGAAAACGGAGTAAATAAATGAGTGGAGCACAAGGAAGATGCCCTTGGAGTGGGTTACACACAATCCCTCCCCCAGGAGGGAAACGGCCCTGGAGCAGGCGGGATGGGGATGGCTCCAGCAGCACCTTCCCCATGGAACAAGCCACTGTCCCCCCCACCGCAGCAGCTGAGCAGGGAGGCTGAATGCAGGAGCAAGCAGCAGCAAAGTAAACCCCCACCAGGAGGATCCCTAGGGATGGTGGGGGGGAACATCCCACTTGAGAGGGGTCACAAGGAGGATCCCAGCACCTAAACCTGCCCTGTGCAGCTTGAGGCTGTTACCGCAGCAGGCTCTGAGCCAGAGGCCCATCAGGGCAGGAGCCAGCCGTGTCAGAGGGAGCAGAACCCAACGCACCGTGATCTTACTGGCCCTGTTCAGAGCCTCCACCCAGTCCTGCAGGTCCTGCTGGTCACTGGCTTGGAGGAAGTAGCGCTGGGATAAGGCGTTGATAACTACGGAGAGAGGAGCCAGGGAAGCCAGTGCTTTGCATCATTACATACAATGAACAGTGAATCAAAGAGCTCCATTCCCATTTGCAGGTATCGGCCCCAACCTCTCGCGTGGAACTCTTCATCTTGGGCTCTGTCCCTTGTGGGGAAGTGTTGCAAAGGCAACGCCGTTCCCTTGGGACAAGTATGTGCTTGCGCTGTCCTTGCTGGTGCTTTAAACCCAAGTTCACGGCTCATACCCGAAGCAGAGGGTTGGATGGGACACAACACCCCAATCCCATGCACCAACAAGAACAGGAGCTTAGGCAGGCATTAGAAAGGGCAAGAACCCTGGACTGCACATGGGACACATGGAAGGGCTTGGGAAGCACAGCAGAGGCAGGGAACCACAAAGGGGACCCCCAGGGTCCTGCCTCCCCCACTGAACAGGGGGGGTCACAGCAACAGGACCAAACGGGAGCATCCTCCTCCCTTCCTGACCACTGCTGGCAGGTCCCATGGGCATAGGGAGGGCTCTGGGGGGGCACCCATAACACAGCACCCACCGGGGTCCCCTCACTCACCAAAGCAGAACGGGGTTTTGGGCTTCTGTTTCGGGGTGGCGATGCTGACCTGCAGCAGAGCACAGGAAGGAAAACACTAAAGGTGATGGAACGTGACGGGAGAGCCGGATGCTTCCATCCACATCCCTGGGATGGAGGGGAAGCCGCTGCTCCCCGAGCTCCAAGCCAGGCCATGCTTCCCGTTCCCCCAGCAATGAGCAGGGAGCCAGGGGAAGGGCAATGAGGAGCTGGAGCAGCTAAAGCACAACCCAGCCCCGAGTTTGTGCCCAAAACCTTGTCCTGCAGCAACTTCCATTTAGCCCAAAACGCATGGAATTTGTGAGTGAAATGGGGAAGGTTCAGCTCTGGCATTGCTTCATCTGTGCTTAATTTATAAGTCATGATTCAGCAGGAGCAGGGAGATCTGCCTCATGCTCCATCCGGCTCCGGAGGGAGCTGAGCCCGCATCCATGCATCTCAGTCACCAATAGGTTCTCCTTCCCTATTGCACTTTACCCGCCTCCCCGTGGAAGCTGGATAATGCCATTAAGACACTCAAACAGCTTCCAAAAGGACTCATCCTTCAGGGTGCTGCCCTTTAGCACTCAGGCTCCCATCGCAGGAGCAGGACGAGCCACAGCCTCCCCTGGGAAAGCCGCACGGATACAGGGCCAACAGGGACATTACCTTGGAGATGTAGGTGAGCTGCAGGGACCCAACAGCTCCCGCGCCGATGGCCAGGTTCTGCAATGCAACAGGAGTTAAACGACAGGGAGAAGGCACAAGGGTCCGGGCTACCCATCAGCATCCCTGCAGGCATCTCCCCTTCCCTTTAGTGAGGAACCCACTGCGCGATGCTCCAGCAGTGCCCCAGCCCTGGCTCTTTTGAGCTCAGTTGCTGGGCACAACAAGCACTGACTCCATCGCCACCAAGCACCCAGCTCCTGGTCTGATGCCTGCAGCACGACACCGCTTCCAAGGCGACGAGGAAAAGCCCTTCTCTTTCTTGTTACCAGAGCATCCATGGATGCGGAGCTGGGAGCAGCACGGGTGCGTACCTGGGGGTTGTCCATGTACCACAGGAGGCAGTTGGCCTGGGTGTCCAGGATGAAATACCTGCGCAGGAACTTGCCACAGGTCTCATTTTCTTCTATGTCCAGGAAGCCGCAGATACGGTTCTGCCGGTCCAGGTACGGCATTCCGGGCTCCTTCTCACATCACCCTGCGGAGCAGGGACAGGGAGAGGTGGGTGCTCTGCTCCATAGGAAGCCATGCCATTGCATCAGTGCCAGTCAGGATAGAAGTGTGATGGATGCAGCCAAGCTAACAAGAGGCAGAAGGCAGGGATAACCTGCCAAGGGTTATCCTTACTTGCCTGCCCTTGCTAAAAACCAAGGCATCTCCATAACCATCCCTTCCCCATAGGAATGAGCATCAGTCCCCAGCCCCACTGCGACCACACGGTGCGAAAACCCACACGAGGCTCAAAGGAGGAGCTGGGGTTTCCCTCCTCTGCCTCACATCCCATTGCAGGTCCCACTTCCCAGCCTTGCCCAAACCTCCGGCTGCCTCTCCCCATCCGCCTGGATTAACACAGGGGAAGCAAAGCCAAACTGCTTCCGCTGCACGTTGCTCCATGGGGACGCTGCCAAGCACAAGCATCACCCAGTGTGACAAGGAGGGTGCAGCGTTCCAGCCCCAGGGCATGGAGCAGGACCAGAACAGCCCAGCCAGGAGCTCCAGGCCTTGGGAATACCGGGAGGTGCAGACGGACTCAATCACAGCACCACAGCCGCTGTGATGCGCGGGGGCAATGACAAGTTACAGCCCCATCGCAGCAACGTCCGCATCCCACCGAGCTGCCCTCTGATTGCTCAGCAGCGTGGGGCACCCCACAAAGCAGCCACAAAGGGTTTGCTGCGAGACACCAGGTCCCTGGGAACCGTAACGAAGAGGAATCCCAGAGTGGATGCGGTGCCAGAGAGAGCCCAGGAAATGGGGAACAATCTGCAGCTCCAAGCAGAAAATCCATGCAGCCGGGATGCTGAGTCAGCAGGAAAACCATGCCCCATCGCCACGGGGCTGTGCCACCGGCTCTGTGCACTAATGCTGCCCAGAGGTGCGCAGCCATGGGATGGGAGCCCCTGGGTACAGCATCCTGCCATAGGGCTGCCTAGGAACGGGGTCTCCGCACCATCACCATGGTGGGGATGGAGGCAGCGGTGACCAAAAGCAAGCCAACCCCAGTGCGGTGTCTCTGGTAGGACTCGTGCAGGTGCCCGAAGCAGAAGCTGCACAAATAGAAGATGTCATGCAGAAAAAGGAGGAAATAGTGTTTTTGAGCTGCAGTGGAGAGGGGCCCTGAGAGGCAAGCGTTGTGCAAGAGCTGCGGTGCAGCTGTAAGGTAGAGGTGGCAGCAAGCAAGCCAACCTGGTGGCAGGATCAGCGTTTATCACCAGCCTCGCAGAGATGGGTATCAGGGCTTTGCAAAGAGGGAAATGGTGCTGCTGCAGTGGAGGCTGCTCCGAAGCAACCCATTTGTCCCGATGGAAAGGGTTACGGGGGCACTTCCCATTTTACTGCTTTTTGGGGGGTTTATTTGGGGGTGGGAGTTCACAGAAGCAGATTCCCCAACGCCTTCAAGCAAACCTCCTGCTGCTAATAAGAATCCAGGGATTCCTGCTATTGAGAGGGGTAAGGAAGAGCGAGGAGCCCCCAGCCCCTTGGGGCAGCAGTGCTGGACCCATGGGACACCTCCGGAGTGTCCCAACCTTTCCCTCTCCTCTTTACTAACAGGGGTCAGCCCCCGAACCAGCTTCATCCCCTGTGAGACACGATGGACACTGCACCGGCAGCAGTGATTTATGGATGATGCCCATGCCTGATTCCATGGGATCTTCCAGGACTCGGAAGCAACTGACTTCCCAGCTTTATCCCACCAAAAAGGACAACCCTTTTCATGCTCTGTTAATGGAATGACAGGAGAAATAAGGCTACGGAAGGAGGTTTATGGCAGAAATACCCTCTCGCCTGCCTCCCGAGATACAGGGAAGGGCTTCCCAGCCGGCTCAAAGACCTCGTGTGCCACCACAGCCAGACTTTCCAGGAAGCTTCCCCCCACCATCTCGCCTGTTCCCGGCATTCCCAGCACAGCCATGGCAGCATGACCCAGGGACACCCTGCAGCAGCAATGGAACTGGAGACCTGACATTGAGAAGCCAGAGGCATCTCCTCAGCACCTCATCCACAGCACCTGCAAGCATCCTCCTCCTCCTCCTCCTCTCCCAGGCCGGTGCGAGCTGCCCCAGTGCGGGATGATGCCCCCGTTACATGGGGGCTCCCGGCTGCCCCCACACAGCTCCAAGCCCTGTAGGGCGATGCCTGCGAGCCGCAGCGGTTGCACCGCAACTTCCTTTTACCTGGTCTTGCAAAGAGCTCGCCCTGCCGACGTCTATCCGGGGCTGACACAGGCAGACGGTGCAGGCAGAGCCCAGCGACCAACTCCAGCCTCTGCCTTCATTAAGTAATGAACCTGTTGAAGCCAGGCTGCCGGCAGCCAGGCTGCGCTCCTTCCTCCCATCCCAGAGACACAGCCCGCGGAACACGCTCCCAGTACCTGCAGCTCCCGAACCCTCCCTGTGCTTGCTACCGACCCCGCAGACCCAAAGCGGGGATCAGCGGGGGCAGCACCCACAAGGACCCTGCTCCCAAACTCGCCACCTCCCGCTGTTGCCATCCCCAAGCCACCAAAGCGCCTCGGAGGCCAACCCCGACAACCGGGATGCGTCCAGCGCCGGGACGGGAGCTCCGCCCGCATCCCCGCACCCATGGACCAGCCCGGCGCGGGGCCGCATCCCCGCCCGCTCCCGCCGCCGTCGGGCACCGACCCTCCGGGACCCCCTTGTGGTGCGGTTGGGGCCGCACCGGGCCCCCGTCGATGGGGACGGGGGGAGCCCACACTCACCCCGCGGGTCCCTGCGCTGCGCACCCGCGGAGCGGGGCCGGCCGGCGGAGGGTGGCTCCCGGCGCCGCTTCTTTCCGGGTTAATTACGTCTGCCATGAGCAAACCCGGCCCCGGATGTGAGTGCGGGGCGCGGGGCGGCTCCGTGCCCGCGCCCCGTCCGGCCCTCACCGCACCTGCGGAGGCACCGCCTCACTCCGCGCCCCCCGGTACCCGCTGCGGAGCGGGGCTGGGGCCAGCGCGGCCGCGGGTTCGGGTCCGTGCCCCCCCCCCCCCCCCCCCATACAAATCCCCCCTCACCCGACCGAAAACCGTTCCGTAAATCAACGCTCTCCAAACGGCTCCTGCTCCGGACCGGGATGCGCCCGCGGCCGGGCCCTTGAGGGCAGGAGCCAGCCCAGCGAGCAGCACCGAGTGCATTCCCATGCGGGAGCAGCGCTGGGGTCCTGGCTAAGTCAGTCCTTACCGTGACACAGAGCCCCGGGGCTCCCAAAGCCTCTGGGGCACGGTTATGGGTTCGCAAACGCCATTATGTTACGGCACAGGACATCAAACAGCAGCGTGTGGGGTAATAGGGGCAGGGGAGCATGTGCCCAGCTCCTGCCCTGCGCTGGGGTTGATCACCACCAGTTCTCATAGAGTGGTTGGGGGTTGGAAGGGACCTTGAAACGCATCCAGTTCCATCACTGGTGGTCAATCATCTGATTCCATCACCCACACCCCAAAGGTCCCGATGGGGTGATGCAGTCAGAGCATTTGTGATGCCCCTTCAGGTACCAGCTCTGCAGAGTCTCCAGCTAGAGACTGTCACCAGCTTTGCTCCTCTCCATGCAATACGAATGACCCCAGCACCCGGCTCTGTGCCCCTCACTGCTGATACATCAGGGGGGGTCTCTCCTTTCTTCCATTTCCAGACCAGATTCCATGCATTTGAAGGCTGTTTTCTCCCCTGACCATTCAGCACTCACTGCACATCACCTTCTGTCAACGCGTTGCCTCAACCCCCAGCATTTCCTATGGCCTGGGTCATTTTTAGAGCTCCCCATGGCACACGAGATTGCCCAACCGCTGCTGCTGACACCATGGGTGCTCATGTCTGTGTGACTGCTCCTGGCCCGTGGCAATGAAACCACAGCAGAGCGCAGCCTCCTGCCCATCACAGACACGAGGGCTCTGCTGTGAAAGGCTCTCAGTGCGCGCTGCATGGGGATGAGCAGCTCGGTGTGGGGCCCTGCAGGAGCATCGCTTGCTGCTGGAGCTCAGGGGTGGATTTGGGGAGCAGGAACCCCCCCGTTACACTCATGGTAAGGCCCAGCTTTCTCTCTGGAGCATCTGGCCCCAAAGCACTTTCTCCCAGCATGGGTGAAACCAATCATGGTGCTGCAGAGAGCAAGCTGCTCTAGGGGAAGCTGTCCCTGCCCGTGGCAGGGGTTGGAGCAGGATGAGCTTTAAGGTCCCTTCCATTCTGTGGTTCTGATTGTTCACAAGGGGTTATTTTTCCCTAGGAATTCCCGGCGGGATGCTGGCAGAGCTGCATCCCTCCCCCAGCCCAGCCCCACACCCTCAGCCCAAACTGCATCATTTATCAATTACATCAGGAGGAAAACAGCCCTGAGCTCCCTCTGCATCTCCTCCTGCCAGCGCTCCCAAAGAGCCCCAACGGGACCACACATAACCCAAGCCGAGAGACCCGGGGGGGATGCTCCTTTGCTCTGTGTGATGGCAGGATTTGGCCTTGCCACTCGTGTACCTGCTAAGGGAAGGATCACCCCTCAGTGCAGCTGGGCACTGTTCCTTGCGCTCTCCATGCATACCCTAACCCAGCTGCGCACACTGGTGGGGCTGGAGTCTGAAAGCATCAAGAGCTCCTATAGAGCTTTTGAAGGTGCTATAAGGGAAGCAAAACCTGAAGCATGAAGAACCACCCGTCACGGAAGCACAGGCCACAGCACCGGGGTCATACTTAGAGCAGATAACATCATCCACCCCGAACGCATCCTCCTCTTCCCCTTCCCTCTGCTCCCGGCATTCCACACTGGAATGAGCTCCCCAGCCTTGCCCTGTCTCCCCCCTCCTCATCCCTGCCTGCTCTGCAAACACTAAACTGTTCCACAGGGTATTTTTATACCAGGGCATCTCTCGCAGCCCTTGTGACTGGCACCAGGGCTGAAGCAGCCCCGTGTCCTGCGCAGTCACACGGCAGCTAGTCACGCTGCTGCTCCTCCTTCATCCCAGGAGCCTTCCCATTCGCCTCCCACCTTTTCCAATGGGTTTTGCTGCTGTAGCCTGTAGAGGGGTGCAAGAACCCCCTTGAGCTCATGGGAACACCCCATTAGCACACATAGGGGATTCCTCTGCACCACAGCCTTCGGATCCCACCAGCATCCTTCTTGTTCCCAGGGGAAGAAGCAGGCACAGAGCAGCTTTGCCCTCCCCTCTTGTGTTATCCCGCCTGCTTGGGGTTAATAGGGGACCCCATAGCCGTGCTCCCCAGGGCTTCCCACCCCGCAGCACTCACCCAGGGCTCTGTCTCGGCAGCATCCCGCAGCAGGGAGCTCCGTGGCTGGAGCTGAGCGTGCCGGATTCCTGCTCCTCTGTTCAGACTTGCCCCTTCTCGGTTTCAGTACCTGTTCCCTTTTTGCTTGTCTTATGACTAAGGGAAACTCCCACAGGTTGGCTGCGCTTCCAGGCAGCGCTTTGCTGCTTGCAGTCAAATCCCTGCTCTCCTCTCCACGCTCCCAACCATCCTTCTCCTTCATCATCCCCCTTCCTTTCCTCCTTTCACCATTCTCCTTTACTCTCTGTGAGCCTTGGGAGCTTTGTTCTTACCCCAGTGGGCATCATCCTGCATCCTCCCCAGCACTTCATCTCCTCCGTACCCCAACCAGCACTGCTTCTCTGCTCCTTCAACTGCAAAACCTCCCATGCCAGACCCCTTTGCCTGCATTAGATCAGCCCTAGGAGGGCTCTGGGCTGCAGGAGGGCTTCTATATGAGATCACTTTAGGAGGCAGTGACAATGGGCAGCTGCGGAGCACTCCCAGGAGGGGTTTGGAGGCAAAGCCTGATGAAAAGAGAGAATGGGGATCTCCTGGGGGTGTCACTTTGATCCCTTTGTGGCCAGGTTGGATGGGGCTTGGAGCAACCTGGTCTGGTAGAAGGCATGGAACTGGATGAGCTTTAAGGTCCCTTCCAAGCCAACCCATTCCATGATCCCTGTGAAGGAGGAGCAGTGGCTGCAAACACGGTTTTCAACTGCAGCTTTTATTGGTGCAATGGTGGCTCAGCCTCTCCATCCTCCACACGCAGCAAACCCCGACCCGTGGCCCTAGGCTATGGCAACAAGCAGCTACCCCATTGCGGCCACTCAGACCCAGCTCAGCAGCAGCTTCCCAGCCAGCGCAGCCACCAGCAGCCCATGGGGGGGCTTGGGGGGGGTCCCGGCCCCGTTCTTGGAGCCCCGCTGCCCATTGCAGTCATCGGTGAAGCAGCAGCGCAGGGTGGCCCCGCTGGAGCCGCCACCACGAGCCTGGTCACAGAAGGATTTGTAGGAGCACGACTTGATGATGCTGTCTGCAAGGAGAGGAACACGGGACATGGGGTCAGGCACTGCCATGCATCCTCCCTGCTATGTGGTCTTAAGGCCCTTTCCAACCCTAACTGTTGTGCTGGGGCAGGGAAAGGGAGGAAGAGCTGCATCCCAGCACGTTGCGATAGTGATGTGGAATCAAAGCGCCCATAGCACTGCTGGGGGAGCCAAGGAGTGGTCCAGCGGCCAAGGGATGCCCCCGTGGTCACCTTGCTCATCGTCACGCAGCCCTGATGTGAAATAGGGACCTGATGAATGTGGGGATATGAATAGCCCAGGCTGTGGAATGAACCCAAGGAGGGAGGCTGGGTTTGGGAACAGTCCCTGTCTGTTCCTAACTGGAAAACAAACGGAATGCTGTTCTGAATGGGAGCAGCGTGCACAAAGAAGGACTTTCCTCACGCCAGCAAAGGGGCTGTGAGTCCCCTCGGACCAAAAGGATGCTCCTGAGGACTAAAAACTTGGGAAAACCAAATGGTTCATCCCTGCTTCACAGGGACAAGAGGAAACCAGCTCCCTCCTGTCCCCTGCTTCTCTTTGCCTTCTGGTCCTTCCCCAGCACACCCAGTCCCCCCAACCCAGGCACTTACTGGGCGCAGTGATTGTGGAGCAAGCATCAGCGTACTGGGGGCAGCTGTGGGAGCCCTGCTTGTTGCAGTCGTTCTCGTTGGATGCAATGCATCTGTGGCATCTCAGTGCTTGACCTGCGTGAAGATGGGGAGGAGGAAGAGGAGGATGAGGAGCGAGAGCAGCAGCAACATCCTGGAGCCCCATATCCGACCCATCTCCAGATGCTCCTCAAAGGAAGCCCCAGGCGTGTTAGACAATAGCCAGCCCCTGGTCTTGCAGTGCTGTGTGAGCCGGAGCTGATGACAGGGGTGAGAGCTCTTGGATCCTTTAGGAGAGGGAAGCACACAGCAAGAAGAGGTCCCTGCTCAGTTTAGGAACCAGCGGAGCAGACGTGAAAGTGATGGTATCATTTAATGGTATCATTTAATGGTATCATTTAACTCCTTTCAATAGCATAAGCGTTAAATTCCTGCAGGCAAAGCCCCCCCCCCCCCCCCCCCCCCCCCCCCCCAGATCTGAAGATCCTGCTCCTGCCTGAAACGAGGAATTCTTGGTTTTGATGGATATTCCCACTGATACTGGGAGTCAAATGTGGCCGCGCTTTGCTGGCTGAGCAGAGCCCTCTCGTGGCAAGGGGGGCTTGCGGGAGGCCAGAGCTCCCAGCTCCATCCCCTGGGAAAACCGATGGAAAACTGGGATTTCAGATGCCGTTAACCCACGTTAACCCTGGCTTCCCCAGCGGGATTGCTTTCAACCCAAAACACTGTCATGGTTCTTCTTTTCTTGTCCCAACCATCCTGACATTGCTCATGGCACTGCTCAAGCAGCATCACCGCTCTCCTGCCCTTTGAGATGCCTCTTTGTGATTCCACCTTCGAGGAGCCACATTTTGGTCCAGCAACACCAGAAGCTGCTGCTCCTTGGCTCAGGTACCTCCTTGCTCCACCAGAGACGGAGACCAGGAGCCTCCACAGCCCTGGCTGGCAATGTGGAAAGCAGGATGCTCTTTTGGGTACCAGCATCCCCCCGGAATGCCTGTTCCCTGCAAGGATGGGAGCAGCAGGGCAGGGATGGGGGCACCCAGCAAGCAGAAGAGCAGCGTTTCTACAGCGATTCCCCCCCACCCCCAGCACTGCCTTGGGATGCAGGACACTTACTGTATCCAGCCAAGGATGTGACGAGGGCCAGGACCAGGAGGATCTTCAGGGCGGACATCCCGGCTGTGCGCGGCACAGGGTGCACAGCGTCTGTTTTGTCTTAAGGTCTTAGGGCTAATCTGCTTGGGATATCGGATCACCAGGCTGGGGATAACGCACTTACTGCAGCCCCTGCCTAATGCCATCTTAGCTGGGCAGGACGGGACATGGATCCCAAGGGCATGGGCAGAGCATTGGAGGTGGTTGGATCTCCCCGCACTCGCCAGGCTGGGCTCTGCTTTGGGAACCGGCTCCATCCCCAGCACTGGTGCCTTTCATAGATCATGGCCGTTCAGAACAAGCCCTCTCCTGCCATTTGCAGCAGCCGAGCTGGGCACGAACCCTCCAAAGATAACAAAGAGAAGCGTTAGAGAACATCTGGAGATGCTCTGGGCACATCTGGAGAGCCCAGAGGAGCCGTCCCCGCTTCACAAGGCAGTCTCCATCCCAGCAGAGGATTTCGCCATGGCCATGAAGGTTATCAGGGGGAGCATGGGAGTTAAGCAGAGTCCCCCTGCCCAGCGTGTGGAACCCAAACCCAGCTTCTCCATCCTTACACACAGCAGGAGAGGTTTCAAGAGTGATAAACACGGCTTTTATTCAGGCAATGAAACATGGCAACAAAAATATATTAGTAATCGTTAGAATAATCTCGTTTGTGTGAGTAGAACTCTTACAAATATTTACCTGACATAGAAAAGGGAAATCATTGGACATATAAAACTGATGGCGATGGCGGTGGGAAGCGATTGGGGTCAGTGCAGGGAAGCGCCTGCCTTGGGGGAGCCGTCTAAAGTCAGGGCAGTTCCTCATTGGCACTCCGCTGGATACAGGGATTTCACCTCTACTGCAAGCAGATGATGACAAACACCACGATGCTGTGACCCCAAACACGGGTACCCACAGTGTTCCCTTAACCGGGACGTGTCCTGACTGGAATGTAGCATCCAAACGGGATGATAGCTCCAGGGCTAAGCCAGCCCCATCCGCAGCTCCACTGCTGGCTCCTGAGAGCAGCATCCGGGATGCAACCGTCCTGCCCGCTTGCAGCTACAAACACACGCCTCCTATTATATAGAACTATAACCATTATACATATACCTTTTTATATATATATATATGTAACTATAACCATATTATAGTTAATAAATCATTCCTTAGGAATCTTCTTTTGCCCAGACTGGAAGTGCATGCTGACAGGCGCAGGGATGCAGCAGCACTGGGGTGACAGAGGCAGTGCGTGGGACCGGGAGAGGCTGGGAAGCAGATGGGGAGGATGCTGCTGCAAACAGCAAAACCGGGCTCCCTAAGAAATTCCTGGTCTCAAGGGGGTCAATTCACCTGCAAAAAGACCCCCAGGAGGTCCAAAGGGTCACACATCCAGGCGGGAATGCTGTTCTGGAGCGGGACACGCGAGGAGAGCAGTGCTGTAGTCTGCATACCCCTAATGCTGATGGCACGGAGGGAAGGGGAGTGATGCTCCAGTGAGCTGAGGCTGGCACTTTGACTTCCCAAACAGGAATCATCTTTGCCCATCATTTGCCAGAGGCTTTCCTGCCAGCCCATGGATGTGTAGGGAGGACAAAGAGGGGGGAAAAGGGCAGAAAAAGGGGTTTTCCTTGCTGTGCAAAGGGGCAAATATTGAGCACAAAGCCATGGATGGTGTCAGCCATCAGCTTCCCCAGCCCGGTCACTGGGATAACTGGGAGCGCAGGGAGCAGGCCTGGACCCTGCGTGCTAGGGCAGGCTGCTGACATCTTCATCTGCTTAAGTGCGTGATAAACTCTCTTATACATCATATAGCTACTAAAATATAACCAAGTGTATGGCTCTGGGTTAAACACTGCATGCGCACCACGGGGGTTAGAAAATAGAAGGAAAACAGCTCAATTCTCTTACAAAAAGGTAGCAGCAAAAAGGTTTGTGAAAGTCTTCAATAGGCTGGGTAGGAAACAGTCCAAAGAGCAAATACCTCCCTTATGTGATGCTTTACGACTCCCTGCTCAAGAGTCTTCCCTTTACCACTGCAGCTATTGCCTGATCCCATCCATCCGCCTTCTGCAGGGATGCTTCTGCACTGACCCACAGCACCCCATGGAACCCCAGATCTTGAGGAGCCCCCCGCTTCCCAGCACATCCAAAGGCAACCTCAGCGGTTTGTATGTCCAAGGACATGGGCTCCGAGGCGGAGCGGGCACCCTGCCTGCATGGAAAAGCAGATCTTGGGCTGCCTCCATAGATTCCAAAGGGTACTTCCCTGCTGCCCGGATCTGCCTGTGCCTGTCAAGGCTGGCTTTTGTTTGGTTCCCCTCACATTCAGTGCTGCAAGGGCATTTCTGAGAGCAGCAAAGAGCCGGGCAGGGCTGCTCTGTTCTGCACTGATGGGGAAAGAGCCTTAAGCCAGCAGAATCATGAAGCAATTTCCTCCTGCAACACCCATCCTAGCGTGGCTGTGGCAGGGGGAGCCAGGGGCACGGGGCTTGGCTTTAGCACTGTGAAGGGCACTGATTGTGGGGCAGGCAAATGGGCAAGCCCCAGCTCTGCAGAGCCGGCATCTCCCCATATCTCAAGCACCTCCCGGTGCAGGAGCCTCCTGCCCTCCCCTTGGCAGGGCTCTCCTTCGAGAGGACTCAAGTTACTGCAGGTGAAGTGGCCGTATCCCTGCTCCCAAGGGAAGGAGATGTGTGACAGGACCGTGCCTGCCTGGAAGAAGCAAGCAGAGAGCCTCAGTGCTCATAAACGTTAATAAAGTGCACGAATGCGGAGACATTAGGTTCCATCGGCACAGCCAGGGATGAGGATGCTCTGTGCTGCCTGCCACCCATGGACCAGAGCCTGGGACCAGCCCCCTGAACCCCAACACCTCCCCCAAAACCAATCGACCTAATGGGAGGCTGCTTTGGCCAAAGGATCACGCTGGTGGCCACAAACCTAAAGGCTCCCCTTTGCAGCCTCTCCCCAGCCATGCACCCATGTGCACGGTCCCCTCCCTAGCGCCAGGACCAGCGGCTCCAACCTCGGCATCACCCACATCCCATGGCAGGACCTCATGGGGTCAACCTGGAGCAGGAGGGGACAGTAAGTGACAAGAGTGTGTAGGGGCACAACCAGACAAAGGGGGGGGGGGTCCCACCTCTCAGCAGAGAGGTGGAATCGGACGCAGCCTGACTGCAGGGATCCCGGTCCTGGAGCCCTGGGATGCAGGGAGCAGGCAGCAGGATGCTGTGCTCTGTGCCAGGGTCCTGGGGTAAGGCAAAGTGCTGCACGTTAGGAGGAAAGCGGCCAAGTGCAGAGTGCTGGGCGATGGGTGGTGGGACTCAGTCCGTCTTGCCCAGCTTCGCTATCAGCTCGTCGCAGATCTTGGTCAGCTCCTCAATCTCCTGGTTCTGGAAGGAAAACAGATGATGAAGAGCCCCCGCGGTGGCATGGATGGGAGATAACACCCATGTGGGTATAGCTGATGCTCCTGCCCAGCCTCCTCTGTGCAGCATCCAGGGGCTGTGCGGACTCCGAGCTCACCCATCCTCACCCCAAACACATCCCGGTGCTGCCCATGGGTGTGCTGCTGGCTCTAACAGCCAAACGGAAGCCAAACTGCACTGGCAACCCCAGCACTGCCCATAGGCGTGCTTACACCCATGCAGAGCTCAATGCCCTCCATGGCGAGGGTGCCGTTGTACATCTCAACAAGCAAACCCAATCCCAAGGCACGAACCAAGGAAGCCAATGAAGAAACCCCCCCAAAAACCAAACCCACAGAGCACTTTCTAAGCCCCAAACCCAAAGGATGCCTCGAGCACCAAGAGGATGCTCGGGGCAGCAAAGGGAACCCGGTGTTACCTTCTGCTGCAGGGCTCTCTCCAAGGACTCAACCTTCATCTGCTCCTTGCGCAGCCCCGCGTGCAGCGCTGTGCTCTCTGCCTTGGCCTTGGCACGCACTTGGGCGATCTCCTCGTTGGCTCTGTGATGGGTGCAGACACAAGGGGATGATGGTCACTGGGACAAAGTGTCACCGAGCCCGGCTCCTGCGTGCATCAGGGCTGCTTTTCCCATATGGAAAACCCGCATGGAACGGGGTCAATTCTGCTCCTCCAAGCTCCATGGCTTCACTCAGGGCTGCTGCGTGTTGAGCACAACACAGACATGAGCCCTCTTGGAGCACGGGAGCTGGTGAAGTGGCTGTAAAGGGACCATAAACCTCAGCGTCTCCATTAGGAAACCTAAGCAGAGATTGGAGGGATCCACTGAGGGATTCGTGCTGGCTTCACTCACAGCCATTTAAAGCCACTTGAGCCCGAGGTTGCAAAAGGCAGCTTTCCACACCAATAAGCTCCAGCCATGGAGACAGTGCCCTATGGGGTCTCTGAGCACCCATCAATCCCATGCATGCCCTTACTTGTCCAACTTCTCCTCTGCATGGACCTTCAGGGCCTGGTACCGCTGCTCCTCCTGCTTGACCCGGGTTAAATAATCTTGAGCACACTTCTTCAGAGCCTCTTCATTCTGGGAAGGGAAAAGTGCAGGGGACAAAGCAAGGGCAATGCTATGGGACCTCTGCATGCAGGGACCAGGGAGAAAGGGGGAACCGAGGTAAGGACCTTCTTGAAGCCTTCCAGGACGCCCTTCAGGTTCTCGTATCTCCTAAAGAGATCCGATAGGGACCTCTCCACCGAGTTCAGGTCTGCCAGCGCCTGCTCCTTCTCCATGGTGAGCTGCTGCAGGTTCTTCTGGGACGTCATGTTCGTCCTCTGCTCGTCCTCTGGGATGGAGAATAAGGGACACAGGGACTGAGTGGGGATGGCAGCGACCTCATTGCCCCATGCACCCAGCGGGGGGACGGCACCTTACCTATCATCTGGGCAATGGTCTTCTCATACTCAGCCACGATTTTGCTAGGAGGAAGGGAGAAAGAAAACCCAGGTAAGAGGCAGACGCACACCTACAGCCCTGCTGCCCCTTCCCCACACCACAAACACAGCCCAAGCAGGGCTGCAAGGCCCTGGTGATGCCCATGGCAGTGAATGGGATTTTGAGCCTGCGACTAAGAACCCGGCGGCTCAACGCAGCCCGAGCACATCTCCTAACCCATCCCGCCCCGAGGAATCCCATCACCTCCCAGTGGGAAGGGTCCTACCGCATCTCCAGCACTTCCTGGCGGCTCTCTTCATACTTCTTCTTCCACTCGCTTGCCTCGATCTCCTTGGTGATTATCTAGGTTGCGGCAGACACAGGAGCCTTGGGACGGGCTCTGGGTGGTTCCCCTGTGCTGAGATGCTCAAGGGGTGCACCCGGGCAGGATGCGGCCCCAGTCCCCACGTTACCTCCTCTCGGATGAGCGTGAGCACGGCCGTCTTCTCGCATTCACTGAGGCAGATGCTGTCCAAGGGACTCTCGCTCCTGCTCACGCTGGTGATGGCTGGGGGGGACTTGTCCATGGAGCACGGCCCGGGATTGCCCTGCGGGGAGCAGCCATTCGGGATGCTGCAGGGGTTTCACCTCCCATTTGGGATGCTGTCCCCATGCACCAGCCTCTGTGCAGGCACTGAACATCCTGCACACGCCAACAGCTCAGAGCCAGCACCAGGCAGGGCCCGTAGGGGGATTTATTGCACTTTATGCCCAGTCTCCTGCTGGGAGCTGGGGCTGCACCATAGGACACCCAGGGAAGGATCATCCCAAAGGAGAGACCTTGGAAGGGGCCATTTCAGAAGCAGAGCTGTGCTCACGTCTGACATCCCTTCACTTTCCCCACGGTTGGTTTAAATGGGAGCCACACACGAGGGACCAGGGCCCCCTTCTCCATCACCTCCATCAGGCAGAGACGTGGATGCAGCTGAAGCATCCAACTGCACACGGGGGGAACAGGCATCACCTCCCTGCACAGCACAGCTCCAGCTGAGCCAGCCCTTCCCAATGGACAGCCCCGCTCATCCCACCGTGCCCCAGCCCGGGAGATGCTCACACAGGGCTCCATCACCCTCCTGTTTCTGTTATAGGTGCTTTTACAAGCGCTGAGGTGGTTGTACCCCCATTTCTCACTGCTCCCCAAACCGCATCCCAGCTCCTCCGCACCCGAGGACCAAACTAGGGATGAGCTCAGCGCTGCGAGGCTGAATCCCGCCTGGATGCTGCCCCATCCCTTCCCTCGGGGGTGCTGCAGCCTCCAGAAGAGCATTCCTTCCGAGCAAGGGCTGACACCACCGCCTGTTCCTCCTTGTATCCATCTAAATGACAGCCCCGTGCAGGCATCTCCTTGGGAACCGGCTGCCAGGCCATAAATAGAGAAGAGCTTTGGAGGAGGCTCTGTGCCTCGGCTCTGTTTTGGAAACCAGAGCACTAAAGCACTTCCCTCCCTCCCCTCCTCCTTCACTGCAGCTCAGGCTCGAGCACGTTCGGGTCCAGGCAGCCCAGCACTGAGGACGTTCAGCCCTGGGTGGTGTTGGAAGCATCCCCCAAGAGCCCCAACCCATCCCATGGGAGCCCCACACAGCGGCTCTGGGATGCTGGCGGCTCAGAGCCTGCCCAGCCCCGAGCACCCCGTTCCCTTTGTCCTTGTGGGGCTTAACGTGGGTCAATCTGTCTCAGAGGAGCTCGTTTTGCTGATGTCGGTAATCTCATTGTCATCTGCTTGCACCCGAGCAGCTTTGCCCAGGGTTGGGTGAGCTGGCACAGGGTTCCCAGCAGCCGAGGGTCTTGGGGTCACCCAATGGCTCCTTGGGGTGCATTGGGGGTGCCCCTTACGATGCTCATGGACACCTCAAGGTGAGGCATAGGCCATGTCCTGCAGCTCATCCCTTCCCTGGGACCTCCTCTGCCCTCTCCCTGTCCTGCAGCCGCTCCACACACAGTGCTTGCTCTTGCTGAGCATCCATGGTGCAGCCCCGGCTCCTCACCATTCCCAGCAGTGCCCATCCGGAGGGAGCCATCCTATGCCGGGCTGTGGGACATCACCCCTGGCTTTACCAAGCCCCTGCGTGGGCTTTGCATGGGCTTTAGCTCCCAAAGAAACCCAGAACAGAGAGGTTTGGGTGGAGGTGCTGGGATGGGCAGCGACACAATGGGGTCACCCTCCCGCAGCCCCAAGCCTCCCCATAGGGAGCAAGGAGGAAGCAAGAGGCACTCACAGGGAAGATGTCCTTTTCCATCTGCTTGGAGATCTCCTTTTCAAAGCCTAAAGACAAGGAAACACAAGGTTTTAACCCCTTGTGCCCAAGACCCTGGTGCACATACGGATTTGCTGGGATGCAGCGGGGCATCGGCATCCTCCGAGCATCCCTTCCCAAAAGGCTTCTTTGCCCCATGCTCGTGCCCTTGCAGGCTGGATGCATCCCGCACCCCGCCAGCCTCAAACCCTGGAGTGGGAACCAACACTTCCCTCTGGTGGCAGCTCAGCCCTGTGGTGCCCAGAGCAGGATTGGAGCTGCACGGGAACGCTGCGGGATGTGAAGCCCAGCTGCTTAGGCCACTCCGCATAGCACAAGCCTCAGCCCACACCAGCTGGGCCCCAGGGAGCTGCCACATGGCCCCAGCTATTCTTAACAGCATCAGAGAGGAGATAAACCTCTCCTGTCTGCAACCTGCCCTGTGGCATAGCACAGGAGGTGATTTATGGACCTCAGCTGCAGCCAGCCCTGGCCATCCACTGTTAACCAGGCAGAGAGAAGCATGAAGGGAAGGAGGAAACAGTGTGGATTTCCTGCTCTTTCCCCCCATTCGGAGCCAAAGGACTGGTTTCCCCTCCCCAGAGCCTGCACAGCATCCAGGGGCAATGATGAATGGGCACAGGGCAGAGCTGCAGACCCCCCCTGCGGTGATTCCTCCTCTTGCACCTTTAGCTTTGCTATTGATTAAATGTCCTCTTCTAACGCCTGGCGTCTAATCCTGCTGTAATGGCTTGGGCAGCGAGGCTAATTCCATAGGAGACTGACGGCAAAGGACCAGCAGGAGCATCAGCAGAGATCTGCAGTGACACTGAGATCTCCATCAATCACTGCCCTGGTGCTGGAGTACTGAGTGCGGGGAGCTTAGCTTCGAGCAGGGCACCCTGCAACCACCACAGCACCATGGGGATGCTCTGTACTGACAGCATCCAAGTAAACACAGCCCTGTGCCATTGGTTTTCCACGATGGAAATCGTGCCGTAAGCAACGGAGGTTTCATTATAGGGCCTGTAGCCCTGGCAGTGTGAATAGAAGCTGCCTGAACAGCGCTAATTCATGGCCAGAGCTCCATGCACAGCACATCCCAGAGGCTCCAGGGATGCTCCTTACCTGGCTCCGTGCCGTGCTTCCCGGCCGGCACAGGGACATTGGAGCACTCGAAGTACTCCAGGTCATCTTCGGGCTCAGCCTTCTTCTCCAGCCCAGGTTTCTGGGTACAGGCCAGCTTCTCCTCATCAGTGGCTCGTCCATCCCGATTTGCAATGTCTGGGATGTCTGGGATCAGCGCTCCTCCCTCCTGCGGGATCAAGGCACGCGGTTCAGCAGGCCTGAGCTAATCCACGGCGATCAGGCAGCCGGGAAGCGCGGGAAGCTTGGCATCCACCACCAAGCTGCTCCCCAGCAGCTCCTCGGTGGGCTTTGGCAGAAGGAAACGCGTGGGGCTGGGGACAGAAGTGATTAACACACAAACCCCATTAACCCAACCGAGCGCTCCGCCGGGGACAGCGCTGAGACCGCACGCACACGGACCCGAACGAACCACAGAGACCTTTCCTGGCCAGGAAAGCCCCAGGGACAGGGCTGAGCACCAAGCATCGCGCTCCTCCCACCCTGCCCATGGGGAAGATGCTCTCCCCATGGCTGCTCTCAGGGACACCCCATCCTGACCCCCACCTCTCCCCATGCCCCCAGCCCAGCATCCCTGGGGGGATCCCCCCTACCTGAGTACCAGCATCCAGGACCAGGGGCTGTGTCTCGTATGGCTTCACCTTGCAGCCGCTCCTGCAGGGAGAGAAGCAGCAGCTCAGGCACAGGCAGGAGCCGCGAGTGGGAGCCGAGCAGGGGGAAGCAGCCCCAGCAGCAGCGTTTGCACCCAGCAGCACCCCACTCACCAGTGAAACACGGAGGCAGAGCAAGCTCTGGGGCGGACAGAGGAGCAAGTGAACAAAAGACAGGACTACAGAGCAACGGGGTTTGTCTCTGAGGAGTTTATTCCTGCCGAAGGGAAGGAGCGGAGATGCTGACAACGCAAGAGGCCATTGCCACCGAGATTCCCCTCGCTGCACCCTCGTCCGGCGGGATGCATCCCAAAGGGCGCATGGATCTCCTGCGGGATGGAAGCTTCTCCAGGCTGGCTCATGCCCGTTCCCTGGAGGTTTGCCTGGGATATCTCCATGGGCAAGTTAGACCCGCACGGCCGGACTGCTGGTTCGAGCTCTGCTTTGCTTGCAGGGCAACCGCTGCACCTCGGATGCTCCCTCCGTCAGATGCAAAGGGAGAAGAGCCTTGCAGGTAGAAGGTTGAGCTTAGGTTGATCTTGGGTGGCTGGATGCTCTCCAGTGAGGAAGCTCTCCCTGGCTCTTCATCCCATGTTCCTCAAGGCGTGCCATTGCAGGGCCCATCAGTGCAGGAGTGCAGCACAGCCACAACCGGGCATCAGCATCCTGAATCGGCTGGAGGCAGCACAGGGATGGTCCCAGCACGAGCAATCCTGCCTCTCACCGCCCTCTCGCTCCATATCCACCATCTCCCATATGCAACCCCTCCAGAAGCAGGTACCGGCCAAGCTGGATACAGCTCATGTGGCATCCCACTGCGGGTACCTGCGGAGGGATCTCTGCCACAGGGACACGGGCAGAGGCTCGAGCAGGACTGCATTGAGCCATTCCTTGCTATAAAGCATCTCTCCCACCCACTTCACTCCCCATCCCATCACACACGTGCGCCAAATGATCCCCCCCAGCACCAAGGTAACTGGAATTCAAGGGGACGGGGCAATGGGGAGCAGGCAGCTGAGGCTGATGCCCTGCAATGCCTGGGGCACAGGCAGCCCCATCGAGCTGCAGGGCCCGTGGTGACACAGACACCCACTGTTAGCCACTGGAAAGGCAGATTGGGTCTTGGCCAAGACACAGATGCCAGCGCTGGAGCCCGGCTCCAATGCTGGCCGTGCATATGGCAGCAGCACTGAGCACACAAGAAGGGCATTGGGATGATGACAGAAGATGGGAGCTGAGCCCAGCACTCTCCCTTGCACCACAGCAGAGCCCAGGCAGTCCGGGGGGGGGGACTGACAACGCTGAGCATCACCCATGGGGGTGAGGCAGGTCCCTGCTGTGTGCCATCCTATGGGATGGGAGCCGCAAGCCCTGTGGGCACAGCATGGGCACTGGGTATTTCACTGCTGTCCCACTGTGGCTGCCCATGCCAGGGGTACAGCAGAGCCACGCTGCGGCAGCACGGAATGCAGGGCAGTGATTGGAGCTGCTGTGCTCGAGCCGAGCTTTCCAACCCATGCAGGGCCCTGCAGCCCAGCTGCAGCCCAGCTTTGGACACAGCAGGGATGCTCTGAGGGAGAGCCGTGAGCAGATCGGCTCCGGCAGGCACCAAAGAGCTCAAGGGAGCCCTGTTTGGAGCTGGCTGCGAGGGCAAAGCTCCTTTGGGACCATCTCAATGTCCCAGAGCCAGAGGAGACAGGCACTGACTCCATCATCTCCCGCATGATGCTTCCCCTACCCCTCTATAGAGGTGGCTTTGGGAGGGGGTAGGAGATGCCCTCATCTTCTGGACTACCCATCCAGACTGCACAGAGAGCTGCTCCCCTCCGTTAGCCAATGCCCTGGGTTTGAGGGCTTGAACGCTATAAAGGCATTGCGGGCCGCATGCTGCGGGGGCAAGCACAGCACCCTCACCTCACCGGGCTGAGCCACCCCGAGAGCTGCAGGACATGGACCAGAGAGCGCAGAGCGTGAGACAAAGGGCACGAGGAGCCTGCATGCCGTGGAGATGTGTGGGGCCAGCACCCACCCAGAGAAAGAGGACAAAAACCAGGCAAGGAGAAGAGGGAAGCAATAGAGAAGAGAGTACTTACAACAGAAAACAGAGAAATTTCACTTGTTCAGTGGTCCTGATGCACCAAAGCATGGACAGGGAGAGAGACAGACAGATGGAGAGAAGAAGAGCGTGTGAAAAGACCTGGGTATTAACTCTCAGTGGGAGAAGCACAGCGCCTTAGCCCAGCTCTGCCTTTTGGGGAGGAACACACGGATAAAGGATGCTCCGGTTGGGCATCTCCTATTCACGGATGTGGGATTGATGGTGCCATTCTGCCACACATCCCACTGCCGGGGAGGTGAGTGCCTGGAGCAGCCCATGCTGCTCCCAGGAGAGGGATGCTGAGGACTTATAGGATTATGGAATGGTTTGGGTTGGAAAGGACCTGGAGATGAGCCAGTTCCGGCCCGCTGCCATGGACACCTCACACTAGACCATGTCACCCAACCTGGCCTTGAACACTGCCACGGATGGAGCGTTCACCACTGCTCTGGGCACCCAGTGCCAGCGCCTCAGCACCCTCACATAAAGAACTTCCTTATCTCCAACCTGAACTTCCCCTGTTTCAGTGTGAACCCATCACCCCTCGTCCTGTCGCTCCAGCCCCAAGCATCCTTGCAGCCCCCTTCAGACACTGGAAGCCCCGCACAGCTTCACTTCTCCAGGCTGAACAGCCCCAACTCAGTCACACATGGGAATGCCGGCTCCTAAAGAGCCCACGGCCCCTCCCTGCAAGGTGTTTCTAGGAGCAGAACACCCAACACACCCTTGCTTTTGCCTGCTGGGTGTTGTCTGTGCTCTCTGCATCACCCTGCTCCTGTTTTCCCATCAGCAGGGCAATGGCGTGCCTTGGTTTGGCTGCCAACGCCGTGCTCCCAAAATTCCCCCTTTTGAGCCCTTTTGCTTTCAACTGGTTCCAATCCCACAACCCCAAGTTATAGTGGAAGGCCCCAAAATTGCCTGGGCAGGTAGAGCCAAGCCTGGCTCAGCAGCTCCCATCCCCAGCATCAGGCACTGCCCAGACACGGCTTGGAGAACGTTTGTGGTGCCACAGGTGAAACAGCAAGGAAATAGGGAGGTTTGGCCATGAAACCTGCTCCAGAGGAGCATTCCCAGCAGGAACTGCCTGCGTTCCCAGGAGGCACCATGAAATGTCACCGTCTCCATGAGGGTTTTAAATAGCACGGTTCAGGAACTATAAAGGCACTGAAATAGCTCAGCAAGGCACAAGCAGCTCCCTCCTGCCTGTGCAGACGTGACGGAAGCAACAGATCTGCCTCTTCACCACTATCCCCTTCCCCTGCTTGGCAAAGAGCAACCCAGTGGCAGCTCGCACCGGGTCCCAGCAGGATCTGACCCATCAGACAGGCACCCACAAGCTTCAGCAGGCCCCCAAACCCTCGTCTGTGCTTGGCAAAGCCCCTGCTCTGCCCACACCAGCTCCACGAGCTGCAGCCCTGAGGGTTTTCCAAAGGGATGATCCCACAAAGCGGGTCCTCATCCAGCCCTCCCCATTCTGTGTGGGACCCCGGCACCACTCCAGGCCCCCTGTCCCTCTCCTCCCATCCGCTCCTGATGCTCCAGGATGCCAACAGGGATGCAGGAGCTGCCGCTCCGCTGGGACAAGGGGTGGATAAAAGCAGGGCAGCAGAACCCGAGGTGCACATCGGTGTTTCAGGCTCACTGAGAAGGCACGGGGGCATCCTCACCATCACCACCACCACCACTGCTCTGCCCGCAAGGGAGCGGAGGGGCCGCTGCTGCCCGCTCCATCACTCACGTTATCAGGCGGGACTTGGGCTTCTTGGGGGAGCCGCTGCCTCTGCCGGGATCATCCTGCACCTCCAGCGCCTGAGACTCCAGGATCTCATTGAGGCTGTTGTCAGCAGCAGGGCAGGAGTCGGTGGTGGAGCTGCCGAGGGTCTTGGTGGGCTTGAACGGATCCGTTGCCTCGAAGTGATTGGGGTCAAACTGATAGGACCCTTTGGGGAGAGCCGGCAAGTCCTGCAGCGCTGAGCTGCCACCCAAGGGGCCTATCCGAGGTGCAGGACCCAGGCGGGGGGAGCCGGGGGGAGGCAGATCCATGGGGCCCCTCTCTGCATCCTCAATTGGTTTCTTGGGGGGCTCTCGGTGCCTCTTCGGTGTCACTTTGCTGGCCGGGATCCTGCTGCCCCTCCTGGGCGCTGCTCTCCTGGTCTCCGGGCTCTCTCCTCCCTCCATCGAATCAACCTCAGGCTTTGGGAGCTGCTCTTTGTGCTCCGGGTCCCCCCCCTGCTCCCCAGCGCTGTGGCTGGGGTGGGGGGGGCAGTGTGGGGCTGATGCTGCAGCGGGGTTCACACTCCCATCGTACAGCTCCAAGGTCTCCGCTATGGATCCTTCTGTTATCCCTTTCCCATCCTGGACCACAGCATCCCCCTTCGGCTCCACCATCCCCATGCTGGCATCCACCGCATCCTCTCCTGACATGCCCCGTTCCTGGTCGGCCCCACTGCCCGGTGCTCCTTGGGGATGGATGTGAGCCTGCAGCTGCCTCAGGGATGCATCTTTGGGGTCATTTTCCCCTTTCGCATCCAAACTGGCTTTAGGGGCTGCGATCTCCGCTTGAGCCTCATCTTTGGGATGCTTCCCTGGCGAGCTGTCCCCTTGGGCTTCCCCTACCAGCAGGTCGCCATGGCCACTTGGCTCTGCAAAGAGAAAAGGGAGCAGTTAAACCCCTGCCTGCTGCGCACCCCACTTCAGAGGGGTTTTTCTCCCCTCCTTACATGCTCCAGGGTCATAGGTGGGGTGGATTCCTGACCTGTGCAACCCTGGCATCAAGCACTTGCAGTAGGATTAGAAGCCCTGGCGACTGTGGTGCAAACATAGCCTGTAAATGGGGGGGTCCCCTGTAAATGGGGGGGAGCTCAGACGCAGCACCCGCATGCAGTCGATGCTCTCACCCACAGCCTGTTGCTGCAGCGCATCAAGGCGAGGAGCCCGGCTCAGCACGGCTGTCAGAGTTCCTGGATCACAAATCCTGATCCATGACTTAATCACTGCTACTCCAATCCCTGCCCCTAAATCCTTTTACTGTTTAATCTGTCCTTTGCTGTCAAGGGATGGGGAAGCTCCTTATCCACGGAGGCATCCTGAAAGCTACACCCACAAAGCACCTAGAGCCAGGAGCTCAGCACCGCTGTCGCCTCCTCTCCCGCATCTCAACCTGGGATAAAGCAGGACGGGATGCTGGGGTGCTCAGCACCATCACGGACCCACAGCTCTCGCTGGGAACAGCAGCAGGGCTCGTGCTGGGGAAACCTGTCCCATTGCACTGCTGCAGCCCTACCCTGGCACACAGGGACAGCCATGGAGCGTGTCCATTCGCAGGAGGTTTGGATGGGGGATGCTCACAAGCTCCCCCAGCGCATCCCAGTACCTATGGTGGGGCATTCACACCCAGCTCGCGTTCACTGGTGATGGAGGCTGCCAGAAGAAGGAAAAGTGGATCAGGGCTAACCCAGGACACGGAGCCAACAACCCTGACTCAGCTGACGGCTTGCGGCTGGCATAGTTGGTCTGCAGGATGCTAAAAGCCATGCAAATGAATCATGAGGGGCTGTGTGACTGCAGAAAACCCTCCCTCTGCCTGCAAAAAGGCTCCCTCCAAGCAGACATCGCTTTGCTGCCCCAGGAAACGCATCAGTAAACACAACCCAATGGACGTGTACTGGGAGTGCAGCCAGGAGACAGTGCGAGGCAGCGCCTGCCAGGCCTTCCCATCGCTGGGAACCAGGAGAACCTCCTTAAACAGACCCCAACTTGGAGCTGGGATGGTTTGAACCTCGCTGAGGCGACGCTGAGCAGGGAGCAGACTTCAAAGGCAGGGCAAAAGGCACCTTTTAACTGCGTTTTCCATTCCCACCGGAAGGTTCTGCTGCTGCTGTTCTCACAGACGTGAGCCCCATGCCGGTTTCTAACCCGAGCAGTGAGTAATTGCTGCTGGAATAACAAGCAGCCGGCACGCAAACCACCTCTCCTCGCTGGGATGGCTGCAGGGCAGGGAGAGCAGGAGCGCTGCTGCGCTCAGAACCACCATTCCTTCACCAAAATGGGAACCACCACGTTTCCCCGTGGAGCAATCCAAGCATGTTCTGCACCCGGGCTAGCTCAGCTCATCCGCTCCTTCCCACCTGCATCCCAGAGCTGAGGGATGGGGATGTGCTGGGACGCAGAGGGTGTGGGTGAAGGAGAGGAGCATCCTGCTGCAGTAGCAGCGTCCCTCCTGCAAGCTCGGTGGGGTTTTCTCCCCTTTTCAGGAGAGGGCCTGGCCATGAAACCCATTTGAATCCCTTTGTGTGTTCTCTGAGGAGAGCAGGACAAACCCTCCTGTAAAGCAGCCCCAAAGGTGATGGGGCTTCCAGTGTCTGAAGGGGGCTATAGGGATGCTGGAGAGGGACCTTCATCAGGGACTGTAGCGATGGGACAAGGGGTGATGGGTTCAGACTGAAACAGAGGAGGCTCAGGTTGGAGATAAGAAAGATCAGCCCAGCAGCAAGGCTCAGTGCTGCATCCATCCCAAACACAGACCCAATGAAAGGCACCCTGGATCCCTTCAAACAGCACTTGTAGTGGCTGTGCATGGAGTACAAACAGGCTCCTGGTCCAGCCAGGGGATATCACACAGTGAAAACAGGGATTTATCCTCTCCAAGCACAAACGCACACGCAGGACAGGCTGGCACCGCTGTAATAGGCACTTTGGTGCTGTGCATTTTAATCCTTAGGCTCGTCCTCCTTAGGCTGCAATGAAACACAAGCATGGACCAACCCATCAGCTTGCCCTGCATGAATCAGAGCAACTTGGCGGCAGCACTGCCCTTTTCATCCCACATCCAGCACCCAAGCGAAGCAGCACCGCTCCCCGCGCTGCCCTCAATGCCAAAGGCAGCGAGAACAACCCCTCTGCTGTACAGAGCACAGGATATGCGGCCGGTGCTTTCAGCTGGGCTGACGTAGCCAACGGCTCCGTTCCCCTCTTGCCTTTCCGCTTTGTTTCGCGGCCGTTGGTCTATTTTTAAACCTATTCTGTTAGAATTAGCATCCTGGCAGAGCGATGCTGCCGCTAACGCGCCGGAAAGCACGTGCCCTGCGTCAGGGTAACAGCAGGAGCAGCCCATGAGCGCCAATGGTTCCATATTTGCTGCCTCTGCTTGAGTATTCCTTGCTCTGGGAGATGGCTGGAAAGGACCTCAGCAAGGATGGCACAGAATGGCTCCACCAACGGGTTCTGAAGGCGCACGAAGCCCAACCGGGGTGATGGGACAGGCTGTGGTGTTGTCCTTCAGAGCAGGGTTAATGCAGCCCTCAGCTGCGCACAGAGCATCCGTCCGCCGTGTCACAGCTCCTGTCTCACACATTTCCTATCCCTGCCTATCCCCAAGCAAGGCTGAGGCTGCAGCGCCTGCTCCCCAGCCTTGCTGAGCAAGGGGATGCTGCATCCACCCGTGTGCCTGCTGCTCCTCCTGCAGCGCTGGCAGCAGCGATTCCCCATCAGCTGGTGCGTTCCTCACATGCAGCCATTTCATGGGGTCCCCTCCCCATCGCCACCGCTCCTGATCTGCAGCCAGACGAAGGGCACACGCTGCTGCAGAGCAGCACTGCCAAGGTGAGGGCTGAGCCGATGGATTCCCCGCAGCTCAGCACCCCAGGGTGATCCCTTCCCTCCATTTCAGACACTGAGGAGACGCAGGGAAGGGATGGAGCTGGGTGCTGGGGCCCTGCTGTTTCCAACACCCTGCTCTCCATCAGCCACCCCAGATAAACAGCTTGTGTCAGAGATCATCCCTTAACACTGTGACCTTTGTGTGCTGGCTCCCTCGCTCTGTGCCGGGCTGGCATCAGCTCATCCCGGGATACAGGGACACGGCCACACACTGAGCAATGTGCTTCCCTAAGGCAGGAATGATCCTCAGACCTGCCAGGAAAGCCTTTACCTCCCTTCTCCTTCTCCCCAGGCGTTATCCCTCAAAGTAAAAATGCCTCGATCATCCCTTCTTACAAGGATGATTCCAAGAGCTGCGACTATGGGAAGCATGGACCCGGTGCTGCCTCTGCCAAGGAAAACAAACCTGTGTTTTCCACAGGCACTCAGGTCCATCCCAACAGCAGAACAGCACTGCAGGAGATGGCAGCCCACAGCACCCAGTTACTGCCAAGGCCACCCAGCACTTGAGCTCCTGCACGGGGAGGACCCTGGCTCCCATTTGAGCTCGCACAGACCCCGGCCACAATTCCCCCCGGACAGAAGATGTGATGGTGGGAGTGAGCTGCTCCTCAAGAGGCCAAGGATTAACAGGGAGCCGCAATGGTAGAAGACACAGGGACAAACCAGCAACAGCACCAAGGAACCCTGCGCCTCCAGCAGCAAAAATCACAGCTTCTCCACAAACAGGGCTTAGCAGCATCTTTAACAGCAGCAGAGGATGCTAACTGCAGGGGAATGAGAGCATAGCCCTTTGCCGAGTGGCATTTGAACCACGCAGGCCATTAACCACAAACAATGTGGCAGGCATTATTCAGAACAAGCCACTTCTCCTGCGTGCCCCCCCACCCGGCTCTATTCATCCGGAGCCCAAAAGCAGAAGGCGGTGGCTCCTTACCTCGGGTCCCAGCCTCGGGCTCCAGCGGCGGCTCCTTTAGCAGAGAGCTGGTCGGCGTTCCAGCTTCGGGGGTCCCAAAACTATCTTTGGAGTCCGAGCTGCCGAGGAGGGGGGGAAAAGAGGGAGGAATTACCGCTTGCAAGGCTTAGCTCCGCAATCCTCCTCGCTGCCCGCACCGCCGGGCGGGCCAGCTCCCGGCCGGCCGCGGGCATCCTGCGGCAGCCGCTCCGTCCTGTCCAGCGGCACACGCTGGCAAACGGAAAAGGGAGAGCAGGTGAAACGACATCGTGAGTGCCCCCCCCCCCTTCCGTGTCTGCCCCCAACCCTCCTCTCGGCAGAGCATCCACGGGTCCTTCCATCAGGCCTTCCCCTTGGGCATCCACCGCGGGCCACAAGGACACGGCTGCACACTCAGCATCTCCCCCGTGGAGGGGCGAGCCTCGGTGCTCACACCTTGTACCCCCCCCAGCATCAACCCGGGGCGGCAGCGACCGGTTCCGCTCCGGTGGCCCCCCCCACCCCAGTCCTCCCAGGCCCCCCCCAAGCGCGGTGCGGGCCGGACCCCCCCATCGGGCAGCGGAGCTGGTGCCAGGCAGCGAGCGGGCAGCGAGCAGGCAGGGAGCGGGCAGCGGAGGGGGGGAATGGATACGGGCGCGGCCGGACGCGGTCGCAGCCCCAGCACCACGCGTGGACGCGGGTCACTTGCCTGAAGCCGAGGGCCGGGTCCTCCTCCTCCTCCTCCTCTGCCTCCCCGTCGGGGCTGCCCCCGCCCCGCACCGCGGACCAGGTCCAGCGGGCCCACTGCACCGGCGAGAGGATCTGCCAGGCGCTGAACGCCATCGGCCCGCTCCGAGCCCCCGCTCCCAGCCCCGCTCCGCTCCCCGCCGGGCTCGCTGCGGCCGCGCCGCCCCCAGCGCCAAGGGCCTCCCCCGGGCTGCGCGGAGGGAGAAGGAGAGGCCGCCCCCCGGCACCGCCCGGCGGGAGGGACCGGACGGGGAGTCCCCCCCCCTCCACCTCCAGCACAAGCAGCGGCCGGCGCAGGGGATGCGGGGCGGGATGCGGGGGATGATGCGGGCACCCCGAGCCCCCACCCCGCGGGTGGGTGGTGAGGAGCTGCTGCCGCTCCTCCTCCCTTCCCTCCCCACGCAAACGCCCAAATTCACCTATTTCCGCCCCAAAATAAGGGCACTCCCTGCCCATCACAAGCCCCCCATAGCGGTGAAGGAACCCCCCCCACCAAGAGGGCAGGGGGCTGTGAAACCGGATCGGCCCCGATTTATCCCACGTTTATGAGGCTGCACCTGTGCTCTAGCACAGATTCCTTCCATTGGGGATGTGCCAGTGGCCCCCCGAGGGAGCAGAGCCGGGCGCAGCAGATCCTTCCCTAGGATTCAGTCACGGAGGGACAGGGAAACACCTGCCCCTTCCTTCCATTTTCCAAGGAAATGCCGGCCTCGGCAGCCCTGGCTGATGCCACATCCTGGCTGATGCAGGTTTCTTCATGTATTTCACTATTGGTGTTCCCTGCAGGAACAAACACCCCGAGGGCCTCCCACGGGAATCTTCCCCCTAAGGACGGCTCCCACATTCGTTATCTCCCACAGAGCGGAGCAGAACGTTCCCGATGCATCCAAAGGAATGCCCAGCGCTTTGGCAACGCAGCTGCCGCTCCCCGCAGCCCTCCCGCCTCATCCCACTCCCTGGGGCAGGTCCCGGGGGTGCTGTGCTGCCAAACCAGCCCGTCCCGTTGTGAAGAGCCGCTGCTGGCCCTCGGTAACCGCCCCACGTTCTCCCATGGCAGGCTCAGACCACTTCCTGGTGAATCATCCACCAGCTCCCAGCTCAGGAATGCATTCGCATGGGCAGAGAGGCCTGGGGGTCAGACCGGACCCGTCCAGCGGGTCCAGCCACCTCCAGCACCAGCCTCCAGCAGATGCTTCAAAGGGCTCATTCCTCATCTCAAATAACCTCCCTACAGGGAGCCTTTCCTGCGAGCTTCCATCTGTTGGTGTCCTTATTAAACACGTGCGTCATTGCTGCGCGCTCTCACTGCCCTTCTTCTGTCAAAGAAGAGCTCTTGTCCCCTTACACAACACTTGCAAAGGCACCACCACATCCCCAGTCACCCCTCGGCTGCAGCCCAGGAGCGCTGTGGACCTCCCTGCTGAGGATGCTGCACAAGAGGGGACAAAGTGAAGCCCCAGAGGCTGAGGCAAAAGCAGAACCTCCACATCCTGTCGCCTCCATCTGCTGCGAGCAGAAATGAGCAGCGGCTTCCTGCCATCTGCAGAGCTGCTTTCTGCAGATGAATTTTACATAAGGGCAGCTCTGCACACTGCAGCATCCGCTCCCGCTCCCCATTCCCACCAGGAACGGGAGCCCAAATCCCTCCTGACCATGGAAACTGACTGGAGCAACGGCTGATGCCTGCAGGAATAGGATTGAGCGGCGGCAGCAGGAATGGGATCAGCAGGATTGAACCACACAGCGGCAGCAGCAGAGCTCCTGCCCTGCAGGGCGCTGGGGTGGGAAGATACAGGAGGAATGCAAAGGCAGATCCTGCTTCCACTTGATGAGCAATTAAGGAAATGCCTCCAGTGCCATTTTCCAGCTTGGCACCAGCACCGGCTGCACATCTAACATCAGCAGACAACCTCACTGCATGGGTGGCACTGGCTGCCAAGTGCTGCTCAGCACAGTCAGCAGACACGGAGAGGACCCTGAGCTGCTCACAAGGAGACCTGCAGCGGTTCCCATGCGCAGGGTGAGCTGCAGCTTTGTGGTCACCTCCTGCCCCAGCCCGGGACTTCACTGTGCACAACAGTGGTGGCTCAGGGGTAGGCAGTGATGTACAGCCCGAGTTACCAATGTACAGCCTGAATATCAATGTACAGCCCAAGTTACCAGTGTACAGCCTGAGTTACCAATGTACAGCCCAAGTTACCAGTGTACAGCCTGAATTACCGATGTACAGCCTGAGTTACCAATGTACAGCCTGAATATCAATGTACAGCCCAAGTTACCAGTGTACAGCCCGAATTACCAATGTACAGCCTGAATATCAATGTACAGCCTGAGTTACCAGTGTACAGCCTGAATATCAATGTGCAGCCCAAGTTACCAGTGCACAGCCCGAATTACCAATGTACTGCCTAAATATCAATATACAGCCCAAGTTATCAATGTACAGCCTAAATATCAATGTACAGCCCAAGTTACCAATGTACAGGCCGAGTTACCAATGTACAGCCCAAGTTACCAATGTACAGCCTAAATATCAATGTACAGCCTGAATATCAATGTACAGCCCAAGTTACCAGTGTACAGCCTGAGTTACCAGTGTAAAGCCTGAGTTACCACTGTACAGCCCAAGTTACCACTGTACAGCCCGAATTACCACTGTACAGCCTGAATATCAACATACAGCCCAAGTTATCAATGTACAGCCCAAATTACCAATGTACAGCCTAATATCGATGTAAAGTCTAAGGTACCAGTGTACATCCTAAGTTACCAATGTACAGCCTAAATATTGATGTACAGCCCAAGTTACCAAAGTACATCCTAAATATCAATGTACAGCCTAAATATCGATGTACAGCCTAAATATGGATATACAGCCTAAGTATCAATGTACAGCCTCCCACCACCCTGCCCCAGCACCCATTCTCTCCCATTGGGATCCATGCAAAGGCCAATCCATGGATACAGGAGATGCTGCTGTGGCAGCACGGTGGCCCTCAGCCCTAGAAGGCTCTAACCATGGGCAAAGTCTTGCTTAGTCACTATTTGTCCTGGCTTTGGCTCTGTTTAAGCAAATACCATGGGTTACCTAAGTGACATCCTCCATCAGCCCTGCAAGCACAAGGGGAGATGCCCCAAGAAGGGATTGTTGGGGTTCTTGCAGCCCTTTCCCTGTGGATCACCGGCCTGGGTGATGGCCAAGGGCCACCCCATTGCTCTGGGAAGGAGAGCCAGGAGCAGGCAGTGCAGCATTGCTGGATGACAGTTTTCCAAGGAAGGGGAATGCAGCAGCGCTCTGCCTCCAGGCAAGCAAGTGGAGCCCCAAAGGAGCTGGAGCTGGAACAGCTCCTGACATCATGGAGACTGTGAAGGGATGCAGAATCCTCCTCACACTTCTTATGCTGATCCTTGCAGGAAGCCAGCTGCATTCGGGACAGGAGCTCTGCATCCAGGGGTAGCAGTTCTGTATGTGGGGATATCAGCCTTGCATCCAGGGATAATGGTTCTGTATCTAGGGATAGCAACTCTGTATCCAGGGATAATGGTTCGGTATCTAGGGATGATGGCTCTGTATCCAGGGATAGCAGCTCTGCATCCGTGCATCTGGGAGAGCATCCCAAAGCATCTTGTGGGCACGGCAGCATCCTAGAGCATCCCCCAGGGGCAGCAGCATCCCAGAGCATTCCCTGGGAACGCCAGGCCTGGGGCAACTCATTTGGGACTCTGGATTACTCAAGGACAATGGAGTTTAAGCACTGAAAGGAGGCGATTTGGCAGCTACCAGAACCAAAGCCAGACTTGAGCTCTTCTAGGAACGGCCGGATGGTGTCGCTTGTGGATCGTTAATTCCAGACTAAGCGCTATACCCCGGAATGAGGCGGGCGAAGGGAAGGAGGATTCATTGGAATGGCCTCTAGGACGTCGAAAGGCTCCTACGCAGTTACAACACGTTTTAATGCCAGCGCCAGCTTTGGGGCTTGCTAACTTGGATGAGCCTTTTGGACCTTTTGTGCATGAAAGGCAACAGGTTGTTTTAGGAGTTCTGGGATCTTGGAAGAGGCCTGGATCCCGTTAGAAAAGGATGGTCTGCTTGCTGTTCTCCTTATTCAGGGGGCCTGAAGACTGATCTGCGGACAGAAGATGGTAGCAAAGGTACCACACGCAGGACATCGGTGTCCCGCAGCAGGATGACGAAGCACCAAGTGGTGCTGCTAGAACAAGATGCTGTAGAATTAAACCTTACAAACACTTTCAATTCAGCTCATTACAGGGAAAACAGAACCTGAACCTGATCATTTTACAGCCTATTGAACAGGAAGAAGTGATTTGAAAGGGGTATGGGTCAAGAAGTTGTTAGTTGTAGTAGTTATCGTGTTTGTATCTGTGTGATTATTCAATGTTGGAACCGAACCATAGGTTATGAAAAGGTGAGGTTCATTATAATGGGTCTCAAAGGAGGAAATGATGTTGATTTGCAGCAGGAAGCTCAAAACCTAACCCAGAAGAAACGATGCAAATACCTGTCAGGGTTTAGAACCGTCTTGTTTTCAGGGACTGAACCAAGGCCAAAGTGTCCCAGAGGAGGAGGAGGAGGAAGAGAGCATCCTTAGACCAAGGATGTCAAGGGATTGGCAAGATAAAGCAGGACTGTCCTCAATGTCCTCCTCTGTTGGGGTATTCTCCCCCAGACAACCCTCCAAGACCCCGCACATATACACAAGACTTTGCTTGCTCAGCACATCCCGGCGCAGGCGCAGCGAACCTGGCTCCTTCCGCACAATGAATATGCATGAGGGAGGCGGGGTAATTGGATTCGTTAGGTGGAGCTTTGACGCACAAGTATGGGATGAAGGATCCTGGTAGGGGCGCTTGAGCTGTGGCAATGCCCCAGCCGAGCCCTGTGCATGGAATTAACGCCTCCTCCCTAAACAGGCTTGGAGCGTGCTTTGGGAGCTCTCTTTCCAACACAACACCTCCCGCCTGGCGCAGGCAAGCGCTCGCTCAGCATCCCAGCCCTCAGCTCCCTTCCCCTTCCTACCTTTGCCAACGCAGACTTGTCCCGGGCTCCGTCGATCTCCGCTACCTTTCCCGGTAGCTCCTTGGAAAGCCGCTTGCGCAACCGCCTGCAGAAGGAGCAGGGAGGAAGGAAGGGGATGGGCAGCGTGGGGAGGGCCGTGGCGGGTGTCCCGGAGCACGGAGGAGGGTTTGTGGTGTTTGGCAGCACTTCCATGGGCAGAAAGAGGAACCGATGGGGCTGAGGGACCGGGACGAGCATCTGTGTACCCGCGATGCCGGTACCGGAGCCGCAGGGGGGGGAGCGCCTGGATCCCGTCCTGCTGGGGCCCCACTGGTGTCATGCTGGAAAAATGTGCTCTTGGCTGGAATTTGGCAGCCTGGGCTCTGGAGGGGAGGGAAAGGGAAGCTCTGAGCTTACAGAGGGAGTGGGAGCTGCAGGGAGAGGAGATAGGGAGCCGGGAGCAACAGATGTGCCAGTGGGTTGGTGTCCGAGGAGGCTGCTTTCCCCCATGCAAGAAGTGAGGACAGGGATGGACGGAGGCACTGAGCTCCCCAGAGAATCAAAGAATGGTGTGGGTTGGAAAGGACCTTAAGATCATCCAGTTCTGCTCCTGCAGAGGGAGCACAAAGAGCGGGATGGAGCCCTGCGCCGCGGCCATTTCATCCTCGGAAAGCATCAGGCACAAGGGAGTTGCTTCCCAAAGGGAGGAGAAAAGTGCTCAGGCAGGGAACTTCCCCCCCCCCCCAAGTCCTGCTCCCGTAGCCATGGGCTGATCCCTGCCCTGGGACCTGCAGCAGCCGCACAGAGGGAATAAACCCAGCTCCTGCATCCGCACTGCTGCAAAAGCAGGAGGAGGGCAGTGATTGGGAAGGAGAAGGACACACGGGCAGGATGGGGGTGACAACCCGGGAGCCCCATCACTTCTCTGGGGTGCTCTTTGTCCAGGCACCCTTCTCGGTCACCCATCGCCAGGGCAAAGCGGGGATTCCTTGCCCGATGAGCACTGGATGGCCGGAGCATCCCATCGGTGCCGGACCCGCTCTGGGCTCGCTTCGGCAGAGGGCAGCAGCGCTCCCCGCTTGTCCCATCGCTGGCCCCCATCCAGCCCCACGCTCCCATCTCCTCACTTGCTCTTTCTTTGCAGACACTTCCTGTTGTTGCCATTCTGATCCTTCCCCTCGTCAGCAGAAAGCTGGCCCTTGATCTGCCCTGCGAGGTGGCAGCGGAACCGACCCTCGCTGCATCCCCTGCGCGCAGCGCAACCTTGTGCCATCGTCTCCCATCCGCTCCTTGTTTATCTGCCCTTCCCAAGGATGCTGCTTGTGTTCAGCTCCAAGAGGCCTGGAGCAGAACCCGCTGCCATGGGCAAGACTGGTCCGCGGTGCCCAGCACCACGCAGGGCTGCAGAGGACCCTGGGTTCCTGCTGCTCTCCATCCTCAGCTCTTCAGCAGGGTGCTCCAACCCCAGCGCATTTCAATGTCCCACCTTCAATTCCATGTGTTGCAACCCCAGGCATTGAAAACCAGTCAGAAACCTGAGCCCCCCAGTGCAGGCAGGACTTTGCCAGTTGTTTTCCAAGAGCTGGTCCCAAGCATCTGGCCTTGCATGGAGCTGGAAGGGTCATGGAGGTGTCAAAGCTGGAGCAGTGAGGAGTGAGTGGCACGCTGACCAGGGAGCTTATAATAAAACCAGATTTATAGCCATCACCCAAACGTAGCCTCGGCTTGGCTCCAATTCCCTCATTGCATCATTCGGGGCAGGGATTGCTGCACGAGTACCTGGATAATTGGTATTCAGAGCATAATAAAGCTCACAACGCAGGGCTGGGTGATGGCAGATCCCGAGCAGGGCAATCAGATTTTCCAGGAACTCTTGGTTTGGGATATTTGTGGACAGCACCGAAGGGAAGCGGCTGCTCCTTGTTGCTCAGCACCACTGAGAGCAGGAGATGCTGCCACCAAGGCTGTGCCCAGCTGCCGGCCCTGGCATGGAGCCGGGTGAGCACCAGGGGCTGCAGGATCCTCTGGGACATCAGGATCACACCGGTCCCAGGGGATATCCCTGGAGCACAGAGGGATGGGCTTGGATGCAGGTTCCCAGGGCAGGGTCAGAGGCAGCACCTTTAGTGCCGTGCATCCTGGATGCTCCTCCTTACAGGAGGGGTCTCTTCCTATTTAGTCCGTAAGCACTCAATTCACATTGGCCCATGGAGCCCTTCCAGCACTCGGAATACAATGAGTTAGTATCTGCTGCTCTGGAGTTTGTATCCAGGCTGGAAGCCCAGCCAGCTGGGAGCACGCTGGGTCCAGGCTCCAATACAAAGAACAATGGGAAGGCACGGAGAGGGGCGGGCGAGGGGCAGGCTCCTGCCCCTGGAGACAGAGCCGCATCTGGGGCTCCTCAAAGCTCTCTGGTTCTCCACCTAGAGAGGATCACAGCTTCCAGACCTTCCTTTTAACTCAGCGTCTTGCCCCTTTGCTCCCCTCCGGGGGTTCTGCGTGCCAAATGGGATGCTGGAGGAGGCGCTGCCTGGATGGGCTCCAGATGCAATGCAGCTAATCCATTTCTATAGCTGGGAGCAGGTGCCTTGTGCATCACAAGCAGCTCATTCCAAGACCATGCCTTCACAAGCACTGGAGAAGCCCAAAGGCAGAGGATAACCACCAGCTCCAGAAACACCCTTCGGATGCCCCATGGAACCGTGGTCCATGGCTTCATCGCGTGATGCTCACTACTCCAGCAGGAAGAGCTCCGGGTGCAGCCCCAGCATCATCCAGCACCCCCAGCAAGGGACACAGGGCCTGAGCTGTGACCTGCAGCCCTGCAGGGATGTGCAGCTCCCCGTAGGCTTCACATCCTCACCTGCATTGCATAAAATGAAGAATAGAGGCACCGGGCTGTGGAGAAACCCCATTTTTGCCTGTATTTCCCCCAGTTCCTGCTCCCAGGCACAAACAAGGACATGGACAAGCAGAGGGTGCCCACACATCCAGATCACAGCAAGCTGAGGGGAGGAAAAGGGAAACATCCGCTGCTGGAGCCGGGCATAGGAAAGGCCAAAGGGTTTGTTTTCCATCCCCAGAGCACAGCAATGCAGTGAGCAGAACCCGGGCAAGGAATCCCATCCAAACCCACAGCTCCCACCTCAAAAGGCTCCTCTGTCCTTGCCCATCCCATCTCCTGCGCATCCCCATAGAGCCTTGGCGGAGCGATGGGTACCACCGATGGGTACCACCATGTGCCATTGCCAGACCCATGGGTACCACCACTGGTGACAGCCGCATCCTCAAAGCATCCAGGAGCAACAGGCTCTGCAGAGGAGCTGCAGCCACAGTGCCCCATAGGCAGCAGGTCCTGGGGGATCGGGGGGAACCTTCCCCATAGGCAGCTCCCAACACGCTTGGATGCGATGGCCCCGCGGAGACAAAGAGGCATTGCTGGCTTCGGCTGCCCTGGGTGGATTTTTCCCCTCTCTTGGATGAATCACCTGCTAAAAATATTCCAAGTGAAGCCTTGGCCAGACCTTTCCCTGCTCTGGAAGCAAAAATATTTGTTTTACTCCGGCCATGCCTGGGTTTTAGCAGAACTTTATGACCCATTTCTGAGGAATGTGCCATGCTCCGCGTTCAAATTGCAGCTGCCTTTGGCTCCCCGTGTCCGTTTGAAACGGCTTGGTTAAGACGCAGTTGTTGAGCTGCCAGGAAACTGCAGTTTCAGCTGGGGTTTTCCCCCCCAGAGCACTGGTTGTGCCCAGTTGATGGTGGTTGTCACCGCAAATGGGTGCTTGCCCCATGGGTTACCACTTATCTGCAGGCTGGGCTTGCTTGGAATGGGAGCTTTCACATAGAACGGTTTGGGTTGGAAAGGACCTAAAGATCATCCAGTTCCAACCGCTTGCCATGGGTGTCTATGGGAAAAGCATCACTTAAGAGCATGGCCACAAAGGTGATTTATGGGGAGCCCCGGGGGCACCCGGCTTTGGGGACCACTGCTATGCCCATGGCACAGGGCTGTGCTTTTGGTGCATCGTAGACAGTGCAATGAGGTCCCTGAGCTGTCTGTGCAAGCAGGGTGCAATCACAGCAATACCTGGAGCCAAAGGAGCTTCATCCTGGTCCCACCTTCCTCCCAAGGAGCTGTATCAGTGCCAGGGGGCTGGAACCAGGGTGGGTGCCGCATCCCCATCACCAGCTCCTACTCCTGGCTCCGTGCTGGCTGCTTTGCCCTTGCTCCTGTGCCAGGCACACCTTCCCTATAAATCTCAGTCTGAGTTTCGGAAGGAAAGGAGAGGAATTGCTTTCTCTCGCCTCAGGGCAGAGGGGATAATGGGATCTTTATTCCCCGGTAATTACGTTGATTTTTGTGTGGGTTTCAGTTCGGCTCCCTTCCAGCCTTCCCTATGGAGCGACGCCTCTCGCAGGAACGCAGCCTTTGGGTGGGTGTCTGGATCCAAGCATGGACGGGCTTGCAGGGAGGACGCAGGGGCCTGGGCACCGCATGTCCCCCAAGGGCTATAGGAGGGCTCCAGCACACAGATCCCATCCAGCGCTGCAGGCGCACTGCAGCTGGAAGAGCAACGAGCAGGAGCTCACAGGAGCTGAGGCTTCAGCTCGTCCATGCCCAGAGCAGGGCTGGCATCTGCCCGGTGCGGAACGCGCTGCCTGGCCCCGCTCCATCCATCCCGAGCGGCGCCAGGGAGACAAACACGCTGCTGCCGTTGGACACGTTACTGGTGGTTTCTGCGGGGAGGCCAAATATGTCCCTAAAGCCGGTGTTCAGGAAGAGGCAAAGACATGGAGCAGCCGCCGGGCTGCAGCTGCCCGCAGCAGCGCTCCGCAGAGGGCTGGGGATGAAGCTGGGAGGTTGCTTTGGCTCGCAGCTCTCCTCTGCCCCAAGGAAAGGCTGCCAGGCTGCTTGGGAGGGCTCCAAAGAGCGGCCCAGTGAGGAAGGACCCCTGTTTCCCACCCCTTTTCCCTGTTTTCCAGGGCTTTGTCCCAATGACAGAGCCGGGCTTTTGTCTTCCCCATTGCAGCCAAACAGCTGGAGATGCTTCACCGGGGAGTGAACTATGGGGACCATGTGCCAGGGAAGAATTGCTGCCATGCTGGCCAGCAGCTGAGATCCTCTTCATCCCAGTATCCCAATACCACAGATGGGAGCAATCCCAACTGCTGCTCCGGGGTCTGCCAGCCCCCACCAGGCACTTGTCCAGTGCCGCTGCAATCTCAGCCCCGTCACTGAGGATGGGGAAGTGCATCCTGGCTCTTCCCCTGGCAGAAAGGCATTTTGATCCATGTAGACCCCAGCACAGGGAATGGGATTCAGCTCATCCCCTTGGCTGCCATGTGAAGAGCAGGCAGCAGCCCCAGGAATGCGATGGGAGATGAAGGAAAACCCCAGGAAGGGCATCTGGTCTCGTGGTGGTTTTCCCCATGCCGGATGTCACAGAGTGAATGCAGCACGTGTGGGACACACTGCAGCCTACCTGGCATATCCTCAGGGCATCAGCTGGGCTGACCCATCACACTGAAGCTCAAGGCATCGGCTGCTGATGCAGCGTGGCAGCTCCTACCTCCAAAGCGGGAAGAGGACCGGGATACAGGAGCATCCCGCAGCCGCGACACCAGGGCATCCGCGCTGTCTGCCTGCCTGCAAAAGCAAGCAGCACATAGATTTACACACCCACACAGCATTCCCAGCAAGCAGGGAAAGAGGGAAAACCGTGCTTTGGTGAGAGCTTTAACACCACCAATACACGCAGCCAAAAGCTGATGGAGAGGATGGACCTTAACCAGTGCTCCCCATCCCTTCCCTCGCTGCGGGGCAGACAGCAGAGGGAAACAATGCACCCCCAAAGAAGAAACTGCTGTGTTTGCACAGCGCTTGTGGGTCACAGAGGGGAATCCACACCCAAAAACACAGCCCTGTCATCAGGGCTGCAGCACCCCCCGAATGCCCCAATCCACGATGCACAAGTGTTCATCGGATGCGGCACGAAGAGCCCCATCCCTGCCAAACAGGCTCAGGAAGTTTCTGTCCTCGGCTGCAACCCCTTTGGTGTGGGAGAGCCTGGAACTCATTACAAATCGCTTAAGTAACTTTGGCTCGCTTGAGCTAATTAAATTGGTCCTCCCCGGCTCTCCTAGAGCCTTGAAAGCACCACTCGGCTCCCAGGCTCGCTGTGCGAAACTCATTACAGCAAAGGAGCGCTTGGCAAGGGCAGAAACAGAAAGGCTCTGTCGTAAGGAGCAAACCCAGCACGGGGGGTGCTGGCTGGAGCTCGTGTCTGTGGGTGCTCGGAGGCGTTCGGGACACCCTCGCATGGGGATGGGGCTGAGCTCACGCAGGACGCGGGGCTCGGGCTCCAATGCTTTGCCAGCTCTGGGCATAGAAATAAGCTTGGAAGTGCGGTGCAGGAGTCAAGGCTCTGGGTTTCCATAGGAAGCAGAGTTAATGGCTTGGCAGGAGGGGGGTGTTTCCATTCGTACACAAGAATTTCCTCCTCCTCCTCCTCCTCCAGGCTTGTAAGGAGGATAAAGTGGGGCAGTCCTGCAGAACCTGGCAGCAGGGCTTCCCATGAGGAAGAACTTCCCGGTTTCCAACAAAAACCAGTGGACCAGCACACCGTTCCTCGAAAGCGCTGCGGATGCTCGGGGCCTTCCTGCTCCATGGGCACAGCATCCTGGGTACCACCTTCCCCCCGGGACCAGGCTTTGCGGTGTCCCCGCATCCTCACCTTGAACTCGGTGTAAGGGGACAAGAGGGCTCAGCGTGTGCCTTGCATCAAGCTGCAAGGGGATGCCACCATAGGATGGAGGCTGCAATGAGCTTTTCCCCTCCATCCCCAGTGCTACCCGAAAGCAGACCCTTGACTGGCTGCAGTTTACATCCATCTGCAAAAGCACATTAAGGAGGGAGAGAAAGGCTGGCAGCTGACCACAAACCTACTCCCCGGAGAGGTCCTTACCTGACTCCAACCAGATGCTGTTTATCAACTAGAGCACATAGAACATGCCCGATGTGATGGAGACAGAAAAAACACAAGAAATGCTTGTTATGCTCAGGGCTTCGGGGGGGTTTCATCCTCAGGCCGGATATACAAGTTCCAGGAGAGGAATATGCATCCCTGGAGTCCCGGGCTGGATCTGGAATTCATATACTCTGTAAATGCACTCTATTTAATACAGGACTCAAGAAAGGGGTTGGAGTTATTGCACTGGAGAGCTTGATTGCGCAGTTACAGCTTGGAATTAGGGAACCACTGCAGGTCTGTAACACAACACGTCAGGAAAGGGCAGGACGCTGCATTCTGGCTGCAGTTGTGTCTCTGTTCTCCAACTGCTGCCCTAAAGCACGTTGAAGCCCAAGGCAAGGCTCCAGCAGAGCCTGGCCCAGCCCTGCCTGTATCCCAGTGGATCCAGATGCCCTTTTGGATTAAGCCGCTAACACCCCCAGGAAGCTGGAAAACCAGGAGCTGAGTTTGCACCCATCTGAAGATGAAGAAGAAGCTGCGCAGGCAGGGATGCGTTTCCATGTCCCTGGCACTGGGAGCCAGGTCCAAGCACTCCCAAAGCCAGAGGAAGCTGCACCGGAGCCAGGGCTGGGATGGGAGAGGACGTGCTGCTAACATCAGGGCAGGAGCAGTGTGGAACATGGTAGCGATCCAGCCCAAGCAGAGGCAGATGTCTTTGCTGGGAAAGCAATGATAGGGCTCTAACAGAGACACACACAGGCACATCTCTGTTTATAGACAGATACACAAAGGTTCATGTGCCTTTTATGTGTTCCCACTTGGGTTTTAAGGACCTATGCCACAGGCGGGCATCACAGGGCCCTTGGGCACAGCATGGAGCTCTGCTGCAGACAGCTTGGCCGCTTTGGAAAGCATCCCAGTTCCTCTGGCTGGAGATACTGAGGCACTGGAAAAAGTGATGTGCTCTGCACACATACGTGCCCCCAGCAGCATCCATCGCCGTGTCAGGGTGCCAACAGTGACACAGAGCCAAGGGAACACGGTGCTGCAGCGCCTGGATGTGCAGGGGAGCAGCAAACCAGCTCCCAAGGGGTTCCTGCCACCACGTACAGCACAAACGCGTCCAGTTCTGTTCACTGCCTGCTGGGAAACCACCTCAAAGGCTGCCCTTTGCTGGCACAAGGCACAAAGGAAGCCAAAAGCTGCTTCTGCCACCACCTTGGAGGATGCATGAGCCTTATAGAGGTGGTCGCCGCTAACGCAGCCCTTACAGCCATGCTTCAGAGCACCAGCAGCAATCACAGCCCCCCAGTTCCTCCATTCCCGCACAATCACATCCACCCTGCAGGAGATGCAGCTCCTCCTGCTCCCGAGCATCCCACATGAAAGGCTGAGCTGGGAGCAGGCCTTTTCCCCGGCAGCTACCGGAGCCATCACCGATCACTCCCATCCCTATGGCTCCTCCTGGGGCTGCTTCCTCCTAACTCCATGGCTGGGAGCTGGCTCTGCTCTCCAGGAAGCAATATCATGTCCTGCCTGCAGCCAGCATCCCTTAAATACACTATGGCAACATTCCTCCTTGCTACTCACTTGTCTTGTTGCAGCTGGGGCCACATTAAGTCCTTACAATCCCCCTTTGCCTTCCCGTTATCCCAAACAGGGCAAAGAGGAGCAGGAAAACAACCACACAAAACACCATTCCCAGCTGTGTAGAGTCACTGAGGGCTTTTATAGCCTGCAGGTACCTGATTGCCGATTAACTCAGAGCAATTAGCGCCATTGCAGAAGCTAATGTGGTCACTCTTTAAGCATGTGTTCCTACCTATGAGGTTGATTCAGCCCTGTGCTGAGGCCTGGAGGAGGACTGCTGATGCTGGTGCGCTGAGGCTGACACCTGGAGCATCTCTGGAGCATCCCAGCAGCATCCCAGCTCCTCGGCCCCTCTTGCCCTGCAAATCCTGGGTGTTAGACTTCCCTTGGGGAGGCATTGAGGGATGGAGGCACCTCTGCTCCCCGCTCCATCACTTCTCCCTGTACATGTAACACTACCCGTAATGGGTACATCACCTCAGCTTTGGGTCCTGCTGGCAGAAGGTGAAGTGCTCTCCACACTCCAGCCGCCACAAGGGTATTAATCAGGCGGAAAGGATAAAAACAACACCAAAACCACCATCTATGGGGGGCAGAGCATCGGCCGCTGGCGCTGGGAGCTGGGCCAAGTGCTCCTATCCTGACTCTCATAAATACACCAGCAGGAAAACGCATTATCTCTGCGGTGCTTTAGGACCATTCAGATTTCAGAGCACAACGGTCCAAGGCACCTGCTGCATCTTAATGGCTCTTCTGCATCACCTATAGGGAGGCTGAGATTTAAATAGCTGCCCTGCAGCTACCCTGACCTTCCCATCACAGCTCTGCGGACAGGAGGGCTTTTAACTGGGGACCATCATCACTGATGGGTTGTGCCGGGGGTGAAATCCTGCTCCCCAGGACCCTCTGCTCCATCCTGCCTGGAGGAGGCTGCGCATGAGGGCATTCCTTGGATCTGCCATAGAGGACAAGGGAGCAGGGGCTGACCCAGGGTGAACGGATGCTCCTTGGTACAGGTACAAAGACTTAGTCATGCTGGAGCCCGAAGAGCAGGCTTGATGAAGAAAACATGCCCTTTGCATTGCTGTTCGCTCCCCATAAAGCTATAAACTCCTTTCGAATGCTTCACCTCCCTTAACTTTTGGATGTCATTAAACTCTCTATTAATTTACTCCAAATGTCTCTGCTCATATTCCAACACAGCTAACCCCATCAAAAGGAGAAGGGCACAGTGCTTAGACAGCACTTCTTCTCTTCAAAGCCTGTCACTGAGATTAATCGCTTCTCTCAAGTCCTCTGTGAAGGAGGTACATGGGGTAATTGTTATTAGTGCTGGGTGTGAGGTAAGAAACAGGGTCCAAGGTAAAAGCAAGGACCTGGGCTGCTGCAGCACCGGTGGGAAAGGGCTGGATTGTGCAGGATACAGGTGCAGGAGGACAAGGAGGTGCAGGGGCCACGCTGGGCTCCCTCTCCAATGGGTATTCCACAGGGATAGGCAAAGCCTGGTGGGCAGCACAGTGCCCCTGGCATCCCTCACCTCCGAGCATCCTCCCTTGAATGAGCACTGAGCTCGTCCTGGTCTCCCCACTGCTCTTCCCTCATCACTGCTGCCTGCCAAGAGCCTCGTGTGCAGGCAGAGGTCCCTCCTCCTTCCCTATTTATCCCATGATGTCACCAATCCCGGTCCTTCCTGACATCACCCGTGACATCACGACTCCTTCCCTGCGTCCCCATTGGGGCTGGGCAGGGGAGGACACCGTGGGACACTGCTCTATCCCATTGCCCTCCATGGAGTTAAGGGGCGGGTGGCAAACACAGGGCACCAGTCCCCCAGAACCCTCCCAGCGCTCCCGCTGGTGCCCACGGGCTGTAGGATCCCATGGGAAGCACCACGAGCCCGGCTGGGATGCGCTGAGGGAATACCAGCCCTTAGCTGCGGCGGTGCCAAGCGCCTTGGGGCCAGATGTGCGCGCGGCTGAGGCTGACACGGCACATCTGGTGCGGGTTTTGGTTTCCATCGCCGAGCTCACCACATCCCCCCGGCCGGCTGGCGGGAGGAGGAGCACATCTGGAAGCAATCACAGCTGTCACGCTTCAAGGAGATACGGCACCGCCGAGAGGAGAACCCGAAACTCGCCCCGCAGCCTCCCCCAGCCCCAGCACACGGAGCACCAGCATCCCCCTGCCACCAGCTGCATCCGGATGGGTGCGCGGCCCATCCCGGGAAGGGCGTTGTGTGATGCTGGCTCCTCGTTGGGAAAAGGGATGGGGCTGAGCGCAGCGGTGGGGGTTTGGTTCAGCCTCTGACAACCACCAGCTCCACGCTGGGTAACCCCAGAGGGACACATAGAATCATGGAATGGTTTGGGTTGGAAAGGACCTTCAGATCATCCAGTTCCAATCCCATGGGCAGGGATGCCTTCCACTAGAGCAGGGTGCTGCAAGCCCCATGCAGCTTGGTCTTGAACACTGCCAGGGATGTGGCATTCACTTCTATGGGCATCCTGTGCCAGCACCTCAGCACCCTCACAGTAAAGAGCTTCTGCCTTATCTCCAACCTGAACCTACCCTGTTTCAGTTTGAACCCATCACCCCTCATCCTATCGCTCCAGTCCCTGATGAAGAGTCCCTCTGCAGCATCCCTATAGCCCCCTTCAGACACTGGAAGCTGCTCTGAGGTCCCCACACACCTTCTCTTCTCCAGCCCCAATGTTTTCACCCTGTCTCCACACGGGAGCTGTTCCAGCCCCTGAGCATCCTCGTGGGCTCCTCTGGCCTTGCTCCAGCAGCTCCATGTCCTTATGACGTTGAGGACACCGGCACTGCACACAGGGCTGCAAGCGGGGTCTTCTCCAAGACGTCTCCAGGAGCTGAACCCCAGCTGGGTTTTAAACACTCTCCCACCCCAAAGCCCCACAGCCCTCAGCACCTTTCCCACCAGGAATGGGATGCCTTTCCATTTAATTAACCATCCTGTGCTTCCTATAGCTCGCCAGGTCTCCGCGGAGCATTTCTGGCAGGGAAGGAACACTTGTTCCTTTATGCTATTGAATAGTTTCAGCGTTAGTTATTTCTCAATCACTGCTTTACGAGCAACCGGACCATTTGGCAAAGGCAGCAGGCCTGGGGCTCTACCAGGCAATAATAAACCTCGAGAAGAGCTGGAAACCCAGAGCTGGCAGCAGGATGCTGTGGGAAAGGGAGGTTACCAGTGGGCACCTCCATTCCTGCTGCCTCTGGAGCAGCAGAGTTGCATTGGGAAGCATCCCTGCAGAGGGACAAGCATCCCAGCCCAGCATCACCAAGTTCTATATCCTTGTCCCCTATCGCTTCAAAGCATCTCTGGGTACCACTCGAGGTCAGGCAGGGCCTTGCTCCTTACCGTGCAGGGAGATGGGAAGCAGCAGAGAAGGGGAGATAAATGGACACGGAGCCTGGAAATAACAAGTGCTTTGTGTGGAAGCCATGGAGAAATGATGGATTACAATAGAATATCTATTTCTGGAAGGCCTGGCACAGGGTCTGACCCCAAAAGGCACCTGAAAACCCAACCAGCTCTGCTCAGAGACATCCCAGCTCCACTGCAGGCAATGCACTTGGAGGGGCCAGGAATCTGCCCCGGATCCCGAGGGGCTCCCATGGGGAGCAAAGGCAGCTTGGGAAGGCTGGAGGGGTAGGAGGGCTGCAGGAACAGGCACGTTTCTGTTTGCTGGATCCAGTTACAGGCCAGGTCAATAAAAGAACTGATTTTAGACTTTTATGGCTGAAATAATTGCCCCTTGCATGCCAAGGGCTCCTTAGCAGGTGATGCTGGGGCCGGGGCTCCCATCGCTTCCTGCTGCTCCACTCCCGCCTGCATTCCCAGTGCCACGAAGGGAGTCAATGGCACAAGGGTGGGTGACCTGTGCAAGCCATGGCCACCGGTCCATGCGGCAGCCTTCCTCCTGCTTCTCCTCCCTGCTTTGCTCCCGAAATCCCACCTTTTCCATGGAGCTGGAAGGCTGGGGCCACGCGGGTCCCCTTGGCATGGACCCTCAGGGCTGAGCTTGGGTACCAGCGGCTCGGTGTGATGGGGAGCAGCGTGTGTCCTGCTCCTGCACGGCTGCCTGTGCCAGACCCATCAGCGTGAGCCTGTTCAGCCGCTCACATACGGAGCCGGTTATGTTTTTATAATCATCTTTATGCAAGCCTTGCCTTTCTCTCCCTGCTCACTCCCAATATTCCATGTAATTCCTCCCCTCTCCCCCGCAAAGGTCTACGGGAGCCTGAGCAAAACCTCTCCAACGCCATTCTTCCCTATAGGGGAGGCCAGTATCTGGCCCTTGCAAGGTCCCTCCCTTTTGCTGACTGCAGCAAATCGCTTCCACAAGGTCTATTTCCAGCAGGAAAGCAGGAGCCAGGAGCTGGAGCAGAGCCCGGAGCTCCATGGAGCGGGCAGGGCAAAGGCAGAGAGCGTGTTCGCGCTGTATATAAAATGAGCTGATTAATTAAAGTGGGAGTCCGCTGCCAAAAGGAGGAATGGGGCTCAGGTGGCTGATTAAACTGGCTGCAAATCCAGCCAGAGCCATTCTGCCTTATGGCCCTTCACACAGCATCTGCTCCATTAAGATTGCACGAGATAAAGGCAGGGAGAGGTGTAAGAATGTAGGAATTCCAGGAGAGCCCCCGCAGCTGCAGGGACCCATCAGCCAAGGGATGCACAAGGCACAGCTCTGTAGGGCATGGACATCCCTGGATGGGAACACAGTGATGCACCCCCATAACCTCACCCAGGTTAAAGGGGGGCTTTCTTCCCACCTTACATTGAGATCGCATTAAAACAACACCAGTGCTGAGCATCCCTTCCACGGATGCGATGGATAGGGATGGAGCGGCACCAGCAAGGATGCTTCAGGGCTGGATTCCCCCTTCTCCTTCCCAAAACATCTGTGCAGATGTTAACAGGCATGGCAAGGCTCGGCTTTCGACACGAAAGGCAAAGGGTTAGGGTTGAGCTCTTGGGTAAGCGACTCCAACAAAGGCAAAGTTTAATCGGCATTCCTGCCCGGATGAAAGCCCGGAGCTGGTGCAGGCTGAGCGGGGCCATTGGTCACGGGCCATAAAGGCCACGCACGGGAGGCACTGGGGCAGGTCTGGTGGGTGGCTTGGCTGCAGCGCTGCCTCTACGGCACCGGGAGCATCCCTGCATCCCTGCATCCCTGTATCCATCACCCCAGGGCCTTTCTAGTAGGGAAGATTGAGATGAGCTCTTAGGAGGGGGTTGGAGCTGGGTAAACGTTAAGGTCCTTTCCAATGCCCTCACAGACAGATGAGCTCAGGACCTGGCACCACTGCTATAACAGCACCAGCTCCCCAGCACCGAGCAGGAGGGCAGGACAGGGAGCCCACAGTGGGGCAAATCGATGCTGCCTCCATCCCCATCCTTACATCCTCTGTGGGGCTGGGTCCCTTTGCAAACTGAGCAGCCCATGCTGGACACCCTGAAGCCCCTTTCAGGGGCAATCCCAGTTTGCAAAGAGACCAGGGGGTTGAGGCATCACATCCGATACAGCCCTGGGCACCTGCCGTGTTGGATGGAGGAGGTGATGCACGCGAGTTACAATGAGGGGCAGTGGCCAGCCATCCCAAACTGCTTCCAAACAGTTACTACACGAAATGCGAGGCCTGGCAGATGCAAGTCAGCAGCTTCACTTCTGATGTGACTTGTTCACAGCGCCGATGTGGCGGGGAGGGAGCTCGCTTGATGGTTCCCATTAGCACGGGAGCCCCTCTCCTTGCTGTGAGCCTTTCCCACTTTAAACGCTCCATTGGGAGAATGGAGCCACCAGACCCAGCCACGGTCTCCATCCCTTTTAACTCCTGCCTTGTAGGGGAGCTGCAGGCCCCAGGGGAGCTGGTTTGGGCTCCTCAGGGAATTCCAAGCAAACAGAGAAGCATCTTTCCTATTAAATCAATAGAGATGCACGGGGGGAGAACCCAGATCAGATCCAGGGCACATTCCCCTTGCTTATCCCACTGATCCAAGGCTGATGCAGAGGATGGGACTCAAAGCCGAGCCAGGATGGGGCATCACAGGGTACAGGGATCATCCCACACCATTCCCATGGAAGCTCAGCCATCCTGCTGAGAGGCTGCATCAGCACCAGAATGAGGATGGGAACCTCAGTGGCACCCCATAGAACACGGTGATGAACGGGCTGCAAGCTCACCCCAGCTCTCCAGCTACAGGCATCAGCGCAGCTCTGGGTGCTGCTCCAGCCCAAACACCCCATAGCACATGGGCTTGCCAGAGATCCCTAGGGAATCTCAAGGGCTGGAGTCAATTGTGCTCAGATGGATGCTATTATCAGTAGTTTTCATCCTAATTCGGACCGGCTGCAGTGAAACGCAGCTGAGCTTTGCTTGTCCTAGAGCCATAGAATGGGTTGGGTTGGAAAGGACCTTAAGGTCATCCAGTTCCATCCCCCTGCCACAGGCAGGGACACCTCACACTAGAGCAGGTTGCTCCAAACCCCATCCAACCTGGCCTTGAACACTGCAAGGGATGGAGCATCCATCACTGTGCCAGCGCCTGAGCACCCTCACATTAAGAACTTCTTCCCTATCTCCAACCTGAACTTCCCCTGTTTCAGTCTGAAGCCGTCACCCCTTGTCCTATCGCTCCAGTCCCTGATGAGTCCCTCTCCAACATCATCATATCTGCCATAACAATTCACCCTGATCCCCGTTAGCCAGAGGCTGGAGTGCTCCGGGATGCTCCTCACTAATGAGTTTTCCACAGTTCCTTGGGAAGCCCCTTGAGAATCCCACTGGGAAGGGGATGATGGGTGATGGGGACCGGCCCTGCAAGGGGATGCTGTGGTCCCCACCGATGGATGAGTTACACAACATGGGGTTTACCTCTGACAGCAACATGCTGAAAATCAGGAAAACCTCCTATAAACCACAAGCTTTTTGTGCAGATACAGCAGGTACCCTTCTTCTCCCTCTTTCCCTCCTGCTCCATCCCATATATTCCCAAAGGATCACTCAGATCTCCACGGTGGATACAGCTCCATCGCCAGTCCTGCTGGGATGCAGGCCCCTGGCCGTGCTCCCTCTCCCTTCCTTCCCCTCTCCTTCCCTGCCTGGGACCATGGCAACGCCGTGACGTCTCCCACACCTCGACAGTGATTTGATTACGTGGGAGAACATTCCTGATGGAGCAGAAATGGATCTAATTATTGACGCTAATGGTGGCACAGGGTGGTGGTGCATGGGCAGGGCTGTGCTTGGTGATGTCCAACAGCTCTGCTCTGAGCACAAGGGCAAGGACAGAGCTGAGGCTGCTTGGCTTGAGCTCAGGAGAGGACCAGACACCAAATCTCTCCCTTTCCCACTCCCTGATGCTCTCCAGGAGGAGCCAGAGCCTTGTTCCAGTTGAGAAACGGGGATGCTGTGCCCATCCCATTGGGGTGCTGTGCCCATTCTGACAGGGATGCTGTGCCCATCCTGAGAGGGATGCTGTGCCCATCCCATTGGGATGCTGTGCCCATTCTGACAGGGATGCTGTATCTATCCCATTGGGGTGCTGTGCCCATTCTAACAGGGATGCTGTGCCCATCCCATTGGGATGCTGTGCCCATTCTGACAGGGATGCTGTATCTATCCCATTGGGGTGCTGTGCCCATTCTAACAGGGATGCTGTGCCCATCCCATTGGGATGCTGTGCCCATTCTGACAGGGATGCTGTCCCCATCCCATTGGGATGTTGTGCCCATTCTGACAGGGATGCTGTATCTATCCCATTGGGATGTTGTACCCATTCTGACAGGGATGCTGTATCTATCCCATTGGGGTGCTGTGCCCATTCTAACAGGGGTGCTGTGCCCATCCCATTGGGATGCTGTGCCCATTCTGACAGGGAGGCTGTCCCCATCCCATTGGGATGCTGTGCCCATTCTAGCAGGGATACTGTGCCCATCCCATTGGGATGCTGTACCCACACTGAGCACATCACTGCTCCCATTGCTGCAGGCTTGTGTGGGGGCCGGTCCTCTCAATCCGTGGCTCTTTCTTTTCCAGCCCAATATGAGCAATGAGCTCCCCCCCCAAATTTGCCCTGCTAATGGGATTCCAAGCCTGTGGCATGTTACCTGATAGAATTCCTATTAAAACAAGATTTCCTCCAGCTTATAATTGCATTATGCGAGGGATTTGTGTAGAACATCGACCACAGGTAATATATGACTGGGGAGCTAAATCAGGGAGCATGCACATCTTATAATGGAGGCTTGTAAGCAGACATGAAATAATCAAGGCTGGATCCAACCGCCATCATTTACTGGGGCCTGACGTGGTGCAATGCTTCAACGGGGGGTTATTGCCACTTAACACGTTTCACTTCTTCCATCTTCCCTGAATAAAGTGCCCATCCATCCCCTCCGTCTCCAGGCGGGATCTGTCAGCGCCGGGATGCTGATGTGCGCCGCAGTCCCCGTGCCTGCAGGGAGCTTATTTCTCCTGTATTTATCAGCACTCGAGGTGTTCCCTGTAAATCCAAAGGCAGGGTGAGGAGGAAACAGCCTTGTTCATCCCAGACCCTGCATCTCCTTGGGGCTGCGGGTGCCTGGTTGGGGGTAGAGGATGCTCAGCCCAGCGCTGCTATTAGCATTCCCTCCACGTCTGAGGAATAAGCACCCCTTTGTTTTAAGCCCTCTCATTGCACTGGCCAGAAGCACTCAGAGGCTTTCATAAGCTCATCTGCATGATAATGCTGGGGAATTCTTACCTTGAGTGATCAGTGTCAAAACCCACAACCCAGCATTAAATGATGGCGAGGAAGCGGTGCAATGGCGCTGCCGGGGTGAAGGGAGCGGGGCTGAATTGGGAGCTGCCCTCCTGGCACGGGGCTTTAAGTGAGTATCTTCACATTAATGAATGTTCTTTAATATTAACACCATCCGGGGGGAGCAAGGAGGATGCGTGCGGCTGCTGGAGCTGGACCAGGAGCATCATGGATCCCTCATGGGGAGCAGAGCTGGGATGGGGCCACGCTGCTGCCTATGCACCGACACTCACCACGGGACCACCATTGCGTGGCAATCAGGGCCACGAAGCAGATGGGTGATCACCAGGGAGATCCTGATTTATGAGCAGCAAAACCTGGGAATGCCGTCACCTTCCGGTGATGGAGACAAGTTTCCTCGGGCATTCCCTGCAGGAACAGGGGTGCTTTAAGCTGGAAGCCTTCCCGAGCTCCCAACCCGCTGGGTGTGAGAGCAGGGAGGTGATAACTTATGCAAGCACACACCATCCCGCTGCCAGCTGAGTGCAGCATGACCCAAGGCCTCTGGCTTTGCAAGAGAAACAACGGGGGTGAAATGAGGCCGGGCAAATGGAACAAAAGCCCTTTCCTATCTGAGATATTAACACAGACAGGGAGGCAGCAGCGTGACACAGGCACAAACACTGCTGGAGATGGGGCTGGCCACCCCATAGTCCATCCCATAGAGGATGCTCCATGAGCCTGGTGCAGGGGATTGATGCCCAGACACTGTAAGACCCTCTTCAGAGCTCACCCTTCCTGCAGTAACACCAGGGTGCCCTGTACCAAGCTTCTCATCTGGCCACGGATGCAGCCAGCATCAGCGATGCCAATGGTCCAAACCTCCCCCTTGGGGCTGGGATCATGGGAGCTGTGCTGTGTGCGTGGATGGGGCTGTCATGGTGCTGGGGGTGAGCTGGGACACAGCATGGTCTGAGATCACAGGCTGAGGAGCTGGGAGCTGAGCTGGGACATCGCTTATCCTGCAAGCTGTCCCAAAGGTCCTGCTGCAAGGGATGCTCCAGCCGGTACGATGGCACTGGGAAGTGCTTTGCTGCTCAGAGCTCCAAACAAAACCATGTGTATCCCACCCCCAGCTCCTGGAAACTTCCCAATCCTCCCCTAAAGCAAGGAAAACACGGATGGACATGAAAGGAAAAGGGATGCTGACACCAGCAGATCTGGGACTGCCGGCGTGAGCTGAGCAGAGAGGCTCTGGCTGCCCTAAATGGTCCTGTTCCTAGGAAGATGCTTGGTGTATAGCACGATAAAACATGATCCTTTTTCCTGCCAAGTTATGAGGCATTTCCAAGCTGGAAAAAAATAACCAGGAATTATTATGGATGTGCATTAATTTCAGCCCCATGCATGGTTGCTGGGGAGCAGGCTGGGGCCCTGCCTGGCTGTGCCACAGGGCAGGAGGATGCAATTCCTTGCAGGATTCAAGGCCAGGTTGGATGGGGCTTGGAGCAACCTGGTGCAGTGGAAGGTGTCCCTGTCCATGGCAGGGGTTGGAGCTGGATGAGCTTTAAGGTCCTTTCCAAGCCGAACCATTCCATGATTCAATGTGGCACTTGCAGCATCCCAGCAGAGGAACAGGCACCTTTTGTCGCCTTCCCACCCTCCTACATATTTATCAGGCTGATTTGCATGGCCCTTTGCATAAGCCGCTGGCCGGGTGCTGTGAAGTGTCTCTCTTGAAGCCGGTCTGAGGTTTCCATCTCCATCATTTTGGACTTCCCAGGACACCGCCTTTGTTTTATGCTATTGCCAGCGAATTCCTGGTGAGCCAGGCTCAGGTTTCCAGCGCCATCGCCACGCAGCCGTTCCCATTGGGAGCTCCGGAGAATTCCCCCCCCCTTCCCTTCCGACTCCAAACAGCAGCAGCCGGGATTGTGTTGGGAAACCTGCTCCTTATTTAGGTGTCCAAACCGAACTGAGATGAAAAGCTGGTTGGAAAACAAGGTTCCAAAGGCTCCGCAGCAGCATTCCTGCCCGCATTCCTCACCCAGGCAGTTTAACCGGGAAGCTCCTTCCCTGCTTCTTGCAGCTCCACTGAGCGAGAGGAAATGGGGTCGTTCTGCTTTTGATTTCAGACCCTAATTAGGCCTCAGGAAGGGAAATAGTGCTACTGAGGTAATGTGCTCCGCGCTCAGCAAAGGGTCTCAGCACCGCTCCGAGCAGCCCTGCATAGGGAACAGGGATGCAGGAAAGAACCACAGCAACGCAACCCGGGACATGGGTAGAATAGGCACCAGCTATTCTATCTTCTATCTTCTGTATTCTGTATTCTGTATTCTATCTTCTATCTTCTATCTTCTATCTTCTGTATTCTGTGTTCTATATTCTATCTTCTACCTTCTATATTCTATATTCTGTATTCTATCTTCTATGTTCTATCTTCTATATTCTATATTCTATCTTCTATATTCTATCTTCTATGTTCTATCTTCTATGTTCTATCTTCTATGTTCTATGTTCTATCTTCTATATTCTATATTCTGTATTCTATCTTCTATCTTCTATCTTTTTTATTCTGTATTCTATCTTCTATCTTCTATCTTCTGTATTCTGTATTCTCTATTCTCTATTCTATATATTATATACTATATACTATATTCTATATTCTGTCTTCAATCTTCTATATTCTATATTTGGTATTCTATGTTCTATATTCTCTTTTCCTGCAGCTTATTTAACATCCACATGAAGACTTGAGGGGTCAAACAAAAAGCGTGCTCAAAGATGCCCTCATTTAAATGTATATGAGAATGTGCCCATATAAATATGCATGGGGGTGATGGGGAGCATCTCTATGGGGTGATGAGGAGCATCTCTATGGGGGCTCTGGATCATCTCCATGGGGTGCAGCACGCAGCCTGATGAGCCGCAGCATCTCCGGTCCCCACCGACTTGCAGAGAGCAGCTAATCAAAAGGAGATGAAGCCGTGACTTGATTGCAGTGACTAAGTACCTCTGTGGGCAGAAAATGCCAAGTGCTGGAGAGCTCTTCAATCAAAGCAGGCAGGAGATGGCACAGTGAGAGGCAGCAGCAGCAGCCAGGAGCACTCAGGTTTGCCTGGGGACCAATGTGAGAGCGAGGACGATGAGGGGATGATGATGGGAAGCAGTCCCATGTCCATCCCTTGGCGCTGGGGTGCACAGGAGACCCATTAGCCAGGCTCAGGCACACCGAGCTCGTGCCTTCAGATCTGTGAATCCGTGCACTTTAAGTCATTCCAATGAATTTCCTGTATTTAAAGAGAGAGATGCTCTTAAGTGCTTCCCTGGATGAGGGCCAGAGCGCTGAGCGCCTGCAGGATGGGGACTGCACGGCCACACGCCTGCTCCTGGGACGGGAATATGCCCATGGATGCTCCTTTTCCCAAGGCCGAGTCCCCAGCTCCTGCCTGCAAAGCCCTCAGCACCGGTGTGTGTGATTCCTGATGCAGAGGAGAGCTTCCTGCATCTACTGCATCCTCTGGATGGTTTCCCAGAGCAAGGTGGCTCCCATTAGGGTGATGCTGGCTGCTTGGGATCGTTTTCCCACTTCCCTATGCTATTCCCTTTGGGCTCTTCCTGATCCCACAGCCTGAACCCCCCCAACACAGTAATGGGAAGGGAGCAGAGGTGAGAGCAACAGCTTCCCTTGTGTCTTGTAAATAACACATCACTTGGCTCAATGCATCCCATCCTATCGATGCTCCGCAGAGCTGCGGGGTCCCATGGGACTCCCTATGGAATGGGAGCTCTCTCGGATGCCCACAGGAGCAAGGAGCTGTGCAAAGCAAGGGAAATGCAGCATTTGGGTCGTGCTCGGGGAAAACAAGAGCGTTTTCAGCTCTCTGCTGACAAAGAGAGAAAGCAGAGAAGGGAAAACAGGTTCTGCTGCTGCAAACAGCACAGGGATCAGCACAGGGCAGCTCATCAGCACCCGTCTGACAGCCTCTGCCTGTACCGGAGCTGTCAGGGAGCAGAACTGCTTAATAATTCATCAGAAAAGGCCAAAACAAAGTAAAAGCAACCCAACAGAGTCAATGTGCAAAGCCCAGAGAGCCGGGCCTGCAGCAGGGCATCCATTGCTTGGGCAAAAGCTGCTTGGAAACCTCTGGTGGCTTCGCTTCCAGCACCGCGCCTGTTGGTTCCCCCCCCAGCAACTTTTGTGGCATCGTTTTCCCTTTTTATCCCGCTTTCATGGTCCTATTTTGGACCGGGATGAGGAAGGAGAGCAGCAGGACCTCCCCTTGGAGCATCCCAGGAGAGGCTGAGCCAGCCCTGCCTGCAGCCCCGCTGCCATGGGGCTCCTCCAGAGCCAGATGGGTTGTCCTCGGTACCCATTTGGTACCCATTTGGTACCGATTTGGTACCCTGGTACCCCATGCTCCTCTGATGCAGCCAAGTGAAGCCGTGTGCAGACATTGCTGGCAGGTTCCTGGCACCCATCCTGCAGGTTAAATCTGTCCCTAACCACAAATTAGATGTGTGTGAGTTGAGTTCATCTTAAATTACAGTGCAGAGCAGGGCTGGTAATGAGGAGCTTTGCCCTGAAAGCACATCCCTGCAATGGGCATCCTGTGCAGGCTTCATCCTTCAGTGCAAATCAAGGCAGAGGGGCCTCATCCTGGCCATGGAACCACATGGAGGAGGGCATCATCCTTGGGCACCTTGTGCTGGATTCCTGCCCAGTGCAGCCCCATTTCCAGCTCTAAAAGACTGGGACACAAGAGCTGCCAGGCTGGGATTTATATCCCAAGACCCTCAGCTCCTTGCTCCATGGCAGGATTCCCTGGTGGAGCTCTGGCAGGGATGCCCTTGCCATACAGCAAGGATATGGGTGCCAAGGATGGGTTTGCTGCTGGCTTCCCATTCCCAAAGCAGCCGGGATCCGGAGCCAAGCGGCTGCTTCCAGGCTTGTCACAAGCCAGAGGTGAACTTGTGCCATTGTCCCTTTGGGATATTTGTCACCTAAAAATGCCACCCGTGTTTTCCTGCACGCGGGTGTAATTGGTGCCTATAAATGCATATACACACACATCCACGGGAGCAGGGGGCTATTTAAAGCCAAGGGAAGGAGGAGGAGCCGGATTTTAGGAATGGGGCAGAGATGTCAGCTGAGGACATGGACCGGGGGCCAGGGCCCCATTGGCACAACCAGGAGCCTGCATCGGGCTTGGAAGAGCTTTAAACCAACGCTGGAGGTGGGATGAGGACAGAGCTGCCCCGGCTCCATCTCTGCTCCCCGCTGCATCCTTTGGGATGAGCAAACAGCAGCAGCCAAAGCCAAGAGCCCCTGTGGGAAGAGCCCGAGCACAAACCACCTCCTGCCAGCGCGGATGCCGTGGCTTTGGGGTTTCGGCTTCCTCCCATCGCTGCCTGAGTCAGCCCTTCCAGCAAAGCCTCCGCAAGCCACCGCGCTCCCCTTTGGTCCCATCCCAAGTGACCCTTGGCGCTGCTGGGCCTGCCCCAGGCACTCATGGAATCATGGAATCAGGTTGGGAAAGAGCTTTCAGCTCCAATGGCTACCCCAGCACTGCCGAGGCCACCCCTAACCCATGGCACTGAGGGTGTGTGCACCAGTGTGCACCGGTGGCTGCAGCCCTGCCCTGGGCACCCTTTGGGGCAGGAATTGTTCCTCAGCTCCATCTAACCCTGCCCTGGTGCAGCTTTGAGGCCGGTTCCTCTTGTCCCATCCCTTGGTCCTTGGGAGCAGAGCCCAGCCCCATCCTGCCTCCATCCTCCTGTCAGAGAGCGATCAGGTCCCCCCTGAGCCTTCTCTTCTCCAGAATAACCCCTCCATGTCCCTCAACCACCAGCAGGACCCATCCCAAACAGGTCCCCAAGGCAGCAACAGGGGGACAGGAACCCGCATCCCAAAGGAGGAGTGATGCTAACAAGTGCCACAGGCTGGCTCCTGTCTGTTGGGGCTGCAGGATGGGACCAGCGCTGCTTTCTGCCTGCTCTGAGCTTCACCACCTTAGGGAGCAGCCACCCGCATCCTGCAGCCAGGGCATTAAACTCATGGGATGCGGATGCAACAGGACCCCTGTCCCGTCGTGCTCACCGGTGTGGATGTATCTGTATGTATTTATATGCACCAATTCCACACTGCAACGCATAAACCCCAACCCAGTGCTCCCAGTGCCTGTGTGGATGTACCTGCCATGGGCTCAGCCCCTCTCCATCCCATCGGGGCCAGCTGGGAGGTGACGGCGCTGGGGCTTTGTCTCTGCCCTATGATGTTGGCTGTGATTTATAGGTCACTTTACAGCAGCTGTAAAGAGGCTGTAAATTATAGGAGGGGCATAAATTAGCCACGGACCCCTTTACTGGCCATAAAGATCTAAGGCCCACCACAGCTGCCTTCGGCGCTGGCACCCTGGGAGCATTCCCCAGGACACGCAGGGGTGTCTTCAGCCTCACATAAATGGGCCCTTTTATTCCAATGGGGCCAGCGGGTGACAGGTGGGGAGGGGACGGGGGGCTGAGGGCTCCCTGCGAGTCCAGACCCTTCCCTTTGGTGTATTAAGGGGGGACAGGGTGCTTGGTGCCCCCCAAGGCTCCCCCCGGTGCAGCCGCAGGAGGGGTTGGTGGTCCAGCCCAGCAGCATCACAGCATCACAGCCTGGTTTGGCTTGAAGGGAGCTTTAAGCTCACTCAGTCCCAATCTGTGCCAGCGCCTCAGCACCCTCACAGGGAAGAACTTCCTTATCTCCAACCTGAACTGCCCCTGTTTCAGTTTGAACCCATCGCCCCTTGGTCCTATCACACAGAGGGGCTCTATGGGGCAGCCCACATCCTCTCTTACTGTTCACGGGGTCAGCTTCCCATCTAGCTCCTGCTGCCGTGCCCATGTGCCCTCTACATAGAAGCTCCATGGGCACCGAATCCCCCAGATCCCTCTTGTTGGGGCTCCGATGTGACCCTGGAGCAGCTCCTCATGTCCCATTAACTACATTCTGTCTAATGAGAGGGATCAGGCGGAAGGGATTAAAGTTGGAATCCCTTCTGCAGTCCCGGGAGAGAAAAGCAGCTTTACCCGTTCAAACCTGGAGTCGTTTCTCACACCAGCTCCTATCCCAGCACTGCTCTCCTCCGTTTCCCCAGCCCGTCCTTACCCAGCTGTGTAGCTGATGGATGGTGATGGAGGGGATGGAGCTGTGAGGGGCCTTGGACAAGGGATGTAGGGACAATGGGAATGGCTTTAACCTGACAGAAGGGAGATGGAGATGAGCTCTCAGGCAGAAGCTCTTCCCTGTGAGGGTGCTGGGACACTGGGATGGGTTGAACGGAGAAGCTGCGGCTGCCCCATCCCTGGCAGTGTTCAAGGCCGGGTTGGACACAGGGGCTTGGAGCAGCCCTGCCCATGGCAGGGATTGGAACTGGATGAGCTTTAAGGTCCCTTTAATCCAAGCCATTGTGATTCTATGAAAGCTTGGACAGAGAAAGGCCCGGCTCTGTGCTGGGCTCTGCCCGGGGGGGAAGCAGGAGATGCTGCAGCCTCTCAGCATGCAAACACCCTCAGCACAGCAGCCTGAGTGATGTGAGGGGCAGCCCCGCTGCTGACCCGCTGTGGCCTTGTCTCCACAGCTCTGGGGCTCAGCAGAACCAGTGACCCCAGCTCTGTCCTGCTCCGTGACAAAGCAAATCCATGCACATCAGTCACCGGGAGCATGGAAGGATGCTATTCTCTTCTCTCTGGGCAACCTGTGCCGGTGCCAGCCTCACAGGGAAGAACTGGGCAGGTATTTCCCTGCACCACGACTGCTCCATCCTCACAGTGTGCAGGGGAATGAGTGCTTCAGGCTGGACAGAGCTGCAGTGCAGGGAGGGTTTGCTGGGGGGGTAAGGGATGCTCAGAAGCAGCATCTTGCAAATCTCAGTTTCGCTCTCGAGCTGAGCTTTCCCACCATGGAACCCTGCACTAATCCCTTGGTGAAGAAGGGAAAGCACATCCCGAGCTCTCCGTGCTGTTTGTGCTCTATCTGGGAGCAGACAGACACCCCCAGGCAAAGGGCCCCCCTCATCCAACCCCGCCACTGCCTGACCTTGGGGTCTCTAAGGAACAACAGGGAAAAACCTCTGCCCCCGGCACGGGGCTCGGCTCACACAGAGGCATCCTTGTGCTCCATGGACATGCCTGGACCCAGTGGCTGTTGTGGCTGGGAAGGGGACAGCCCTGGGGTCTACGGAGCAGCAGCACCGGGAGCCCTGGGCGCAGCCGCATGCAGCGAGGCAGCAGCAGTAAATCTGTGCTCGTTGCTGCAGCCCCCAAGGAGAGCATCTGCAGCTGGTTTCCAGCGTGAACTCCTGTAAAAAGGGCACCGTGCCTATAAATCCATCACGGGAAAGCTTCCTGGAAACCCGGTTCGGCTTCTGTTCCTCTAATTCCCCATGGACTGAGCCCCGGCCACTGCCAGCACAGAGGCAGAGCAGACCGAAGGGGATTTGCGCACCGCTTGCCTGCATCCCTTCCTCAGAGCTCAGTAGCAGTGATGGGAGCGACCACCCCTTGGGTACCAGCTCCCTGGGATGCAGCCAGGAGCATCGTCAGAGCCAGGCTGTGCTCCATGTCCTTTAGCACCACTTAACACAAGCTTTGAAGCCTTCTTGGAAATCACAGCAAGGTAAATGCTTTAAAGCCGAGTATTGCTGGGTGGCGTGCCAGAGGATGCCTCCTACTCCTGCAGGGTAAGGAAATAATCAATAAGAGTCTAATTTGAGATGCTTTTATCCACCTGTGCAGCTCCTGCTCTCTCTATATATAGCCCTCACCTCCCCCTGACTGTAAGGTGCTGGTTGGGGTGGGAAGAGCTGGTGTTACCTCCCCTCTGTTTGCAGGTACTGTGCTAAGTTGGTCCCTGCCTAAGGTGAGTCCCTTCCCTTGCCCACCCAGGCATGCTGCGGGCAAGGGCAGGGATGCAGGAGCTGTATCGCAGGGATGCAGGATTAGGTAGGGATGCAGGATTAGGTAGGGATGCAGGAGCTGTGTTGCAGGGATGCAGGAGCCAGAGGGTTCACCAACCCTGAGCTCTGAGTTTACATTCCTGCGTGATGGGAAACATGATCCAGCAGCCCTGGCCTTGCTGCTGCCGGCAGGAAACCAGCCAGGACAGGTCATGGATGGAGCAGTGGGGTCCACGGGCAGTCAGGGCTTATCCATCACTGGATAGGGGGTGCCAGGTCCCTGCTGCAGGAGTCTCCTTTTAGGGCTTCCTTCCCCTTGGCTGTGAGCAAGCCTTGGTCCATGGACATGCACTGCAGCTCTGCCCCATGCTCTGGGGCTGGCCAGGTCTCTGAGGACCTGCAGAAGGTGGTGATGAGGATGGAGATGCTCAGGGCAGGGTGAGGAAGGGTGTTGAAGGAAATCAGCTGGGAAAACATCAACATAATCACATGGGGCTTATTCAAGCATAAAGCTCATCCGTGAGCAGCAGCAGGGTGAAGACACCTTTGGGAACACTGGCTCTTCTTTGGGAGCGATGCTTCCCAAAGGGAAGGATGGAGCAACTTGGCTGTTTGCAGGAGCAGGCAAAGGGCAGGAGGAGCCATTTGCAATCTGGAGCGGGTTAAAGAGTTCAGGGTCTGCCTGTGGTTTGCTTTGCCTTCCTCCTCCTCCTGTTTCCAGCCTGTGGGAGGCATCTTCATCCGGCCTCAGCATCGGGCTCATGCGGGTTTGGCAGCGCAGGCGGGCACAGCTCTGCCCTGCTCTATAAATACAGCGGCTTCTCCAGCGCTGTCTAGACAGGAAACAGGCTGTGAACTGGGAGAAAACTCCCTGTTAAAGGGCACCAGCAGCTCTAGGGAGTGGATCCACTGGATCCATCACTCAATCAGACCCAACCGCTCGGGTCCATCCTTCCTCCCAGGCTCTGAACCGGGTAGAGTTGGCTTTGCAGGGGATAAGTCCTCACCTGGGTTGTTTTGTTCTGTGGCTTTTGCTCGCTATAAATACCCAGGTATTGCTTGAAAGAAGAAAACACCTCTAGGTAATGGGGGGGGGGGGGAAATCCTAGCCCGTGGGTAATGACACATAATTACAGCCTTTGTTCTGATGAAAGGAGCTGCCATTGGGCTCCTCTATTAGCAGCTTATCCAAGTGGCAGAACCTTTGCAGCATCAAGAAGCAAGATGCTCTGGGCCCTGGGTAGAGGGGAAGAGCGGCCAGCACCATCCTTGCCCTGGTCCATAGGGAGCTGCCCTGATCCCATCAGCTCCAGGGACCTATCCCTGTGTCCGCAGGTCCCAGCAAGGAGAGGGGCCCATGGGGTGCTGCTGCAGGGGGGTGATGAATGGACGTGTCCTCAAGGGCTGGGAGATGTGCCCAAGTGATCTGAGCTGTGTCACTATCAATGCTGTAAATTACAGGCAGTTGTTATCTGGAGCTTCCTCCTCCTCCTAAGGCAAGATAACAGCCAGAGGAGGATGCTGTTACTGCTCCGATGCCTTCAGCATCCTTATCTGCACGTGGGGATCTTTTTGGCCCTATACAAAGATAGGAGGAGATGTTCTCAGGGTGGAGAACCAACAGTGCCTTGTCCCTGCCCTGTTCTTGAGATAGCAGCAGCCAGCAGAACATCCTGATTACATGTCACCAGCCACGGCCCACTGGAGAGCCTTCTCCCGTCATAGGGAGTGAACGTGGGGATGGGTTCTGCTTCATCCCTGAGTGTGCAGGCATTTCGCTGGAGCTGGAGCAGCTTTGGGATGAGCAGAGCATCAGTGCGGCCCCTTGGGACAGCTTATTAAACATCCCAGCCCTGAGAGCCCCGGGGCAGTGTGACATTCATCCACCAGCTTCAGTGTGAGAGGGGGCAATGTCAAACAAACACCATCAATTTCCCTCTGCAAATCACTCGGGGGCAGAAGCCAGGATACAGGAGATAGACTGCAGTGAATGGTTTTCCCGGAGGATGGGTGATCCTGCTTTCGAGGGCAAATTAGAGAGCATCTCCTTGGGATGAAGGCTGCGGGTCCTCCGCCATGGGTTATATCTGCTGCAGCGAGTGATGGTGGGAACCAAACCCAGCAACAGATTTATCCCATGGATGGGTTGGTTCTGCTCTGGTGCTGGGTTCTCGCTGCCTGAGCTTGCCGGATACAGCTCCCGAATGGGTGCTCTGAGCACTTCCTTGGGGAAGTTGGTGCTTTGGGACCTTGCCCTGGAGATGGGCTCCACGTGGGAGCTGAGGGAGGCAAACAGCATCCATGCATCGCGCTGCTGGCCTTGGGACAGGGACCGAGCCGTGACTCAGATGTTCCAGCTGATGGGAAGCGCTTTGCCAAGGTCGGACAACGCACCTGGAAGTGTCTGCTGAGCGCTGAGCAAACCCAATGGGGAACGGTGCCGCAGGGATGGGCACGGGAACAGCCTCGGGGCTGGCTCCCAATAGGGATGGATGCTCCCATTCACTCGTGCGAGCCCGGTGCCACCGCACGCGTGTGCTCCCGCACGGGCTCCGAGCCGCAATCCCGGCAGCTGCCTGCAAGGAGCCTGCACCCTGATGGGCCCTTTCAGGGAGAGATGGAGCTGACCCAGGCTTTGTCAGTGGGATCTGTCAGGGAAAGCTCTTTGTTCTGCAGCATTTGCTCCTGCCTCCCCCTCTCCAAACCTCAACGCGATGCATCTGCTTTTGTTTTCTAAATGCAGAATTAAGGGGCTGAAAAGAGCCGCTTTGTAGTGGGGAGGAGGGGAGAGCTGCACATCTTGAACCGGGAAGGCAAGGTCAGGGGGGAGCCGCTCTATTGTGCTGGGACCCTCCTCCTCCAGCTCAGCCCTTTCTGTGCCCCCTCTTCACACTCTGGTTCCCACTAGAACCACTCTGGAGATGGGGGGGGGAAACCTGCCTGGCTGGGCTGTGCTGGTGCCGTCAGTGTCACCAACGCTGCTCCCATGCTGGACCATGGGGATGAGGCACATTGGCTCCGTGGTGGGTCTGGCTGGGAGCTGGTGGGCAGCCCAACAGTGCAAGCAAGCTATAGATGTGTGTGATATACATATACGTATATATACAATACATATATATATACATATGTATGTATGAGCCTGTGCATGGCTGCACATGGGATGGTGCATGTCCCTGCAGCATCCCTCCACCCTGCCCCATGCTCGGGACACAGATGGGAGAAGCTGCCCCAACCCTGCTGCCCATAGGGTTTGAGACAGGATTTGCTGCAGTTATCTTCACCCGGTTGTTGATTAACTGCAGTTCAACTGAAATGAGCCCAGGCTGATGTGAAATCAGCATCTCCATTGCCTCAAAACGGCCCAGGGGAAGGGCCGTAGCTGCTGCCTGTACGTCCCCCTCTGCCCATCCCTGCAGGTACAGGCAGGCAGCCCCAGCTCCATCCATGGCCCTGGGCAGTCCCCCAGCTGCTCTGGGGGAGCACTGGGCTCCTGTCCACCCTGGGGGACCTCCTCATGCTTCGCTTATGCCACCAGATGGTGGCAACTTGTGGTCACTCCTGCGCTGAGCCCAGATGCGATGCTGAGGGCAGGGATGCAGCCGAATCCTTGAACATCCCAGGTTGGTTTTCCCCATTTTCAGCCATTTGCTACCACCTTGAAGCCTCAGAACCTGCGTTCTGCTGATGCAGCCAAGCAGAAAGCCATCCCCAAGGAGCAGCAGTGGATCCCCTTCACATCACAAGGGGTTATGGTCAGTTTTGCTGTTATAGAAGCACTTCCATGGCTTGCTGGGAGAGCAGCATCCCAGCAGGTGCGTTACCTTCCCCCCTTCTCCCTATCCACACATCTGTCATCCAGGGGATAAAATGGGTCTTGGCACGGTGAGCTGGACCAGCAAGAGGCCGCTGCTGAAGATGGGTGCCCAGCATTTGGTTCAAATATAGCCCTGGTGATGGACAGGGCTAATTCAAGCTGTCCTCTCCCCTCTTATAACTTAATCACTTGCACATTGCCTCGCGCAGGTCTCTCGCTGCCAGCTGGAGATGTCTTCATCATGGGATGCTCTGACTTGGAGCCTGACTCCCGAGTGCTTGAGCTCCCGGCATGGAGGCTGAACCCCAGAGGTGACCCAGAGCCAGCCTGGCTTTGGGGGAGCTCTTAGGGGAGCGAATGGGCTGGAGCTCTGTGGGGTGGGCTCCTATCTCAGTGGGGCATTATCCCACCTTGCCCTCTGGCCCAGGGACCCAGCGGGGTCCTGGCTGAGCCTGAGGCTCATGTGCGTATAGGGAGCTTTTGGGGTGCTCTGTGTTAAAGCTGCTGTTTTCCTGCTCCAAGCCCCAGTGAATATTGCCTGATGCACACGGCTGGGAAGGGGCTGGTGATTCCCGGGTGGCTCCTGGGAAGGATTTGTCTCTGGCAACCCACAGAAAGTGGGTGCCCTGAGGCCTTGCATTGCAGAAGGGCCAGGCTGGGAGCTCAGGGCTGCTCACAGCTCTGTCCATCCCCGCTGCCCCTGCGCTGGGTACCGCTTGGGGGGCACAGTGAGGTGCAGGCGGTGCCTTCATCCCTGCGCCATCCCGAGACCAACAGGGCGGGAGGATGCAGGCGAGAGCCCGGGGGCTGCTTTCGGGGCCACAACGTCCGAAGGGGACCCCCGGAACCCCGTTACCGGGAGGCTCAGCCCCGAGGCTCGGCGGCGACTACAACCCCCATCAGGCCGCTGAGGAGGAGGAGAAGGAGGAGGAGGAGGAGGGTGCGAGGCAGCAGGGGAGGAGCCGGGGGCAGGCGGCGGGGCGGTGCGGGAGCGGCTCAGTGCGGCTGCGGCGGGCGCTCGGCGGGGACGCGGCGGCGCGGGCAGCGGCAGCGGGGGCTCGTCGGGGCGGCCGCGGCTCCGGGAGCGCCTCCGGCCGCCACCTCGGGGCTCGGCCCCCGTCATGGGGCGGCCGCTGTGAGCGCGGCGGCGGCGGCGGGGCTGAGCCGATCGCCCCGGACGGGGCTCCCCCTCCATTGTTCCCGGGAGCGGCGGGACCGCGCCGCCGCGGGGCTCCGGTGAGTACGGACAGAACGCTTCGGACGGGGCCGCTCGGCAGCGGGACCGGCGCCATAGGGCGGGCGGCGGGGACTGCTCCCGGATCTCCCCCCCTTTTGGCCCCCGGGTGCGCTCCTCGCCCGTGGCGGGGCGGCTCGACGGCGGGCGCGCTCCGAGGGGGTGGGCTCCGGTTCGCGGAGCCGCGGGCGGGCTCAGTGCGTGTGCGGGGCCCCGGTTGCAGCCTCGCCGCGGTCGGAGCCGCTCGGTGAGCGGCCGGTTTGAACGGAGCCGATCCGAGCCCGTCCCTCGTTCGAACCCCCCGAGCCCCGGCCCCCGAGCGGGCAGGGCCCCGAGAGCCCCCCGGGCCGCGGGGGAGCCCGGCCGGAGGCTGGGGTCTGCTCTGCGGTTGCTGCGTGGTCCCTTGTTCCCTAAAAGTTCCTGAGCGGGAAGCTCGCGGCTTCCAGAAAGAGATGGAAAAGGAGCAGGGTTTGGGTTTGCTCCAGATTTCGGATCCTGAGGCGTTCCGGTGGAGGAGCTCGGGATAACGCGGTCCTGGAGTTGGTGTTTCCCTTTGTGTTTGCAGGCTGCCTGCGGGAGGTGGGGGCTGCCAGAGCCGCCCTTATCCCGAATCCCTTCGTTGTTATCCCGACTCCGTGCGGGTCTTCGGGAACGGCTCTGAGTTGTGCCTGTGCAGCCGGGAATGCGTGTGCCATTCCCGGTCGTCGCTGGATCGGGGCGCAGGGCTTGCACCGGGATGGGCTCCGTGGGGTGTTTTGGGTTGCGGTGGGGTTTGGTTTTCCCGTGGGAGCCGTGAGCGTGGGGCGAGGCCGGAGCGGGGCAGTGTTTGGGGATACACCGGCAGCAGTGGGGTCACTGCCCCATGGCTCCGGTGTCACGGGTGGCTGCTGCAGCTTCCTCCCCATCAATGTTTAAACCTTAACGGCCCGTGGTCATAAAGGCGGGCTCGGCGGCTGCGGGGTCCCCGCAGGGCTTAGGGGGGGTCTGCGAGCAGGCAGAGGAGGTGGTGATGGGGTGATGGTGGTGTTGGGATGCTCGGGATGGGGGTCTCGGATACAGGAACCGAGCCGGGGGACGCTGCAGCCCCTGCTCTGGCCAGCAGCCATTTTCCCCACACAGGAGCACTTCCTCCCCTAATCCCGGCGGTGCCTGGCATGCACGGTTGCCTTTGCCTTGTGTTGCTCTGAAGGGATTAGGATAAATAGTCCCAGCCCTGGCGGGGTGACCCATGAGTGCATCCAGCAGCTCCGGGCGCAGGGAGCCGGCTTCATTCCCGCTGGGAAGGAGCTTGGGCTGTTTCGGGTGTGAACTGCAGCTCCCCATGGATTTATCCGCCTACAAACTCAACCAGGAGCTGTGTTGCCCCCAGTCCCAGCTGGTATCTGATGCTCTGGCCCCCAAGCCCTGGCTGCTGGAAGGGGCTGGTTCGCGGATGCTTGTCCCATCCCAGTGATCCAGCTTTGTCCCCTGTTTGGGACCTTCTGCTTGCTGACCCCTTTGGAGATGTGTTTGCTGGTTTGTCCTTCCCTGGAGGAGCTGAATGGGGTGAAACCCCCATCCAGTCCTTCCCAGGCTGGAAAACAGCCTCTGCACCTGTGTCCCAGTGGCTGCATCCCAGTATCCCTGTCCTCAACCAGTCCCTTCCCAGAGCACCACCCCAGTGGAGATGTTTGGGTACCGATGGATGCTCTAAGCCTGAAAACGAAGCCCTTGGGTAGGGATCCCTGAATTTGAGGATGCTTCTGGAAATGACCCGGTTTTCCTGGGATACAGGGAGAGGCTGGACCTTTCCCCATCCTTCCTGCCCTATGTGCCACCTGCCCACTGCAGTGAGCCGGGAAGGGTTAAGGCAGGAGGTATCCTGCACAGTTGGATATTTATTTTTCCAAGCCTGCGTCTGCTTTAAGCATTATGGTTTCTCCCTATAGTTCCATTTGCAGTTGTGTTTGCTTTCGAGTTCAGCAAATACTCGGTTCCTGACCCGAGCCCGTGGCCCGGGAGCAGCTTTTCTCCCTGTCACCGACCAGCTTTGCCTTTGGAATGCCCTCCTTCCCCAAGGAAGGGCGCCTGGAGGCTGCCGGTGTGGAGCCGCAGGGAGAACCTGAGTCTCCTTCTGTACTGGAGGGCATCAGGGCCAGGCAGGGCTGGACCATGGGCTCCTGCAGACCCAGGGCTCTTCTCCCTGTTGGATTTGGCCTTGCCCCGGTGTTTTCCTGCCTCCTGTGTCACTGGGGCCTCTGGGTTGCTAGCCCCATCCTGAGCCTGGGCTCTGATCCTGGGATGCCCCAACCAAGCTCCAGCAGCGGCTCTTGGCCCCGTGGATGCATTCCCAGGGATGAGCCATGCGATGGGAAGGGGCTTCCCCACTACACTCAGCGCAGAAACCTTTGGCACAAGCTGAGTGTGGAAGGTCCCAGAAAGGTCCCGTTTTGGGGCACATCCCTGGGACAGCTCAGCCCCATGACTCACAGCATGGGAGAGACCAAAGCGCAGCCTCGAGGTCCCCAGGGATGCAGGACACAGGCTGCATGGGACTGGTCCTCAACACACAGGAGAGCATCTTCCCCCCACAACCTCAGGGGTGCCCATCACCGCTCCGGAATGGCTCCGTGGGTGTAATTGCTGGCTGGGATGCAGGTCTCCAATGGGCACTTTTAGCTCCTGGCTCCTCTCTTGCTGCTTCCATTTTTAGTTGTTTGAATCCACCCCGGAGCAGTAAATTGCAGTGTGCTGGGGCCATGGGCAGCGGGGATGGAGCTGGAGATCCACCCTGAGCCAGCTGCCATCCATCCTCCCCAGGCCATGGTTTCCTGTTGGGGTCTATATAAAGGCTGTATGAGCCATGCTGTGGTTGGCACAGGTAGGAACGCTCTCTCGCTGCTTGCCATGGGAAAAGATGGCTCCGTTATCCCTCCGGAAAGAGGGAAAGGTCTGTGCTGCCCCTTCCCTCCAGCATCAGGGATATCGCTCTGAACATTGGGATGTCAAGGCCAGGTTGGGTGCCATGGTCTAGTGTGAGGCATCCCTGCCATGGCAGGGGTTGGAACTGGATGAGCTTAAGGTCCTTCCCAACCCAAACCATTCCATGTCCCAGGGTGCTTGGTGTGCAGGCTGCATCCCTGTCCGCCTGCCGGCAAAGCCGTAACCACCTCCTTCTGCCCTGGGAAGCTGAGCATCAGTCAAGCGGTGCCGCTGGGTCTTGGCTCGCATCCTTCCCTCCCTCCCAGTGACTCTCCCAGCCACGGGGCAGCTCCTTGCTGCCAGCGATCCATACGCCATGGAAATATCCTGCTGTCGAGCCCCTGAATCAGCTGGAAGGCGCCCGCTCCGAGGTGGATCTGGAGAAGGGCTTTGCTGTGCGCCGAGCCAGCACTGACTCATTGGTCAGGAACTGCTGCTTCTGGAGGCGCTGGGCTCCTTCCCTCCTTCCATCCCTGCATCCCTCCCCTCGGAGGCCCACGCAGGCGCTCCGCATTAGGGCATGTTCCGGGGGGCATGGGCTGTCGATGAGCGCAACCACGTAGAGACAGAACGTGATTGGCACAAATACCAAAGCTATTTCTTGTTATATCCCCCCCCCTTGAAGAATTCCGCCTCCCCTGATAAACCGGTCCCATCCAGTAACTCCTGGCACTTGGAGATAACGCTGGGGTTTGCTGGGTGCTGCTTTCCCTGTCTCATTGCTTGTGTCACCATGGGGTTTGGGGCAGGGAGGAGGTGGCCAGAGCCCCCAGATGGGTTTCCTGGGAATGAAGAGGATCCCGGGGAGCATCCGATGTTAAATGGGAGCTGCGGCTGCCCCATCGCTGGCAGTGCTCAAGGCCAGGTTGGATGGGGCTTGGAGCACCCTGCTCTTAGTGGAAGGGGTTGGTTGGAACTGGAGGAGCTTTAAGGTCCCTTCCAACCTCCCTGTGATCCATAGGGAAAAGCCGGCTCCGGGCAAGGGGAGCGCAGGGGGAGAGGCGGTGGCCACAGCTCCGTGCGTGGGGAGGATGAGTAGCGGCTCATTACTCACTGCCATTGTTACTCACTGTTGGAACAGCCCCTGCTTTCGACAGCTCCTTCCCGTGGCCGGTTGGGAATGGGAGCATGAAGCGGATGGAACAGGGACTGGGTGAGCTTGGGATGCTCGGATCGGGCTGCAGGAGTCCGGCTGCACCCCAGGGATGTGCACGACCCAGAGAGGGGTTTGGGATGGCATCATCCCATCCACAGCCCTCATGTTGTGTTCTCCCGGAGCATCCGCCACCAGCAGCACCCCGGCCGTGGGTTGTGCAATGAGTTGGGCAGGGATCTCGCCGGCAAAGCCCAGCGGGAGCAGGAATGCCGGGATCTCCATCCCAGGCTCCTGCATCCACAGATGTGTTGGGGGTGGAACACGGCTCCGTGCTGCTGGAAGCAGTTGGCCGGAGCCGGCTGGGCTCCGGCATCGGCTTTGGCTCCCCCTCAGACGTGTTCTGGCAGAGCTCCATGCTCCTGGCGTGGTGGGAAGCGGGGATGAAGGCCATGGAGGGCACATCCCTATAGCCAGGATCGGGCTCCCTGTGCCCGATCCTGGCTCTGATGCCTCCGTGCCCGGAGCAGGGATGGGGACCAAGGGGATGGGTGGGCTGCAGAGCCCAGCGTGAGAGCTGGCAGGGATGGGAGCGAGTTGCTGGCCCTGGAAGCTGGGATTTCTCCCCGAACACTGGGAACGCAGCTGTCGGTGGAAGGAGATCTGCGTGCGGAGGCGAGCGCTGGTAACCCCTTCAGCTCCGGGAAGCGCTTCCATAGGGAATGCCCTAGAGATCCTATGGGGGATGGAGGGCGCTGGGGTTGGCAGCGGGATCTGTGTCCGTCTGTGGCACGGACATGGACAGGTTTTGTGTGGATATGTGGGATTTGCTGCAGTGAAGCCTTGGGTCGGAGCATGATGCTGCTGCTCCTGGGTCGTTTGGGACAGAGGGGCAGAGGCCAGGGGTCTGCTTGTGCAGGGGAGAAGTGGCCATTCCCTATAGGAATGTTTCTCCTATCCAAACCCTGTTGAGATTTGAGGAGCATTTTCCATCTGAGCATGATTAAACGGAGACATTTCTGGAAGCTGGCTTGGGTCAAAGACTTTGCGTCATTTTGATCAATGTGGGAATTCCTCTTCTTGGCACCAACAAGTGCAGGAATTGGGGAGCAGAAACCTCCTTCTCTTCAACTGGAAAATGGCTCCCACTATTCCGGGAAGTTCCCCCACATCCAATTGCGCTTCGCCAGCACCTTTGTTCTCCACACATCACATTCAGGAGGACCTGACCTGGGTCGCTCCAGGCCGCGGATGCTCCATGGGGACATCCCACTGTCCGCGATGGATGCTCCAGGAGCATCACCGGCACTGGGGAGCTGGGGGGTGGGATGCGGGGCTGCCTCTCACCCTGCCCTCACTCTGCTCTCCTCATCCACAGCTCGGAGGGGCTGACCCGGCGGAGACCCCCCCGGGGCCAGCCCGGGGTCCCCATGGAGTGGTTGTTGCGGAGCCCAGTCGCCGAGCAGTAGCCGCAGCAGTGGGATGTTTACCTGGAGGTGCCTCATCCTTTGGGCTGTGCTGGTCACAGCCGCGCTCTCAGCTGCCAGGCCGGCCCCGACCCTGCCCGACCAAGGTAAGATGGGCAAAACAACCCAGCATGGGCATCCAACGCACCGTGGGCATCCAATGCACCATGGGCATCCAACGCACCGTGGGCATCCAACGCACCATGGGCATCCAACGCACCATGGGCATCCAATGCACCATGGGCATCCAACCCACTGTGGGCATGCAATGCACCATGGGCATCCAACCCACCATGGGCATCCAATGCACCATGAGCATCCAACCCACCGTGGGCATCCAATGCACCATGGGCATCCAACCCACTGTGGGCATCCAATGCACCATGGGCAATCCAACCCACCATGGGCGTCCAATGCACCATGGGCATCCAACCCACCGTGGGCGTCCAATGCACCATGGGCATCCAACCCACCATGGGCGTCCAACGCACCATGAGCATCCAACCCACTGTGGGCATCCAATGCACCATGGGCATCCAACCCACCATGGGCACCCAACCCATCGTGTCCAACCAACCCATCGCATCCAACCAACCCACCATGGGCAACCGTGTCCAACCAACCCACCTCATCCATCTAACCCATTGAGTCCAACCAACCCATTGCATCCAACCAACCCACCATGGCCATGCCAGCTGGGAGCATCCGGCTCCCTTAGCCCTTGCATTCCTCCCTTGCAATAAGATAGCCAGTCTCCCATGTGGAAGAGGCTGGTGTGAGATGCCACCACAGGGCACAGCATGGTGCCACATGGCTGCCCAGGAGCTGGCAGTGGGGACGTAGTGCCCGTTATCCTGTTTGGTTGGGCACAGGGAGGCGTCCACAATTCCCTATGGATGTTTTAAACCCGGAGAGAAATAGTGGCAAAACCTGGTGGTGTTGGTTTGGAGAAGGATGTGAAGCCCTGGGGGCTCTGTCACGGCGCTGTGATGTGTGTGAAACCTTGTGCTTGATGATCCTGGTGGGGATGAGGAGTTGGGAGCAGGGTACCAGCACATGGATGAGCGCATCCCGTGGAGACCCTTGGGGTCGCTCCTGGCTGGAGAATGGATTCCCATGGGGCTGGGTTCAAAGCTGGGGCTGATGCAAGTGGTCCCTGCAGCCTCCATGCTGCTGCAAGCATATCCCCAGGCGAGGGCATCCCTCTCATTGAGGGGCTGTGGATGGGCTCTGGGGGTCTCCTGCCCCCCCAAAGCACAGCTCCAGCAGTTAAAAGCCTTTGGTCCTTCCCCTTGGTGAGGCAGAGGAGAAGCAGAGCTCCTGATTCCCTGCCTTTTGGTTTTAATTACCCAGGAATGCCTGGTCTATGGGGACTGTTTTGCTTCCTAAGGCTCGCTCCCTGTTGTTCCCCCCCCAAACCCTGGTTGCTGGAGAGCAGCCCCTTCATGGATCATGGCTTGGGATGGGGCAGGAGCCCCATGGGTGCGCCAGCATCAGCGGCGTGATCCCATCTGGAATGGGGCCACGATGCTGTGGCTGGGTCGGTGGCTCTGGTCTGAGCACAGGTCCCTTGGTCACGGATCCATCCGGAGCCTTGGCAGAGCATCCCTGCTGGCGGGGACCGTCTCCAAGAGTTTTCCATTGGCACGCTCGCTCCCCGCTTGTGTCAACACCGCGGTTGCCGGCGGTAAACATGTTTTCCTCGGGAGATTGCTCTTCCTGGAAGAGGTTTCCTGGTGGGGTTTGTGGTGAAGGCACTGGCAGCATTGACCGTGGCGTTGGCAATGGGGTTTGGGGTGCATCAAGAGCCCTGCAGCCCCCAGAACGCTCGGGAAGCAGCGCGACGAGGTTGGAGAGGAGGGAGCTGGTTCCTGGCCAGCCTCATGCCAGGGCTAACAATAACCTCTGGAAACCATTCCCGACACGGTTCCCAGCAGGGCGGCCCAATTAGTGCCACAGCAGGAGCCCGGCTGGGGCAGAGTCCGGCCCTTGGCTCCGGGGCCGGCTGCTGGGAACACAATGTTCCCAGCAGGACGTGCGGGATGGGAAGAGCCGCTCTGGAGCCAGGATCCACACAGCCAGCGCTGCCGGCACCTTGCAGCTTGCTGCCAGGTCCAGCCCCACAGGAGAGCGGGGTCCCATGGGGGTGTGTGTGGGGCATCGTGTCCATCATCACCGCTCCATGAGCATCCGCGCGCGCCGCGGCTTTGGCCTGGATGTTTATGGGTCCTGAGGCCACCAAACGTCCGTCTCATGGAGCCAGGAATCCCGGCAGGACCCCGGATTCTCCATCCTGCCCCCCCCCCCCCCCCCCCATGGATTTGGGGATCAGTGCAAAACCTCGCAGCAAATCACCCATTCACGGGCGCTCGCTGCGGTTTATGGGCACCTAAATCTGGAGGTGGTAAAAAACCCGGGATCAGGGGAAAAGCCAAGAGATTTCCATGCGCGGCCTCCCGCGCCCTCCTCACAAAGCCCGTCTTTGTCTCCAGGTTAAATAGAAACCTGCACCAAATTGCCGAGGGGATTTTGCTCCTCTCTCCCTGTCTGCTATTGTCCTCCCTGCTGCTGCTGCTGCTCAGGCATTCCCATGCTATGGGGCTGCCCCGTCCCTGCCTGGGGTTGCAAAGCAGGTTTCTATGGGGAGCTGGAGGGGGGGGGGCGCATCGTAACCTGCACCCCAGCCCCAAATTGGTTTGGGGCTCTTTGGTCCTGCTATGGCCTGGGACACGCTGGCAGCAGCCGCAGCATCCCTGGAGGTGGCAAAGCGAGGGGCTCAGCTTGTCCCTAGGTGGGTTTTGCTCCCCTGCTCCCCATTTCCATGCTCTCCATCCCCCTTCTTTTCTCTCTCGGTGTCTCCCAATGGATTCCCAAGGGATCAGGTTTGGAGCCCGTCACACAGCACTGAGATGGCCAAGCCATGAAGCCACTTGATGGCAGCAGCCCGGGGTTGTTACTGGAGCATGGGGGGGCCACCATGCCCAGACCCCAATTGCAGGGGCATCTCCGTGTCCTCTGGGCCATGGCGCTGCTGCCCTTCCCCTCCTAGCCTGTCCAGCGGGCATTGTTCCCACCTCCTGCCTTTCCACTCGGATGCTGCTTCTCCAGCCCTTAATTGAGGAGGAAAAAAGGAAACAGGAGTCTTTGGGATAAGCAGCAGTGCTTTGGAGCTGCCCCATGAGCGGCATCTGTGGGGCTGGGGGCTGCCTGTTGAGCCCCCAATGTGTGGGGCACGGCAGCAAGGCAAAAAGCCATTGGCACGCGTGTGAATGGGGGTGTTCGCTGTGCCCCCCGGGATGGGCAGGATCCGCTTGGGGTATCCCAGGCCTGAGGGGAGCCGATGGGCGAGTGCTTGTGCCCTGTGCTTTGAGTGATGCAGAGCATTGAGTGTGGCTGCCCCGGGGGGGAAAGGGGTGGGTTTATGCTGACAGCTTTGCAAAGGACCAACAGGGCTGTTAATGAAGTGCTGCTGCCGTTGGCACAGGCTGGGAAGAGCGGGATGCATGGAGCAGTGCATCAGTCCCCATCTCCCAGCATCCGGGGACCACAGGGTGGGATAACCTGCCTCGACACCCCAATATAGATTCATTAGGAAGAGCTGGTGGTGCCTTGAGCCCTTTATGGGGCTCTCCCGTCCTATGGAAGGGGAGCCAGGGATGTGCATCACCCTGGGATGCGGGGATGCTGCTGTGGGCTATCCCCCTGATGCTTGCTTCTGCGGCTTTTCCATCGTATGCAAGGGGAATGGGGATGTGCATCACCCCAGGATGCAGGGATGCTGCTGGGGGCATCCCCCCTAATGCTTGCTTCTGCAGCTCCCCCATCCTATGGAAGGGTAATGGGGATGTTCATCACCCCGGGATGCAGGGATGCTGCTGGGGGCATCCCCCCTGATGCTTGCTTCTGCAGCTCCCCCATTGTATGGAAGGGGAATGGGGATGTGCATCACCTCGGGATGCAGGGATGCTGCTGGGGGCATCCCCCCTGATGCTTGCTTCTGCAGCTCCCCCATCCTATGGAAGGGTAATGGGGATGTGCATCACCTCGGGATGCAGGGATGCTGCTGGGGGCATCCCCCCTGATGCTTGCTTCTGCAGCTCCCCCATCGTATGGAAGGGGAATGGGGATGTGCATCACCCCGGGATGCAGGGATGCTGCTGGGGGCATCCCCTTCCACTGCAGCCTGTGCTGGGGTTGAGGGGGAGTGAAGACCATTTTAAATAAGAAAGAAACCAATCCCCACATCCCGGTAAAGCGCTTCCTGTTGGGATTAGCGGGGCTGCCGGGCATGTGTGTGCTTTCTCCTCAGGAAATACCTTTGGAAAGCCCTGCTGGGGTCTCCAGGGCAACCGGCGGCCCCTCGCCCCCCGCCCGCATTGTCCCTGCGCCGCTTTGTTGGCCGCTTTATTGCCATCCCCATCGGCATTGGCATCGCCGGCTGCGGGCTGGGCTGTGTGTGCATGGGGTGGGGGGCACCGGGGATGGGGGGAAGGCGAATCAGTGCCCTCCCTTCCCCAAGGCCGTCCCCATCCCGTTATCCCCGCTGGGTACCAGTCAGTGACAGTTACAGGCGCTCGGTGACACTTCCCATCTGGCCGGTGCTCGCCAGGCTCAGCCCCGCTCTCGGTTCCATTTCAAAGCTGGGATAAGGTCGTAAAACCAGCACGGGCTGCTCTGGATGGTGCTTTTCTGGGCTGTAAACTGCATAGGGATGGGATGGGATCCAGGCCGGGAAGCTGGTGCTGTCCCCATCCCAAAGAGTTTAAGTTAAACCGGGAGCCAACAGCAGATAGCTCAGCTCTAACGTGTGTTTTGCTGCTTCCTTTGGTGCGGGTGTGTTGGTTGCTGTCCTCCCTGTTGCCCTGCTTGCTCTCGGGGGCTGTGGCTGGGCCGTGGTTTGGATTACAAAGGAGCAGAACACAAGGAAGAGTTAATAATGGAATGATTTGGGTTGGAAAGGGCCTTAGGATCATCCAGTTCCATGGGCAGGAACACCTCACGCTGCCACCCAAGGCTCTGCCTAGCCCTGGATGTTTCAGGCTGATGGAGCCCAGCGGTCCAATGGGCTCACCCTAATGAAGGTGCATGGAGCTGGTAACACAGCTGTAAGGGTATCCCGGGGCCGGGATGCTGCGATTCCAATGGGATGCATGCACCAGCGCGGCCATCCCGGTGCCAGGGCCACATCCAAGCCTGTGCTGACCGGGTGAGTTAACCTGGACACGCTCATTAGGCTGTGAATTCCTTTTGGGGCCGTTCCCATCATGCTGTGTTTTTCCGCCTCATCCCGCAGTGCCAGAGATGTGCCCTGGGTGACCAAAGGGCAGGATCCTGCCCTCTGCCTCCCCTCTCCCGTCCATCACAGCCCCGGTCATGCTGTTAATGCAAAACAGGCCCTGATGTGGCTGGGGGAAGGGGCTGCTGCCTTTGAAAGGGGATCTGGCCACACGCCGGCAGGGTTTGGTGGCACTTGCATGGGGTCCTATGGGATGCTGTGCCCATGGGAAGGGACCTGTTTGAGCTATGGCACTGAGCTGGGGTGGGATGAAGTTTTCCCTCCCTTTCTACCTCCCAGCAGTGTTTTGGGATCGAACTGATCCGGCCATGGTGTGAGTTCGGTTGATGCTGGTGGGACCATGCGGGTCCACCACGGTGATGGGATCTGGGCACGGCTCCTCACGTGCTGCTGGCTGGGGGACAAGCAACGGGGGTATCTGTGCTTAGGGATGGCCCTCGGCAGCTCCAGCCGCCTTCTGCAGGTTGTTGTGCTCCATAAGGAATGCGCCGGTGTGTGGGAAGGGCAGAGCCGGGCACAGAGGGAATGGAGGCAGCGCGATAAGGGCAGATAAGGCTGCGGCTGCGGCTCCACGTTTCGTGTTCCTTTGGCTTCTCGTGGCTCTTTTATCGCTCGCTGACCTTGCTCTGCTTGAGAAGGGGATGGGGACGGGCAGGAGGACGCTGAGTACCGGGTCCCGTGGTGCTGGGACCGGCGGCGATGGGGCCTTGTGGGTGCTGGAGGATGCCTATGACTCAGTGAAACACAAACCACAGCCACTGCAAGCACCCGACAACGGGGGCAAACAGCACTGCAAAGGCAGCCCCTTCCCCCTGCACCTAAGGGACTCCCACCAGGCTTCATCTTCCGTGTTGAAACGCTCCGTAACCTCTTCGTGATGGATCCGGAGCCCTGTTTTGGGCCTGTAGCAGCGGAGGGAAGCGAATCCATCCTTGCAGTGCTAAGCAAGAGGAAAAGGAGGAATTCTGGAGCCGCTCGTGGATGCTTTCCCCATGAAGCTGCTCATCAGTGCAAGGAAACAAGAAGAGGCCAGAAAGCGAAGCACAGGTCACGATGGAGAGCTCGGCTTTTGGCTTTGACAGCAGGGAGGAGCAGAGCATTCCCTGCCTGCACTCCCTGCCTGCACCCCCTGCCTGCGCTGCTTCAGCTCCGGGGATGTTTAGTGCAGGCTGCGCTGCCCCGTGGCTGCTCAGGGATGCACCAGGGAGGAGAAGAGGTTGTGCTTGTGTGGCTCAGTGGGCACCAAGGGGTGAGGGGGATGCCGTGGGTTAGTTCCGCACCCGGTGTGCACCGGGATGCTGGTTCCCAAGGGGAAGCTGTGGCTTTGCCCTGTCCCCCATGGATGCAGCGCGGTGCTTGCAGGCTGTGTGCACGCTGAGCACCCTTCGAGCCAGCCATCAGCTGAAGATTGAACCTTTCCAAGGGTTAGCTGGGATTTTCCAGCCTCCGCTCTGGATCCTTGTGGTTCAGAGCAATTGAGCTGTGGAGAGCTTCATCCACGTCCCTGTGTCCCGACGAGCCAGCTATTCCCTGCCACCATCCCAGAGGCGCAGCGCTCAGGACATGGGGCCATGCACATCGTCCCGGGATGATGCTCGCACTGCATCGCATGGAGCCTGTGGAGCTGCAACAGCCCAACCCCTTCCTCTCCCAAGTGGAACTGGAGGAGACGGTTGGAAACCTGGACCAAGGCCGGGATGGGGAGAGCAGCTCAGGCACCACCATGAAGGGTGGAAGGGCAGCGCTTGAGGACAGAGCCAACGTCTGCCCAGGGAGGGTCAGGAGATGAGACGAGGCAGCAGCGGGATGGAGAGAAAGGACCTTTGTGCTGCTCGCACGTGTCACATCGGGAGCAGCTGCGGCATTCCCGGCCCTGGGAACGCCGGGCCCGGCATCTGTTCCCCTGGAGCTCCCTGGGCTGACCCTTCCCATGCCGTTGCTCTCGCTCCCTGCCCGCTGTGCTGCCGCAGCCCCTGCTCTAATAACCACAGCGAGGGTCCCGCTGGTGGCATGGGGAACCCTGGCCCGCTTCGCTGCTGCCCTGCTCATGATGCTCAGGGTCTCGGGGGCTCTGCGCGGTGGCAGAGCCGAGCAGGGATTTGGGATGCTCCCGGGAGAGGCTGGTCCTGCCCGAGCAGCTTGAGGTGTCTTCCGGCTGCCCCCATCTCAGCCACTTGCTGTGACCATGCTTCTGTGCTTATGAGACCCAGGGGTGTGCGGGTGCTTTAGAACCGCTCAGCACCCAAGTGGGTCTTATATGGGGTGAAGCGGCCGCTGCCTCCCATCCGCTCCGCTCTGCGGCCGCTGCCATCGGCTGCCCTGCTCGGGGCAGCACCGGAGCATCCCAGCAGCGCATGTTGCCTCCTTAACAACAGCAGCATGGTTTCCTTTGGTCTCTATCTCCTTTCTCCTTCTCTTTTCTCTCCTTTCTCTCCCCTAACGCCTCCAGCTCTGCCCAAAGCCAAAATCGAAGTGGAATCTTACTCCGCGCATCCCGGCGACCTCCTCCAGCTGCGCTGCCAGCTGAGGGATGACGTCCAGAGCATCAACTGGGTGCGCGACGGCATCCAGCTCAGCGAGAACAACCGGACCCGCATCACCGGGGAGGAGGTAGAGGTCAGGGATGCGGTGCCCGAGGACTCGGGGCTCTATGCCTGCATGACCAACAGCCCCTCGGGAAGCGAGACCACCTTCTTCTCCGTCAACGTCTCAGGTTCGTAGCGGCCCCGGGGGCGCAGGGAAAGGGGCAGCCCCGGGGCCGGGCTGCGGAGCAAGGAGCGGGCTGCATCCGCGCATCTGTTGCATGCACCGGCCAAATGGATCTGCGCGGTGAGTTAGGGCGGATTTGGGGTGCCTGGAAGAGATGCTGGTGACCCCCCCATCTGCTGCGGCGCAGGGAGAAGCACTGGAGGTTGTTGAGTGTAATTCTGCATGGGGCTGAGGTCTGTGTTGGTGTTGATGGAGCAGGAGGTGCGCGCCAAGGCTTGCTCTGTCCCCATGGGGTGGTGGCGTGGGGTGAGGAGCTGTGCTTGGGCACACTGTGGAGCTCTGAATTCACCTCCGGGGCAGATGGGTTGTGGGGCTGTGGGTGCTGGTGACGTGCACAGTGTGATCCCTGCTGAGCCCTGCACCGTCCTGCATCACCACCCCACGATGCTCCGGCCCCGCTCGGGAAGGGTCCATGCACGGGTGCTCCACCGAGCATCTCTTCTCTTGCAGACGCGCTCCCCTCCGCGGAGGATGATGATGATGAAGATGATTCCTCTTCGGAGGAGAAGGAGGCGGATAACACCAAGCCGAACCGTACGTGCGGGATGGGTTTGCCCCTGGAGCTGCATTGGTGGGGAGCAAGGGGAAGCTGGGCAGGCTTGAAAGCATCCCCTAGGGATGAAGGATGCAGCGGGGAGGGCAGCGGCTCCTGCTGCAGCACAGGGCACCCGGTGGTGGGGAAGGCGTGGGGAAAGCAGCCTGGTCGGAGCAAGGGGACGTGCAGGCAGGGCTGTGGCATAACCACTGCTGCAGCCATGCATGCACCTCGCAAAGAGAGGGCCCTGTGACTCCCGGATAGCATTAAACCGTGAGCAGAACCCCAGAGCTCCCTGTGGGTATCAATGGGTGCTGAGCCCCCCCCCACTCTGCTCCCCAGAGGCCATCGCTCCCTATTGGACCTATCCCGAGAAGATGGAGAAGAAGCTCCACGCCGTCCCCGCTGCCAAGACGGTGAAGTTCAAGTGTCCCTCGAGCGGGACCCCCAACCCCACGCTGCGCTGGCTGAAGAACGGCAAAGAGTTCAAACCCGACCACCGCATCGGCGGCTACAAGGTACCAGCGAGGGCAGCATCCCAGGGATGGGGCTTGGAGCATCCCGGTCCAGTGTGAGGTGTCCATGCCCATGCCATCCCCCAGGGCTGCAGCTCCAGCCCAGAGACCCCCCCTGGTGACCCCGCAAGGGAGCACATCCCCTTTCCCCATCCCAGATTCCTGCCCCGGGGCTCCCGTGCCAGGGATACGCAAGCAGGAATGTGGCCACCACGTCACAGCTCCATGCAGCGCATCCCGGGGAGGGCCATGAGCTCACAGCGGGGCTGCTGGCAGCACCACGGCTCCCTGTATGGTGACAGCAGTGCCCTGGATAGCTAATGGGGCTGAAATGTGGAAACCACCGGATTCCAGCTGGGAGCGAAGAATGCAGCCGCAGGGAGCGGGAACACTGCCCCTGTGCCCATAGAGGGACCCAGGGAGCACCCACAGCCGAGCGCTGGGATCCATCCCAAAGGGAATGTGCTTGGTCACAGTGACCATCCCAGGGCTGGCGCTGGGGAGCAGCACGGATCCCAGCTGGGAAGCACAGACCTGCATTGTCTGTTCCCTCCATGCGCTGGGGCGCTCCAAGGGGATGTCCCTGTGCCCATGGCGCTCCGATCCCAACATCTGCTCCCTGTGCAGTTGGCTCCATGGCCAGGCTGTCCCGGGACAGCTGGGAGCGATTACGGTCCCTCTAGGAAAGGGGAAAGGTGACCTCAAAGGGAGATTTATGTCCTGCCTGTGCGGAGGGGCCGAGCCAGCTCCGGCATGGATGGGGATGGGGACTTGTGTGCTGCAGCTTCCGATGTGACCTGTGGCCATCCCTGTATCCCCAGGTCCGCTACGCGACCTGGAGCATCATCATGGACTCGGTGGTGCCGTCCGACAAAGGCAACTACACGTGCATTGTGGAGAACAAATACGGGAGCATCAACCACACGTACCAGCTGGATGTCGTGGGTGAGGAGCACGTGGTCCCCTCTATCCCACCATTCCCAGCGGATGCGGGCGCTGCAGGGATGGGGACGGCGAGGTTCAATCTGGGGGTTTTTTAATTGTGGTGGAAATAATGCCATAGACCAGACAGAAACCTGTCCTAATCGCCTTATTAGCCGTAATTCCCAGCTGGGAAGGCTGCTCTGAGCGGTTCCACATGTGGAGCTCCTCTAAATGCCAGTAAATGAACCATTCAAAATGTGATTTAATTTGATTACACTGAGCAAACTGAAGGGAACAGCCAGCGAGGTGAACAAAGGGGTTTGTTAATGCTGACTCACCACAGTGGCAGCCGCTTTGTTAACAGCCGGGGCCCTCCTTAGGTTTGTTTGACCTCTCACCCCCCCCTAAAATAGGTACAATCCTGTCCCCGCACCGGGATTTCACCTATCCCATAGCTGGGGTTCCTTATAGCACGGTGGGGGTGGCCGAGCATCCCGAGCCCCATCCTGAGGTGCCCCGTGGCCCTGCATCCCGCAGAGCGGTCCCCGCACCGGCCCATCCTGCAGGCAGGGCTGCCTGCCAACAAGACAGTGGCCCTGGGCAGCAACGTGGAGTTTGTCTGCAAGGTCTACAGCGATCCCCAGCCCCACATCCAGTGGCTGAAGCACATCGAGGTCAACGGCAGCAAGATCGGCCCCGACAACCTGCCCTATGTCCAGATCCTGAAGGTAAAGCCGCACGCCGGGATGCTCCATCCTGCATCCCCGCGATGCTCCATCCTGCATCCCCGCGATGCTCCATCCTGCATCCCCGGGATGCTCCATCCTGCATCCCCGCGATGCTCCATCCTGCATCCCCGGGATGCTCCATCCTGCATCCCCGTGATGCTCCATCCTGCATCCCCGCAGGCTCACTGGTCCTGTGGGATGCTTGGGTACCACCGCTGGGCAGCAGGAGCCCCAGCGCCACCACCAGGCTCTGTGCTGAGGTCCCACCATGGGGCTGGGTGGGCGACCCTGGGCAATGCAGGGAGCTGAGCCCCTGCTCCATCCCGATGAGAGCAGCTCCCTCTGCACCGCAGCAGTGCTGCTCGCAGCATCCCCAGATGTGGAGCAGGATGGTCAGGGCCCCACGTCTGCTCCTGCATCCTGTGTTCATCCCCATCCCTTCCCCGCTGCTCGCAGCATCAATGTGATTCCATGTTGTTGGTCTGTTCCAGCACTCGGGGATTAATAGCTCTGATGCGGAGGTGCTGACCCTGTATAATGTGACAGAGGCGGAGAGCGGGGAGTATGTTTGTAAGGTTTCCAATTATATTGGCGAGGCCAACCAGTCTGCGTGGCTCACGGTCACCAGGCCTCGGGCACAAGGTAATGGGGAGAACACCCCTGGGGTGTTTCCTCGGACCATCAGCGGTGGAGAACAGACCTCTGGGCTCTCTTGTTTCTGCTGTTCCTGGTGCCACAGCCATGGAAAAATGCTCAGTGGGGCCGGCTGGGCTTGTGCCCTCTCTGTGTGTCCCCGTGTTCCTCCTGGTTGCTTCCCACCCCGGGTGCCTGGTGGATCTGGCATCACTGAGCACTGGTCCTTGTGGTGCTGATATGGGGCCAGCGCGCACCCAGCCCTGGCACATGTCCTGTACGTGGATGGGAACAACGTGGTGCCGTGTCCCCCATCTGTGCTGCTCTCCTGTGTCCATCCTCATTGTCTCCATCCTCATTGTCTCCATCCTCCTTGTCTCCATCCTCCCATCTCCATCCTCCTGTCTCCATCCTCCTTGTCTGCATCCTGACATCTCCATCCTCATTGTCTCCATCCTCCTTGTCTTCATCCTCCCATCTCCATCCTCCTGTCTCCATCCTCCTTGTCTGCATCCTGACATCTCCATCCTCATTGTCTCCATCCTTGTTGTCTCCATCCTTCTGTCTCCATCCTCATTGTCTCCATCCTCATTGTCTCCATCCTCATTGTCGCTATCCTCCCATCTCCATCCTCCTTGCCTCCATCCTGCCATCTCCATCCTTGTTGTCTCCATCCTTGTTGTCTTCATCTTCCCATCTCCATCCTCCCATCTCCATCCTCGTATCTCCCCATGTCGTCCAAGTCACCCGGCCGGCTCTGCCTGGGGTTCATTTCTCCATGCAGCCCATTGCCAGCATGTTCAGATGGGCAGGACACTCAGTTTGGTGAAGGGTTTTTAACCAGCATCTCCTTAGGTCCGCCTGGATGAGTGGTCATCCCGAGGGTCTCTTTAGCAGGTCTGCAGTTGGTCTCTGTCTGCTCCCCGGGGGTCTGGCAAATGAGACTGGGCTCTCCCTCCTCTCTGGCCTCCTTCCCACAGGATCTCATGGCGTTTGCTTCTCCGTTTTTTGCTTCCATTTTTCCCTCTAGACGGCTGGCGTTAACACGACAGACAAAGAAATGGAAGTCCTTCACTTAAGGAATGTCTCATTTGAGGATGCTGGGGAGTATACATGTTTGGCGGGTAATTCTATTGGGATCTCCCATCACTCTGCATGGTTGACAGTTCTCGAAGGTATATACTCCTCTTCCTCTCCCTTTCCTCCCTCCTTTCCAATGTATGCATCGTGGTCCGGGAGAGAGCACATCCCGGTCCCCCCCATGCACTCAATGCAGGAATGCTCCCTGCAGCCGGAGCGGGATGGGATGCGCATCCCCCCGCTGTGTGCCCCCATTGGGGTCTGCCCCCTGCTCTCTCCCTGGCCCTGTTGATGCATACCCGGGTGCTTAACCAGGGGCTGCTCCATTGGAGCAGGAGGGTCCTGTACCCAGGGCAAGGTTTTGGGGTGCTCCCTGCCTTGCCCTGCAGCACAGGACCCACGCGGGGCTCTGTGTGTGTCGCTTCTGCATCCCCATTGATGCTGCTCCTCAAGCATCAATGCATGGACCAAAGCCTGATAACAGCACCCGGGAAAGCTTTTGGGATGCTGCCTGGTTGGTGCTTCCCAGCCAAAAGCTTTCCCTTTTTATCAGGCGCTGTTTTCCAGCCGGGTGTGCTCAGAGATGGGACCGGAATCTTCACTCCCTCTTACACCTCTCTCTGAGGCTCTGTTCTTGGGGGGGTCAGGTTGGGGGGTGCAGATCCATCACTGTTTGTGGCCGCGCTGGACCGCGCCGTGAGGCTGCAGCCCTTTGGAGCTGTGCATGGCTCTGATGTGTCCCAGCAAAGCGGGGGCTGCCCCATGGATGGGTCCCACTGCAGGTCGCTGCCACTGGAGGTGCTTCTGGCTGCTCTGCCCCGGGTCAGGCCCCATCCCACCATGGCCAGGACTTGAGCTCTGAGTGGATGCAGAGCACTGGGAAAGGGGCCTGTTCCCGGGATGCTGCATTGCTCCATCCCTCCGGGATGGGGGACACCCCCTGGTCCCTGCCACACGCTGCACCGAGGCTCCAGCAATGCAGAACCAGGGGGGCTCATGGATGCTAACGCCCTGTTCACACCGACCCAGCTATTGAAGACACCCCAACCATGATGACGTCCCCCCTGTACCTGGAGATCATCATTTACTGCACCGGGGCCTTCCTCATCTCCTGCATGGTGGTGACCATCATCATCTACAAGATGAAGAGCACCACCAAGAAGACGGACTTCAACAGCCAGCTGGCCGTGCACAAGCTGGCCAAGAGCATCCCCCTGCGCAGACAGGTAACAGAAAGTAGAGAGGGGGTTTGTTTGCACCTATTGCCCCTCCTGGGGACACCCAGCGCTCTGCCACCCTCTCGGCTTGGTGCCCGTCGTGGTGCGGGATAGGGGGGACACCCATGGGTATCCCGCAAGCAGAGGGGATGCACTGTGGCCCCTTGGCATGGCCCAGTGAGGGTGAGGAGAGGAGAAGGATTTACAGCGGCTTAATGCTATAGAATCCCGGCATGGTTTGGGTTGGAAAGGAGCTGAAGATCATCCAGTTCCAACCGCTGCCATGGGCAGGGATGCCTCACACTGGACCGTGTCACTCTGTGCAGCCTGGCCTTGAACACTGCCAGGGATGGGGCATTCACTTCTATGGGCACCCTATGCCAGCGCCTCAGCACCCTCACAGTAAAGAACTTCTTTATCTCCAAGCTGAACCTCCCCTGTTTCAGTCTGAACCCATCACCCCTTGTCCTGTCACTCCAGTCCCTGATGAAGAGCCCCTCTCCAGCATCCTTGTAGCCCCCTTCAGACACTGGAAGCTGCTCTGAGGTCTCCACGCAGCTTCTCTTCTCCAGGCTGAACAGCCCCAATGCTCTCAGCTTGGAAATCAGTAGCTGGGTACGAATTGCACCTTAGCCTGGACCCAGCGTGGCAGCAGCGCCCGCGGGCAGGGGGCTGCAGGCAGGGTTTGGGGTGTGAGGTCCCTGGCTCAGCATCCCTTGGCATGGGGGCAGCGGATGCAGCGTGAAGGTAACCCACGCTCCCACCGCAGGTCTCGGCCGACTCCAGCTCCTCCATGAACTCGGGGGTGATGCTGGTCCGGCCCTCGCGCCTCTCCTCCAGCGGCACCCCCATGCTGGCCGGCGTCTCCGAGTACGAGCTCCCCGAGGACCCGCGCTGGGAGCTGCCGCGGGATAGGTGAGGTCCCATCCGTGCCTTGGGATGCGCTGCCGGAGCAGCCGGGTGCTGCTGGCACCGTGCGCCCACGTTGGAATGTCTCCTCCCGCCAGGCTCATCCTGGGCAAGCCGCTGGGAGAAGGATGCTTCGGGCAGGTTGTGCTGGCAGAAGCCATTGGGCTCGACAAGGACAAACCAAACCGCGTGACCAAGGTGGCCGTGAAGATGCTCAAGTGTAAGTGGTGGTGAGGAAGAGGGGGTCCGGGCACGATGCTGCGATAGGGGGGTACCCACATCCAACCCCCATCGCCGACCTCTGCCTTCTCCGCTTTAGCCGACGCCACAGAGAAGGACCTGTCCGACCTCATCTCCGAGATGGAGATGATGAAGATGATCGGCAAGCACAAGAACATCATCAACCTGCTGGGAGCCTGCACGCAGGACGGTGAGGCTGGGAAAGGGCTCTGGCCTGCATCCATAGGGCCCGGAGCTCCTGCTCCATGATCCAACCTCTCATCCCACCATAGGACCCCTCTATGTGATCGTGGAGTACGCCAGCAAGGGCAACCTGCGGGAGTACCTGCAGGCACGGCGGCCCCCGGGCATGGAATACTGCTATAACCCCACACGTGTCCCTGAGGAGCAGCTCTCCTTCAAGGACCTGGTCTCCTGCGCCTACCAAGTGGCCCGGGGCATGGAGTACCTGGCCTCCAAGAAGGTGAGGAGCATCCCGATGGGATGCAGGGCTCGGGGTGCAAGCCGGGGTTTCATGGTGGGGACCCATCCTGATGTCCCTGTGCTTGGTCAGTGCATCCACAGGGATCTGGCGGCCAGGAACGTCCTGGTGACCGAGGATAACGTGATGAAGATCGCGGACTTCGGCCTGGCCCGTGACATCCACCACATCGATTACTACAAGAAGACCACGAATGTGAGTGTTGAGTGAAGGCTGCGCCAGGGCGGGTGAATCCAGAGGTGCTCCGTGCGCCAGGGATGCTCCATCCCGTGCTGGTGATGCCCTGGGCACGCAGGGCTGCATCCCTGTCCCGATCCCTGTCAGCACAGAGCTGACGTGGAGCTTTCCTGTGCCCCAGGGTCGCCTGCCAGTGAAGTGGATGGCCCCAGAGGCTCTGTTTGACCGAATATACACGCACCAGAGCGATGTGTGAGTAGCAACGCGGGCCATGGGATGGGATAGGGGGACAGGGACCCGAAGCCAATGATGCAGCGGGAAGCCCCCCAAGCAGAGGAACCCAAAGGGGGGATGCTGGCCCTATGGATGCCGCAGCATCTCCTGCGCTTGCCCTCTCTAGGTGGTCCTTCGGTGTGCTGCTGTGGGAGATCTTCACCCTGGGAGGCTCACCCTACCCTGGCGTGCCCGTGGAGGAGCTCTTCAAGCTGCTGAAGGAAGGGCACAGGATGGACAAGCCCAGCAACTGCACCAATGAGCTGTGAGTGCGGAGCGGGGCAGGGAATGGGGCTGCACCGGGGCTCATCCAGCTCCAACCCCTGCCATGGGCACGGACACCTTCCCCTAGAGCAGCGTGCTCCAAGCGCTGTCTCAATCCCAGTCTCCCTTCTATCAGGTTCAAGCCATTCCCCTTGGCCTGTCCCTACAGGCCCTTGTCCCAAGCCCCTCTCCAGGCTTCCTGTAGCCCCTTTAGGCACTGGAGCTGCTCTGAGGTCTCCCCAAAGCCTTTTCTTCAACCAACAGCTCCCCCCATTCCTTCTTGCAGGATAGGATCCCAGGATGACCGCGGAGCAGGGATTAGCCCAGCTCCCCGAGCATCCTTCTCCCAAAGCATCCCTGCAGCCAGGAGGTCCCTTCCCTCCATGCGGGGCATTAGCCCTCTAGCCCTGGGATAACGCCTTTCCTGGCCATGGGCTCCCAGTGCTGCCCCTGTCCCATGGCAGGATCCCTATGCTCATCCCTCGCCTCCCTCTGCCCGCAGGTACATGATGATGCGGGATTGCTGGCACGCCGTCCCATCCCAGAGACCCACCTTCAAGCAGCTGGTGGAGGACCTGGACAGGATCGTGGCCATGACCTCCAACCAGGTAGGAGAAGGCACCGCGGCGCCGGGGCTGGGCGCTCCCCATGGGATGCTCTATCCCATCCGGAGCCCATCCTCGCCGTTCATCCCTCCCAGGAGTACCTGGACCTCTCCATGCCGCTGGATCAGTATTCCCCCGGCTTCCCGGACACCCGCAGCTCCACATGCTCCTCGGGAGAGGACTCGGTGTTCTCCCATGACCCTCTTCCAGACGAGCCGTGCCTTCCCAAGTTCCCACCTCAGCACACCAATGGGGGACTGAAGCGACACTGAGGGGTGCCATCGCCATAGGGACCGCCATGGGCTTGCCCGCTCCTGCTCAGCTGGGGCAGAAGGGGGTCAGAGACACGACCGTAGCATCCCCCATAACCAAATCCATCCACCTCGTGTGCCGGCAGCTCCCTGCAGCCCAAAGGTTTCCTTCTGCTCTTCCTTCTCCCTTGGATATTTCCACTGGGTTAAGCCGGAATCTTCTCCTGTGGGAAGTGAGGAGCCAAGCCCCCATCCCGGGATGGGCTCGGAGAGCCGGGATTAACCATGACTTGGAGCTGAGCATCCTATGGCTGTGCAAGGGGGCCGGTGCAGTGCCAGCGCCGATGGGATTTGCTTTCCAAACCCTTGGCACATCGGGATCAGGAGCTGCAGCGGGTGCCAACTCCCCCCCTTTCCAGTGCTAAAGACAAAACTCCTGTGTACATAACGACAAATATGTATAAATATGAATATATATTTACATGTCTTTTTAAAGGGGTTGTTACCAGAGATGCACCAGGCGGGTAGGAAGGTTCTAGTGGCTGGGAGGGATCAGTTGCTATGAAAAGCCAACGAAAAAATTCCATATATTTTGCTACTTTTTGCTGGTTTTATGTTTTTTTAAGTTATGTTCTAAACCCGGTTCAGTTTAGGTCCCTCGGTATCAATTGCTGCTGCTGCTGCTTCACTTTTCTATGGGGCTCTATTAAACAGTACCAATAACGTCGATGCCTTTTGGGAATACGTTGTTATGATGTGCCTGCCCCTTCCCTGGCCCTCCCTGCACCCCATGGCACCACATTGGTGCATGGGGTGCTTGTGCCAGCAAGGGGTTGGGATGGTACCCGGGGATGGGGCTGCACCCCCTGCCATTGGCTCCCATGGGAAGGAGCAGGGATCATGCCGGACCCCAAGGCATTGGTCCAGCCCCCCCCGGGTGATGCCCACCAGTGCCTTACCGGGAGCATCCGCATCCTGCCCGAGCTCTGCTCCATGGATGGGGTGTTTCCTTGGGCAGGGATGGGGACACGCGTGTCCCTTCCCTCCCTCCCTGTCACTGGCGTTGAGATTCCGGAGCCAGGCCGCTGTTACTTGAAAAGTTTATTTTGCCTTTGTATGGAGAAATCTTATTTGTTGTAAACTCTTCTGTAATGAATCTGGAATTCCTGTAAGTATTAAAGACTTTAACCCAGGCTCCGCTGCCCTGTCCCTGCGTCGAGCTCATCCAAAAGACACAGAGGGAACAGCAGGGAACGGTGCCTTGTCCTGTGGGAGCTGTTTAGCACGGCTCAAACACACCCCCCCTTCATCAGCTACCCCTTTGCTACCGCAGACAAGCGCGTGATGGTGACAGTGGGTCCCTTCCTTAGGGATAACCAAGCACCTCGCACTGAAACGGCTGGGATGAACCAGCTGCAGCATCATCGGCCTCACTGGTCCTCTTAAAAGCATCTGCTTGTTGCTGTTTCCCTGCACAGATTAAATCGATCAGCGGCGTCTGCCCCCCTCCCTTTCCCCTCCTCTTAAATTAAGTAGAGCTTTTAATGAAGTGATTTATGTTGAATTCCCAGCCCGGGATGAAACCAGGCGCAGGGAGCGGGGCTCGGGGTCTCCATCAATCACCGCTCCCCTGGGATACCCTTGGCAGGGCAGGAAGGGATGGAGCTCGTGTTCACAGCACCAGGAACCACTCCAGCCACAAGCTCCTGCTTGTTTCCTGGGGTTACCAGGAGGGCAGTTAAATGGGAGCAGAGCAGAGCAACTGCAGCAATGCTGCTGATGGGGATGGGGCGGGCAGCGGGAGCATCCCTGCATCCCGCATCCCGCAGCGCCCTGGGGATGCCGCGCTGCCTCTCACCCAGGGATGGATGCAGGGAGATGGGGCTCCTCACTGCTCTTCCAGGTACAGCAGCATCACGACGTGGGCAACTCCACAACATGGAGATACCCCAAAGTTGACGTCAGCACTCATCCATGGGGTGGCCCCACATGGAGCTGGACCCTGAGCATCATCCCTGAGGGTGGCAGCAAGCCCAGGACAAGGCTGCAGGACCAAAGCCATCCCCATCTCCCAGCACTGCCCAGGGGCTGCAGTTGAACTTAGGAGGTGAGTGAGATGGGAAATGACCGTGAAACAAGGGGGGATTGGAGCGGGTGCCCGCAGGACACCCCCCCAAGCATTGGCAGGGCATTGGTGCTCAGCCCCCATGGCACGTTTGGCTCTCGCAGCATCCTTTGTCTCTTCCACTCCTCGCCTTCCTCTTTCTCTCCTTTTAAAGCCCTCTGGCTGTGCAGGACCGAGGCAGTCTCTTGGCCACGGCCCAGCCCCTGAGCTGGGCTTTGTCCTGCTGCCAGCCATGGCAGCGTCTCCGCATCTGCACCTTGATGCAGGGTCCCACAGCACAGCGGGTGCATGGGCAGGGACCCCCTTGTCCCGCACATCCCACCCAGCAGTGGGGCTCCAGGGGTCCGGCTCCATCCCCACAGCAGAGCCAGAACCAGATGTGGATCAGACCCAGATGTGGATCAGAACCAGAACCAGATGTGGATCAGAACCAGATCCAGATGTGGATCAGAACCAGATGTGGATCAGAACCAGAAACAGATGTGGATCAGAACCAGATCCAGAGGTGGATCAGATCCAGATGTGGATCAGATCCAGAGGTGGATCAGAACCAGAGGTGGATCAGAACCAGATCCAGATGTGGATCAGATCCAGATGTGGATCAGAACCAGATGTGGATCAGAACCAGGTTGGATCCAAGGAAGCTCTTCCCTGTGAGGGTGCTGAGGCGCTGGCCCAGGGTGCCCAGAGAAGCTGTGGCTGCCCCATCCCTGGCACCGTTCAAGGCCAGGTTGGACACAGGGGCTCGGAGCATCCTGCTCTAGTGGAAGGTGCCCAGCGTTCCCTGTGGGCTCTGTGATGGGACCATCCCTGGATGCTGCTGCCTGCGCCCCACAGCACCCCAAGCAAGGTTTGGGTGCTGAGCCTTTGCTCCCTGTTACTTTAGGCTGGTTTTAGGCTCCGTCTCCTTTGTTCCAGATTTATAGCAGAGACAGCAGGCCTGCTCGGAATGCAGCTCGGATACAGGAGGCTGTAAATCTCAGCCTTTGTTGTGCTTGGGCCTCACTAAATCAGTGCTTTTCCCCCTGAATATTCATCTCCTACAAAGTGCTGAGCCGTGCATCTTTGTGGCGAAGAGGCTGGCGCAAGGAGCGGGGCTGTGCCATAGGAGACGCTTCCAACCGGGATCCAGCCGAAATCCCACCACCTCCAAGGCAGAGGCGCAGCCTCCCCCAGCGGGATGGGTGCCACAAAGCCCGGGAGCCGGGATAACGCCGGGATGCCCCGGGGGAAGGATAAAGCAGCGAGGAGCTGGCGCTGGGATCCAAGGGGGAACTGGAAGATGCTTGGCATCGGCACGGCTGGAAAAGCTCTCCCCATGCCAAAGCACACACGGCCTTGGATCCGTGCAGTGGTTCATGCGCCCGGTGCTGCAGAGCAGCATCCAGCCCCTTATGGGTCCCTTTGCTCCTCTTGCTCCGGGGTCATGCAGCGAAACCCTCCCTTCCATAGGGTTGGGGGTCCCTGGGGGCCGGGGCTCGGGCTACAGCACCCATAGGTGCCTAGTGATGGGCTGGTAGGAGCAGGGCTCCCCTTTGCAGCACAAATCCATGTGGGAAGGATGGGTCTTTCCCAGCCCAGGGCTGGCTGCATGCGGGGGGGGGGGGCAGGTTGAGTCCCATCCCTATGGAAAGCCAACAACCCACAAGGGCTTGCAGGGGCTTGTTTAGGGATGTGGAAGTGGTCCAAGGATGCTGTGGGCTCATCCAGTGCCTGGCTTCCCACTGATGCTCGCGTTCAGGCTCAGCGCTGAAGCTGGCAATGGAGCCATGCGGCGCAGGGCAACCAGGGAACGGCATTCCCTGCCTTCCAGAGCCTTTTAAATGGGAATTACAGGAGGAAAAGAGACACGAAGCGGCTCCTTGCACACACACCAGCATGGATGGGGCTCATAGAGCACCATAGCTCGCCCTGAGCTCACCCCTTCATCCCACCAGCATCCCACTCCTTCCCGGGAGCCTGTCCCAGCTCTTGGAGGGGGCTTTTGGTGCTGGCACAGCTTGTTCTTCCCTGCCTTTGATGAATCCTTACGGATCTAAGCCAGGATCCTGCCTCACGACTCCCACCCATAGGGGACACTCTGAGAAAGGAGCATCCCTGCTCCTCTGCAAGGGGTTTTCTCCTGCAAAGGGAGCCGCTGCTGTTCACCCTGTTCCTGCTCTGGAGGAACAAACAGGCCATTCAAACCCAGCTTTCCCAAGCCTGTCCCTGATTGCTTCCTGATGGAAGCTGACGGCCTGATCCTGCTCAGCTGCTGGTGCTGCTGGCACACCCAGCCTGTAGTATTAAAGCAGAGGATGATGAGCCCATTGCTGCTGTGCAGCAGGTACCCACCAGGCTCTCTCAATGCAGCAGGTAGGCTCACGGTGCCGCAAGCACGGTGGTGATGGGCTTGGTGAGCTGCTGGAGCACAGGAACCGTGTTTGTGTGCTGGTGATGCTTGTGTGGGGCAGGACAAGGCTCTGGTGCATCCCTTGGGCCGGCTGCAGGAGCAGCAACCAGGCAGCGATGGTGCCCATGGATATGTGGGCACCTTGGGGATGTCTGTGCCCCATGGACCACTCATGAGGGGCAGGGGAAGGGGCAGCATCCCCTGCTGCAGAGCTCGGTGGGTTGGTTTGGCCGCTGTCTGCAGCGGGTCTGGATGCAAGGCCAGGGCCTGGGCTTTGAAGCAGGCACGGAGAGAAGCTTTGAAGTGTGGTTGGTGCTGAGAACACTTCATTACCCCGCAGTAATGAACGGCTGATTCCGGGAACTCGGAATTCCTCAGCTGCGATGGGAGCTGGGGGGGGGAGCAGGGATCGCTCCCTCCTGCAGCTCCCAACTGCGCCTGGAAACCCAAACACGCTCTCATCCCAGCTTGAGGCAGATGCTGGGGTGTTGCGTGCGAGGACCAGGCTCTCCATGTGCTGCTCTGCTGTTATGGGGCTGCAGCCAGCTCTAAACGAGGGCTCCCAACAGCCCTCCTCCATGTGGCTTTATGTGTTACTGGAGGGATGCTGTGCATGGGCACCAGGAGCAGTGAGACCTGGGGGCAATCAGGAGCATGACTTGACAGGCTCTGGGGGGGGGGGTTAATGCTGGTCCTTGCGTGTCGCTTGGACCTGGAAGCAGGGGCCTGCCTTAAATCCCAAGGGCTTCATGGACGTGTGGGATGTGGAAGGCTTTGCAGGTATTTAGAGAGGCTTTTGCTGGTGTTTGTTCGGCCTCGGCTGCCCCTTGGTGCGTGGTGGACTCACTCCAACAGCCCGTTTTGGGGCTGGGCGATGCAAGAACGGGGTGATGCTGCGATCTACCGGTGGGAAGCGGCACTGGCGTTCACTGCGGTTACCCTGAGCTTGCTCCCGCTATGGAAAGGACCCGCATCCCTCCCGTCATTGCCACGGGGTCAGCCCCGTTTGTGCTTCACAACAGGCGAACCTTCCCCTGCTATTTAACCTCAGCAGCCCCATCTCCCTCTGCACACGCTTTAGCCACAATGGGGCTGCTGTTCACATCCTTCTGCACACCCATCTCAGTGCCCCAGTGGGAGCTTACTCCGAGCCAGCCACCAGCAACACCTCACCCGCACCGCGCAGAGGAATGGGGTTGTTTCATTGAGGTAACATCAGTTGTTATTTACTAACCCCCAAGGCTCCACGCTGCATCCCTGCGCTGTGCCAAGGCAGGGTGCAGGGATGGAACAGGGAACACGGCACGCCTGCGAGCAGGAACCTGGAGCTGTGTGTTTGAAGCGCTGACAGCAGCCAGGCTTTTGTGGAGTTGGATTGTTCTAAGGGCTGTCCGACCTCTACAAGAGACGTTTCGTTCTACTTAGCACCAAGTCTCGTTTTACATTGACAAGAAGTATAAATACACGTTTCAAACCCGTCATGTGAGTCATTGCTGAAGACATAGGGTAAGTAAAAAACACTTAAATGCTAAAACCAGCTTTTCAGCATCCTCCCATAGAGGCTTCCAGAATCAGTCCGCATCGGAGTGCTCGAAGCATCACTTTGTGTAGCCCAGGGAGCCTGAGCGCACTGATGTGCAGCTCTGAGCCTGGTAAGGTTTAACTGACTTGATGGAGGTTACATCAGACTTGGTCCAGCAGTGAAGCCATCCTTTTCACAGCCCTGCAAGTCCTTAGGTCCTCCTGACCAGTTAAGCTCAGCCACAGCGCTGAAGAGTGTGCTGGCATCCCTCTGCTGCTCCCATTCACCTTGGGACACAGGGGACAGTGAAACACAGCAGCGACGCCGGCCCCTCTGTGCACTGGGTATTGGTTAATCCATGCTAGGATCAAGAGCTTGGAAAGCTGCAGCAGCCGGATGAGCTGCAGGCCCTGGGGATGGGGGTCTCATGCTGTACATACACCAGGCTCTACCGGAGCTCCAGCACGGCTCATTCTGGGCTTTAGTGCAATGAAGAGTTGCCTTTCCTGAGGTTTAAGAGCACAAACACCCCCTTTCAGTACCAGCACTGACAGCGGCATCGCTGTTAACACAACCATACCATAAGTTAAACTGCAGGGGGATCCAGCACAGCAGAGGAGCCGGTGCCATCCAGGTAAGCGCCAGTAAGCTTGGAGCAGACAGAGAGGCCCCCAAGGGCTGCCGCCGCCTCTTTGGGTGATGCATCCTATGGGAAAATCCCTCTTTCCTTCCGAGGAGGGGCAGAGGGGACGGCTCTTCTCTCCCAGTGTCACGGAGGCCTCACTGGCTTCAGGCTATACCCCATTGGCGCCGGCTTTGCTGCTCCGAGATGCTTCCATTTGAGTCTGGGTGCAAGAGAAAGATGCGGGTTTGAGGCAGTATCAGGACAAACGCTTCTTGAAACGCAAGGAATTCTTTGGGAGAAGGTGTTTTCCCTATGGGAAGCAGACTAAGACCAAAGTTACTGGGGAAAGGAGCATTCTCCTGTTGATTAATGCCAGTCTGGGCTAAAAACTTGCCTTCAAGGGGCAGCCTGGATGTCTGCATAAGCAGCTGAGCTGACATCAGGTATCTACAGCAAGAAAACGGGCACAAGTCACTGTAGAAAGGACTTCACAGATACAAAATGCCATGTAACCCTATGGTGGGTTTATCCTTGTGCTCCGCAGAAGGATATTAAGGAAGAACACAAGGAAAGGCACACTGGGAATCCCCCACGGTGCTGGGTTTTGTATTTAGCAGCCCTCAATGCAGTTCTCATCCAGTTTCCCCAGTTGCTCCTCGAGCTCCACATTCACAACACCTTGCAGCATCCACTCCCAGCTTGGGAGCTGTGGAAAGAACCATCTCCTTTGGGAAGTCTGAGGCTGGAAAAGCTTACCTCTCGTGGGGGAGGCGCTGCTGGCACTTCTGAGCCTGGCAATTGCTCTGTTGGCTGGGATACAAACTCTTCATCCTTGAAGGGAAAAGCAGCTTTAAGTCATAGAAGCCTCAGAAAACAAAGCTCTCCCTGCATCCCATCCAGCCCCTTCTCCTTCCCTAGTAAGGCTGCTCCCTGCACTGCACGCCTGTGAGAGCCCTAGGTCAGCATTTCCAACCTAACAGTGCTATTGGGGAGCCCTCCCAGCCGTTGACACCATGTCCTCCTTTAATTCTGTTGCTGCTTCTATCAGCCTGGACTAATCCAAGGAATTCCCTTCAGCCTTATGCTGAGAGCCATCCCCTCTGGCTTTCTTACTCCAGGTGTTTTGTCTCTCCTTGTCCTGGACCACTCCCCAGTTCACTAAGCTGAAAACAAGCCCCAAGTCACCTTTAACTGGCTTCTCTGAGCTAACTGTACCTGGATGGGGGTCTCTGTATGTGAATAAAGCAACTCAGCAGCTTGTGGGGGTCCTCTGCTGGAAGCCAGCACCATGGTACTTGAATAACTTGGGTTGTTAACCCTGATGCTGGTGCTGCTTCCAGCACCAGGACAAGATGTGCCATAGATCTCTGCACCCTTTCACCGTCTCAAGTCGGAGCGTGAGGCTCTGTGGCACAAACACAATGCAAGCACATGCACTGCTTGCGTGCTCTGGACAATGGTGTCAAACAGGGGGTGTTGTCTAGCTCTGGAAAGCTTTGTCCCTGTGCTCTTCCCAAAGGTTACAGCAGGACACCCTCGTTGTCCTGCTTGGAGATTGCTCTTTTCCAACCTTTCCTCCCTGTGCAACAGGGGCAGGATCCATCAGGGTCTCTTGGCCTTTGAGAGTGGATGTCGTGATTGGAGCAGTTTCACCTCTCTGCAGAAGAACATTGAGTTCAGCACGGTTATAACTTCAGCCCACTCGGAGGATCAAAGCACAAGATCCATGTCCCGGGGCTTCGTCTTTATAACGTGTAATGGTTGAACTATTAACCTGAAAGCTCTATTCAAACAACTCACCTGCTTTTGGGGAACTGGAACAGGTTGTGGCTTCGTATCCACCAAGTACAAGGCACGGGAAAGCAGGAGCAGAGAAGGTGGAACGTTCTCTTTCAAGTGCAGATCCAGCCACTGTTAGAGGAAAACAGAAGGAAAAGGTATTTTGTATATGGTTTATGTCAGTACAGATTTACGCAGCATCCTTTGTCCTTAAGGAGCTTAAAGGTACCTGGAGTTTGACTTGCACAGATTTAAGTCGCCACAATGAGAAGGAATAGTTTGGAAGAGTTAAGGATACCAAATGGAATACACGCTAGAGAGGATGCTCCCAGCTGCTCTTAAGGGCAAACATCACTACTGAGAAGCAGCCACCAGCTAAAGCAAAGCACTTTGAGTTACCTACATCTTACACAAACAGCACCTACCGTGCTATCTGTACCCTGTTTCAGCGCTTACAGAACACTGGTGTAGTCCTGGCTACTTTAGAAGCGTAAATCATATTCCACACAGCCTCCCTTCACCTTCCTTCTAGCTGGCCCTGATGCTACTTGGTCTTCTCTTTAGTGCAAGCCATAATCTGGATCCTTCATGCCTTCCATCTGTTTAGTCAGGTGGGGATCCATCTGGAATGGATGAATTCCTGGTGAAGCACTGCTCCTCACTGTGTCTAGAACCACGCTGCAGTGTACTTGCCTGTCTGAGCTGTTCCTTCAGCTGCTCCTCTGAGAGACCCAGTGACCGCATCCCTCTGGCTCTGCATGCGCTCTGCAGCTCGGACACGCTCAGGCCGTTGACTCCTTCCTTGGCAATCAGCTGGAATGAAAAGGGATGTTCCTATCCAGGCACAGAGGAAGCCAAAACCTTGATGGACTTGATGGGCTTGAGCCCAAAGAGAGGTCTGTCTAGGTAAATGGGCATGAAGTCACACCAATACAAAGATGAGACGGAACCTGCGGGCGTTATTCCTTCTGACAGCCTTCAGCTACAGAGGATGGAAAACCTGGATCCTAATTACTTTGGGTTTCCCCCAGGCATCTGTTACATGTGATGCTGCAGGTTCAAAGAGCTCATTCACACATCCAATCGCAGGCTTTAAAGCTGGACCTGGGTTAGTTAGTTAGCTGGTTAGTTAACTAGTTAGTTAGTTAACCTGGTTAGTTGCATGTGCCTGTCAGAACTCCGCACCTCCTACTAGCAGTAAGCTTTCTGCTCTTTTCTTCTGTGTCCTAATAGGATTCTTTACACCATTTCAAACCACAGCTCCTATACAAGCCCAAAACATAGGCTGGGACTTCTGGAGGTCCCCAGTCCAACCTCCTGTTCAATAGAGGGTTAACTTACACGTTTCTTTACATTGCTCAGCCTTTTCCACGTATGCCTTGAGCATCCCTAGGGATGGGGATTCCACAGCCCCTGGAAAACCCGTTCCATTGTTTACCCACTGAGTTTGACTTTGTTTTCTTATCAAGATGGAATTTCCCTTGCTGCAACTTTTGACCTTTACCTGTTCTCCTCTGTGCACCTCTAAGCCTGGTTCCATGTGCTAAACAACCCCATTAGGCACGTTCTCCCTTGGCCTTCTCCAGGCTAAAGGAATGCAGCCACTTTATAAACCAATATAAACTCATCCTGAATTCACTTGGTTCATGGCGTTTCCATTGCGATGTCTATTCCAGAACTGGAAAGCAGCAGTGATTCAGAGGGCAGAGCCTCAGCTTGCGCTCCACCAAAGCAGGGACATCTGAGCTGCTTCAAACTCACCTCATCGTCTGCCTTGATGGTTCTGAGCCGGAGCAGGAGCTGAAAGCGGAGCAGGTTGTTGGTGCCAATGGGCTGCAGCTCAAGCAGCTTGCAAAGAGCCACCAAGTGAGGCCGTTCCAAGTGCTCCAGGGTGAGCTCGTCCTCAAAGAGCTTGGAGAAGCGCACGATGTCCTGGGTGCTGGGCTGGTGGCCGCTGCGACGGATCTGGACAAAGCAAGAGGCATCGTGGCCAAAGAGAACCCCAGCACGTGAAGGATCCCCTTCGCCCTCTCAGGAAGGAGCCCTTCCTGTTCCTCACACTGGGTTTTCAGTCTCTGGATGGAAACCAAACCCTATGGTTAAAAGGCCAAAGGGAAACAGCACTGAGCGGCCACTTGAAGGATGCTCCAGGATGGGAATGCTTGTCCATACGGATAGCTCCGAGTGGTGGGGTCAAGAGCTAGTGGCAGCAGGGCATCAGCAGCAGGAGGGCATGCAGTTCATGGTAACCCCAGACAAACAGCTCTGTGCTGCCCCACAATCTTAGTACAAACCCCTCATTCTCTGCCCAAAACAGCAGCACTAAAGCTGATGCAAGGACTGGTGCTGTCACCCCCCCATTTTACCTGGTGCACGTAAGAGGAGAATTGTTTTGCTTGTGCTGATTCCACTTGGTTCCTTTTGGCCATCTCTGCAATGGTTTCCTGCAGGAACTTGGCTAACTCCAGCTTCGCATTTAACCTCTTCTTCTGCTTCTCTTCCTAGGAAACGAAACAGAAATTGAGAATTCCACTTGAAAATCAGGAGGGGATTGGGGGAAAGAGATGGGATAGGACTTCAGGGCTGAAAGCAAACAGGCTGGGGTTAATGCAGGTAACCGACTTGCTGCATGCTTTCCTGCTGTTCACTGCTTACAGCACAACCACCAGATCCTGGTGCTCTGTATAGGAACAACCTGGGTCCTCGACTTGTGCATGAGGCTGTTCCTCACCCACAGCACCAGGCAGGAAACGAGCTCTTGTGTGCAGCTGTAGAGATGCTCTGTTGAGCTGGAGAACGCCCTCAGCAAGGACACCAACCTTCTTTGACTCCGTCTCAAACGTCGAGGGCAGCATTTCAGGGAAGAGCTTCAGGAACACAGGCAACAGGAACTCCATGAAGGGCACAATGACAAACACCAGGAAGGGAACCAGGCGGAAGAGATCCGCGCAAGTTCTCAGCAGCTGTAGAGAAGACACAGCAGAAATCACGACTCAACCAGACACACAAATGGGTTCCAAAGGAGCTTCTTTCATAGAACCATTGAGTTTGGGTTGGAAAGGACCTGAAGATCACCCAGTTCCAACCCCCTGCCATGGGCAAGGGATGCTTCACACTAGACCATGTCACTCAATGTGGCCTTGAACACTATAAGGGATGGAGCATTCACCACTGTGCCAGCACCTTAGTACCCTCACATAAAGAACTTCTTCCCTATCTCCAACCTGAACCTCCCCTGTTTCAGCCTGAACCCATCACCCCTTGTCCTATCACTATAGCCGCTGATGAAGAGCCCCTCTCCATGACCGTAAGCCTCTTATCGCATCATTTCAGCCAGGTAGCACTTACCCTTCTTCTCTCCCTCCTAGTGAGGACCTGGCCATGTAGCAGCCTCCACACCATCCTGGCAGCCACCTTCGTGTCGATCCATAGCAAGTGGAATCCATTGTAATAATGCTTCAGTTCCTCCACAACTCTTTGGCGTAAAGACCTTGTCCCCTTGGGCCTCTCTGCATCTGGAGCTGTGTCAGGATGAGCCTTATGGGTCACATCACTGCGGGATGCGGGTTCTTCCTGGTGTGAGCGGATGGAGGTGTGCAATGTCCGCAGGGATGCAGCCAGTACACGGGGCAGGATGGTACCCACGGGAGCACGGCACAGATGGTTCTCAGAGTCGCTTACACAGGTCCAGCTTAAACCAGGATCCACTGCTTGGGCAAAAGCAGCTGCTGGGGAGTGCAGAGAACTGGAGTGCGCGAGGAGATGGGAGCCTCTGAAACTGGGATGGTGTTTAAGGAAGTCAGAGCAGCGCGGCCGTGGTACCCAGGGTTTAGACACACATTAACGGCCTTAGTGCCAAATTCATAGCCGCAGACTGCTTTGGGTTGAAGGGATCTGAGAGCCAAGTACTGAGAATCACCTAGTGCTGACAACTCTTCTCTTGGTGGAGAACAACTCAAGACTTCACACTGAAGGAAAGCCCTTCTAGCAACTGCACTGCTCCAAATTTGCCAGTTTTAAACCCAAACCGTGTGTTCAGAACAGAGATCACATCTCCTGCCCCAGCAGCACCACTTGGACAGCATGGGCAAACAGCTCCATCTCCTTTATCAACGGGAGAAGACCTCACCCACCGGAATCCCTGTGTTTTAGGTAAACCAAACGTTGCGTTTCCCACCTTTAGCCCAGGAATCGTTTGCAACGCATCTCTGCAGCGTGTTAACGCGTTGCTGCTACTGCACAGCACCAGTAACCGCACATAAACGGCTAAAGCAAAGCGTTGCGGTGCCCGCAACCCCACCGGCTCCTTACCTGTGCCTGGCGGCGGCACGGACCAGGCTCCATCCACCCGCGGCCATGGCGGACGGGCTGGGGCACCGGAGGCACCTTCATCCCCCGCGGGGCAGCAGCTCGCGGTGCGGGCCCCACCGGCGGCTCCCGCACCGCCCCATGGCGCCCGGCCCGCAGCGCTCCCGCACGGCGAGCGCCGCTCTATGGCTGCATCCCCATCACGCCACGGCCCGCTCTCAGGGAGCCAATCAGAAGGCGGGATTGCGGCCCTGCCGCAGAGGACACCCAATAGGAGAGGGGAGGAGGCGGGGCTTGACCCGAGGTGGCTCTAGAGAGGGTTGGTCCAAGCAGTGCGAGGGATGGGGCAGCCGCAGCTTCCCCGTTCAACCCATCCCAGTGTCCCATCACCCTCACAGGGAAGAGCTTCTGCCTACGAGCTCATCTCAGTCTCCCCTCTGGCAGGTTAAAGCCATTCCTCCTTGTCCCGTCCCTACAGGCCCTTGCCCCAAGCCCCTCTCCAGGTTTCCTGCAGCCCCTTCAGGCACTGGAGCTGCTCTGAGGTCTCCCCTTCAGGAGCCCTCTCTTCTCCAGGCTGACCCAGCCTGGCTCCAGAGCAGAGCTGTTCTCATCACTCTCATGCCCTTCACTGGATGTGCTCCAACAGCTCCACATCCTTATGCTGGGGACACCAGAACCGTATTAACGTTTAATTCCACCCATTTAGAATGCACAGAAGGGAGAGGGAAGGCCTTTCCCAGCCCACCTCTGACTGTGTTCAAAGAGGAGGATTGCTTTTCAATCCACTTTCACACAGCCATTCCCCCCTTCACATCGAGGGCCATGAGATCATCACTCAGCTCATGTCTCAGCTTCCTCTTCCGTGTTAGGTCTCATCGCCTTCTACCTCATCCTTCCTGGTTTATTGTCCACGGGTGTCATCTCCACATCGTGTTTACTTCCCACCCTCTTTGCCTTTCCTTGCTTCCCTTCCCTTGTCTCGCCCTGCGCTGTTTTCGCTGCAGGGCACATTCACTCCGTGCGCTTCGCCTGTGTTTTCTTAACCTAAATAAAGACGGGAGGGCAGTGGAGGAGGGGAATTAACCACGAACATCCCGATGCCTCCTTTGCTACCCAGAAACTACCGCGAGCGATGGCGCTTCCCCTCCCTGCTCCCACCGAGACCTTCCACCCTGCTCTCTCGGCCGGGGTCGGTGCTTCCCAGGCCTCACCGGAGGCTTGAGGGCCGGGAACGCCTCGGGATGCGGGACGCGAACGAGGGGTACCGACGTGACCCGCGGGACTACAACCCCCATAATGCCTTGCGGCTGGCGCCGCCCGGGTACCCAATAGGATGCAAGGGGCGGTGGCGTCGCCTACGTCGTGCGCGACGGCGGCGGCGGGGGGGCGGAGGCGGAGGGCGCGCAAGCGGGGCCGGGACCGGGCCGAGCGCACCGAGCGCCGCCTTCCCCCGCCGCCAGCGGTCGCCCGCGCCCGCCCGCGCCCCGCCGAGCGCCTCCCCTTGGCCGCAGCGGCCGGGAGCGGGCGGTGGGGGGGCGGGCGTCCTCCCGGGGCGGAGCTCGGGCGCCAGCGGCGGGGGCGCGGAAATCGAGGCCGGGGCTCCATCGCGGCCTGCTGCTGCAGCGGGAGGAGGCGGGAGGCCCGCCCGCCCGCCCGCCACCGCCGCAGCCCCCGCCGCCGGCCTTTGTCTCCGCTGGGCTGGGTGGACGCGGCGGGGGCAGTTAGAATGGAACACACTGAAGGTGAGGGGCAGCGGGCGGCGGGGGCGGCGACGGCGCCGGCCCAACCGGGCTTAAAGGGGCCGCGGCCGCCATGTTTGCTGCCGGCGCTGCGGCGGCACCGGCGCGGGCCACACAGGGCGGGCGGTGGGGCGGTGGAATGGGGCTGTCCCGAGCCGACCCCGCGGCAGGGGCCGGGCAGCAGCGGGACGCAGGCTCCGTGGGGCCGGGCTGAGCAGCGGGACCTGCTCCTTCCGGCCGGGGTTGCGCAGGCGGCGGCTCCCCGCGGCAGGTAACCGGGGTCCGGGGGGGGGGAAACGTCGGGCTCGCCGTACCCCTCGGCTCCCCTTCGGTTGTAAGGGTTTCCTCTGTTGTTAGGAATGCGAGAGTGCGCTTGGATGGGTTGGGGTGGGTTTGGTGCTGTTGTTTCGTTGTGCGTCCCGCCCGGCTTGCTTTGGAGGGTCAGTTTTAATGGAGGCTTAAGGTTTTCCATTAGTTGTTAAGAAGAAATCCTAATGCTGATATAGTTTATTATGTACAAACGGACCCAAAGGCCAGCGTAAGGTGATCGGGGCTGAGGAAGAAGTTGCAGCCTGTTGTAGCGGTTGTTGCTGTCTGTGGCTTTAGTGTGGAGATGCACAGAGGAAGTTGTGGCAGATAGAGTTGCAATGGCAATAATGAGCTGCTTGGGAAGGTGTTGCTCCCAAAAGTGAGCATGGGCTTCATGGAGTCACAGAGGAGAGGATGCTGATCGAGGACTGTGTGCTCTGGGTTTGTGCAGCAGTGTTGTGAGGCTTTCAGTGCCTGAGCTTGAAGGGGTTCCTGTGGGATACGTTGCGGGTATTGCACTGGTTTGAGATGGGGAGGCACATCGTGACTCTTACAAGATTTGGTATTGAAGATCTGGTTTTCTGAGACTAAAGCCCCAAAGCGACCCCTTTTCTTTCCCTTTTTAACCCATAGCATTGTCTTTGCTGCTGCCCAAGTTGTTTCGTTCCGCGGGTAACTTCATGCAAGCGCCTTTTTCAAACCCAGGTTTCAGCCTTGACTCTTCCTTCTGGCCTTAAACAAAAGCACAAACCACCCTTAGGAAGGTACCCAGGGAAGCAGACGGCCTCACCACACACCTTCAGGTTTGTCAAGAGGCCTCTGATTCACCCTCAGTGGCTGCCAGGAGAGCCCAGCTGAAGCCAGGAGGGATCCACAGGCTGCACTTCCTCCGCTAACGAAGCTCTGTGCTGTTGCAAACCATCCCAGACCATTCTAGGATTCCATGGAAAACTTGGCGTTGTCTTAACGTGTGTAAGGCAGACTTTCCATGGATGGTTTCCTAAGGCCATCCGGGACAGAGTGGGACAGAGCAGGCTGCAGATCCTGATGGCAGGAATCTGTTATTTCGGCTCCTATAATGTGAGCATCACAGAAGGCTGTTAGGGTTGAGAAAGCGGCTCTGCAGGGGATTCGGGACGTGACCATAGGCAACATGAGGCTGTGCTTAATGGTGCTGAGGAGCCTCAAGTGTTTCACCTGGTTCCAGGCAGGAATGGAAACACAACAGGAGCTGATTGCATCACTTATAAACCTGAGCGAGCCAGCTTTGTTCCAGCCCAGCAGCTGTCCTTGGTGAAACACCTACAGCAGAGCCCTCAGCTCAGCTCTGCACAGGAGCTGCGGGGAGGAGATGCTTGAGGTGCCCACTACCAGCATGGGTGAGACACGGGGGTACATGGAATGAAACAGCGTGGAAAGTGGCACCGAATGCGTGTCTGGTGACTCAGGCAGTGAAGAGCTGGGCTGGTTCAGCTGGAGAAGGCTCCAGGGAGACCTTAGAGCAGCTCCCAGTGCCTAAAGGGGCTACAGGAAAGCTGGAGAAGGGCTTTGGACAAGGGATGTAGGGACAGGCCAAGGGGAATGGCTTGAACCTGATAGAAGGGAGATTGAGATGAGCTCTGAAGTTCTTCACTATGAGGGTGGTGGGACACTGGGATGGGTTGAACGGAGGAGCTGTTGCTGCCCCATCCTTGGCAGTGTTCAAGGCCAGGTTGGATGGGGCTTGGAGCAAGCTGCTCTAGTGGAAGGTGTCCCTGCTTTATGGATGAGCTTTAAGGTCCCTTCCAACCCGAACCAGGCCGGCATTCTATGATGTGAACAGATCCTTGAATCTCTGTGCTTTAGCCCTGCATGGACAGGAGCTGGGTGGTTGTTGTTGTGTAAAGACATCCCTGGAACTCCTGCTTTCAAGCCTGTTGATCGGAAGTGTGGCTGAGGGTGCCGAGGCGGTGACAGCGTTCACTGAGCACAGAAAGCTGACTCAAATGCGTGCTATTTCAGCTCAGTGAGCCAGTAGGACAATTCCTCTTCGCACAGCAGATGCGTTTGCCATCGTCTTGGCTCTCGCAAGGGCTCACCAACTGCTGCAGGCAGGGCTCCCCGTGTGGGGGTGTCACCAGGGAAGGGTGACTTGACTACAGAAAGGCTTTGTGGAAATCCTTGCGTGCCTCCCTTGATGTTGTGTCAGCTCCGGGGATCTTCTCCCCTTGCTTTGAGCTCTTCCTGCCGGAGCAGGAGCACAGTGGATGGATCCATGGGGGTGTGTTTAGCAGCGAAGCCCCCCCGTGTTGCTGTGGGAGCACAAAGCTCCTTTTTTGGGGAGGAAAAGCAGCTTCCATCCGATGGGATCGGCATCGTTCGGGGCTGTTTGATGGTCTGAGGGCTCAGTTGTTATGGAGTGCGCTGCAGCACAGCAGGAATACTGGAGAACTGGAGGGGGGGGGGGGGGTTGTTTGCTGTGAGGGAAGTTGCAAAATGCTCCTGCTAAAAATGGCTTTAGAGAAGTGCAAATGTGAACGCAGAGGGTTCCAAACCTCTTTGAAACCTTCCCATTGTCCTGAGTGGTTTGAGTCACGCTCAAGTGAAGAAGCTGGGATGGGATGGGAAGGGAAGCAAACTTAGTGTGAGTTGAAGAGCTCTACCAGGTTGACCTCCCTTTACCTTGGACTGCTTTTACGGTTTAGTTCATTTGCTTTCCCCTCTGGTACTTGGAATTGTGACTGTCCCATGAATATATTTGCTCAAGCAGTGTCTGTAAACAGGCTCGTTCACTACCCGGGCAGAAGATCCTACAGGGAAAGGGCCATGGGCAGGATGTGTTTCTCTTCCCAGTTTTGGAGAGCAAACTCTTTTCCCTCCAGTTGTGGTTTGGAAGGTATTGATGGTTTCATGGTGTTTCCCAGCTGCTCTGAAGTGTCCGTTTCCTGTAGACCTGAAGTAATAGGTTTCTTTAGCTGTTGGTTGAGTTCCAGTGTTGTATATATTGTGGATCATGTTCGGAACCGAAATCCTACAGCTTGCAGGAGGCTGATACTGTGGTTTAATAGAGTAATGGCTGTTGTAATGGGAAGAACTCACTCTGAACTACTTCCTTGCAGGATCAACATGTGCTGCTGAAAATCACCTTCCGCTGGGGGTTTAGGTGGTGTTCCTTTGCTGAGGAGGGACAGGCCCAATTCTCTTGAGCCTCTTTGATATTCCAACAGCAGTGGGGTATTCTTTGCATGGGAAGGACTTCTACAAAGTGATCCTTGCTGGGGTTTGGCTGTTGAGCTTCCTGTACCCCCCGTGTTGATGGTTCTGTTCCCTTGGTAGCTCCAGGGGCTGTCCTTTCACTGGGCAGCAACTGGGAAGTGACCAAAGCAATGCAGAGCTATGGAGAGGAGGGAGGGTGGGGAGCTCTGGGTGTGAGAGCCATGATGACAGTGGGGAAGGAAGAAGCTGCAGATGATGTAACCTCTGTGGGAGGAGAGCACCACAGCTGAGGTTTAAGACTTGAGAGTAGCAATGAAGCAATAGCCCCTGGTGCTGCAGCCTGGATGGGAAGGTACTGAGGTAGGTGTGAAGCGCAGGCTGTGTTACACAGGTGAGCTCCACGAAGGACTTCAATAATGGAAACTCCTCTTTCTTGTGCTGGGAACTCCTAAATCCAATGGAAAAAGAGAGGTTTGAAGGCCATTAACCCACAGCCTTCACCAGGTAACAAAATGAAGCGTGCTGGCAACACATAGACCTTGCAGAGGCGAGTGTGTTGGCAGCTTTAGGAGCAGCCTTACCTGGGGACTGGCAGCGAGGGCAGACTTTGACCCAAGGACTCTGTGGGCAGGAGATAAGAGCCACCAGGCAGTGGCTTGCAGCTTTTGAGTTCTGTTACTGCCATGCCTGGGTCTCCTTAATTCCATTCTGGGATGGTTGTATTAGCAGAGGACTTCTCAACACCCCCAAAACTGCTGGGTTTGCTGCTGTACCGTATTCCAGCCCTTCCAAGGACAAATAAGCTTCCCTGGCATGAGCATTCCTTGAAGGAACAGGCAAGAACTTCTCTCTGTGTTGCTTTGAGTGCTGCATCTCACTGTAGACCCTTAGAGGTGACCGTGACAAGGAGCCTGGGGTATTGTCACAGCTTGGTGCTCTAGCCTTGTGAAAGGGAGTTCTTCCCATAGGAACACAGCTGAGGCTCAAAACCACTCTATTAAATCACTCGGCAGTCTGGAGATCATCAGCTTCAGAATGATGTTTATAGATGGGATTAGAATGGGGGAAGGCAGATAGCCTAACACAGAACACTGCAATGGGCCTTGGTGTCCCAGTGAAACACAGCACAAAGCGGTTGGGTTCATATCCCCAAGTGTGGAGGCTCTTCTAAGGCAAGCCTGGAAGTTGCCAGTGCGACAGGGAAGGGTCTGCTCTTGCCTCTAAGGAGAGGAATGAGATGTATTCAAGTTCTTTGCCTGCATCAGATGAGCATCCTCTAACAGGACCCAAAGCTCACAGCATTTCCACCCTCAGGAGGACACGAAGCAGCATTATCCAAGCACCGTGTAACATTAGCAGGGTTACTCTTAACTCTCTATAGTTTCCTTATCTTAGAATTTCTCTTTCAAGTTGATTTTTGCTTTTCATATAGTTCTGGTGTGGCCTCGCCAAAGGCTGGGTCCTGGTGTGATGTACTTCGACAGATCCCTTATTGAACATCCTGGTGCTTCATGCTAAGCGAAGGGGATGGTCTTACTTTCATTGTATTTGGGTAAAAGAACGTGATTTACTTCCTATTCAAAGCATTCCAAACCTGCGACATTGAAAGTAATTCTAAGCTCTGTTAAACTCTGCCTGCTTTGGCTCTGGCCGTCAGCAGTGGATGTACCAGCCTGACCAAAGCAGCTTGTCATGATAAAGTTAGGGGGTTTTTAAGTACCCAGAACAAAAAGAAGATTGAACCTGCTTTCAGTGACAATAGAAGCAGCCTCGGGTGCAGTTTGTTGCTAGGGTGAGAAATCTGTTGTTTGCTCTTCAGGCTGACAGACATAAAGCACAAGTAGTTGGTGAGGAGGACAAACAGTGCCGCTTCCTCTTCCTGGAGGTGCTGGGTTTGTGTTTTGGCCTTGGTACAGAGCCCTGCTCCGGATGCTGCTCCTCAGTGCACCCTCCCCTTGCCAGCATCACTTTTGGGGTGGGTTTGTGGTCACTCCACTCAGTGAATTTTGCTGTTGTGCTGTCAAGTTGTTCCCTTGGTCACTTAAGCCCGGCACCAAAGGTGCCTCTGTGATTGTAAAGATGAGCACAAGCATCAGTGTAACCCCCAGTGTGAAGCTCGTACTCATTGCTCTCGGAACTTCAGTTTCCTTTTGCAGCCTCAGAGGAGGGAAATGCTCTCAGTGTTTTGAAAACCATTAGGTAAGGCATTGAGAGGAGGTGAGAATTGAATGTGGGCAGGGTTAGATGGAGCCTCTTATAATGAGAAGTATCTGTGGGATGTGTTAATGTCACTTCAAACCCCGACCAGAAGGGCACAATAACCCTCCTTTGTGCCCACACAAGGACAGGATAAATATCACCAAGCTGTGTTTGCTTTGGAAGGGATAAACTGACCTTGCCTGCAAGCAAACCATTGGTTCTTACCTGAAGTTCAGGTCACTTGTTATTGAACATTGGGATTATTTAGGTGCCTGCAAACGCCTTTGCTGAGCCCGTAATTGGGGTTTGGAAATCTAACTTGGATTTCATCTCATTGTCATGTTTTAATATGCAATGGAAAATGGCAAGTGTGTGTGTGTGTGTGTGTGTGTGTGTGTGACAGCTTTCTGAGCTGTAATCTGCATCAGTGATTCCAGACCTCAGGTTTTGGAGCTGGTTTGATGCTGAGGCTGTTTCCTTCGGATCCACGTAGTGTTTAAGCCCTAAAGGTTTAATGTTTGGGCTCCAGCCGGCCTAAGGGGTGCTCATCCAGTTGTGGCTTTGGCAAGGAGGTGGGGAGGAAGGGAAGAGGTTTCTGTTGTTTGAGTCGTCTTTGGGTGGGTTTTCAGCCTTGTCCAGTTTGCAGTGAGTGTGGTGTCAAGAGAACTTGGTATCTTCTGTGTGCTTGAGGGGCGAAGTGTGCTTTGTGCTTCCCTGCACCAAGCTGGAAGGGCTACAGGGAGCAGCTGGAATTCGAGCCCTGCTGTTGTGGCTTTGTAATACTTGGGCTTGTAGATCTGCAAGCACTTGGAGGTGCTTAGAACATTACTTCAGGTGTCTTGGGAAAGAAGAAAGTGGTCATTAGAAAAGCTGCTTGCAGAGATGTGTGAAAGGGGCTTAGAAGGATGCTGGAGAGGGGCCTTCATCAGGGGCTGTAGGGATAGGACAAAGGGTGATGGGTTCAGACTGAAACCGGGGAAGTTCAGGTTGGAGATAAGGAAGTTCTTCACTGTGAGGATGGTGAGGCGCTGGCACTGGGTGCCCAGGGAAGTGGTGAATGCTCCATCCCTTGTAGCGTTCAAGACCAAGTTGGATGGCATGGTCCTAGTGTGAGGCATCCCTGTCCATGGCAGGGGGGTTGGAAGCGGATAATCCTAAGGTCCTTTCCAACCCAAACCGTTCTATGATTCAGCAGTAGTCTGTAAATCCGTAACAAGGTGCTGCTGAATGAAAGGGTCGGGAACTGGTCTTCAGTGTCAGCAATTTGCTTTATTGTTATCTTGCGATTCACACTGATTTCTCCTTTCCCTTTTCCCGCCTGTAGGCCCTATGAGAAGAAGGGAAAGCTAAGGATGCTGGAGCAGAACAATGGATTTCTCTTTCTCTTTCATGCAAGGGATCATGGGAAACACAATTCAGCAACCACCTCAACTCATTGACTCGGCCAACATCCGCCAAGAGGACGCCTTCGATGGCAGCAGCGACATTGCTGAAGATGGTGGGCAGACGCCCTACGAGGCGGCGCTGCAGCAGGGCTTCCCTTACCCTGCACCCGCAGCAGAGGAGCTCCCCCCCCTTACCAACGGCTACCCCCCGACCATCAACATGTACGAGCCTCAAGCCAAATACCAGACGTACAGCCAGTACCCCAACGGTTCAGCCAACGGGTTTGGTACAGTCAGGAACTTCAGCCCCCCCGAGTATTACCAGCTGGACCACTCGAGCGCACGGCCGCACGATGTCGTGGAGAAACCTTCTCCTCCGCAGCCACCGCCGCCACCACCACCACCACCACCTTCGGTTCCAGCGGCGGTGATTCCAAAGAAGACTGGCTCCCCAGAGATCAAACTAAAAATAACCAAAACTATCCAGAACGGCAGGGAATTGTTTGAGTCCTCTCTCTGTGGGGACCTTTTAAATGAAGTACAAGCGAGTGAGTATGCTAAGGCGAAACATGAAGGGAGGAAAGAGAAAAGGAAAAAGAGTAGCAAGCATGACTCTGCCCGCTCGGAAGAGCGCAAGTCACACAAAATCCCCAAATTAGAACCAGAGGAGCAAAATGTAAGTGGAATAAGAGTTTCAGCCGTCTGTATACCTGGTACTGTTGATGGAGTAATGCGTCTTGGGCACTGTTTCTCCTTACTCTTAGTTGTGTTACCGGTGGAAAGCCATGAGGCTTTATTGTCAGATCCTCAGCTTGCCAGAACCTGTATTTCTAGGACAACTGTTTTGGTTAAAAGGCTGTATATGACATAATCGATGTTAGAAAAGGTTGTATGGTGGGTTTTAAATCCTATTTAGTGTTTTAGCATGTTTGCTGTGCTTTGGGGAGTGGTGAAGATGGAGCTTTGGGCCCAAAGCACGCAGGCTGCTGGGTTACTCGCTGGAAGGAGCATTCGGCATTGCAGCTTTGAATGAGTTTCTGAAAGATACTCTAAAATGCCATGATTATGTATGAAACCCAATGCTATAAAGCATGTGTAGAAAGCAGTATAAACCAATGGGCAAAACAAATACCAGTTGCCTTGGTAAACTCTGGGAGGTTTCACTCTTGATGCTTGTTACTGCAGTGTGGTTGTGCAAGGGGTGTTGTCTGTAGGTGGTGATTTAACTGATTCCAGGAAGCAAAGTCCTGGTGCTCTCGGTTATTCTTTCCCTTTCAGTTTTAGAAGCCACTTCATTACTTCTGCTTCCTTTTCTCTTGCTTATTCCTGCCAATCTGGGATGCTGGACTCTGTATTTCCCAGTGGAGGGGGGTGTCAGGAATGGGGAAGTTCCATATCAAGCCAGGCCAGCTTGCAGAACTTGTATCACCCTCTGATAGCTGCTGCTTCTGGTAGGTGTGGGAGCACATCGTGGCCTATGAGGATCAAGGCTTATATCTGCTTGCAGCAGGGTCATACACTTGACGTGGTGGTGGTGTTTTTAATGGAATGCACTCTGATTTCACACACACCCCATTGTCTGCAGCCTCTTCTCCCAAGTAACAAGGGATGGGACAAGAGGAAACGGCCTCAAGCTGCACCAGAGGAGGTTCAGACTGGATATGGGGAGAAAATTCCTTCACCAAAGGGGTTGTCAAGCAGCAGAACAGGCTGCCCAGGGCAGTGGTGGAGTCACCATCCCTGGAAGGATTCAACACACGTGTAGATGTGGCACTTGGGGACATGGTTTAGAAGTGGGCTTAGCAGTGCTGGGTTAATGGTTGGGCTTGATCTTAAGGGCCTTTTCCAACCTAAATGATTCTGAACTAAACCCTTGTCTCAAATTCCAAGTTCCTACTCGTATGTGCCATCATTCACCAGATAGTCTTGCTTTTGTCCCCCTTGGAGCTTCCATTTCCCTTTCAGAAGGTGGTGTTGCAGTGAGATCTTTGATGTTACTCACCCTTGTTACAGAGAGCAGATCCCTGCCACGAGCAGGAGTTTGTGCTGATGGTTTGCATTGCGAGTTACCCAGCACAGTCTCTGTTGCATCCTCCCACCATTTGGCTTTCCAGTGCACAACTTCACCTTCAGCACACACACTTTTGTCGTATTTAGTATTAATGAGATGAGACCTGTGACTTAGGATCATCTTAATGGGAGCAAACACAGCTTCAGGGACAGCTTTGGTTGTTTTACTCTTCTCTGCTCAGCATGGATGTTTCCAAGTAAGGTTGTCTCCTCCTTCTGCCACTGATCTCGGTGGAAACCCCCTGACTGTGTGAGGATGCTCACACTTGAAAGGCTGATTTGAAACGAAAACGTTATGAAGACATTAATGGACTTTAAGCTCTGAATGCTTGTTTTAAGAGCAAGCTCTCTAATTGTGTTCTGGGAGGAGCTGAAGCTTGCAGCCTGCATGGGTGAAGCTTCCACTAGAGCAAGAAAGGCAGGGGTCATTGCTGTGCTTCCTGCTGGATCAGGAAGGAAGGAATTCTGCTCAGGATACACTCATATGACTGCTTTGAACTGCTCCTTATGTCCAGACAGCTCTGAATGAGGTGCTGACCATCATTGCTCTAGATGATGCTTATGTGCTTAGTTTCTCTGAGCTGAAGCATGCTGCTTTGACTAACCTGGGGGCTCTGTTTCAATGGACTGGTTCTAATTGGGTCTCCCAGTGTAGGTGGTTTCTCACTGCGTGTGTCTGACTCCTCTTTTGGCTGCTCTTTGAGTCCTTTGACTATTGACAAAGTAAAAGCTCCCTGGCGCAGCAGATAGTTCATGTCCCACCTCTTATCTGCTCGGCTGTGGGTCACCACGCTCCCTATCACTGCTGCTGCACCGATGGCGTTGGCTTCTGCTCATGGTGATCCCTCGTTCATCACTGCCTTTTCCTGGTTGTGGGGTTTACGTTGTTGACTTTTGATCCCATGAATGACATTTGTCAGCTCTGTGCAATTCACCGTGGGTTTTACAGGTTTCGTGCTGTGTATTTCCTGTGATTTTTGTACTGTAGCTGTTGCAAAGAGCTCGCAGCCCTGGGGGTATCCTCCATTCGCTCTTCTCTCTTTCTTTGGCTTTGACTATTAATCTAGGTGGGTTTGCTGGCCCTGAGTATGTTCTTCCATCACCTATTACAGGGGTGTGTAGGTGTAATGTGAATAGTGTAGGAAGGAAGGTCCTTTTTGATTGATGCTGCTCTGGTTTGGCTTGGCCGTAAGGAGCCATCACGTTCCTGTTTGCTGGCTTCATGGCTGCCTTTCTCTCGGTGAATTACTGTTTCTGCCTGGTTTCATGATGAGCTTTGTGTGGTTTCCTGGCCCCTTACCTTGTCTGTGTTTGTTTCCCTTTTTCTCTTCATTGTTACCCATTTCCTAGAGACCAAATGAGAGGCTTAGCATGCTGCCAGAAAGACCAAGAGAAGATGCAGTGTTGGAGGAGACCCCGGTTAGTACCTCCCCTCATCACCACTTCATCAACACTTCTCCAACTTCTATTTTGGGACTGATGACAGGCCTTTAATTTGTCAGATAAATCAGTTGCCGTCTCTTTGAACCTCCTGTTAATCATGACCGCATCAAAACATCTCTCATCCTGTGTTTATTGCTTTATTTTATCCCCAAAACAACTTTCTTAATTGACTTAGGAAGCTTTTTTTGGGGTGGTGGCAGGGGGTTGCTGTGGGTGTCTCGGTTTGTCAGTGACTATCTCCTGTCAATCCTGCCTCAAAGGAATGGTTCTCTGCTGTTAGGTTATCAAACCTCAGGAATACCTAAGAGAAGAGTACATGTTCCTATGCTGCTTTGTGCGTTGAGTTGTCTTCTGTGGCTTCAAGCTTGCATTTTCTTTGTAGGTCCAGCAGTTCTTACCTTCTCTTCCAACACAAGGCCCCCATGACATCAAGTTTCAGGTTGGCGATCTGGTTTGGTCCAAGGTGGGAACATACCCGTGGTGGCCTTGCATGGTTTCGTGTGATCCACAGCTTGATGTTCATACCAAAATCAATACAAGAGGTAAGGAAGGAGGATCTTTGGCACAGCATAGCAGGTGTCTGTAGTTGCTTTATTCAAAACACCTTATACTTAAGCTCCTGTGTGGGATGAGTTCTGCTGTGTGCATGCTAAGCTGAATATCCTTGAGATGGCTAAAGCTGGTATCTATTGAATTACCTCTGCAGGTGAGGCTGTGCAAACTAGGCTTGTGAACAGACATTCTCATTTTTCACCGGGCAATGTATTTATGAGGAGACACTGATGAGTGTGAGAGCGTTCAGTGTGGGCAAGATACACTTCACATCTTAAGCTGTTCTACATCTAGGCTTATCTTACCTCTAAACTTCAGCTAGGTGCTTCCACCTGCAGGAATGTGGAGGAGGAAGGCGTAAGAGAGCAGTTCTCACTACAAGAGAGACATTGAGGTGCTTTAGCAGGGCCAGAGAAGGGCACCGGAGCTGGTGCAGGGCCTGGAGCCCAAGTGTGATGGGGAACGGCTGAGGGACCTGGGGGGTTCAGTGTGGAGAAGAGAAGGCTCAGGGGGGACCTCATCGCTCCCTACAAGTGCCTGAGAGGAGGATGGAGCCAGGAGGGGGCTGGGCTCTGCTCCCAAGGAACAAGGGATGGGACGAGAGGAAAAGGCCCCAAGCTGCACCAGGGCAGGTTTAGATGGAGCTGAGGAACAATTCCTGCCCCAAAGGGTGCTCAGGCATTGGAACAGGCTGCCCAGGGCAGGGCTGCAGGCACCGTCCCTGCAAGTGTTCACACCCCGTGGAGACGAGGCCCTCAGTGCCATGGGTCAGTGGTGTCCTTGACAGTGCTGGGAGCAGTTGGACTTGATGAGCCTAAAGCTCTTTTCCAACCTGGTTCATTCTATGCTGGTGCTAAAAGTGCTGACAAGCATTTCTCATTCCCAGGTGCCCGGGAATACCACGTCCAGTTCTTCAGCAACCAGCCGGAGCGGGCATGGGTGCACGAGAAGCGGGTTCGGGAGTACAAAGGCCACAAGCAGTACGAGCAGTTACTGGCTGAGGCTGCTAAACAGGCCAGCAACCACTCCGAGAAACAGAAGGTACGAGGAGCATCCTTTGTGCAGGGGGTTACCTGCAGTGTGTGTTAGTGAAACCCCTGTGGGGCAGTCAACGTATAGGCTAAGCAGAATATTGACGTGGAAGGAAAAGAGTGTTTATAGAGAAATAAGGAGGATTTAAAAAGTAGAGAAATAAGGATTAATTCTGTCTCTCCTAGCAGGCTTGAATACTGCCTGTTCTTGTCTTTAGTGAAGCTGTAACTTGGGGCAAGCACTTTTGTGATGATGATAACAATCCAGCTCGAGTGTCTGCTGGTACTCTGAGCAGGGGATTCGCTGTCTACCTTTATACCCTCTAAATGGAGAGCAAACTTACAGCTGCTGCCTGAGAGGTGTGGAGAACCTCAGGACTGCATTTTAAGTGCTATCTGTGGCCCGGTCTTCAGTGTAATTAGCTGCTTGTCTTTGTTCCTTAAGATTCGCAAACCAAGGCCGCAAAGGGAGCGTGCTCAGTGGGATATTGGTATTGCCCATGCTGAGAAAGCCTTGAAAATGACTCGGGAAGAAAGGATAGAACAATACACCTTCATTTATATAGACAAAGAGCCAGAGGAGGCTTTGTCAAAAGCCAAAAAGACTGCTGCTGCTAAATCAGAGACCAAGAAGAACCGGCGACCCAAGCCAGCGCTGAGCACCCAGCCTGACCACACCACTGGGGCAGCAGCATCGCCTTCGAGCGCTGAGGGGCGGAGGCAAAGCCAGCGGAGGCAGTCGAGTGTGGAGGAAGAGGAGGCTCCTCCGGTGAAAATCGCCTGGAAAACGGCTGCAGCCAGGAAATCCTTACCAGCTTCCATCACCATGCACAACCTGGACCTCCAAAAGTGTAACATGTCTCCAGTTGTTAAAATTGAACAGGTTTTTGCCCTTCAGAATGCTGCTGGGGATGGAAAGCTCATCGATCAGTTTGTTTATTCCACTAAGGTACGTACTTCGGGTAGCAACTCCTCTTCTGTTCGCAAGTGACCCCAAATCTGTCTCATTGGGGAGCTTAAACCTCAAAGCTTTCACTGTACACGTTCCTTGCATTGGAGGGGTTACATCTGGCAACAGATGTGATGACAGCATCTTGTAGTGCATGAACTCTTCATTCCAGTGCATCCAAACGTTGCTGGCAGTAACTCTTCTGGCCGGTGGCAGCTCCCTACAGATGGCCACATCTCTGCTCATAACACATTCAAAAGCTGTGGAATTGCAGTAATTCTCTGTAAACCTTAAACCGGTGGATTTGGGGGAACCAAAGCTGTTCATAATGTACTAAAGAAAGCAATAACTACGTTTTGGATAACTGACTTCTAAATGAGTTCTGCCTCCTGGCTTCCTTCAGGTGCACAGCAGCTTCTCACAGTCAGTGTAAGGAAAAGGTTTAGGACTATTTCTCTGCCTCCTTCTTCTGCCTCTCTCCCTGGAGGGTATTTATTTCATCCTAAGCATTATAGAGAAGGTAATGTTTAGAAAAGTCCTTGGGTTCTTTGTTTTGTTCTCTTGTAGGGAAGGGGAGATTGAGGAATGGAAGCTCTGCAGGGAAGCAGCTCAGTGGTAGACACCATCATGTGCATGGGTCGAATACACCCATACACGTTCTGCGGCTTAGGAGTGGGTCAGTGTGCCTGCGAGCAACAGCAAGTGTAGAAACAGGCTAAGACAACCTCTTCTCTTCTTTCTCTTTTCAAGGGAGTTGGTAGCAAACCTGAAATAAGTGTCAAGGGACAAGAGAAGCTGAATTCTTCATTGAATCAGAGAAACGAGAAAGCAGCGGTGCAGAGCGCGTCCTCTCCTGAAACAACTTCTGGGTCCACAGGTAGGCAGAGCTGCAGCATCCTTGAGCGCTTTATTATGTCGATTCAAACAGCAACCCTGGCATTTCTCAGGAGTTAATAATGCTTATTAACATCTCTCTGTTTAATGGTTGTGACAGGCATGGCTGATGCAGCACACGGGGAGCCCAGGTGATCCCAGAAACACGGGATGCTGCTGGGGTGGGATTCACTGGGATTTGAACTTCTCGTGTCTGCAACTCACAGTCAACTATTTAGGGGGATGGATGCCTTGCGGAGGTGGTTTAGAAGACAATGTAGTGGCTGTGTGTTAACAGGGTGTTGTGATGGCTTTTGGCACCAAATGGGACATACAGCAGCTGGGATCAAAGGAGGAGACTCTGGAAGTGGCGTAGTTGAGTGAGGACGGCTCCGAAGCAGGATGGGGACTTTGCTAGGCTTTGAGTTCCTGCCTCTGTACAGGAGAGTGACTGTTTTAAACTGCTTCAGCTAACTCCATCAGCAGAATGAGATGATCTTTGCCTTCTGAAGGCAGTTAGGGGCCCAGCATAAAGCACCGAGTCATGTCTGAGTGTGAACCACCCCTGAAGCAAATAATGGAGCTTGAGACTGAAAAGGGAACGCCTGAAACAAGCTATTTGAAGTTTAATTTGTAGTACAGTGGTAGAGAAGAAGGAGAAAGATGAATGGGATGAGTGCTTTCTGGGCTTGGAACAGAAAACCAGTGTTTTTAGTGTTTGATCTTGAGCAATAGCTAATGGGAATGCTTCCAAAGGGACTGAGCTTTTCCCTACGAGCAGACATTTGTCTGCAGTGTCCTCTCATCATCCCCAAGAGGAGCCGGATGCCCTTTGGTGAGGGGATGGAAGTTCCTAAAAAGACACTGTTTGGAGTTATCTTAAACCAAGAGCTTTTCAAGTTCCTCCAATCTTTGCAGTGACTTCTGTTTTCCAACCACAGATGTTGGCCAGGCCATATGAAATCCCCATTAACTACTGCACCTTTGTTACCGGGCTTGCAATCCTGTGCTTGCCTCCGACATGCTCAGGTTTACTTTGGGTATGGAAACGTAAAGTTGAGGTTGCAGCAGAACACTGGCGTTTTCTCTCATCTCCCAGGATGTACAAATGCTCATGGGGTGGAAGCAGAAGAAGGTGGAAAACTCCTTACAATGCACAGAAAACCCCACAACCTTTTCCTCTTGGCCTTTGCCAAGTGTCAGCTCTGCTTTATCCATTTGTTTGGTTACTTCTCCCTTCCCAAACAGAACGTAAATGAGATTCCAAGTCAGAAACCTCAGGGATCAACGTATGTGAGATCCCTGTCCACTGCAAACACGCTTCAGTGTCTGTACTTGCGCAGGGTTAGGTAGGCTGGGAAGCTTAGTTACAAAGATGCTCCTGAGGCATAAAAATGCTCATCCCATTGAGCAAGGTGAATTTTCATTGGGGTTTTTCCTTTTGAAAGGCTTCTAGCAGTGTCTGTTTAAAGCCTGTCTCTCTAGATCGTGCATCTCCTAACAAGAAGACACAGCTTTACAACCTCTAACAGGGTATCTGTCAGCACAGGGAGCTAATTCCCAGTCCCAGGAGTTTGCGTTTTTGTTTGGAAGGACACAAAGTATTGTCCATTCCCGTCTTCTTTAGGTGCAGCACCCAAACTGAAAGCCCAGGTCATGCTCCCCAGCAGATCACTGTAGATCTTCAGATCCCAGTTTTGCATCAGTGCAGCTCCGAGCTTGGTTTCAGGAGCTGTGCGTGGTGTCCATGCTGGGTCCGTGTTTCTCTGTACACCCTTTGTGGAGGTCCTGTAGCATAGGAAGGTCTTCTGGTTTCACCAAGCTTAGTAGCTCCTCCTCCATCTCTTGAGCTATCACGTTAATCTGAGTTTGATTCCTGTAGTAGTATCTCCAAAGACTCTGTTTGCACTTTAATGATGGTACCACACCATGATCACTGCTTCTGCTTGTGCTGAGCTTTCCCTCCCCTCGCAGTCTTTAGCAGGTCTCATTGACAGCACATGTTACAGCATCGTTCTTGCTTCATGTTCTTGTGCCAGCCAGTGGAGCAGTTGCACAGAGCTGAAGCTGGGGTTGGCATCTTCACTTGGGAGCTCGGTTCAGCTCAAGAAGTTGGGGGTGATACCTTCCTATCAACACCAAACGTGGACCATTTGGTTACAGATAAGCCAAAGCAAAGACTGTGCTGGAGGTGCTGTTTGCCCCCAGCTGACCCCAGCTTTTTGTTCCGCTCCGTTACTGGTGTCTGTTCTCGGAAGCTCCTCTCCCTGTCTCTGGAATCAGAAGGTGTTGCCTGCAGCCACAGCACCAGCTGGCAAATAGCTTGGAACTGAATGTAAAAATAAAGCATTCAAAAGAGGAACAAGTCTTGGTTTCGTTACTTTCTCGGTTGGGTTGGTGTGCACCAGCTCGCTGTGCCTCGGGAATCCAAGGAATTGTGTAATGGAGACCTTTTTCCTTCTTCAGGTTCTGTAGAAAAGAAGCAACAGAGAAGATCGATTCGAACCCGCTCAGAGTCTGAGAAATCCACTGAAGTTGTGCCAAAGAAGAAGATCAAAAAGGAGCAGGTTGGCTTCCTCCATGTAGAGAGTTAAAATATATTGTATTCATAAATGTTGTGGCTTATATTGGTGCCTTTTCATTTTTCTCCATTTTTCCCCCATCGGGTTTCGTTTTGGACTATCCTTCATGAAATCCCCTTGTCAATACCATTGCTGTGACTCTGCTACTGGCATCTTACAGTATCAGTCAGGCTATGGAAATGGGAACTCACTGATGCAAGACTCCTAAGAACCTGCCATGTTTCCTTTGCGATTCCTGTTCTGAGCAAAAAATGGTTTGGTTTCAGTGATTTCTCTTTGATGGAATTGCCACCAGGTTCCTTCCTTTTGCTCTCCATTCAGCTGCTGGTTTGTATTGAGGTTTTGTTTTTCCAATGAAGTTAGACTGTTTTAATCTGACCGCTTTTGAGAATGGACTTTTAGGAATGATTTCACTTAAAAGATGCATAGTCAGACTTTCACGTTGGCAGACATCAGCAAAACACATCTCCTGGGATATACGTTTCCTTTCCTTAAGTAGATCTCACATGTACAGGGCATTCCTTTAATCCGGATGTCAGACAGACAAATGTTGTTGCTTTCAAACCTATCACACAATTCTGCATGGAATGAGCAGGGAAGTTCAGTGGATGGACGTTGCTCTTAAACCAGAACACACGTTTTAAGCACGTTGCTCAAAGTTGTTGGTTCTTTTCCTTCCGTGGTCGATTCTCCTTCTCCACTTGAAACCTGGGAATTTGGGACCCAACTGTTTGATCGTAGAGCTTTTACCAGTGAGACCTTTAAAAAAGGGACAGTCAGGCTAAAGATTTCTATGGGAAGGGGGAAAATGATCTTTATCTCTTTAATTTATTCTTTGCCCTTTGCGCTTTGTTTTGCACTTCATTCCCTTCCACGACTGAAAGTGGACCCAGTTTTTCCTCTCTTTTTCCATACGTTCTTTGGGTGCCATAGCGTTTCCATCTGTGTTCAGCAGAAGAATGCTCCAGCTCGAGACAGTTTCTAGCTGAAACTTGGAAGCAACTTCACCGTTGGGCATGAGACGCCCAACGTAGCCCCATGAGCCTCATAGAGGGGTGCCTCGGCCTCCCTCCCATCACATGAGTTTTTATGTGCGTAAGCGTTTCTTGAGTGAACAAAGGTAGAAGAACCAACAATATGAACTTCATGGGTCCCAGTTAGCTCGGTGTGCTCCTATTCCCCAGCTAACTACGACTATGACCATTAAAGTGCTTTTCTCAGGAAAAGTATATGGCTAAAAGTTAAACCCAGATGCACTGTAATGCGCATAACCTTGAATGTATTAAGTTATATTAAAGAAAGAGGCAATACCTTACTAACTTCTCACAATTCTGCAACAATATTTGTTACCCAAAGTCAAGTTTCCTTGCAACTGATTCCCAAATTAGTCTGCAACAACTCGGTATAAAATCATAACTGGAACGAGTACAATTAATGGGAAAAACCAAATGTTCATGCTACTGTTACAGTGACCAGTGGAGAAATAAAAGTGATTGTTTAGATTTTCTATTTGTATTACGAAATGTATCCTATACAAATCCTTCTATTGTATGTTTTTACCTTTTATTGTACAACAAAATAAAATATTTTTTAAAAAAAGTAGAGGATAATCCTTAACTATTTCCGAAATGTCTTCCTCCCTGCCGATGTAACCCCATGGTAAAGCCATAACCTCTAATTCTTAACCTTAAAACCAGGCTTTTAGGCTACAGCTTTCTTCTATAGTTACGATGCAGTCGCCAAATTCTCTCCGTGCTCCATGTTCATTGGCAGAACAGTTTGGAAAGGGGCCCTTCTGCTCTAGGCTCAGAGCTCCAAGTGCTTTGTGAGGTTGTAAACTACGGAGCGGATGCTGGCATTGAGCTGTATAGAGCCCTGCACAGTGCCCAGTGCCTTGGCTGGGCCTTGCAGTGCTCTATATGGAGCAGGAGCCTGCTCCGGAGCGTGCAGGCTTGCTGGAAGCACCCCAAGATGATGCATTCAGTGTCTCCCTAACCCAGTGAATGCCCGTTGAGGGGAACTTGTGCTCACACAGGTCTGGGATTCTACAGAGCATCAGGGTTTGCTGCCAACACGAACCCCGTCCCGCCCGTGGACACGGATAAAGCTTTCCTGTCACCTTCATGCCCCAAGGGAGTGATTGGAAAGGACCTTGCTAGTGACCATGTGGCTGCCTTGTCTCCCAGTAGCCAGCTAGGATTAAAGCCAATGGGACAAGAAGGCTCCTGCTGGGAAGGGGATGGCAGCCTGCACCTGAGTTCAGAGATGCTAATCGCTTAAACTGCAATGTTTTCTTTTTAATACTAGGGAGAAAACTTCCTGTGGTTTTAACTCTGGATTTTCCTATTCAAACAGGTTGAAATGGTTCCCCTGACAGCAGTGAAGACAGGATTGCAGAAAGGTGAGTGACAGCCGAAAAGAAACTGTATTTACGCTTCCGGCTCCATCCCACTTGGGCAGTGGGGTTTGCTCTGTGTGAACGGCAGAGGTTGGAATGCTTTGTGGTGATGAGCTGATGGATGCTGAACTTTGTTCTCTTGTGAGGGTTTGCTGGGTTGGTTTTTGTCGGGTGGTGGTAGCTGGAAGGATGGTGTTTGTTAACATGGTGTGAGCGCATAAGTACTCGAGAAGAAGTCGTCTTTGCTTAGCTGCATTTGAAAGCTGAACAATGAAGAGGAAGGGTTTGTCCTCTGTCATAGGCAATGTAGTAGTTGCTCTGCTGAGTCAGCATGTTCAGAAGGTTATCAAGAGGTCTAAGGAGGTTTTCAGTTGTTAGCTCTTCAGGGAGAGCCAAAGTAGTATCACAATTAAGGCTGCAAATACAATCCGATTCCAAGCTTTCCTCTTTTCCTTTATGAAGCTTAAGAGCACAGATTAAAGCTAATCTCAGTGTGTTGTGTTAAGGTGCCAGCGAGATTTCAGATTCTTGCAAGCCTTTGAAGAAGAGGAGTCGAGCCTCAACCGACGTGGAGCTGACCAGCTCTGCTTACAGGGACACGTCTGACTCCGACTCCAGGGGACTCAATGACTTACAGGTAAATGCACATTGTTGCTCACAGGGCTTTGCTCATTTCATCTCTGTAACAGGCGTTTGGGTTGTGTATTCCTGGAGGTGTGAACGCCGTTTTCTACTCATTTCATGTCTCTGATTGACTGAGAAATAAAGCCTGGTCTTTTTCTTTCTAATCCCCTCCATTACGTTGATATAAAGGAAGATAGAATCTATCTTTACAAATGTTCCTGTTTCTTTGACAAAGCACAGGGTTAGATCACTGCTCTGGCTTGCTTTTGGGATTCTTTGGGGATGCTGATGGTCTGTGGCATAAAACTGGGAAAAGTAGGACCCCAATACCTTTATGGTTGGTTGTACAGGTAAAAGCAGCGCTGCTTGGGTCATTCCTATGAAGTTCAGCAGCGTTCAGGGACCTTTTGCATCTCTTGATGTATGGACTGATCTTTTTAATCTGTGGTGACTTAAATGCTCTTTCACGATGGGCTTGTCCTTTGGAAGTGTCTTGTTTGAGTGCCTGGGATGTCTCCTCTCTGTAGGGTAGTTTTGGGAAGCGATCAGACAGCCCCTCGGCCACTGCGGATGCTGATGCCTCTGATGTGCAGTCAGTGGACTCCAGCCTGTCCAGGAGAGGGACTGGGACAAACAAAAAGGACACTGTTTGTCAGGTAAATGATGGGACTGTAAGGAACTGATGTACCAAAGCTCTGTCATCTGTTTCTGTTGGTTTGAGCTCATAAGACTTCAAATTACACCACTTTATTTTAACCATGTCTCATAACTCAGCATCTCAGACAAAACATCAAGGCTTTTAGGAGTTTTCATAAGGCCTCCTGCTTGCTAGAAGCCTCAAAAGCTAGAAAGTGCTCTCCAGCCCATTCATGTAGCAGAAGTAGATGCCATTTTCTGCTCTGTGGTCTTTCAGGCTGGGACAGAGTGAGAATTTTCCAGTATTTTGGGAGAAAATCCTGGACTCTCCTGGCTAGTTTCCTGGTCACTTGTAAGGGAAGAAGCTGCTCTTGCTGCTCCGGGCTCCTGCTCTGTCCCTCCTAGCTCTGCCCATACTCATACTACTACAAGAGCAGGATGCACCAAATACTGGCGTTGCCCTCAACCCAAGCTGGCCAGGTCTGTGTGGGGTGCAGAGCAGTTTGCTCACCTCACTTTAGCTCAGAGGGACTTCAGCCTAGTCTTTGTTAAGCCCTGGTAGCCTTACATGGAACAGTAGGGACCTGCTGAGCTGCTTGTCTGCTTGTTCCAGATCTGTGAGAGCTCCGGCGAGGCTCTGGTGTCCTGCGAGGGCGAGTGTTGCAGCGTCTTCCACATGGAATGTCTTGGCCTGAAGTCGATGCCGGAGGAGAAGTTCATCTGCGCTGAGTGTAAAAACGGTGAGTGTTTTCCCATGTTTGGGAAGTGGGGAGGGAGCTCCCTCTGCTAAGGAGCTGTTCTCAGGTCGGAGATGCCAGAAGTGATGAGTTCCATGGGTTTGGAGGGGGTTTGGTTGAGTTATTCTGTGGAGTTCTTTACTGTGAGGGTGCTGAGGTGCTGGCAGTGGTAAATGCTCCATCCCAGGCAGTGTTCAAGGCCAGGTTGGGTGCCATGGTCTAGTGTGAGGCATCCCTGCCCATGGCAGGGGGTTGGAACTGGATGATCTTAAGGCCCTATCCAACCCAAACCATTCTAGGGTTCTATGATCCTACTTTTTCAACCTCTGAGGCCAGATTCTCCTTTTCCAGCTGGGAAGAAGAAAAGGCAAGTACTACTGGTAAGGAAAGAGAACTGCTTAGAGGTTTATTCAGAATGAGGGACTTTTATGTTAGCAGTTGCCCCTTCAGGTTGGCAGTTGCCCCTTCAGGTTGGCAGTTGCCCCTTCAGGTTGGCAGTTGCCCCTTCAGGTTGGCAGTTGCCCCTTCATGTTGGCAGTTGCCCCTTCAGGTTGGCAGTTGCCCCTTCATGTTGGCAGTTGCCCCTTCAGGTTGGCAGTTGCATCTTCACTGTGTATTAGAGCAACTCCAGCGTTTGAAGGGAAGGAGCCCGTGTTGCTCAAACCCCTGTAACTGTTCACAACGTCCGTATCACAAAGAATCGCCCGTTACAGTTGGGATTGTTCCTTATTCCTTCTCTTCCCAGGAGAACACACGTGCTTTTCCTGCAAGCTCCCTGGCAAGGACGTGAAGCGCTGCTCGGTCAACACGTGTGGCAAGTTCTACCACGAGGCCTGTGTTCGGAAGTTCGCCACGGCTCTCTTTGAGTCCCGGGGCTTCCGCTGCCCGCAGCACTGCTGCACCGCCTGCTCCATGGATAAGGATATTCATAAAGCAAGCAAAGGTGAGAGGAGAAGTGGCTTTGAGCAGCGGGAGGAAGCTCCGACGCGTCGTCGTGAAGATGAACGCGACTTTAGCCTTAGGAATGCAGTTGGAGGAGTGAGGGGTTTCCTTCTTAACTGCAGGCTGTCTGGGTGGGAAATCGGCTCAAGACCTGGATCTGCAACCCAAGTCATCTGCTGTTGCTGGGTTTAATGGAGGTGAAGGATCTGTAGTGCAAGGCCAAGGAATGCTGTTTGTTAGAAGATACTTGGGAGTGGCTTTTAGAACAATTCTTTGCCCAGCGAAAAAGAATCCTTGTAGAAATTAACCCAAAATACTTCCAAACAGGCTCTAGAATGACTAAAACCGTGTGTTTTTTTCTTAACAGAGTCTTAAAGTTGAGTTAACTTTGTGAAGCTTTTAAAGATGTAAATGTTTCCTTTTAATCCAGTCCTTCTGGGTGGAATCAAAGCAGCCTTGCAGCTCTCTGGTGTCTTCTGCCCTAGCCTGACTCCAGGGTGACACGGTGCATTTCTCTATATTGAACAGGTCGCATGGTGAGATGTTTCAGATGTCCCATTGCCTATCACTCAGGAGATGGCTGTATTGCTGCAGGAAGCTTGTTTGTGTCATCCCACATTCTCATCTGTAGTAACCATTCCAAAAGGAATCACTCCTCATCAGCTGTAAATGTAGGCTTTTGTTTCGTTTGTGCAAGAGGTGAGCACACTTGTTTTCTTCCCCCCCCCCCCCCCTTGTTTTATAGTTCTGTGGTCACTTTGGGCAGTTTAGTGATAAAAAGAATGTGTTTCCTAAAGCCCCCTTCCCATAGGATGCTCTGGGGTTCCAATGCTGCCTGGGATTGTCTCTTTGTTGCTCTCGTGAGCCTTCACTTGCTGATATTTGCTGGTCAGAAGCAGTGGGAGCTCCTCAGGAGCCTGCTTGTTTTGCCAGTAGGAAAGAGTGGATGGGAAGCCCCCAGTTCCAGCCGTTGCATGCTGAGGATGGATGCTGTGTGGTTACTCACTGTCTGTTGGGCAAAAGGGGGTCCTTTTACCAATCCCAAACTTAACCCTGTTTAAATTAAGGCTATAAGGTAGGGTTTCCTCATACTAGAACAAAAATCATCTCAGTTTATAACTTACCATCCCATTTGAGCACTCTGAAAGGGGAACATTTGCAGCGCTGCATGGGCAGGTTTCATTGCTAGAGTTTTCCATATGCCAAAATTCTTTTATTTGACTTTTCTTTTCCCTTTTTTCGTCTTTATTTTTGACCCACTTGTTCCTTCCATGGCTCTGAAGTCACCACTCTTCTGCAGGGAGCAGGTTGAGAGGTTTGAATAGCAATGGCTCCTGTACAGTACTGCAGGGGTCTGTTGGCTGCGTTCTTCTCAGCAGCTTTGAAAGTCACTGATAAGGAAGTGAAAAGGAGGTGGATGCTGAAGATCCTGGGTTTCACTTGTGTTCAGTCACTTGGAGGGTTAGGATGGGACAGAGCGCCTTCAGTTTGCAAGAGCAGATAGTAATGAAGATCTTTGGATAGGAAGGAAAAGGTGGTGCCGGAATAATTCCCTTTCTCCCTCTCTCCTTTCTTCCCCTTTCCTCATTTCCAAGTAATTTAGGAGTCATTATTTTAAATGTATCTGTATAATCCAGAAGCTAAGAGAGAAACAGGCAGTTATAGAATGAGGAAAAGCTCCTCTGAATGTATGAAAGGCTGGTGACCACACAGTTCAGTGTTCCTCCTTTTGTGGGCTTATTCAAACATCTGGGGCTCACCCCAAAGCAGGATGGGCAGGAATGGGAATCACCCCAGCACTGCATGAAGGTACACGTGCAGATTTGATGGGGTGTGTGTCTTTATGCCCTTTGGTTTTAGGTTTGAGGTAGCTTTATATCGGGTGTGTGTTTAACTTTGGTTGATGGTATTATTACACCTACAAATGCCCAGGCTGAATCACTGTCTGGAGTCAGTGCGGTATCAGGATCAGAGATAGGTTTATGACAGAAGACTTTCTGTGCCTGGTTTGAATATCAGCTTAGAAATGTCTCTTGGCAAGGTCCAGCATGGCTTTAGTCTGCCCCTGGCAGTATGAGCAGGGGGATGATGTCTTGTCCTGCTGCTCTGCTCCTACACCAGGTAGGTCGTGGGGTCTCGGCTGACGCGGGTGTCACTGGTCTCAGTTATGAAGCTATGTTAGCACCAAGGTGTGAATGCAGAGCAATGGCAGGCTTCTGCCACTGGGCTTAGCATGACTAGTATGTTTTCTACCAATTTCAAAGCACTATGAAGCTGTAGTACCAAAATACATTGCATGATACTAACCAGCTAAACACATCTCTTTGAGGTTGTACTTCATTACACCTGAGGCCAGCTACTAGAGATGCCAGAAGCCAACTTGAGATCCAAACACCAAAGAGGAACCCACTTAGATTATACATCTGCAGTACTTTGTTACAGATACATCTGAAGGGGAACCTTCTGGGGGACTTTTACTCTAAGTTTTGGCTGCTTACTCTGTGACACAAAGGTGTAAAATCAGTGCCTCCTACTTCTCTTTGGTAGAACCTATTGAAAAGCTTTATGCAGTACCTGCTGTTTGGCCACCTTATATATATCTATATATATCTGACTCAGGAATCAGAATGTAAAATTCCAAAGCTCAGGTACAGTAAAGGAGTCTTACACTTGCTGAAGATGCAGACCTGCATTTATTCTAAAGAATAACTCAAGTGCAGAAGAATGCTCATGCTTTCTTCTTTGTTTTCTCTTTCATTTGCCACTGCTTCAGTGATTCTGTTTGTCCCTGAGCCTGCCTTCATCAGAGCTGAAACTACACAAATCTCTTTTCTCCTGGCAATGGAAGTAACCTCTGATCCCCAGCAGGTGGAATTTCCTGCCCTGTGTCTTCACCCAGTCTTAGTTACTAGAGCTTGAAACGTGACAAATCACTGCCACTGACTGAATCCTCTGTATTTTATAGCAACTCCCTACCTGTTTGTCTAGAACATTCTATGAGGTTTGTTACTATTGGGTGTAGCTGGGCTCAGGAGCCGGTGTGCTGTGCCCAAGAATGACTGGGGGAGGTTTACATTTAGCAAACCCCCTTTGTGGGTTGAGTTGGGTCCTGTCTAATCAGATGTGGTCAGCATGAAGGCAGGAGCTCAGAAAGGCATGAGGAATGCAGGGCTTTAGAAGCACTTGGGCATCTCTATGGAAGAATGGTAGTTTAATTAGCTTTACTTGATATCTGAAGGAGATTTAAGCGTTACTGAAGGGAGGGAATCTACACAATACACAAACTTGCTTATCGAGGCGCTTGAAATGTGGTGTATCTTGAGACTGCTTGTTCCCTTCCTTCATTGAGCACATCCTAGTTCACCTGATGGCATGTGTGGGTCAGGCTTGTTTGGGACTCCTCCTATGGACATGTTCCAGGTAGGCTGATGCCATTCTCCCCTCCAGCAATTTTTAGGCACCCCATTCCCAAAGCTTTTCTACATCACCCAGCCCTGGTGCATCCCACAAGAGGAAGAACCAGTGGCTTGGCTCGGTCGCTCGTCTTTCCTGCTTCTTTGGCAATCAGTGCCTCTGCTCTTCCTATGAATTACTGGCCAAGTGCTTCTGGCCTGTAGCTGAGGGCTCTGCAGAGGGATGAGGAGAAGCTGTTCTTGGTGGAGGAAGACAGAGAAATGCAGCACATCATTTGAAACACAGGCACAGAGAAGAGGGCAGGGTCACTTTGAACAGCCGGTGTAGGGCATCCCTTCTTGCCCCTCTGGTGCCTTCCAGAAGCACTGCCTTCCCTTGTCATTTTTCTCCAACGACTATGAAGGCAAAGCACTCTCATAGCTAGTAAGAGGTAGGTTTGTAATAGGTGGGACAGTGAGTTCTTGGCTTCTTGCTTTCCCAGCTTGTAGCCCCAGGTAACAGCCTGACCTTTGGTGCGGTGTCCATCACCCTCAGCTCTCCCACTGAGCTTGCTTTGATCCCTAGGGAGGGAGGGTGGATCCCACACCTTTATAATCAGTGCTTTTCTTGTGCTTGTCTCCGAGTGCACAAGTGAAGGGTTGAAATCCCTCTTAACAGCAGCTTATTCATCCTGAGTTTCCCCAGTTCAGTTGAATTCAGTCTCTGGAACACACAAACCTCTTCCTTAGCGAGGCAGCTTTCTGTCAGCTTTTTCTTTTTCTCCATTTCCTCTTTCGTTCATTCCCCCCATTATATGCATTAGAGGTGTTCATTTGCTTGGTTTTATTTTCTCCTTTATGGAATCATGGGTAGTTTCATTGCAACTCATCTCTTTCTGTTTGTTTCGTATAGGGCTGGTAGTGCAGGATCATTCAGACCCCCTGTTCAGTTCATATGCCTATAAGTCCCACTACCTACTGAATGAGTCAAATCGTGCTGAGTTGATGAAATTACCTATGATTCCTCCTCCTTCGTCAGCTTCCAAAAAGAAATGTGAGAAAGGTAACCAAAATAGTTTCTTTCTCTTTAATTTTCTTTTGCTTTTTCCTATGATTTCTCTCCCAACTCCACCCGAGGAATGTCTGCTTGTCCAGCACCACTTATTGCTTTCCAGTGAACTTCACTCATTGATTATTGTGAGCCTGTGTTCATGTTGTTGGCGATTTTGATTTCGTTTTTGATTCCAAAAGGGCTTAAAATAATTGCTGTCACTAAATTCTCCTTGGAAGAGGGACAATCCCTTTCTGTCTGACCTAGGCTGCTCCAGCTTGCAGGAAGCTATTGACACTGAACGTGAACGGGAGGCAAATAGAGCTTGATGTTGTGGCAGTGCAGTGCTTACCCAGGATGATGTGAAACAGCTTCTTAAATTGGTTTTAGGTATGGAAGAAGAGGGGGGGATGTTCTGCTTCAGACCTTCCAGGTAGCTTGTGCAGAGCCTGAGGGAAGAAAGGGGTTTTCAGGTGGAATGAGGGTGGGAACCGTGGCTGGAGGATGGCCCAAGTTGGAATTAGTGAGGTTTTGCCTGTGCATGTGTCCATTCGCCCCTGGGCTTCCCATCCCACCTCTGCTAGACTGGGACCACCGGTGCTCCTTCCCCTCCGTTGGGATGGGTGCTCGATCCCTGAAGTGAATCATAGAATCGTGGAATGGTTTGGGTTGGGAAGGACCTTGTCCTGTCCCTATATCCCTTGTATCCCAAAGCCCCCCTCTCCAGGTTTCCTGGAGCCCCTTCAGGCACTGGAGCTGCTCTAAGGTCTCCCCTTCAGGAGCCTTCTCTTCTCCAGGCTGCCCCAGCCCAGCTCTCTCAGCCTGGCTCCAGAGCAGAGCTGCTCCAGCCCTCGCAGCATCTCCGTGGCCTCCTCTGGCCTCACTCCAACAGCTCCACGTCCCTCTTGGATACCTCATGGAGATGCTGGGGCAATCCTGGAGCACCTCTGCGGACACAACTCTTGTCTGGATGAAACAGATGGAATGCTTTATTCCCCATAGAAGTTGGGTTCCCTGAGGGTGCCCCATTCCCCGCGCTGCACTTAGGTTATTTGGGACACTGCCGGATCCCTGCCAGTAGTTCCTGGAATTCCTGAAAACACAAATTATTTTGAGCCCTCTGCTTAGCTTGAGCAATATCTCACTAATGCATCCCGAGAGCAACGTGTTGGGGTTTTACTCTTGCTTAGCATTGGAAGTCTTGTGTTTGGTTTTGTTTGGTTTTTGCATCCCTTGGCATTTTCCCATCTCGGATATAACGTTGCAGTGATTTACACCGGGTCTGTATTTCCTCTGAAGCTGCCATTGGCAAAAGACTCTTTTAAACGCGAAAATTCTCTCTGATGGGTTTGGGAAGCTCCGGGAAAATCCCTAGGGTTGGATTTGCTTGTTCTTAGCAGAGGAAATACAGGATTGCTCATGCGAGTGGTTTGTTTAAGGAATGCTTTTTGTGACATGCACCAAGCGATGCGATGATACTGCTGGAAGTCTATAGGTGGCCAAGATTTTCTGGTAAAGGTTTGGAAGCTGCTATTCCCACTCCTTTGGAGCTTGTGATTGAAGATTCCTTGACATACTTGGAAGTCTCTCCCAGGTTTTTCCATCTGGGACGCGAAAACTTGTTATGGAAAATGATATCCCTCTAAAAAGATGTATATTTAATATACTTACGTCTAGAAACTATATGTGGGTCATGCATCATTATTGTATGAGCTGCTCTGTTAGTTTAGGGGTGAGCTGCCCCTCTCCACATTCAATCAAATCCCAATAGAACCCAGCCGAGTCAGTGCAAACCGGAGAAGTGAATGTGAATCCCTGCGCCTTCGGGCACCAGAGGAGCTCTGGGGACAGCTCGTGGGGGTCTCATCCTGTGTTCCGTGCTCTGCTCCTAGTGGCCAACTTCCCTTTTTGGGGGGGAAATTGCCACCCCGGTTCTCTTGGAATGTCCTTGGTACAGAAAAGCATTGCTCAACCTATAGGCTGCGGGGTTTGATGCGCACTAACTGGTGGCTGGGGCTCAGTCCTAACAATGTTGATTGGAAAAGGGTTTCTCTTCACCAATCTGGGGGGGTTCTCGTCGGTTTGGCCATCACCAAAGAAATAAAGCAAAGGTTGGGCCGTCACCAAAGACGTGGAAGCCATCTGCTCTAGGACGCGGTGCTTCCCTTGGGAATGCTGGCTTCCGAAATAGCTGCCTTTTTGGGGTGTCTGTGCTGCAGGTGAGAGCCCCAACTCGCCCATCGGTCACTGCCCAGTCCTTTTGAACCAACATTGTTACTGCGGACTTGATCCCTTTCTCTTGCCATGTTTTCCTGCGGGACAGACGGGAATGTGGAGTGGATGATTCCAAATGAGTGTCGGGGCAGGGGGGGGGGAGCAAATCCTCACTTCTATAAACCAAGCAGGCTTTCTCTGTTTAAAGGTGGAAAGCTGTTGTGCTGTGAGTCCTGCCCAGCTTCCTTTCACCCCGAGTGTCTCAACATAGAAATGCCAGAGGGATGCTGGAATTGCAATGACTGTAAAGCTGGCAAGAAGCTACGGTACAAGCAGATCGTTTGGGTCAAGCTTGGGAATTACAGGCAAGTCATTAATGCTTTGGATGGCTTTAAGGTGCTATAGGACTCCAGGAAGATGACTCACATCGGCTCAGTCCTTGTGAACGACAACTAGAAATAGAGTAATTCATCTGCTTCGTGTTGGATATTGATGTCAGCTTGACATTACATTCTCCCTCTTATTCCAGGCACACTGATGGACACTTGGTTGTGCTTATGTTTGCTCTATAGAGTGTAATAGTGATGTGGAGAACCAGGGCTGTCTTTAGAAGGAGGATGTCGTGGCTTGTGTTGGCTGTTAGTCACCCCCAGGAACACAAGCACTTTATGGGTGATCTTAGAAACCCACCCTGATGCCAGCTTTCCCAAAGTCTGGAGTAAGAACTTGTCTCGTGTTGTGCATGGTGCTCGGAGCCTCGATTGCATGCGGCAGGAATTCCTTCCTTTAGGAATGCTGGCTTTCATTTCTCAGCCCAACCTCTCAGAACCGGCTCAGAGAACTGAGGTGCTTCTTTCTCTTTGTGCTTTGCAGGTGGTGGCCAGCAGAGATCTGCAATCCCAGGTCTGTGCCTCTCAACATACAGGGCCTCAAACATGATATCGGGGACTTCCCAGTATTTTTCTTTGGTTCACATGACTACTATTGGGTACACCAGGGCAGAGTTTTCCCTTATGTTGAAGGAGATAAAAGCTTTGCTGAGGGGCAAACTAGTATTAACAAGACCTTCAAGAAAGGTAAAATCAAACAAAGTTTATAGTGGTTTATGACAAAAAAATTCCACGTGTTTGTGTCTCCATCACCACTTAACCTGCATGGGAATATTCTGTGACTAGTGTTCTGTGTTCACCTACAATGCAAGCCTTCTGTAGCTCCCTTGACTGCAGATGGAACTTGTTTCTTTCAGTGCCTACCCATTGTGTGTCGTTGTGGGCAAGTGCAATTCTTCCCCAGGCTGGGAAATGGGTAGATGGAGCTGGGGCTCTGCTGCATGGGATCATTGTTCGGTACCTGTACTGCAAAGTACCTGATGATAGCTTCATGATGTACTGCAATAACTCATTCTTAGCTTGTTGGGGTTTGTTTATGGAGTTCTGTTCCTAGCTTTTAAGAAGACAAATGAACATACATACATGTGTATTGATGCGGTTAACAGCTGCTGGTGCTAATGGCTTTCTGTTTTGAACTCCCTTGCACAGCACTTGAAGAAGCAGCAAAGCGCTTCCAGGAACTGAAAGCACAAAGAGAAAGCAAAGAGGCATTAGAAATTGAAAGGAATTCAAGGAAACCTCCGCCATATAAACACATTAAAGTGAGTTGGCTTCTTTCTTTTCCTCCTTTCAATGTGTGCTGGGGTAAGCTGGGTATTTAAATCGCTATTTGGAGGTATTCAAAGCATTATGCGCGACAATTCCAGCATAAGGAAAGTCCAAGAAATCATTTTGCTCTTCCTTTCAATAATCTTTTCTTCTGACTTACAATGGCAGAGTGTTTGTGAAAGAGCATTTACAGTTGAAGAACAGTGTCAACCTGAGGTAGAAACCGGCTGGTTGTGAGCTTGGCTTGTGTCTTAGATACCTCCCGGCTACTGACGTGTACTAACCTCTGTTAACACGGCCCTCAGCACTAGCAGGGGTGCCAACTGCTCACCCTGCCCCTTGGCAGCAGCTTTGGACACACAGGGCTTGATGTTGTGCCCTTAATGGTTTTAGTTGGAAGGAATCCCAGCGATGTACTTGGTAAACTTGGCGTGCGCTGATTTCCTCAAGCAGTGATTTCGCTGGGGGAAGACTCAGGCTGTACTGTCTGGAGTCATGAGTTTTGGTGTTCTTCACTTAAATCACTGCTGGCTTCTCTGCACAGTGTGCGTCCCTGGTTAAGTTCATGGTTGAGTGACAGGTAGTGGACAGACAGCCACTGGAATCATCTCCCTAGGGAAGTGGATTCCTCAGCACTGGACACTGTTAAGATTCAGCCGGTCAGGGTCCTGGGACATGTGGTCTAGGTCATGCTTTGCCTAGAAAGGTTGAACCAGATGATCCTTCAGGTCCTTTCCAACGGAGCAGTTACATCCGTGTTCTTTGTGCATTGCCTTCATCATCGATTCCTTTTCCTCTTTGCTCCGCAGTCCAACAAGGTGATAGGGAAGGTTCAGATTCAGGTGGCTGACCTGTCGGAGATCCCTCGCTGTAACTGCAAGCCCTCGGATGAGAACCCCTGTGGCCTGGAATCGGAGTGTTTGAACAGGATGCTGCAGTACGAGTGCCACCCCCAAGTGTGCCCTGCGGGAGAGCGATGCCAGAACCAGTGTTTCACCAAAAGACTCTACCCTGATGCTGAAATCATCAAAACTGATCGACGGGGATGGGGCCTCAGGACAAAAAGGAGCATTAAAAAGGTAGAATTACAAAGGACAAAGTCAACCTTGCCCTGAATTGAAGATAATGAAATCCAAGAGAGCTGGGAAGTGTAGGAGAGGCGAAGAGATCCTGAACTGATTCTTCTCCCATTAGAACCGACGTGGTACTGAGCTGTATGCACAGGCGGCGTGTAGGGTAACCCACAGTGCAATGCCAGGATGAAAGCTTTGTGGGTAGTCATTTAAACTGTCAATGTGCTGCTTTTATCCATTTTTACAGGGATTTATCTCCTTGGCTTTAAAGCGTAGTTTACAGTCTCTAGAAATGTGAGATAGAAGCAGTATTATGCTGCTCTTCTCATTCTGAGCAGGATTATTGCTTAGACTCACCTCTGCCTACGAGAGGGTTAAATTTCGATGCTTCCTGTGATGATTGCAGTATGGTTTTATAGGAAATGCTTTTCATCCTGTGCTGCTCCCCTTTAGGATAGGAAGGAGATGATAAACCCGTGCTTACCTTGTTCTCCTTCCCTTCCAGGGTGAATTTGTGAATGAATACGTTGGTGAGCTGATTGACGAGGAGGAGTGCAGGCTGCGCATCAAGCGCGCGCATGAGAACAGCGTGACCAACTTCTATATGTTAACTGTAACAAAGGTACACGTCACACCTTGTTCCGTACGAGCTGCTGATGGTTGAAACTAGGGGCAGAATGCTGGCAGAAGCATTGTTCCATGTTTGCTGTTACCCTCCTATCCGCACCTCAGTGCTTCCCTTTAAGGCAGTGGGTGAGGAGGTGAAACAGAGAACCTGTACCTCAGGTTGTGCCTATTTCACATTGTAGCATCGATCTTCAGGCTGTCTTTCATTAGCTCTTAAGGGAAAACTTAGCACTTGGAACCAATATATGTAATAAGTGTATTTGTGCTGCCTTGGCCATTAGTAATCAGTTGTTGTTCCACCTTTTTCTTTGTAAGTACTTGACTGTGTCTTTGTCTTTTTTGCTCTGAAGGACCGGATCATAGATGCTGGCCCAAAAGGGAATTACTCTCGGTTTATGAACCATAGTTGTAATCCAAACTGTGAAACACAGAAGTGGACGGTGAACGGGGACATTAGGGTTGGACTGTTTGCTCTTTGTGACATTCCTGCAGGTAAGGAGATGCACTGTTCTGCACCTGTACTTCTGTCTCTATGGCTATAACGGGCTGTGGTGGTTTTCCTCTTAAATTCCATAACACCAGCAACATTTATAGGCACTTTGTCATTCATTGGAGCAGAGACAAGTGAGTTCTAGGGATCTGTAGCTGGAGGTTTTGAAGCTGAAAGCTGCTGTTAGAGCTAACCGTAGGCTTTGCTGCCAAGTACAGTGTTAACTCTGGCCTGTAACTGCTTAGCACAGTACTGGTCTTTCATCAGGATTTGTCTGGGGTGATGTTATCTTTCCAGGCTCAGTGTTTCACCTGATCTCCCGTTGTGCCTGGCTCTGTGTGATAGTGGAGTCGAGGAAATCAATGCATTGTTTCCTTCCAAACATATTGCTGCTGGATCTGCAGGCTAAACCTGATGGACGCCTCCTCCCAAGCCTTGTCTTTCCTCCGTGGCTCTGTGGGTGAATTGTTTTCTCTTTGTGTTTTAGGGATGGAGTTAACCTTTAATTACAACTTGGATTGCCTGGGCAATGGGAGGACCGAGTGTCACTGCGGAGCAGAAAACTGCAGTGGTTTCCTCGGGGTGCGTCCAAAGGTACGTGGATGAACACTGAAGCTTCTCCTCCCAAATGCAGAGATCCAGTGAGAGCAGGGCAGGGAGGCTGTTGTTTGATTTAGCTCTAGTTCAGGTTGGCCAAAGAAGTGGTGAATGCTCCATCCCTGGCAGTGTTCAAGGCCAGCCTGGGTGACACGGTCTCGTGTGAGGCGTCCCTGCCCATGGCAGGGGGTTGGAACTGGATGATCTTAAGGTCCTTTCCAACCCAAACCGTTCTGTGGTTCTATGATTCTAATACTTCCCACCCTTGGCAGTCTCTAAAGGCACAGTAGTGCTGTTGTGGACTTCGTGTACCAAACTGTGTTAATTCAGACACACGCAGATGAGCCTTTCTGGCTTTTGTAGCTTAAACTCCTATTTGGGGTGGATTTAATGTAAGCAGAGTGCACGCAAATAATAACCCCAAGGGATTAATTGTAATGCAAGGGGTTTATAAAGTGACTGTATGCTGTGCTCTTTGTAATTGCCAGACAGCATTTGCAACAGCAAACGAAGAGAAGGTGAAGAATGCAAAGTTAAAGCAGAAGAAGAGGAAAATAAAAACAGAGCAGAAGCAGATGCATGAAGACAACTGCTTCCAGTGCGGCGACGGGGGAGAGCTAGTCATGTGTGACAAAAAGGACTGTCCCAAAGCATACCACCTCCTATGCCTTAACCTGACTCAACCCCCTTTCGGTAAGAGCAGTCCTGTGCTTTCCTGTTCAGCTTTCCTTCCTGCAGTGTTAGAGCTGAAATGCAGCATTCATTTAGGTTAGAAGCAGCCTATTTGCTTTGGCATACATCAGGTGGCAGTGTTCTGACATGATGGGCAGAGAGGTGTTGTAATACTTCATGTTCTCTAATGTGTTTAATTTAGCTACTGCTGAAGGATGGCACGTACCTTCTGTTTGAGTTCTCCATGTTAAGGCAGAGTTCTCTGTAGCCGGGGTTCAGGTTATTCAACAATACAACATCTTAATCCCGTGGCAGGATTTGGGAAAAGCTTTTCTCTCTTTAATCTTCCTGATTCCAAAGACTTTGATGGAAATCATTGGAAGGCCAGATTAGTCTAGGATTAAATTATCCAAGCAGCTGCCGCAAGTGAAGCTGAAGAAGCAGCAAGAAGCTTTTGGTTTCCCTTTCTCCTATGCTCAGTGCACCTCTGCAGTCCCAGAGTTGAGCACATGGTCACAGAAGGACGTGTCTGAATGGTTTGGGGATCTGGGGCTTTTATGCTCCAACGGATTTTTACCCAATTTATTCTTCTTTTAGCCATTTCTCACTTAGTTTCCAAAACTAATGCATTCAGGCTTCCATGAAACGACTTAGTTTGGAGAGACCTATCTGAGCAAGTCCAGGTCAGTAAGAGATGCTCCCAAATCAAACCAGTCTCCTTTTGCAAGGACGTTTGGTGTTTTGATGCCAGAGGAGATTGAGCTCTCTTTGTTTGGGGCTCTGGTTGTGCACATTTTGATGCTTTGAGCCAAGTGAGGCCTAAAAGGTGCACCATGTCTGTTGGACTTGAGAAGCAGAAGTGGCAACTCCAGTGAGAGCTGATTTTCCTGACCTTCCTTTGCATTCATCTGCACAGTTCCAACACGGAGTAAGGGTTAACGGCCGGTGCTGTCTCCTAAACGCACTAATCCCAGCTTCCTGTCTTCTCTTCCCTCCCCTTCCCATCCTCAGGAAAGTGGGAATGTCCGTGGCATCAGTGCGACGTCTGTAGCAACCCTGCCGTTTCCTTCTGCGAGTTCTGCCCTCACTCCTTCTGCAAAGACCACGAGCAGGGAGCGCTGGTGCCGTCGGCGCTGGACGGCCGCCCCTGCTGCTCCGCGCACGACCCCAAGTCTCCTGTGGCACCCGAGTACTGGAGCAAGATCAAGTGCAAATTGGAAGCACAGAACCCCGCTGAAGAAGCCAAGGAGTGAATTGGGTTACAAGGAGCCAAGGGAAGGGGAGAAGAGAGGGGGCAGGCAGGCGATGAACTCAAAGAGACTGCTGGGCACGTTCAGTCTTTGGCATCGTCGCGTGCGCACTGGGATCGGGACCATTTCCTCTGAGCGAGCAGAAGCAGGCGGTGGTGGTTGGGTTGTGTTGTTTGGTCTTTTCTTTTACCCTTGAATGTGCTACAGCAGCTCTTAACTGTGGGCAACCAGAGACGTCTTGGCCTCCAAAGGAGAAACCTGTTGACAGTGCAAAGAATATTCCGTTTCAAACCTGTTCTCTTGAGTGTAGAAAGCAAATCATAGCAGCATATTTATTTATTTAATTTCCAAAGGGTTTTGGAAGATCTGGCTTTGCTCAGGCTTCGTGGCTTTAGAAACAAAGCAGCAAAGCCAAGGTCACCTCTGTGTCTAGTTTACGGCAAGGACAAAGCCTCCCCACTCTGTAATGCTGAGGTGCCACACGGGCAGGTGTGGGGTTCAGAGCAGGTGGCCCTGAAATGCCTCTGTCCCAGTGTTTACTGTTATAAGGCATTTGGAGAAGGTAGGTTATGTTCATGTTAACCTCTGAATGTTGTTGTCAAGCTTTTCCAATGACAAATGGGGTGGGTGACTTCTTGGAAGTTGCTCGTAATGCCGTGATCTGGCACTGGTGGAGGAGGGCAGGAATTGCAGCTCCCTGCTGGAGCTGTAAGTGGGTGTTTGCAGGCAGGTGGAAATGCAGAAAGAGCTTAATGGCACAATGGGCATTCCATTATCCTGCCTAAGGTGGAAAACCTTCCTAGTCAGGAGAGCCTCAGCCTGCAAGCACACTGGGAACTGAAGTCTTAATCCTGCCCATGGGAGCGCTGCCATTGCCTCCTGTTAGAGGGAGGAGGAGAGATCCCTGCTCTGTGCGTAGGTATTTGTCACCTGCCAAGTCTGTGCTTGTTTCCCTGCGGTTGCGTTCGTGTGGGTCCTTCCTGCTGCCTTCCCAGCCTCCCATTAGCTTCAAATCCGAGGAGATTGGAGCACGGAAGGAATCGGACCCATGTGTGTGTTTGCTTTGACTGAATGCTTGGGTATTATTTCTGCTGAGAGAGCTTCTGGCTTTAATCCTTGTTAATGGAGCTAAGGAAAATCTCAGCACTTCAATGAACAGGGTATTTTCCGCCTGGGTCACGGGCTGCGTTCACAGCAACCAACTTGAGCCTCCTGAAACAGTTCTCCCTTGGATTTCCTCTGCTAGAGAGGCTTTCGAAGGGGCTGCTCCAGGAGGAGTAGGGTCCTTTAAGAACCTGTTCCCTTCTCTTTCATGTGCAAGGAGTCTGGAGAACTGCTTTCACCTTTGGTGAACCCTTCACCCAAGCACTGTGTGTCCCCCCTGCCCTGGTGCAGTGAGAGCGCACTTCTGACGTGTGTGCTTGAGAATGAGGTATTGAAGATAAGGAATTCATGCCAAGTGTTGCTGGCATCTGGCTGAATGAAGCCTTTGGGTTAAGAGCTGTGTCTTTAGGAAACCTCCAGAAACGTGGTGACTTCTCAGTTAAGCAAATCAAAGGCTGAAGAAGTACAGGTGAGGTGGTAGAAGGTGTCTTGCCTCTGGCTGGTGGTGTCTTAGCCCTCAGATGAGGGGTTGGAATCTGTTTGCGTGCAATCAGAAATGACAGAATACACTACAGTGCCATTAACTGAGCCAGCAGCTCCTCTCCTGAGCACCCATGGGTGCTTGGGGTGTACCTGGGAGGGGGGCAGTTCTGGTAGAGAGGCTCCTGGGCTCTGCAAAGCACTTCACGTTGCGGTCTGTACTACAGAGAACCTCAGAAACACTAACGTTGCTTGAAAGCAGTGCTCTATTTTGGTACTTTTTACACAACGAAAAGCCCTTTCCAGAAAAGGTTTCTCTTTTTCTTCCCATTTCCGGTGAGAAATGTCTCTTTTTAGGCTCTTACTGGGGGTGTTTGCCCTTTTGAGCAGTGCCAGACGTAGCTCGTGCTGCAGTAAGGCCCGATGTGTTTACTTCAGCTTATTTATTAGGCTTGATCATGTTCCGATGATGTTCTCTTGGGAATACAGAGTGTGGCTGTGGGGTGAGTGCAGTTTTCACTGGGTCAATGGTGTGAGGGCACCAGGACCCCCCTCATGAGCACTGCACATGGTGAGGAGTGGAAGGATGAGAGCCATGGACCATCCTTCACCTCGCAGGCCACACAAAGGGTCACAGAAGGCTTAAAACCATGGCAAATGCTGTGAATTGAGGGCTGCTGCTGCTCCTGTGCCATGCACTCGAGGTCTTGGTTCGTTTTGGGCTCAAACTTCTTACAGGTGCTGCTTTTTTCCGCCAAAAAACCTAAGCTTAAGGATAGCCAAAACCTGGAGCAACAGGAGACTGGGGAGCAAAGAGTCTGAACTGGATTTCATGCTGTTGGAGAGAAGGTGAATCTTTAATGTTCTGAGAGAAGAAAATGCCACACTGAAGCATCTTCTTGACCGGAGGGTTGTTCTATTTGCCAAACACAACGTTCAAACACACCTTTTAACCCCGTCTCAACAGACTGAACAGTGATAACGGCATTCCTTCGTAAGGAAGAGGTTGAATGGATGCTCTAACTGGCATCAAGGGGGAGCTGTATCCTCAACTGGGATAAGTAATATTGGGTGCTAATTTGGCTGTTTCATGCTGATGCCTGCAAGAAATCCACAGGCCTGTTGTGATTTTGGTTGAGAGCTTGAACCTGCTGTTAAAGACCCCTTTATTCCTTCACCGCAATGCGCTGTCATGCTTTTCCCTTGCTTTGTCTCCCATTCCCAAGGGAGCACCACGCTCTGGCTCCCTCTCCATCACCTGCGTGCTCCCCTTTGGCGCCGCCTCAAAGCTGCTGTGTGAAGTGAACAGGATTGTGTTGTTTACTGGGGCTTTTACTCTAGGTTGCACCTTAGCACAGACCATGGCCAAACGCTGGTTGACTCCCTACATCCATGGTGCAAGCATTTAGTTGTAGCTTTCAGGTCATTTATGTAGACTTGTCCTCTCCATAGACTGTCGAAGGCATTTGCAGCTCAGGAAGGATAACACTAAAGGCAATTTGGGGGGCAAATTCCCTTCTCTGGTCTTGGAGATACCTGTTGGAATGGAGTAGTAGGGCCGGAACGTTGGATTTTGGCCTTTCTTCGGGCGAAAACCCTTCTTTGTATCTTTCATTTCAGGATAGAATGGGAAAGACCCAATCCCTAGACGTGCTGAACAGCATCAAATCTGTATATATTGAATCTTGCCAGAACTCTGTGGGTTGGGTGGGGAGGGGGGTGTCCAGCGCTGGTACGAAGTAGTCACTTTAACATTGAAAACCTCTGCCTCATTGAATTCAGGGTTTAATGTACTTGAAGCTCTGCGGTTCCTTCCGCAGCTTTGGTTTGTTTGGTTTATTTATGCATTCTTTATGTATCCTCCATTGAGAACGTCTTTTGCCTTCCCTCAACTCCCTCCCTGCTCCCGCTGGACACTGAATCCGTGGCACATGGAAAGGGGGCCGTTTTCAGGCTCGAGAGGCGGCACCGTGGCGCTGATGCCGTTCAGCTTTCGGGTTCCCTTTGGCTTTCCCCTACCTTTGTGTAGCAAAACCCCATTTGCACTCACAGTACCCTCCTCCGCTTCGGATGGGTTCACAATGGTCCGAGCATAAAGGAAGAGGTAAAAACACCCTCACAAAATAAGGTGTTTCCTGTTATGTTCCATTCCTGAGCATCGAGCTCAGGTTTTATTACCCCGTGCGGGGCTGTGCTGTGGGGAGAGGGATGCGGAGCCTCTGTGCTCTGCACAGCAGACTCCCGTGAACTCCAAAAGGGAAATCATGTTTGACTTTGCCAAAGCCATTCGCTCCTTCACCGCCTCTGCTGTTACCAACAGGCTATAGGGAGCCATTCCCCATCTCGTCTCATTCCCGGTGTCCTTCTCAATCCAAGGGCGCGGGGCTGCCGTTGGGATCCGACCCCGTTTGCACAAGGCAGGTACGTGCAGATCCCGTTTCCATCCCCGTGTGCTCCGAGGATGCCCTTTGTAGAGTCATTATCTCCATAGCCTTTATCTGTACCAAACCTTGTAGGTCCTGTTAAGGCCATCACGCGAGTGAGTCTCTCATAGCAAAAGCATCCATAGTCACTGAAGCCGGTATCCTAAAGAGTCCTTGGGAGTCGCCTAGAAGCTCTGGACACTAAGGGAGTAGTGTTCCCTTTCCCTGGCCATGTTCCATTGGGGCATTAACTGTATTATGACTTGATGTTGCCGCATAGACTTTGAGATAGCCGATATTGGGGGGTTTTGTTGTTCGGCCTATGTCCTGCATAGTGTGAAACCTGTAAAGCTTGGTTAACCCTGTACATAGGTAGCTGACCGTCACCTAGTTATAGCGTACCTAGACTTGCCTGTAATATTCTAGCTTCTTACTTGAATGTGTGTGATGGTAGGAACCATATAATTTTTGTACATTCTATTTCCGGAGATGTTGCCTTTTTTTATTTTACAACTCCTTTGGAATTCGGATGTGGTTTTTTTGCTTCCGTGAGGATTCATTTGGGAAGGTTTTTAAATGACATTCCACTGATCTGAACTTTTGCTTGAGGTTGACTTCAATAAATCGTTCTGAATGTTCCGACGACCAAAAAGGCTTTTCCCTCCTTCTTGTCTTGGGGTGGGCAGGGGGAACGGGGCTTCACCCTGCTCCTGAGGGAGCTCCTGGTGTGGTTCCTATGGGAGCCGGTCCCCCCTGTGGCTCCTTCTTGGTTCCTATGGGAACCGTTCCCCTCAGGGCTCCCTCTTGGTTCTTATGGGATCCACTCCCCTCGAGACCCCTCTTGGTTCCTATGGGATCTGCTCCCCTCGGGGCCCCTCTTGGTTCTTATGGGATCCGCTCCCCTCGAGGCCCCTCTTGGTTCCTATAGGAACCGGTTCCTATGGGATCCACTCCCGTCAGTGCTCCCTGCTTGGTTCCTATGGGATCCGGGCCCCTCGAGGTTCCCTCTTGGTTCCTATGGGATCCGGTCCCCCCGGGGGTTCCCTCTTGGTTCCTATGGGATCCGCTCCCCTCGGTGCTCCCTGCTCGGTTCCTATGGGATCCGGACTCCTCGGGGTTCCCCCTTGGTTCCTATGGGATCCGCTCTCCTCAGGGCTCCCTCTTGGTTCCTATGGGATCCGCTCTCCTCAGGGCTCCCTCTTGGTTCCTATGGGATCCGCTCCCCTCGGTGCTCCCTGCTCGGTTCCTATGGGATCTGGACCCCTCGGGGTTCCCCCTTGGTTCCTATGGGATCCACTCCCGTCGGTGCTCCCTGCTCCGTTCCTATGGGATCCGCTCCCGTCTGGTCCCCCCTCTTGGTTCCTATAGGAACCGATCCCCTCGGTGCTCCCTGCTCCGGGATCCGCTCTCCCCAACGAGCCAAGCGGCCTCCCCGCCCCTGAGCTAGGAAGGGCCGTGCTGGGCTCCGCCCCGGGCAGGGCGGTGCGGGGCGGGCGGTGGGGCCATGCGGCGGGCGGGCTGCGGTGCGGAGCTGGCGGCCGAGGCTGCGGTGCGGGCCCTGCTGCTGGCAGCGTTCGTGTGAGTGAGAGCGGGGCACGGCGCGGGCCCTGCCCCAGCCCCAGCCCCGGCCCCGCCGCCTGAGCCCCTTTCCCGTTCCCTTCCCCGCGCAGCATCACGGAGTTCCTGCCGCCCTTCCAGCGCCTGGTGCAGCCCGAGGAGATGTGGCTCTATCGGAACCCCTACACGGAGGCGGATCGAGTGCCCGCGCTGCCCATGGCTGTGAGTTCCGCCCCTTCCTCCTTTGGGCATCCTCGTAGAGGCACGGCCTGCTCTGGGTTAAAGGGACCTTAAAGCTCATCCAGCTCCAACCCCTGCCATGGGGGCACCAGAGCAGGGTGCTCCAACCCGGCCTTGAGCGCTGCCAGGGATGGGGCAGCCACAGCTCCGTTCAACCCATCCCAGTGTCCCATCACCCTCACGGGGTGCTCTCAGTCTCCCCTCTACCTAAAGACCTCTACTATCAATACCCGTAGTTCTTTCGGGCGCTATGGGTGTCCCGGGGGGGGGATGCTGAGTGATAACCGGGTTTCTCTGCATCAGCATCCCCTGTGTTTCTCGCTGACGAGCAGTGTGGGTGCTGCTGCCGCAGAGCCGGCTTTGTGCTCTGATGGACGTGCAGCGCTGGGAGAGGGCAGGGATGCTTGCCTGGCTGTGCCGCTGTGTTGCGTTCACGGCTCACGCACGCTGACGGCCGCCTCCTCCCGCGGCAGCTCATCGCCTTCCTGTCCCCCTTGCTGCTCATCGGCCTCGCAAGGCTCTTCCTGGGCGCCGACCGGGAGGACACGCGGGAAGCCTGCCTTGGTGAGCTGCTCCTTCCCCTGCCGTGCTGGCGGAGCCAGGGCGCTCGTAGCAGGCTCCTTTGCTCTTGTGGGGCACAAGCGCTGTGCCGGTGCCTCAACGTAGAACCGCAGAATGGGTTGGGTTGGGAAGGGGCTTAAGAGCATCCAGTTCCAGCCCCTGGCCGTGGGCAGGGATGCCTTGCCCTAGACCATGTTGCCCAAGGGTCTGTACTGCCAGGGATGGAGCATTCAGCATCCTCACAGTAAAGAACTTCCTTATCTCCAACCTGAACTGCCCCTGTTTCGGTCTGAACCCATCACCCCTTGTCCTGTCCAGTCCCTGATGAAGAGCCCCGCTCCAGCATCCTCATCCAGCCCCCTTCAGACGCTGGAAGCTGCTCTGAGGTCGGGCCTCAAACAGCCTCGCACTGCGGTGGGGATGGTGCTGATGTGACCTCTCTGCTCTCTCCCAGCTGCCAGCCTTGCTCTAGCCCTGAATGGGGTCCTCACGAATGCCCTGAAGCTCATGGTGGGGAGGTGAGAAGCTGGCTCCTTCCTCATTGCGCCATGCGGGGAGGGGATGCGGGTCTGGGCCATGGCAGAGCTGCAATAGGAGCAGCCAGGGCCAGAAGCTGGAGCTGGACACCTTCAGTGGGGACAGAACGGGTTGTGGCTGGCTGGAAAGGCCATTGAGCATCAGAGCAGGCACTGGTGGGGATCCGGGCATCGCATGGACGGGCTCCGGCACACAGGGAGCGGGTGGGATGGTTTCATCTCCCCACCTTGGTTGCCTGTGCCAAGCCGCAGCCCTGAGCGACTGTGTTCGGATGCGATGCTCATTGAAGGGGCTGGGGGCTCTCCTGAGCACCGTGCACCCATGAGCTGAGCTCTGCTGCTCTGCCCCAGGCCACGGCCGGACTTCTTCTATCGCTGCTTCCCCGATGGACAAGCCAACGTGGAGCTGGTGTGCACGGGAGACTCCAGCACAGTGACCGAGGGGCGCAAGAGCTTCCCCAGCGGACACGCTTCCTGTGAGTATTCCATGGCCATGGGTGAGCCATGGGGAGCCAAACCTGGCTTTGCTTTATGCACCCTGTGGCTTTGGGTACGTTTCGGGGGGGGGGGGGGTGTCTCAGCTTTCCCTCTGCAAAGCAGTGGGGTGAAAACCTTCATGGGAAGCTGCCTGTAACCCCTGGGATGAGGGATGCTCACCAAGGACCGGCTTCTGCATCCCTCACAAGCCAATGCTTCCCATGGGCAGGGCAGCCCCTCCGTGGCAGCAGGGCAGAGGGTGAAGCGACGCGTTTCTCTTCCAGTCGCCTTCGCTGGTCTCGCCTTCTCTGCCTTCTACATCGGGGGGAAGCTGCGCTGCTTCACGCCGGGCCGGGGAGGCAGAGCCCTGCGCCTCTGCGCCTTCCTCCTCCCGCTCTTCCTCGCCACCCTCATTGCCGTGTCCCGCACCTGCGACTACAAACACCACTGGCAAGGTGGGTCTGAGAGCACAGAATGGGTTGGGTTGGAAAGGAGCTTAAAGCTCATCCAGTTCCAACCCCTTGCCATGGGCAGGGACGCCTCACACTAAACCAGGTCAGCCAAGGCTCTGTCCAACCTGGCCTTGAACACTGCCAGGGATGGAGCATCCGCACCTTCCCTGGGCAACCCATTCCAGTGCCTCAGCACCCTCACAGTAAAGAGCTTCTTCCTTATCTCCAACCTGAACCTCCCCTGTTTCAGTCTGAACCCATCACCCCCTGTCCTATCGCTCCAGTCCCTGATGCAGGTCCCTCTCCAGCATCCTTGTAGCCCCCTTCAGACACTGGAAGCTGCTCTGGGGTCCCCACGCAGCTTCTCTTCTCCAGCCCCGATGTTCTCAGCCTGGCTCCATGCAGGAGCTGCTCCAGCCCCTGAGCATCCTCGTATGTTGAGGACACCAGCACTGCACGCAGCGTGGGTCTCACGACGTGTCAGTGTCTACCCAGGGGCACAACTGGGGACCTTCAGTGCAAGGGGAGCCCGTGGTGGGCTCTGAACCTGAGGAGTGATCAAAACCCCTCGGGTTTGGAGGTTTTCCTGTTGGAGAGCTCAGTCATGAAGCTTGTGAGGGCCAAGGGGACTTAACTCTCCTCTGCTCTTGCCCACAGACGTGTTGGTTGGCTCAGCCATTGGCTTCGTGCTTGCCTACCTCTGCTACAGGCAGTATTACCCTCCCCTGACGGACTCCATGTGCCACAAACCCACGCAGCTGCCGGCCCACCAAGAGAAGCCTCCAGCTTCCAGCTTCCACCTGGATATATAGGGATGGGCTCTGTCCTGCTGGTCCATCAGTGCCAGGGCAGCGGAAGGCTTTGGGGAGGTTGACGGTGAGAAGTGGCTCCATCGGATGAGGATGAACCTGATGCTGGTGCTGATGCATTCAAGCCACATCTCATAGGCAGCCTCCTCTTCAGGAGGCCCTCAGGGAGCAAGCCTGCAGCCGCAAGCGGTCCTCAAGCAAGCAGCAGGATGGGACAAGCTGGTGTGCCCCGTTCCATCCATGGGTGTTCTTGTCACCATCAGGCACCTCCCTTCAGCCCCATCCCTCCCCATGGGAAGAGCAGCCCGAAAGGGCAGTGCAGGACCTGCTCCTGGGGTCTTTCCATCCCCTAGCAGGGATGAGCTCGAGGTTGCAGCCTCTCTACCCATGGGTTGAATAGGGGCGAGGGAAGATGGATCTAGCGCGTGTTCTGTGCGTTATTGTGCTGGCCCTGACCTTTCCCAGTGTGCCCGACAAAGGAGTTCAGGTTTTCACATGAGCTGCGGTACCCAAAGCGTTCTTCCAACGACTGGGTTCATTGCTGGGTCCTCGGTGCTGATTTTCTACCTCTTCCCTTGCAGCTTTGCTATGGGTGTAAAGAGAGGAGAGGATGCAGAGGTGTCTGAAAGCAGCCCCTGCGCCAGGGGTTCTCTGCTCAGGCAGTGCAAGGGGTAAGGGTGCTGCTGTAAGTAGTGACCTGGCCTTGGGTCTCCATGGACCCCTGCGGCATTGACCAAAAGCACAGGGGCACGCGAGGCTCAGGATGGGAGTGATGGAAATGCCACCCCTTTAGCAGCAGAGCCCAGAGGAACAGCTTGCCTTCCCCCTGTGATTGGGCCCATAGGGATTCCCCAGCCCCTTCCTTCTGCCCCCAGCCGCGCACACGCCACAGCCAGCTCCTGGTTTAGTTTGGCTTTTACTGGAAAAGACATTAAATAACAGTTAAAACGTATTCCACTGTCCTGTTAACAAAGTGCATCGCTTAAGAAGCTGCTCCTCAGCATCCCCTGGGAGACTCTTCCTGCCCCTCCTCTCATCAGGCACCCGGCTGAGCTTGTCTGCCCTCAGGTAAAGAGCAGCCCCTTGCTCCTTTGGGAGGGCAGAAGGCTGCAAACAAACCCTTTCCAATAGTGCAAATCTCGGGGTTCGGGGCGGGGATGAACAACAAACAGGCGGCGGGTGAAGGCTCCGGACCCCATGCAGGGCAAGCATCAGCGGGAGGGGAAGTGGTTTGGTTCTTCCCAAGGCCCTGGCACATCAGTGCAGCGGCTGCAGGCTCGGCCCAGGGGTGCTGCGGTCATAGGGAGGGCTCCCCAGAGGCTCCTGGTCGCCCTTAGAGCAGAGCCAGCACATCCCAGCCCGCACCGGTGCCATTGGGACCATGCAGTTCAAGGGGATGCCAAGGGCTGGTGGCCACGTTCCCGCTGGCTCTTATGGCAGCTCCTAAACCTGGGCTTACACGTCCCAAAGCCCACGGTGCTCAGGCCTGGTGCTGTTGTGGCCAAGGCTGCTGCAGTGCTCCCCACGCTGCGCAGTGTTAAGGCTTTGATTCCTCGAGGTCACGGGCTACGAGGTTCCTCCCTCAGCCCGAGCAGTGCTGGCTCCTAGCCCTGAGCCCTGCTCTGCTTTGGTGCTGAGTTAATGGGGTAACGCAGGAGGAGCGGGGGTAAAGTCACAGTTCAGGTGCTGGGGGAGAGCAGAAGGGGTTCCCTTGGATGTTTTTATCCCTCTGCCCTTACCCTACATGGAGGAAACCCCATCCTTATCTGCAGGGAGCAGCATGCGGGGGACAGCAGCGGAGGAGAGAGGAGAAACGTGGGCTTCCCTGGTGAGTGAATTGGATCTAAGGCGGCAAAAGGAGAACATAGGAATGGCTGCACCGGGGGCAGGCCAATGCACCCAGCACCTACCAGCAAGAGGACATGGGAGGTGTGGAGCACAGGCCACGTGTGTTCAACCCACAGGTCGCTTCCTCATGGATTGAACCCATGGGAATGCAGCTGCTGCTGCCCTTATCTTCCGCAGCAGTGATTTATTGGGGCTGCTCCTGCCTGATGGTGCTTATGTGCTGGGTAAGAGGAGCCAAAGGTGCTGACACCCAGCCTCCTGCCTGTAAAGAAGGAACAGCATTCCCTCAGCCAGCAATGTGCTCCGAGGTGCCCTAGGAAATCCCTAGTGCAGGGATTATATATATAGATTATATATATATATATATAATATATATATATTTATTGACTTACATCAAGTGGCCACAACCAGCACAGGGCGGTCACTGGCTCCCTGGCAAAGGCTGATCCAATGTAATGCCTTGGGTCTGGTAGATCTCCTTCAGGACCAGCAGGACGGTGTCCTCCGACTCCCTGGAGGAGGAAGAGGAGATGGGGATTAGAAGGGGCATGGATGTGCGCTGGGAATTGCCCTCTGATACTGGACATCCTCTGCTGTCAGGATGGCTGGGCTGGTTATGGGGTCGGTGCGGCGCTCAGCACATGCAAGGAATGGGCAAGGAGAATTGGTCCTCCCCTACCCCTACCCCCTCTCTCCATCTGCATTACAGGCAGGAGTGCATCTTGATGACTCAGCTAAGGCTCTCCTTACAACGTTGGCTTTAAAAGGGAGGGCACTCTGCTTCCATCAGCCGGGGCTCTGAACCTTGAGCCTTACCAATAGCAGAGGTGCCCTTGCAGTGCAAACAGGTACTCATTGAAGCTCTCTATTGGCTTCTCCTGCAGCACGTAGTCGATGCGGTTCCCTCCGTTCAGCCTCCCCACGTTAATGGGGGAGGCCTCTTCCTTCACTGCTGGGGGGGGCTCCTCTGCCTTTGTGTCTGAAGGAAACAACGAGCAACGTGGTTCAACCAGAGCGCCCCAGCACCTGCTCCATGGGCATCTGCAGCCCTGCATCCCTCCATGGGTACCTGCAGCCCTGCATCCCTCCATGGGCATCTGCAGCCCTGCATCCCTCCATGGGCATCTGCAGCCCTGCATCCCTCCATGGGCAGGTCCCAGCCCTGCATCCATCCATGGGAAGGTGCCAGCCCTGCATCCCTCCATGGGCAGGTCCCAGCCCTGCATCCCTCCATGGGTATCTGCAGCCCTGCATCCCTCCATGGGCAGGTCCCAGCCCTGCATCCCTCCATGGGCATCTGCAGCCCTGCATCCCTCCACGGGCAGGTCCCAGCCCTGCATCCCTCCATGGGCATCTGCAGCCCTGCATCCCTCCATGGGTACCTGCAGCCCTGCATCCCTCCATGGGTACCTGCAGCCCTGCATCCCTCCATGGGCATCTGCAGCCCTGCATCCCTCCATGGGTATCTGCAGCCCTGCATCCCTCCATGGGCAGGTCCCAGCCCTGCATCCCTCCATGGGTATCTGCAGCCCTGCATCCCTCCATGGGTATCTGCAGCCCTGCATCCCTCCATGGGCAGGTCCCAGCCCTGCATCCCTCCATGGGCATCTGCAGCCCTGCATCCCTCCATGGGCAGGTCCCAGCCCTGCATCCCTCCATGGGTATCTGCAGCCCTGCATCCCTCCATGGGTATCTGCAGCCCTGCATCCCTCCATGGGCAGGTCCCAGCCCTGCATCCCTCCATGGGTATCTGCAGCCCTGCATCCCTCCATGGGCATCTGCAGCCCTGCATCCCTCCACGGGCAGGTCCCAGCCCTGCATCCCTCCATCGGTGGGTCACATCACTGCATTCCCAGCACCCCAATACCCACCTGGCTGCTTCTCCGTGCTGGCCTCTGCCTCTGCTTCCCCTTCAGTACTCGCTGCCTCCAATGCCGGCAGCGGGGTGCGGGTGAAGGACTGCCAGGCCACCCGCAGGGACCCCAGGAGGTTGTTCTTCAGGTCCACGCTCATGCGGGTCAGCCCTTCCTTCAGCTCTGGAAGGCAGGAGGGGATTGGGGTCAGGCTGGGGCTGTTACCAGCGGAGGGGAGGAAGGGATTCTCCTTCACCCTACCTAAGTGCATCCTCTTCCTGCCCTTATGGTGGGGCAGCAGCATGGGCTCAAACTCCACGTCCGGGACGATCATGGGCTCTATCCTGTATGCCACTGGGTCAAACTGCACGAGGAGGACAGTGAGTCGTGCTGCACGTGCCTGCCACTGGCGAGCTCTGGTTCTTATACCTACGGGGTGGAAGATGTTGAAGAAGCCTTTGCAGGTGGGCAGGCTGTAGTTGGGGTTGATGCGCTTCACTCCTCGCACCGTGAGGAACATCCCGATGGGGGACCCGAAAGCAAAGAAGATGGTGGGTTTGTAGTTCAGCTGAGGGTAGTTTGCTGACACCTAAGGAGGAGAGATGGGGATCCAGGGCTGTTTCATGAGAGAAGCCCCACGCTGGTGTCACCAGCACCTCGTTGTCGCGGTTAGAGCGCGGTGCTGAGGTACCTGGCCTAAGCCGATGTCGCGGTATTGGCAGTTCCTGCCTTCATCTGTGTGGGCTGGGCTGGGCTGGGCTGGGGACCTGCACTCCTTGTGCTGGGGAGCTGCTGAGCTCCGGTTCTGCAGCAACACAAATGAGAAACCCACAAGAGCAGCTCCTGCAGTGAGCCCGTGGGCAGGAGCACGAGGCAGCATCCCAGGGCAGCGTCCTGCTCCGGCTCCATCCCCTACCACCCGTACCAAGTCCTCCTGCTCTGTTATCACCCTTACAGGCCACAGGATAAAGTGATCCTGCAGCAGTGACACCAGTGTAACACACAGGAGCAGCAACCTCACCAGAGCCACCAGGAGAGCAAGGGTGGCCAGGGATGGGGGAAGCTGGGATGCTCGGACCCGGATGAACACAAGCCATGCAGAACACAAACCTGCGTCTCCCTCTTGGAGCTGATGTAATGAAGTATCTTCATTCTTGGTCCTAAGGGAATTCCCATTTCTTTCAGGTTTGCCTCTGTGCACAAGAACTGGAACACAAGGAACCCGGGTATGAGTACAGGAGCGGGGTGGTTCGTGCTGCTCCATGTGTACTTGGTACCAGGAAGATGTGCAACGGGTGAGAGCGGGAAGAAAAGCAAAGAGGAAACCCAAGAGGCATCAAAGGGGATTGCTCCTTACCAGTGCTTGCCCGTCCATCCTCTCCTTCTCAAAAACCTCACAGTATTCCCACAGCTCCAGCTCCTTCAGGATCTCTTTCACATCCTCCGCACCCCCGCTGCTCGCTGCCGTCCTGACCCCCTGTGAACAGAGCCATCAGCGAGCGTGCTTGTTGCTCCCTCTGCCTTCCGGATTGTCCCCCCTTCCCAAGCAGCAGCAGCAGCAGGAGCTTGCTCGGGTGATGCTGCACGGGGGCCCTCGTACCTCTTGGTGCTCCTCCTCCTCAGGAGCAGCCTTCTGGTTCGTCAGGAGATCAAACAGAATGAGGGACCCTGGGAACCGGGCGCGGGCAGAGCATCAGCATCAGGGCAGGGAAAAGCCCCCATCTACATCCTCGGGTGTTCCCAGGGGAGCCCCCTTACCCAAGCTGTGCCCCGCAATGGAGACCCCTCCTTTGAAGAGCGGGTTCCTCTGCAGGAAGAGCTGGTAGAGGCGGTTCATTTCGGATGCCACCGTGTCCACGATGGTCTGGCAATAGGTGGAGCTGTTGTAGAAGAAAACGTCCAGGATGGTGTCGTTGATGAAGTGACGCAGGCGATTGATGCTGGGCAGCGTGATTCGCTCCAGGTCCCTGCGGGGAGGAAGAGGGAGGCGCGCTCAGAGGTGCCAATGAGGCCACCGCGGTCCTGAAGCAAAGTGTAAGCTCACAAAGGGATTGTCACCACCCCAAAGGGCAGCGCCTGGAGCACAGGGGTGATGGGGAACGGCTGAGGGACCGGGGGGGGGGGGGGCTCGGTCTGGAGAAGAGAAGGCTCAGGGGGGGGACCTGATCGCTCCCTGACAGGAGGATGGAGGCAGGATGGGGCTGGGCTCTGCTCCCAAGAGGAACCGGCCTCAAGCTGCACCAGGGCAGGTTTAGATGGAGCTGAGCATCAATTCCTTGCCCAAAGGGTGCCCAGGGCAGGGCTGCAGCCACCGTCCCTGCACGCGTTCACACCCCCTCAGTGCCACGGGTTAGGGGTGGCCTTGGCAGTGCCGGGGTAACAACGGGACTCAATGAGCTCTTTCCCCAGCCGGTTCATTCCATGACTCTACCGAGCATCCTGCTGCGCGCAGCCCTGCACTCGCAGCTTCCCCTTCCAGCGGCCAGCGGAACAAGCCAAGGAGGAGGCTGTGTGCGGGCTCCGGCATCCCCCGGCACGGAGGAGGCGATGCTGGGACACTCACACGTCCACCCCGGTGGAGTGCAGGGAGCTGTGCCAGTTGACGGGCAGGAACTCCACGCGCCCGATGTGCTGCTGCTCCTGGGCTCTCTTGAAGTGCGCCTGCAGCATGCTCAGGGAAACGCTCCTGAAGTCATTCACTGCGAAAGAGCAGCGTAACCCTCACCCAGGGAGGCTCCGGGACGAGCCGCGTCCACAGGGCTTAATGCAACAGGAGGAAAGATCATGACCAAGGGAAATGCCCCCAGGGTCTTTAATCTGCTGCCCTAAGACCTTCCGCCTTTAACGGAGGGAAGGCCCCATGTCCTTCCGTGTGTGGTTACCGGATTTCGCTGCCCCATCTGGAACAAGGCTCCCTTCCACGTGGGCAAGGCAGGGTAAGGAAGGTACTTGAAAGAGTTTAAACCCAATGAAGCTGTTGTGAGGATGTGTGTGTTAGAAAGGGAATCCTAAGCGGGGGGGAATGAACTGGGAATGACTCGGTTCTGAGAGAGAAAAGCACTGATTTCCTTCCTTTCACGTGGTCTTGAAAATGGGCTCACGGATGAGCACACAGAATAGATGGTGTTAGAGCAGAGGCGTGTTTTAGAGGAACCAGAGACTGAACATCCCAGCTCCTTTGATCCTTACAAGTTAAACCACGCCAGGCTTCCCCTCCTGCAGGACCGAAGCTCTCTAACACTGAACAGGCCAGACCAGAGTTCCTTGGTTTAGCACCCAGCTCCAGTACTGAGCAGCAGAGGATGCCCGGAGCCAGACGCGAGCCCAGGGGCCCTTCCTGGTGCTCCCCACTGCAGCCAGCACCCTCAGCTGAGCACCAGGGCGCTGTGAATGCACCCTGAGAGCGTTCTGCGGTGTCCACACCAACGAGGGCTCAGTGGGACACGCACCCATCGGGGTCTGCACATACCAACGAGGGCTCAGTGGGACATGCACCCATCGGGGTCTGCACCTACCGCACTGGACGATGCTCCTGAAGCGGATGTCGCAGGCTGGCCCGATCCCGTGCACCACGAACACCAAGTGATCGATCTGCAGCGGCTCCCCTGCGGAGAGAGGAGCCATTCCCCTTGGCCTGCCCCTCCACCCCTCATCCAAAGCCCCTCTCCAGGTTTCCTGTGGCCCCTTTAGGCACTGGAGCTGCTCCAAGGGCTCCCTGGAGCACGTTTGCTCCCATTCCTGAGCTGTTTGTCCTGCTCCGTCCACCTTGGGACAGGAGCAGAGCAGAGGAAGGCGAGGCGGCTCATCCCTTCTGTCACCATCCTCCCAGCTCATTCCCACCCAGTGCAAGGAGAGGGCTGGGACCATCCGCTCTGTGCCACCCAACCCGGCTCAGGTGGAGTTCTGTCTGGTTCTCTATCTCCCACACGCTTTAGGTTGCAAACCTGCTTCCCCGATGGCATGCGCGCATGGAAATGAAGGGGTTAGACTGGAATAACTGCTTGTCCTCCCCTTGGGAACACATCCTGGTGCCTCAGTGGGAGCTTAGCGGTAGCTGGGATGGGGCAGAGCTGCCACAGCTCCACAAGCCCCAGAAAGCAGGGGATAACCCCAGTGTCCCTGCATGGAAAGAACCTCCCCTCCTTTACAAACACACTCCAAGGCCTCAGGCAATTCCAGGCACTGCTCTGCTTCCCAGAGCCCGTGCTCTGTGCCAGAGCTGGAATCACAACCCCTTCTCCCTGTGTGCCTGCCGCCCTCTGCCCATCACTTACACTGCAGGAAGGCTCCTGAAAACCATCCTGGATCACGGGAGCTTGTGCCGGGTTGGGAAAGGCTTTGGATGGGAGGGAGGGAGGAGCGAGCTCACCATTGGGGATCTCAGCAGCGATGTTTTCCACTCCTCTCTTCACAGTCCGAGGTCGACCTTGCTCTGTAGGAGTCGAGCCCCAGTCGTCGGAGGTGGCAGCGGGGTGGTAGTGCACCATCAGCTTGGAAGCAAGAGCCTGTCATTGAGCTGCCCATGGCCGAGCAGAGGGGATGCTCTGGTAGGGGACACGGGGGGAAGCAGGCTCTCTGCTGGCCCTGACCCGGGCAGGGGAAGGGAACGATGGGGCAGAACTGGCTGCTCAGCAGCTTCAAGCCACAGCAAAAAGCCAGCATGGGACAACAACAGGGATGAGTCAAGGCCAACCCGGAGCAACCTGGTCCAGAGCAAGGTTTGGAACTGGAGGAGCTTTAAGGTCCCTTCCAACCCAAACCATGCAGTGATTCTATGACCACCAAGCACCTCCTCACCTTTGGGTTGTGCAGGATAATGATTTCCCTGCTGGGGGACTCCAGTTTCTTCTTCCACTCATCCTGGGTCACGGCAGTCATGTAAGCTTCCTATGGAAAAGAGCAGCTGTGAGTCAGCTGAAAGCATTCCCATGAATATTCCAGCACTCGGGATACTCCCCACCCATTTTATGGTATTTCTTATCAACGCACATTGCGAAAGAGGCAGAGAAATCAGCAACAGGGTCATTGGCAAACCCCCTGCTAGGCAGCTTCCAAGAAGCCAATGGCAGCAGCAGACTTCCAGATCCATTCAGATTTGCATTGTTTGGTCCATCAGAACAGACATTATTGCAAAGATGCGTATTTTTATACCTGTACATATGTAGAGATGTCTGTATATAGATGAGATGTGTATCTATATATGAGATGTGTATCTACATATGTGTATATATAGATGAGATGTGTGTATATATAGATGACATGTGTGTATATATATGAGATGTGTGTATATATAGATGACATGTGTGTATATATATGAGATGTATATACATATGATGTGTGTATATATATGAGATGTACATACATCATATATATCCGACTTCCAGATCCATTCAGATTTGCATTGTTTGGTCCATCAGAACAGACATTATTGCAAAGATGTATATTTTTATACCTATACATATGTAGAAATGTATATATATATGATGTGTATATATATATGATGTGTGTATATATATGTGTATATATGTGAGATGTGTGTATATATGAGATGTATATACATATGTGTGTGTATATATATGAGATATGTATATATATCTGAGATGTATATATATATGATGTGTATATATATGAGATGTATATACATATGTGGGTATATATATGAGATGTATATATATGAGATGTGTATATATATGAGATGTGTGTATATATCTGAGATGTATATACATATGATGTGTGTATATATATGAGATGTGTATATCTATCTGAGATGTATATACATATGATGTGTGTGTATATGAGATATGTATATATATCTGAGATGTATATACATATGATGTGTATATATATGAGATGTGTGTTTATATCTGAGATGTATATACCTATGTAGCTATATCTTTCCAAAGTCTCCAGAACCACACCGTGCTCAGTGGGTTTCTCTTTCCCACATCCCCAACTCCTTTGGCTTGGCTGTGATTGCGGCGAGCATCATTCTCCCCATGAGGGTCAATGTGGAGCCGGGGCAGGCAGGGGCAAGACAACCCGGAGCAAAGCTGCAAGCTTGGAATGTGTAGCAGGAGGATGTGTCCTGGCTGGGGAGGGCAGCGGAAGGGGAGCAGCAGCCTGGGAGGGAGCTGGTGGCAGCGCTCAGGGTTGCAGTAATCGGCTGCGGAAAGGCCGTGCCAAAGCCTCTTTCAAGTTCATGTCCTCAGGCGTGACTGTGGTGCCAGTCACCCCGTGGGGAGTTTGGGACAGCAGGGCCAGCTTCCAGTGTCTGAAGGGGGCTATAAGGATGCTGGAGAGGGAATCTTCATCAGGGACTGGATAGGAAAAGGGGTGATGGGATCAGACTGAAACAGGGGGAGTTCAGGTTGGAGATAAAGAAGCTCTTTATGTGAGGGTGCTGAGGCGCTGGCGCAGGGTGCCCAGAGAAGGGGTGAATGCCCCATCCCTGCAGTACAGAGCCTTGGGCACCCTGCTCTAGTGGAAGGTGTCCCTTCCCTTTTCCCATTCAGGGGGTAGGAACTGGATGATCTTAAGCCCCTTTCCAACCCAAACCATTCTGACCCGATGACAGCAAGGAGCCAAGATGCTTCTCAGCAAGACAATGCCATGAGGAGAGGCTTTGTTACCTCTAATTCTTCGCTGAAGGTCTCCGAGTAGGGAATATACTTGTTGTCCTTGTCTCCCTTGTAAAACCACGTGCAGCGCCGCACCTCGGCCACCTCCTCCTCCCAGTACACCGCGACGCGCTGCCGCTGCTTGAGGTGCACATCGTACCTCCCGCCCGACGTCGGGACAACCACGTCTTCCTTGTCTTTCCCTGCAGGAACCAAGGCCTGACGTTACGCACAGGAGGACCAGAAAGGCAGCTATCGGCCTGTGTGTCATATATATACCTATATACAGATATACCTATGTGTGCCATAGCGCAGCACAGGGATGAAACTGGGACATCTGGGGGCAGCACACGCGAGCATGCATGAGCAAGGGCTGTAGACACTAAGGTTCTCCGTACCCAAGCACAGGGAACAGCATCAGTGGCAGACTTCTCCCCCAGAGGCAGAAGGCAAGAAGAAGGCATTAAGCTGCAACTGTCTTCCTATGGGAAACCATGGAACGGTGGCCCTGGGAAGGGTGATGCTTCACGGTGGAGGTGCAGGGCTCCAGCCTCAAGCCATTCCCCTCTCAAACTCCACACAGATCCCAGCACAGACCCCCAGTTCCATGGGCTCTGCTGCCTGTGAGCCGGTGCCAGGCTGTGCCCGGCTCAGCCTCTAATCCGGAGCATCCCCAGGCAGGGAGGACGGAAGCAGTGGATGCAGCGACGCTTTGAGGTGGGTGATGCTTGCTGGCACAAAAGGCCTCATGGCCAGCGATACTGCTTAGAGCAGACCCCGGTGCCAGGGCAGACCCATCCAGGAGCAGGCAGAGCACCCATCACACGAGGAAAATCCCCACTGGACCCAACCCCAGTGCTCTCCCATCACAGCCTTGCAGCGAGATGATGCATAATTTAGAGCATCTCTCGCATGAATGAGGTCAGACCATTCACTGCGGCCACAGCGTTGTTATTCACATGTTTTCAGCAACAGCAGCAGGCACATCGCCAGAAAACAAGTCCCAGTGTAAAATTCCCTAAGGAAACAACGCTGCATCCCCGTTGGACGGCACGGAAAATTGCTGGGAATTTCTGGACACCGCGGACCCCCCCCCCATCACCACCGACCAGGCCGGGTCCATGCGATGGTTTTTAAGCGCAAGCACTGGGGCTGCAGACCCAAAGGGCAGCACAAAACCAGCAGCGATGGGAGCTGGACGGGAGCCCCCGGCCGCGGATGGAGCCGTGCCCGCGGTGTCCCCCCCGTCGGGGCTGTCACCCCCGTACCTGCTCCGTGCGCCTCCTCCAGGCGCGCCGAGTCCTGGGCGCTGAACGGGCTCCAGCGCTCCCGCCCGTCCGTGACCTTGCAATAGAACCAGTGCGGAGCCACCGCCTCGTACCCGCCCGCGGCGTCCGGCTCCGCGCTGCCCGACGGGGGCTGCGCCTGTTGCGGCTCCCGGGCGGCCATGGCGCGGGGATGGGCACCGGGCTCCGCTCGCAGCCCGCCCCCGGCACCGCGGCCCGGCCGCTGCTCGCCCCCCCCCACCCCGCTGCCCCTGCGCACACGCGGGTCCGGGCGGCGCTGCCCGCACCGCGGCTGCCGGTACCGAAGAGGCGGCTCCGGCGGCGCGGCCCGGCCCCGGCGCCAGCGCAGGCCCCGCTGCGGGCACGGAGACCGCCCAGGCCGGGGCGGTGCTCCCGGGGCGGCCCGCCCCGCACGGCGCCGTCATGAGTGGGGCGGGCGGGGCAAGCGGAGGGACCCTGCCTGCAACCCTGCCCGCAGCCCCTGCCCATAACCCTGCCTTCAACCTTGCCTGCAGCCCTGCCTGCTGCCTGCAGCCCCTGCCCGTAACCCTGCATGCAATTCCCACCCAGAACCCCTGCCTGCTCCCTGCAGCCCCTGCCAGCAACCCCTGCCTGCTCCCTGCCTTCAATCCTGCCCACAACCCCTGCCTGCAGTTCTCACCCCCAACCCTGCCTGCAACCCTGCCCACAGCCCCTGGCTGCAGACTCTGCCTTCAACCCTGCCTGCAGACTGCCTGCAAGTCTCACCCCCAACCCTGCCTGCAACCCTGCCCGCAATTCCCACCCAGAACCTTTGCCTGCTGCCCGCAACCCCTGCCTGCTGCCTGCAGACCCTGCCTGCAATTCCCACCCATGACCCTGCCCGCAGCCCCTGCCCAGTGCCCACAACTCCTCCCCACAACCCTGCCCGCAGCCCCTGCCTGCAGTCCTTTTCACACCCCTACCCCTGCCTGCGCCCCTGCCCACAGCCGCAGCTCTGGCAGCAGCTCGAGTAGGCCCATGCCCAAACGCGGTCCCAGGCAGGCGATGCTGGCGCTAACTGGGACTCCCTGGCCCGAGCCTTGACTTGGTGCTGATGGTTCCACCCCTGAGCCATTGCCTCCTGTGCATGGTGCAGGCAAACACTGGGGCTCGGGGTGCCCTGTGGCCGCAACCATGAGACTCTGAGTTCATGTTTGCTTCCCGATCCTTCCGTGCCCCTCTGGCCTTCGTGGGGATTGAGAAACCCTCTCCGGTGACGTGCGCTGCTCATAGGAGCAACAGGCGGAAGAGCTTGGTGCCTGCGGAGAGGAGCTGGTGATGGGGGGGATGCTGTAAGGTACACCAGGAATTGCCATCCCAGCCATCACTGCAGTGCCCAAGCCCTCAGTTCTGCAGCTGATCCCTGCTCTTTGGCTCAGCTCTACCTGCCCAAGGACCAGACACAGCCCTGTCTCCTTACAGAGCAATGTTGGTTGTAGGGATGGTAACAGCTATTTCAGGCTATTGGTAACAGCTATTTCATGTTCTAGCGATGGAAACTGCTATTTCAGGTTATTGGTAACTGCTATTTCATGTTCTAGAGATGCTAACTGCCATTTCAGATTCTAGAGATTGTAATTGCCATATCAGGTTACTGGTAACAGCAATTTCAGGTTATAGGGATGGAAACCGCTATTTCAGGTTCTAGAGATGCTAACTGCCATTTCAGGTTATTGGTAACTGCTATTTCAGGTTCTAGAGATGGTAATCTCCATTTCAGCCCACTCTTCAGCGTGCTTTTAACTCGAGGTTTACATAACCCTCTGCCAAATCCTTCCCACACGCAGGAACTTCAGCTCCGGAAGAGGAAAACTCTAAAGGAATCTGTTACCTCCATAGGTTCAGCACTAGAAGAGCAGGGAAGAAACCCTCCTCCTGCCGGGTTCTGCCTTGCTGGAATGCCATGCACGCACTTCCAGCTCTCCTTGTGATAAAGGCATCGCTCTTACCACGTCCCTGCAGCAGGAAACCTTTGTCCCCGTCCACAGAGCCCTGGCGATGCAGCAGCTGAGCACGGGGTTTGGAACCTCTCCTAACTGACTGCATTGCAGGGACCACACTCCTTATGCAGCTGAACCTACCTACTCCTTTCCCTGGCAGCTGATAGGGGAGGGAAACGAGTACTGGAGCAAAGAGGATGCAATAAGCAATGCAGGTTTGCTCCCGATGGGATTCTTGCTCCTGAAACACACACAGAAAGGGAAGGTGCAGCCAGCTCCTTGGACTCCAGGCTGCCCGAAGCTGGCTGCAGGCAGTGATTTGCTGCTAATGCCACATCCTCTAGGAAGCTGCAGGATTGTCCTGGAGAAGTCACTCTGCACGGATTGATTTTGCTTTCCCTGTTGAAACAGGACTTGCACCACCTCTTGCGACAACACATTCCAGGCTTTTTGGCTGATCCTGCCCCAAGGGAACCCAAACCCTTGATTTCAACAGCTATGCCAACGAAATATAACACCACATGTGGTAACAGGAGGGGAAAGAGCTCCCCAGAGCACAGATGCTCCATCGCTACCACACAAAACAAACCCAAAGCACAAATTCATTCCTGGCTGCTGCCTTTATGGGAGAAAGAGCAGTGGCATCCCCTGGGGCTGGACCACTGCCTTGCATGTGCTCTGCTAACCAGGGCAGTGATTTGCATCTCCATTATAGCCACTCCGAGCTCCTCTTCGCAGCCTGACAAGAGGATGGAATCAAATCACATCCGAGCACTTACACATCCCAGGACACTCCTTGGCTCCTCCTTGGCTCACCTCATCCCTGCAGGCTGACAGCCACATGTGCTCCCAAGCCACATCCAAAGGTCAGTCCCGCGCACGCAGCCCCGTCTGGGAATGACGTGGGATCTACCAGGGTGCCTTGAGGACACGGGCTGCCCGTCCAGGGCCAAAGGGTGATGGCTCCGGGGGCATCTGTGGTGCTGGGGAGGCGGTGGGGACCCCAAAGCAGGCAACGTGGCCGCAGAGACAGCCTGGCTGGTGCTTGGTCTGCGTTACACAACCTCCCCACGGGGTCCTATTAAAGAGAAGAGACCTTGAGACATCCTAATTACAAAACAACATTCAAAAGGTGTCAGGGTTTATTATCTCGTCACACAGAGCAATGATTCACTTCACGTGTGCTGTAACCAGGAGGTTAACAGGAGGATGGGCTGTTCCCTTCCCCGATGGCCTCTGCAATGGGATACCTGCAGGAGGTGGGAGGATGTTACCATGAAAAAGCGGCTTTTCACCCAAGCAACCTGGAAAACACTTCCCAGCATCCCATCGTTTCAGGATGCCCTTCTCCAACACCATTCTTCCGCTCACACCTCTCCTTTCCAATGGCACAACAACACGGGGCACCATGCACTGGCTCATCAGGGCAGAGGAGCCACAGCACGACACGACCCCAGCCTGCAGCCAAGAGCCGCCAACCTGGTCCCTTCCTGCAGCGCTTCAGTGCCAAAGGATACCCCACAACGACACGGAAGGCGAGGAAGCTGAAGATGCACGCAGTGAGGGATGGGCCTCGGGTCACGGCTGCACGTTGCAGTGTGGTTGGTACCACATCTCGCAAGCGTTTTGGCTCTCTGAGGAAGGGCTGTGGCTACATTGGGAACCTCTGTACAGGGATGGAGATGGAGAGGATGCAGAGCCCTCTGGGTCTCCCCACGGAGACCTCTCCATCATAGGTACCTCGACGGTTCGACAATTCCATCTATGGCTTCAAACCTCTTTTAGTTCATCTATTGCCAAGTTATCAGCTGGGGCTGAGCTCCTGGGGTTGGGTTTCGGTGGCTTTGTGAGGGTTTATTGCTATTCCATTGTCAACAGTGCATAGCAGAGATTTATCGGAGCTAGGACTCTTTGGAGCCCCCGCACCAGGCCGCGTGCTGTGGCTGATGTGCTTTCACAAGCCCTTTCTTTCCAGTTTTTCCAGTATGGCCTGGATTCTGTGGACGGATTCCTTCCTGGCCTGCCGAACACTGTCCTGGCCCCCCGTCTCCACCGAATCCAGCTCCAGCAGCAGCTTGGTCAGCATCTCCTCCAGCAGCCGGTAGGATTTATCCGTCTTTTTCCCTACAAACTCATCCACCTCCTCCTCCAGCTGCTCAGCCTCCCCCATAACATGGAGGATCCTTTGAATTCCCGGCTGGATGCCTGCGGAATGCGCTGCGGGGTGGTGCTCACCGGGTGGAAGCTCCCTGCTCCCAGCCCAAGGCCTCCGAGGCGCGCTGTCATAGAGCTGGGGCTGGGCGCTGTACTGCACCTTGGGGTGCGGGGGGGCCGCTGTGTGGTCATTCACTGTCCCATAGTGCTGGTGATTGCCATCGGGGTAGTAGCTGTGATGGTTTGCACCGTGCTCGGGTTTATCGTAAGCAACGTCCTAAGGCAGGAGGAGAAAAAGCCTTTTAAGTGCATTTGCCTAAAAGCCAAGGGATTCTCTCCTATCTGACACTTGCTTCGAGCTGTGCTCACGGGGGACAGGGCACGGGCAGCATCTTCTACACTGTCACACGCCGTGATGCTGTCACATAGCGGGACTCAAGTCCTGCCAAGAGGTCCCAAAGAGATACAGGACCCACACCCCAGTCCTGGACCACTAAAGAGAGATGTTAAAGAGAGGTGCCAATGAGGGTCCTGTTTGGGTATCCCAAAGACACTTCCCTGCAGGCGGCTGTTCCCAAGGGATGGCAGCGCCCATCCCTAAATCCCTGCTGCAGAGGCATTGATCTCCTGATCAAACATGAACAGACCACACCAAACGCATCATTTCCTTCTGGTTTTGGCTTAAAACATTCCTCAGTAAGGGATGGCTGTGCCCAAAACAAGCACTTGAAGAGGAATTCCAAAGGTTGCAGAAAGGCCCTTGGGGAGTCCCATGCTCTTCACTGCTTGAGAGAGGTGTGAGACAAGGTCTGACCCATTTCCCTGCCCTGGGATGCCCCATATCTCCAGTGCCTTTCTACAGCTCCAGCCCTGGCTTTTGATCTTGTCTATGCAAAGAGGTGGCTTTGCTGCGGTACTCGGATCCCTGCTGCTTTGTTTCTACCCAAGCTAAGTGTGCTCAGGGAAAGGGCCATTCCCAGGAGACAGAGGCAGGGTCTGGGGAGGTCTGCCCACAACCAGGACCCAGCATCACCTCGCACTGCATCACTGCATCAGCACCAACGCTACCTTTGTGTCCCATGCAGTGGGGTGGGAAGTTGCTCCGCTGCTGGGCCAGGATGGGTGCGAATCGGCCACGAAGGGGTTCCCATGCACTGAAGCGGAGGCCCACGGGTACCGTGGCTGCACCCCATAGACAGGGTGAGGAGCCCAAGCGTCCTCCGGGGCTCTGGGCTGCGGTGGGGGGGTGACCCCTGGGCTGCTGTCCCCATAGGGATACTGCGGGATGGGCATTCCCGGTGTCTGCAAGAGGAAGGGAGGAACAGGAGTTACCCCTGGAGCCACTGCTCCCTCTGGGCAGCCCCACCAACAGCCTTGCTGCTGGTTCCTGCTTTCCTTGCCCTCAACCTTGGAGTCTCTGGAGAGATATCGGAAGTTTCCTTATCTCCAACCTGAACTCCCCCTGTTTCAGTCCGAACCCATCACCCCTTGTCCCATCACTCCAGCCCCTGATGAAGAGCCCGTCCCCAGCATCCTTGTAGCCCCCTTCAGACACTGGAATTGGGCTCTTACCTGCGGTGGGGAGTAGCTGGGACCCTGCTGCTGCCTCCGGAGCGAGGAGCCCTCGTTGGGACCATCCGGTGCCGCGTAGCTCCAGGGGGGAGCCGGTGATGGGCACCGGTACCTGCCGGAGGGCTCGGAGGGGTAGGGGGGCCCGGAGCAGTGGTACCCCCGTGTCTGCGGCAGCCCCGTGTAGTGCGGGGCAGCAGCAGGAGGGTAGGGGGGGCTGTAGGCTCCGTTGGCATAGGGAGAATCCATCACCTGGGAAGGAGGGAAGAGCAGAGCTGTGGATATGAGGCAAAGGGACCCCTCCTGCAGCCTTTATATCGTCCCCAAGCTGGGTTTCATGCTCTGACGTTGGCCACCGTCAATGGCCGCGTTTGAGTCATGCTTTGGTCACAGCGCAGGGGACGTTGCAGCAGGTTCCTGTGGCCGCAGGGCTCAATGGCTCAGCCATACCCCTCCATTGCCCCCCCCAGCAAACAGCTCCGAGGAGCTCCAACCACGTCACTGGTGGATGAAAACCGCTCCAGGAACGTTCGGTTCCCCTTTCAGGCTGCAAAGGGAAATGAGGCAAGAGGACGAGATCCACCAGTTCTGGGGCCTGAGGGCGTTCAGAACCTCCGAGCTGCGGGAGCACGAGAACACGGGATCACGGAATGGTTGGGGTTGGAAGGGACCTTAAAGCTCATCCATAAAGCAGGGACCCCTTCCACTAGAGCAGCTTGCTCCAAGCCCCTGTGTCCAACCTGGCCTTGAGCACCGCCAGGGATGGGGCAGCCACAGCTTCTCCGTTCAACCCATCCCAGCATCCCATCACCCTCATAGTGAGGAACTTAAGAGCTCATCTCCATCTCCCCTCTGGCAGGTTAAAGCCATTCCCCTTGTCCTGTCCCTACAGGCCCTTGTCAACGGGTGGAGCTCACGGTGCCTCCCCGTAGCTTCGGGCACAGCGGTTTTTCCCCATGAGCTGTTTGATGGAGGAGAGATCGCATCATCCCCGTGTGGGACCAAACCTGCGCATCCCATGGGATTAGGACAAACCCCGGCTGTGTCTGCGCAGCAGGAGCAGGACGAGCAAAGCCTTTCCCTTCACGCACCGTTTGTGCAACAGCCGCTAAAAACCGCTATTGCTGCAATAAACCCAAACGGGCCCCAAAGAGCGAGCGGCAGGAGCGGAAAACAACGGGAACGGGGATGCTTTTTCCCCGCGGGAAGCGCGGGGCCGGTTGGATGCGCGGCTCTCACCGCTCACCCCGGCTCCAACCACCCGGGGCCGGCAGCATCTCCCCGGTGATCCCTGCGTTGGAACACGGGTCCCAGAGATGTCACCTTGGACGGCACCGGGGACAAAGCTCCTCCGCGCCCGTTTAAACGCGTTTGTACCCGCTTCAGCACCTGCCCGAGGTTCCCACCTCGGGGATGCTCTTAACGCAAACGGATCCGTTTGGAAACCAGCGGACGCGCGGCGGCCCCGCGGGACGCCCCCCGGCCAAGGCCCCGCGGCTGCCCCGGGGCACGGAGACCGCGGGTGCCCCGCCGGGAGGGGCGGGATCGCGGCCGCCGCTTCCCCCCCGCCGGCCCGGTCCCCGTTACCTGCGCCGCTGCCGGCAGGCGGCAGGACCCGGGGGGCCACGGCGGGCCCGGCTCGGCCGCGCGATCGCAGCGCTCCATGGCCGCCGCGCCACCGCCCCGCCTCACCGCCAATCAGCGGCCCGGCCCCTACCGCGGCTGACCAATCAGCGGCCGCCCTGCGCGCACGGCTGGCGCGCCTTAAAGGGGCCGCGCCACACCGGGCTCCTCCCGGTTACGAGGCGGTTCCGGGGCGGCAGCGGCGGCACCGGCGCATGGCGGCGCTTCCGCCGGAGGAAGCACCATGAACTACATGCCCGGCACGGCCAGCCTCATCCAGGACATCGACAGTGAGTGCGCCGGCCGGGCTCCCTCCATCCAGCGGGTCCCCATCGATGCTGCGCCTCGGACCCCCGTTCCCTATGGATGCCGCATCCCATGGGGACGCCCGGGATGAGGGCCCCGTGGGCAGCGCTCCGGTGCGGGGCTCCTCGCTGCTACCGCGCTGATGGCGCATCATTGGGCCCCCCGCGCTGTGGGTTGGGGTCCGGGGTGTTCATCCCCACGCGTGGTCCCGTCTGACCCCCGCTTTTCTCCTCCTATCGCGCAGAGAAGCACCTGGTCCTGCTGCGGGACGGGCGGACGCTCATCGGGTACCTGCGCAGCATCGACCAGTTCGGTACGGGCGCACCTGGGAGTGGGGGGGGTTTGGATGTGCTGGGACGGGCAGCGAGGAGGAGGATGAGGAGGAAGAGGAGAGCCCCGTAGGTACCCGTTTGTATGCGCTGGGCGATGCTCCTCTGGTCACTGGAGCAGCTCCCTTCCCAAACAATAAAGAGGGAGCTTGGATTTAATGGGAGCTCCCCATTTTGGGGTCCTTGCTTAATGCAGTGGCTGCATTGACCCCACCGTGTGCTGGTCCTGAGCAGGAATATGCATTTCTTCGGTTAAAAACATGAGTTTTCAAAGAAATCAATTTAGTGGTGAGTGGAGTGATGTGATTGCAGGGTTAGAGTGTGTTTGTGCTGTGCATTAAACACCCACCTGTGTTTAAACCCCTCCTTCCCAATTGCATCCAGCACTGATGCTCCTGCATCCCTTTTTGGGCACAAATGGATGGAGTCACCCATGGGCTTGGAACCTCATGGGGCTGCCATGGGCGCATGATGCTGTGGCCTGTCCTGTCTGCCCAGGCTGTGGGTGCTGCATCCATCCATGGGAGATGGTTGGTGCCATCAGTGATAGGACTCAGGGGACCTTCCACCGCTGCTGCCGGGGGGGGAGATGCTCTTTATAGCTACAAAACACAGCACAATCTGGGTTCTTCTCTCTCTGCAGCAAACCTGGTGCTGCACCAGACTGTGGAGCGCATCCACGTGGGCAAGAAGTATGGGGACATCCCTCGAGGCATCTTCGTTGTGAGAGGAGAGAACGTTGTTCTGCTGGGGGAAATAGTAAGTGAGGGGCTCTGCTCCCAGCAGCAGCCCGGGGGTGTTTGTGGTGACACGAGTGTGGTGTCCATCAGTTAAAGGTGGTCCCATCCTGGGGCTGGTTCAGGCTGAGCCCCCGTGAATTTGCTGCTGTTTGCTCCCCAAGAGCCCTCTCCCATGGCCACTGTGCCTGGTTGTGTCCCCCCACATTGCTTTCACCTTTAGGTGGGCACAGGCTTCACCGTGTGCCTTGCCCATGCAAACCTATGGCCAGGGTGGACCCAAGCGCTTGCTGCCTTTGAGGCAGCTCCTGCTCCCCCTCAGCATCCATCCTACCCCATTAACATTGGGAAGAGCAACGGAATGTGCTGCCCGTGGCACCGCTCTCCCCAGGATGCCCTCGACGCCGGCAGCAGCATCCCGGCTCCGAGAGCCTGGAGCATCCCATGGGCATTGCCGCTGAACGGGCTGTTTCCGTGGCAGGACCTGGAGAAGGAGAGCGATACCCCCCTGCAGCAGGTCTCCATCGAGGAGATCCTGGAGGAGCAGCGCGTGGAGCAGCAGGCAAAGCAGGAGTCGGAGAAGCTGAAGGTGCAGGCGCTGAAGGAGCGGGGGCTCTGCGTCCCGCGGGCAGACACCTTGGATGAGTACTGACCCCTCACGGCGAGGGCATCCCTATGAGCCGCAGCGCTGCCTGTGTCTCCACGTTGGGTTTTCCATGGCACAGAGGAGGAAATGATGCCTTTGGCTCCTCTCCTTGCATGGAAGGAGGAGGAGGAGGAGGAAGGGAGGCAGGCGCCTGCCCCGTGCGCTGGGGAGCACAAGGGAGCGTGTTCGGGAGGAAGCCCCCTTGGTCCTTTTGGGTTGGTTTTGCTTTCGTTCCTCTTCACGTGACTCTGGGGGACTTTTCCCTTGGCCTGTAAATAAATCCTCAATCTCCACAGCAACGGCTCTGCCTCTGGTCCCCTCCATCCGCATCCCAGGGCAGGACCCTCTGGAACAGGGAGCGGGAGCCGGGGAACCCCCAGGTCAGCCGAGCGCACTGATTGCCTAATGGGTGCTAATGAAGAGCGGCTGCAGCATCTCCTGCCCTCAGTGCAGCAGGCAGGGGGGGCCTTTGTGTTGTGCTTGTCCTCATCCCGTTCGGAGCCAGCTGGGATGGGACTGGATTTGGGCAGCAAGGAGCAAACCTGGGTGCTGAGTGGAGGCTTCTCCCTATGCAGCCTCTGTCTGCTCATTCCCTGTGCGGCAGGGTCCCCATCAGGGGGTTTTCCTCTTCCCAAGCACCTCGGTTTAGGCAGGATGAGCCCAGCTCACACTGAGTGCACACGGGTGAACCACAGGGTTGGGGTCCCCTCTGCCCCACAGCTCCCTCGTGGTGGTGGTGGTGGGGAAGCAGCCTCCCCATGGGCTTTGTGCGGGTGGGATACGGGGACTTTGGTGGGAGAACAGGAAAACCAAGGGAATTCCCTTTGCGCTTTAACAGCAATGGAATAAAAGGGGGGTTGGAGCTGGTGGGGAACCCAAATCCCCTGGGAGGATGCTGATGATGATGGTCCTGTACCTGGGATGAGGGTGGGATGGGGCTTCCATCCATTGGGGCTGCGGGAGGAGGATGAGGATGATGGGGATGAAGGCTGCAGCGCTGCCCCTTACATTGACCTGTGATGTGGTCCCGCTCCCATCCTGATCCATACCAATCCCATTCCCTCCCCATAGGCATCGTGGTGGTGCCGATGCCCTCTCCGGGAGGGAAAAGTTTGTCATTGGCACCGATGCTCCCATCTCATGGGATGCACAACCCATGTGAGCTGGAGCCTTGTGCAAGCTGGAGCTGGATAAAAGGGTTTTGGCCTTGGGTTGAGGTTGATGCCAGTGGGTGATGCTGCACAAGGTGCTGGGATCTGGGAAGCAGAGCAGGATGAGGGCTGGATTGGAGCCACCTGCCCTAAGGGCTGTCCTGGGACACACAAGGATCACGTATGTCCCTTTATCCCCCTTCCCTTTGCGGTCCCCATCGCAGGGCTCAGCCGGGGAGATGCGTTGGGATGCAGGAGACGAGCATCATTGGTATCATTGCAACAAACAGGTTAAAATCCAAGAGGATCATTGGGTGCTGGTGCCTACAGAGTCCATTGGAGAGGCAGGGAGGGAATTGTGCAGGGAATGTGCCCCTGAGCCTGCCCTCTGTGAGGTCAAGGATGCCCATGGATGATGGATGCAGGGTTCCTGCCTTCATACTTGGTATTGCAGCGGCGGGTGGTGGTACCCAGCTGAGGATGCTGTTAACTGGGGCAGATGGGATGGGAAAGGTGTTTGGTTCCTTATCCTTGTCCCTAAACACAATGAGAACATTCACAGACCTCCGTGTAGGGAACTACGAGGCTTGTCCATCAGTTAAGGGACATTTCCGACACTTCCAAACCAACCTGGAAGTGCTGGAATTGCTCTTTCCTCTGAGGAACCCAGTGCAGAGCCTGTTGGAGGCTGCAGGGACCTGGTTGAGCTGCGTCTCTGCTCCCAGCACCTTTGGTTCCCATTCAGCCCCATTCTGTGCCTGCGTGAGCATCGTCACTGGTGGGATATGGGGGGTCCGATGGGGTTTTGAGGCTGAAAGCTGCAGATGGAGCCGTGTGGTGGCTTTGGGGGGGGACATGGGGGGTGTTTTGTGGGGCTCTTTTGCCTCCCCCTGTGTTTTCTGCCCCACAGATGTGGTTGGAGGGCTCTGCACCCATCCCGCAGTGGGGCTGTGCTGTATCCCCTTGCTGGTACACAGGATGCGGCTCCCCTTGTCACTAGCGGTGGGTCTGGGCAGGTCACTGGGGCCTCATCCTGCCCGATGCAGGGGGGTGATGCTGGATGCACGGTGGGCTCCATTGACCAGAGCATCCTGGACAGGCGCCTTCCCAGAGCCTGAGGTAGGTGCTGGGACCCGAATCCCATCCCTGATGCCTGTGGTACCCTGGATGCTGCTGCTCCCTGGCACCCCAATGGGTGCTGAGCTGTTGTCCCTTCCCTTGCAGGCCCATTGCATGCACCCCTGAGGGGTGTCCGAGGAGCTGGTGAGGGTCCTGGGGGGTCCCAGTTAAACCAGTCCCTGCTATGGGGGTTCTGGGTGGCTTTGGGCACAGCCTGCTCCAGGCAGGGCTGGGGGCCATGGACCATGTTGGGGGTTCCCCCCTGCTCTCCATAGACCCATTGGGGACCCTGGAATCACCCCGGTGTGGGGCTGCAGCACTGGGATTATAGGGGTTTATAGGGGATGTCCCTATAAACACTGGGGATGGGGATGGTGCAGCTCAGGTGGCTTCCACTCGATGCCACCAGCACCTCCATCGATGGGAGCACAAGGTCCTGATGGAGAGCAGCATCCGCAATGCAAAGGAGTCGTCCATGGGAGCAATGGGACCGTTCCCACGTGGCAGGTGGGACCCAAACCATTCCTTATGGGAGCAGAGGGAGGCGATGGGGCTGCGTTGCTGCTGGTGACCTCCCCGTTGTGCAAGAGCAGAAGGAAGGTCAGATCCCGCAGGAGGGAGCCAGGGTTGACGTCAAGGGAAGCAGCTGGTGATGGGAGCGGGGCCATAACTCATCCCGGGAATGGCGTTTCCATCCTTGACTCTTATCACTGCTCTGCATTGCCCACTGCTCCCAGCCCCGGGGCAGATAAACCGGCCTCGGGGGGATGTTCAGGGCTGCTCCCAGCCCCATAGCGTGCCCCGTGTTCAGCTGTATAGGGCTGACAGAGGGGCTGCGTTGGCATGGGGATGCGTGGGGTCCTCCAGCACACTCGTGTCTATGCGATGTGCATGAAGCATCCCGGTGTTCCTGCATCCCGGGTACCACCATCCCAGCGGTGCTGGATGTCCTGTTCCGCTGCGTTTGGACCTATGGGTTGGGGTCTAATGTGATGCTACAGGAGCGGGGTCTGGTCCCCATGGAGCGAGTCCTGGTGTGCTGGGAGCTGAGCCTGGCCGTGGTTGTTGCAGCCTGGTGAGATGGTGCTATCCATCGTTATCCATTACCTTATTATCCATTGTGATCTGTTCTTATCCCTTGTTCGGATCATTATCCATTGTTATCCATGGCTGATCCATTCACGAGCACGCATCCAGCCCTGTGCAGAGAGGCAGCTGCGCAAGGAGCCGGCCCCGACCTTGGCCCCGTGGGTCCTGCCGTAAGCGATGGCTCTTATCTCCCTGCTGTAAGCGATGGCTCTTATCTCCCTGCTGACGAGCCAGCATCCTTCAGCCGCCGTACTTAAGGCCGAGCACCCGCGGGGCTGGAGCAGAGCAGCTCCCATCGCCGAGAGAGGCAGGAACCGGGATACCCAAGGGCTGCATCCGCACGGGAAGATGCTGCCGGCGACGTTCAAGCTCTGCGCTGCCATCTCCTACCAGCACCTGCGCAACATGAGGGGTGAGGGTGCGAGCAGCCCCGCTGCAGGGCTGGATGGAGGCCACGGGGATGGTCTCCCCATCCCATATTGGGGTTGGGCTGTGTCTCCACCGCCTCTTTTTGCTCTGATGGGGGCCGAGGGGGATGCTGGTGCTGATGTGGAGGGTGGCGATGGGCTGCAAGGGTTTAGTGTTCTGTTAATCCACTTCTATCCTGTCCCTCGCTGTTTCCATGCTGGAATCTGCTCCCCACGGAGCAGAGCCTGGGTTTGCTCCTGTGCCTATAGGGACAAGGCAGAAGCAGAGGCTTGGTCAAGGTGTTTGAATTGCGGGTTAAAGCCCCCCCCCCCCCGGTGCTGGGGCTGACGCTGCTCTGCCCCCAGGGCTCAGAAGACAAGCGGCCCTCACCATCGGCCAGGAGCTGGGCAAGCTCGTGTGCCGCAGCCCCGGCCCCGGGCCCTGGATCAGCCACGTGCGCAGGAGGAGCTCCCTGCTCAGTGAGTGACCTGCAGCAGGGTCTGACCCTGTCCGTCCCCTCTTCCTGTCCCCCCTTTCCTCTCCCCTTTCCTCCCCCTTTCCTCCCCCCTTTCCTCCCCCCTTTCCTCCCCCCTTTCCTCCCTCTTTCCTCCCCCCTTTCCTCCCCCCTTTCCTCCCCCCTTTCCTCCCCCCTTTCCTCCCCCTTTCCTCCCCCCTTTCCTCCCCCCTTTCCGCCCCCCTTTCCACCCCCCCTTTCCGTCCCCCCTTTCCTCCCCCTTTCCTCCCCCCTTTCCTGCCCCTTTCCTCCCCCTTTCCGCCCCCCTTTCCGCCCCCCTTTCCTCCCCCCCTTTCCGCCCCCCTTTCCGTCCCCCCTTTCCATCCCCCTTTCCGCCCCCCTTTCCTGCCCCTTTCCTCCCCCTTTCCTCCCCCTTTCCTCCCCCCTTTCCTCCCCCTTTCCTCCCCCCTTTCCTCCCCCCTTTCATCCCCCCTTTCCTCCCCCCTTTCCTCCCCCCTTTCCTCCCCCTTTCCTCCCCCCTTTCCTCCCCCCTTTCCTCCCCCCTTTCCTCCCCCCTTTCCTCCCCCCTTTCCTCCCCCCTTTCCTCCCCCCTTCCTCCCCCCTTTCCGCCCCCCTTTCCGTCCCCCCTTTCTGTCCCCCCTTTCCGTCCCCCCTTTCCTGCCCCTTTCCTCCCCCCTTTCCTGCCCCTTTCCTCCCCCTTTCCGCCCCCCTTTCCTGCCCCTTTCCTCCCCCCCTTTCCGTCCCCCCTTTCCATCCCCCTTTCCTCCCCCTTTCCTGCCCCTTTCCTCCCCCCTTTCCTGCCCCTTTCCTGCACCTTTCCTCCCCCCTTTCCTCCCCCCTTTCCTCCCCCCTTTCCTCCCCCCTTTCCTGCCCCTTTCCTCCCCCTTTCCGCCCCCCTTTCCGTCCCCCCTTTCCGTCCCCCCTTTCCTCCCCCTTTCCTCCCCCCTTTCCTCCCCCCTTTCCTGCCCCTTTCCTGCCCCTTTCCGCCCCCCTTTCCTGCCCCTTTCCACCCCCCTTTCCAGCCCCTTTCCAGCCGGGTGCTGCCTGTCCCCATCAGGGCTCTATGGAGTGGTTGGGGATAACCTGCTCATGGGCAGCCCATGCCTGTGAAGCGCAGGCAAAGCCGGGGCTGAGTTTGCCTTCCCCATGTCTGGAGCAGTGGATCTGACGCAGATGAGGCTCATCCACTGGTGTACGTTGGTGTGTGAGTGTCCTTACACTGCTGGTGTCTGACCTGGTGCAGGCTCAAGGCTGGAGGAGAAGCCCTTCAGCGAGGTGGAAATGTCTTACATCAAACAAGGGGAAGAAGCGCTCCAGAAATCCCTGAGCATCCTCGGGAACCAGGACGGCTGGAAGATGGAGACGGAGGTGGTCGGTACCGTGCCCCGCTGCAGGCTGAGCCGGTCCCCCCTGTCCATGTGTGTGATGGCAATCCCGCCTTCCCTTCTCCAGGGGAACGGGGACAAAGTGCTGAGCAAGGTGCTCCCGGACGTGGGGAAGGTTTTCCGGCTGGAGGTGGTGGTGGATCAGCCCCTGGATGCGGTGTACAGCGAGCTGGTGGACAACATGGAGCAGATGGGAGACTGGAACCCCAACGTCAAGGAGGTCAAGGTGGGAATGGCCCCCTGCCAACAATGGGCTGCTCTCAGTGGTGTCCCTTTGCCCATTGCAAAGGATTTCTCCAGCCTTTCTTTGGGAATGGGGAGGGCAGAATTCATCCTACTGCAGGCACGGGGCTTGTCCCGCTGTAATCACAGCACTGCAGCAGAAGTGAGCCTGTATCAGCTTGAGGGCTACTTACTGTGCATGAAATGCACTTGGACTTCACTGCAGGGTAGCGAAGGGTGTTAGGTTAGAGGAGAAACAGCAGCACTGAGCCGCAGGGTGCAGAGAGCATCACTTTGCTGCTCCAAACAGCTCTTTCCTATTGGAACAAGGGAAGCATTAAGGGAAACCCCTTCCCTTTGCAGTGCTTTGAACGCTGCGGGGTTAACTCTTGACTCCTGGACTTCCCAGATCCTGCAGAGGATTGGCAAGGACACGGTCATCACCCATGAGAAGGCGGCTGCTCCCCCCGGGAACATCGTTGGACCAAGGGACTTTGTGAGCGTCCGGTGCTCCAAGAGACGCGGCTCCACTTGTGTCCTGGCTGGAATGGCCACGCAGTACGGAGCCGTGCCGGAGCAGGAGGGCTTTGTCAGGTAACTGCAGTTTATGGTCACTTACGTGGAATGGCAGTGCCACGCACGAGCTTGGAGCAATGGGGTTTGTCTTAGGTGGGAGCTGCTGAGGAAATCCCAATTCACGGCATGATTTGGGTTTCAAGGGACCTCAGGAGATGATGCAGTCCAACCTAGAGCAGGCTCCACAGGGAGCAGGCAGGGTTGGAACGTCTCTCTAGAGACAAAAACCACGCTGAGGTTTAGTTTACGGCCATTGCTCCCCCTCCTCTTGCTGAGACCACTGGAAAGAGCCTGGCACCATCCTGGCACCCACATCTCCCCAGGGATGCTTTCAGCCACTGCAAGGACACCAGGGGGGACACCAGTAGTGGGTGCAGCAGCGAGGCTGAGAGTGGTCCCCAAGGGCAGACCTCGGGGGGGGGGGGACAGAAGCCCAGCAGCTCTTTGGGCTACACCTCCCCTCTACCCTGCACCCAGCCCTATCCACACAGTGGTTTGGCACTGCTGTGATCTTTGAGGCCGAAAGCTGGTCCCTAACGTGCACCCCGGCCCCTTGCAGAGCAGAGAACGGCCCCACATGCATGCTGCTGCGCCCGCTGCCCGGCCGGCCCTCGCAGACCAAGCTCACGTGGCTGCTCAGCATCGACCTCAAGGTGAGTTCTGCTTCGAAGGCCAAGCAAGGGGCTGGGGTTTGGGGCAGGTTCCACTCACGGGCTCTGTCTGCTCCTCTCCAGGGTTGGCTGCCCAAGAGCATCATCAACCAGGTCCTGGCCCAGACCCAGCTGGACTTTGCCAACCACCTCCGGCAGCGCCTGGCGTGGACGGCGGCCCCGCAGTGCTGACCATGCTTCGGCCAGGGGGGGGAAGGAGGGGAGACTGTAGTGGGCAGATAACGTAATCAGAGCCTGTGCTCATTAACCGAGGCCTTTAATAGTGGACACTGCTAATTAACACCTGAGTAACACTGTTGTTATTGAACTGATGAGTTAGTAGGGGCCTGAGCATAAACTTCTGCTAAGTCAAGCTCCACTGGCCCCTGCAACCTCCCTAATGAATGGCTATTAATAAATAAAGCTCCAATGATGGGTATTTACTATTAAAGGCCTTGGCGACTTAGTTGTTAGGGAGGTCCCAGGCACCTGAGTGGGAAGGTAGAAGGATGAGCACAAGGACTTGCTTTAAACCCTCACCTTTTCCTCTCCTCCTTCCTCCCAAAACCCAGCACTAAGAGCTCTGGTCCCTCCTCCCCGCGTGAAGCAGCTCTAATTTATTGTTCCTGTACAGACACACACCAAGCGTCCAGTTATTTATTCAGTTAAAGCTCTGTAATGATGATCACTGGCACGAGGCCTTGGGATTTGGCAATGCAGTGAGGAGGTGGAGATCTTCACATTGAGAGATCTCCAGAGCGTGGCTGCTTTGAGTGGAAATCTCATTTTTAACAAGAAAGAAGAACAAAAAAACCTTTATTTTTAAACTGGTTTCCAGTTTGTGGGGGGGGGGAAAAAACATGTACTTTGAGCAGAAGCCCAGATTTCAGCCCTGCGTGCAGGGGCCTCGTCCCAACACAGTCCTTGTGGCTGGGAGCTGGTGTTCACCGCACAAAGGACTGCTCCAACCTGGGCCCAGCACAGGAGACGTTACCTCGCTGTGATGCTTGCTTCTTTAGCTACACTGTGAAGTCACTGAAGCCTCCAAGAGATGCCCACAAACAGCACGCTACCTCCTAGAACTGCACTCACTGAGCCTCCAGCCCAGGGGCAGAGCAGGAATCCCTTGCAGGTACCAAATATATACAACGCCTGCCCCCCCTCTCCCAGAGCTGTGTTGGCTTCAGCTCGTTTGCTCTGAGTGATGCATGAATAAAAGCCACTTGCTGGAGCCCCATGGTGTGGTTGGTGTTAGCACTTGGGTTATGGCTCCCAGGGAGGGCTCCGTCTCCCATCCACTTCTGTCTCTACGTGGTAGAGCACATCGGCCAGTGTGTGCTCCACAACGGCACCCCAGCCCATGTCACTCATCTGCAAAGGGAAGGGAAGACAGGCTCAGGATAAGGAGGGGCTTATCCTGTCGTAGAGCAGCATTCCAGGGCTGTTTCCCTCCTAAAACACTAGTGGTGGTGGGGGGGAAATGTTCAAGTGTTTCCTCAAGCAAGAATCCTCTTACTGATAGAAGCAGCTAACACAGGGGCTTTATGACCTGTTGAGAGGAACAAAGCTAAACCTTAACTAAACAGCCTAACAAATAACTCAGCATCTCCTATGTGGCCTTACCCGTTTATAAATACAATCCTTTGGGCTCTCCTAGCTAAGGCCAAAGACTGAAGAGGACAGATACAGGCTTGGTATAAATCACCTCCCACCACCACAACGCTCGCACCCACCTTGTGTTGAAAGAGGGTGAGGTGGTGACAAAGTGTGAGGGTATAAAGCTTCACTTCGTACTTACTGGCCTGTAAGTGATGTCTCGGGGTGGATACTTGAAATATGGCCCGAAGTTTATAGAAACCTGAGGAAGACACATTTGGCATTAGATCAACAGGCAAAATGCTTCAGTCTCCATCCCCTCCTACTCCTTGCAAGACCATGGAACAAGCAGCCCTGGCATGGAAACTCAGCACTTGGATAAAGTCCCATCAGCAAGGTTATCGCAGAGCTGCCTCACTAAACTAAGTCCCAGATTTCCTCTTTATTGTGCTTGCCCTGCTCCCTGAGTGCCCACGCTCAGTGCATTACTGAAACCAGGCTGGGAATCACCTTGCAATGATCTGCTACTTACTGTGCAGCCTTTGTACAAAGAAATAGCAGGAAAATAAACTCCTTCAAAGATGTCTTTAAAGGCAATGCCTTGGCTGACACCGTTCTTGAAGAAGATGATCTGAAAAGAAACAGTAAGAGGGTGATTTTGGCATCCATGCCAACTTCAGGAGCTACAAAGCAAGCCTCAAGAGGCAGCTTCACCTACACCCTCCCCTTTACCTGAAGCCAATCGCTTCAGCGCCAGCAGCAGCATCACAAGCAAAGGGTGCAGTTGATTTGTTAAATTCCCCTTTACTGTTGCTTTAATAAAAGCATTCTTGGTTCTGATGAAGACCCAATGCTCAGCCTCCCTTTGCGCTCACTAAATGCAAGCAATTAATACACACACTAAGTCCCTCTTAGCAAGTTCTCTGCTCTTCCTGAAGCTCTGCATCCTCCCCTACCAGCATGTAACTGACCTGGCTTCCAGGTGCTTGCTTCAGGCTCTTCTCTGCTTTGTCCACAAAGTCCTTCTCTTCGAAGTACAAGTAGCTTTTGAACTTGATCAGGGCCTGAAAGAGCAGAAAACCACCACTTCAGAAGGGAACCAGAACAACTGCTACCTTTAGTGACACATTAAAGACCTACAGGAGCCCTGCGCTGGGCCAGGCGTGCCTGTGAGGTCACAGGAGAGCGATTCACACATCCCAGGTATCAGAGAGCCGGGAGGGCAAGAGAAGATCAAACAAGAGGTGGGCAGCGCACATAAAGTCCCCCTTGACTCCTCTGCCACGAACCATGGGCTAACATTTAATCTCATTGTGAATTCCACCCCTCACCTTGTCTTTGTAAGTGTCAGGCAGGGATTTGGCAGTCTCGGTATCTTCTGGAAGACTGATGTAAAATCCCAGTATATCCCCCTGTCCGTAGCCGGATGAATAGTGTTTCCCTATGGACTGGTGAAACTTTGTTCCCTTTTTGCTGCGCCAGGAGTAACTGAACTTGTCATATCCCAGAGGTGCCTGGAGGTTCCCTGTGGAAGCCAACAGGAACATCACACCCTGTAGCAGGAGCGCCTCTGTGGATCCCAATTCAAGTTTTGGGGGCAGGAATTACATCCAGTTAACAAATACAGCTCCCATTAGCACAAACACATTGATTACAGCATGCAAAGTGTAAAGGATCCACCTGTACTGCAGCTTTGTACTGTTTAGATCACCCAGAAAGAGTTTCCCCTTAAGAAAAGCAGTGAATAAGCAGCCAAGCTGATGCCTTACCCTCCCTTAGGTCTAAGTTACTGGGGAAAGATATATAGGAACCAGCTGGTAAAACTCTTTACCTAATGGCTGTGACCAACCCAATCGGGCAGCAGTGTCCGGAGGCATCTCATCCATGGATATTTCAAAGTACCAGGCTCCTTTCCTCACTCCATGTGAGGCTCGTACCATGGAATAGCCCTTCTCCCCGATAACAGTCAGTCTGTCATCCGAGATCTTTAGCTGAGGAGCTGTGGGAGAGAAGAGCTGATCTGTGAGCTCTGATGTGCAGATGAAGGCAAACGAAGAGCACAAGTGGATTGAAGGTGTGCACCTCAAAGCAATGATGTCTCAAGCATCAATAAGCACTCAAGTGAGGTTATAGAAGATGCCCCCCACGACAAGGACCACTTATACAACCTACAAGCCTTGTACCTCGGTCGTGCAGTGCTAAGAGCACCCGTTCATAGAGGCAGGCTCTGTAGAGGTCCCCAGGAATTGGCTTCCCTGCCCAACAGTCCAGCTCCAGCTTTTCCGGGTCAGGAGCATGGGGGTCAGGCTCCGCCAGGATGTATCGATACCCATCCTTATTGAAGGGGTGTTCCAAGGGGTAACCGTGGGGTGGCAAGCGCTGGGCGGAAAACAGCGGATCACTGCGGAACACAAAGGCTCAGGTTGGCATCTCACGGTGGCTCCAGTTCAGTCCCAGGACAAATCCCACCATTCCCCCAGCACTGCCAAGGCCACCACTAACCCATGGCACTGAGGGCCTGTTCCAGTGCCTGAGCATCCTCTCAGGGAATAAACTTCTCCTCATCTCCATCTAAACCTTCCCTGGGGCAGCTTGAGGCCGTTTCCTCTTGTCCTATCACTTGTTCCTTGGGAGAAGAGACCGACCCCACCTCGCTACATCCTCCTGCCAGGCACTTGTAGAGAGCAATAAGGTCCCCCCTGAGCCTTCTCTTCTCCAGACTGAACCCCCCTAGTTCCCTCAGCCATTCCTCATAGGGCTTATTCTCCATCATCAGCTTTGTTGCCTTTCTCTGGACCCAAAGCAGCATCTTAAGGCATCAAAAGGCAAGCTGTGCCTCTGACCAGCACTGAGGGGACGCCAGTGTTGTGCCCCAGCATTATCTTCCCTCTTACCTCCTGGTTTTCTTGGCCGTTCCCGTGGTCCCTCCATCCTGCTGCTTGCGCTTCGCTCCCCGGCCCTTCCCGCTGCCTCCCGCGGCGATTCCCCCTTGGCACAACCAAGCACAGCAGAGTCAAGGGAGATGTGATGGGGCAGAGCCCGTGAGCACGGAATCTCCACTAACACAAAGGGGCAGAAGCAGCCCAATTACAAGCAGCTCATGAGCTCAAGAGCCTTCTCCCACAGTGAGCCAAATCCAGCACTTCCATGGAGCTTCCAGTCAGCTCCTGAAATGGCCCAATGGAGAGTGGAAGCTGAGATTTACCAAGAGCTCAAGCTTTTAAGGAGAGAACTAAGAATCTTTTCTGTCTGGGATCCACTTCCCAAGCGTTATTATTTGCTTTCATGGAGATTCCAGGCCCAGTTCACATTCACTGCTGTGACAGCAGCAGAAACCCAACCTACAGCACACACTGTCTGACTGGAAACAAAGTCATCATCCCCCTGACACACTGTGCTGCAGAAACACTCTGACACCAATAAGCAATAAGCATTTAACATCAAAATTCCCATCTATAAAACAGAAGACACTTAAGTTGAGGGACAATGAAAAGCAGGAGGTGTTTCTCTTCAGTATGACTCAAGTCAGGGCTGTGATTGATGTGGCTTCCCTTCTCCTCCACTTGTATTTATGAGTAACGATTGACTGCTGTAATTCACACTGATACATGCTCACACTTCATCAAACCAGTGTCAGTTTAATGTCCTAATAGGTTATACTGTAAGTGCATTTTATCACCACGCTACAAAAGAGATCGCTACTGATTCACACCGTACTGTAGAAAAACACCTTTACAAACCACACACTGTGCTGGAGCTAAAAATACAGTCAGCTCTGAGCTTATCAGCATTCCCCTTGTGCTGGCAGGGATTCAACTCATTGAGGGAATACCATATTCTGCACGACCGTGACGTGATCTCAGCTGCACTGGCTGGTTTGACTGCAGATATTGAGGCTCTGCAGTCCTCTGCCTGTCACGGTATCATCCCAGCTCCTGGATGCACATCACTTGCTGTGGCATTAGGGTTTAAAACTACAGTATCAGGTCAAATCATGCAAAGGGAAAACAGAGAGGTGAAACTAAAGCTTTCAACCAGTCAAGTGGGGCAGAATATGAGCATTCAAAGCTTCTAACAGCTAAAAGACTACCAGGGGAAACTGTTGGGTTGGACTACAGGATTACTGCAATCACATCAGGGCACGCTTGGGGTTTATGATTGACTTTAGCTTCTAAAAGAAAGGAGCAAAAAAAGCTTTGCAAACAATAATACTTAAGGTTTAGAAGCTGAAAGGTAAAATATTCACCTCCCAAAGGGGCTCCACCTGCAAGAACAGAAGTGGCACCACACGTTTGTCAAGCTTCCACGTATTAGACCAAAACCAACCCGAGACAAGGCAGCCTTGGATATCTAGAACCCTGTTTTAAAAAGCCCAGAATACCTCCTGTGAGGCAACAAATGAATATAGATGAATGTAGGTTGAATAGAGAACACTGTAGCCTTGTGCACAAGGAAATCTCAGCAGCAGTTAACATCACTGCAGTAGGATGACCCCAAGTAAGATGCAAGCAGTGCTTAGAAGGAATAACACGTACCTTCCCCAACTACTTTCAAATCTCAGAGTGAGGGAACCTGAATAACACAAGTAGGTAAATTAATATCCTTATGGAATAAAACTGACAGGCTTGGATTTCTCCAAGCCTCCTGATTTAGCTGGCCACCAGGAAGGAAGAAGTTGAGCCTTCACAAGGAGGTAACATTAACCTATCTCTGTGGAAAGACACAGTGAGACTGGCTGAATGCTTTGACTGCAATAAGCATAACCTCAGTTCACAGCACAGGTTTAACTGCAGCGTCTCGAGTGATACCCAGCTACAGGACTGGGCAAACACAGCTTGGGCCCAGAGATTCAAAAGCCTGACTAAAGAACTTGCCATTTAAGCTTCCGCTTGTGGATACAGCGTTGTTCTGTTTCTGGTTATCATATGCAGGACCAATATTGGCAAGATCCTGAAAGAGAGAGAAGAAACCCAATGCGTGCACTCAATCTTACCACTCAAAACCCACTTGCAGGTGCTGGGGTACCCCAATACAGGCTCACAGTGTGACTTGGGTAGGTTTTACTCATCAGATGGCCAGCAAAAAGAGCCCCCACACCTTCCTCCCACCTCCCCACTGCACACTTTCCTTCCATCACCAACCACATACTTGGTCTAGAAGGCCAAACTTGGGGTAATCTTCTTCTGGGTCTTTACTCCCTGGGTCTGGATGCTCCTTCACCAAGAATACATCTCTCTCTTTACACTATAAAAGAGGAGCAGTTTAAGTTACACAGAGAAGGATCACACCAAGTTCATGAACGGCTGTTTAACTCGCAGTATTTATTAGTATGTGTGTTAATTATTGATGAAGCATTAGAATCTTCACCCTTTAGCTTCGGTGTCAGCAAACACAGGCACCAGCCACACAAAACCCTGCACAGATTTACTTACCATGGTTTTGACAATATTATTAGGCCAAGTCATTTTCCCAGGTCTCTGGCGTGTTGTCATGCACTCCCAATATTTATCAATAAATGGGATAATATCCTGGAAAACAGCCAACCAAACGGACTCTTAACAGTGGCTGCGAAAGCCTCCCAGTGTCTGAACATCACTGAAATCACAGCTCAGGTCAATCGGGGCTGCTTTGCGGAACAGCCTCACCTTATCTTTGGAGAACATGGTTTTTGGGTGCTCATCCTGGGTCCTTGACTGCCACGTCAAGTTGGCCAGAGCACTAAGGCACATTTCCTTGAGATCTAAACCAAAAGCACATCAGAGCTAGAATCGGGTTGGGAAAAGCAAACACCCACACCATCGACCATGTGTTTCTGGTCATTTTTGGATGGCTTCAGCAGAGCCCTCCCCTGAGTTCAGCTCAAAGCCTCCAGGTTTATCTTGCACTGAATGCACACTTACTTGCTTGTTTTCTTAAGAAATAGGTGTTCCCACTGTGATGGCAAACGTTACAATGGAAGCTGTAGTTGGTCATGAAAGGCAAGCAGGAGCTGGAAAAGAGCAGGCTATTGGTAAGCGAGAAGATATTGGTAAGATATCCCTTATTCTTTACTATAGAGGGTTACAAACCCAATTATCCCAGGTTAACAAATGAATTCTTCTCTCACAGGTTTAAGGATGTTTTCATCGATCGAGGCTGCCCATCAGCATCAAGAAAAGCCACAAAGCTCTGGAGGGCCACTCAAGCTCAGGGTCTTGCTTTAGAGAAGCCCTGACATTCAGCCAGCAAAACAAGAGGCAACAAAGGCAGCTCTGCACAAGGGGCATCATCTGAGCCCCTAAAACTGCAGCTGGAAGCCCAGTTTTAGGGGCAAAATACGCTCCAAAAAGTGATGTTTTTATTAAGTCTCCTACGGGTTAATGAAAGAAAACTGAATTTACTGCTCATTTATAGGGAAATTTGGGGGGGGTTTCTGTCCACACCAATTGAGAATGGCTGTGAAAGCCCCCCTTGACTTTAGAACATCATTCACAGACCCCCACAGCCCTGAGCTCCACAGGGGTTTCTAAAGCTCAACTGCACAACCACTGCCTGCAGCGCTGTTGGGAAGCTGCTATTTACAATCCACAGCCACTTCCCTGTGTCCTTGGAGCAGGGTCCTTGGGCACCGAGAGCCCAAGCACCGGAGCCAAGGCGAGCTTACGCACGTGGTGTCAATGCCAAACGTGTCCGCCGTGAACCACTTGGTGCAGATCCCGCACTGCAGCTCGATCTCCCCCAGCTGCCGCCCGTTCTCTTCATCCACGGAGCCTGCTTGAGCATCCAGGACTTCCGAGCTGTCCCCTGCAGCCTCCTGCAAGCAAAGAGCAGCAAAGGGAGCCCGGCTTCAAGCCTGGATCAGCCTTTTGGGGGCAGGGAGCTGTCAGGACAGGACTGAGAGAGGATAACCTGGTTTCCCTATCCTTTGTATTGGTTTGGAGGTTCAATTAGAGGCAGTCGGATGGGTGAGGGTTTCATTTCCAGCAGAAAACTGGAAGCGGGGCCATCAGGATGGAAAAGCCCTTTGGAATATGTTTGGATTTTGGTTTTCAGGAACTTCCTACATCTTATTCCTGACTCAGTGATGATGGAAAACTGATGCTGACGAGGCCCAATAGGATCCCAATGAGGATGCCGATAAGACCCAACAGAATCCCAATAAGGACGCTGATGAGTTCCAACAGGATCCCAATCAGGATGCTCATGAGACCCAACAGCATCCCAATCAGGATGCTCATGAGACCCAACAGGATCCCAATCAGGATGCTCATGAGACCCAACAGGATCCCAATCAGGATGCTCATGAGACCCAACAGGATCCCAATCAGGATGCTCATGAGACCCAATAGCATCCTAATCAGGATGCTGGTGAGTTCCAATAGGATCCCAGTCAGGATGCCAATGAGGCCCAATAGCATCCCAATCAGGATGCTGGTGAGACCCAATAGGATCCCAATTAGGATGCTGATGAGTTCCAACAGGATCTCAATCAGGATGCTGATGAACCCCAACCCATCAGACACTGACATAGAAACGTTTTCTCTCCTGATACCTTCTTGCCCTCTTTACACACTTGATGACTTTACTCCTTCCCCATGATCCCTGCAGGCACCAGATCGCTCCCAAACAATATCCTTTGGGATAACGCGCTGGTGCTAAGGAGGAAACAAAACCCGGAGCGGAAGAAGAGCCGGATCCCCCCTACCCTGCAATGAGCCGCAAGAGGCAAGCGCTGTTCCCAAGCCCTGCATCCACACGGGCTCCATAGGATGCAGGGACACGCACCCAGCATCACCCTCACCCTGGACCCCGGGCCCGGACCTACCAGCGGGTCCTTCCCGTTGGCGGACTCGGTCTCCAGCGCCGCGCTCGCATCGACCAGGGCGGCTTCCCCGCTGCAGGGGCACAAAGCGGAGTTAGGCGGGGACACAACGGGAGCACCGGAGCCTCCAACGCGCCCCCCAGGCCGCTCACGGAGGGGGGGGGGACACGCACCCGCTGTCGGGGCCGGCGCTGCCCGGCTCCGGCGGGGCCGGGGGCTCCGTGGAAGGAGGCGCCGGCTCCGGGCCCGGCTCCGCACCCTCGGCCGCGACAACCGCGGGCACCGCGGTACCCGCCGGCGCTGCCGCCATCTTGGCCCGCCGCAACAACTCTCGCGAGAGGGCGGCGTTCTCGCGAGAGCCGACGCTTCAAAGGGCAACGCTACGGTGGGGCCCACAGCAGGCGGAGGAGGAGCAGCGCCACCTGCCGGGAAGGAGGCGGCGGAGGCGGCGGAGGCGTGACGTCACGCGGCCTGGGTGTGACGTCATCAAGGCACGGGAGGGGGCTTGGTTTGGAGGGGGATCAGCCCCGGGTCAGCACAGGGTTCCCCCCCTCACGGGTCCCGGTACCCAAATGAGATCGGGGGTCCCAATGGGATGGGATGGGCAATGGGGGCCCTGGACCCTGTTCTTACCCCCCAGGTCCTGCCCTGGACGGCGCTGGGAAAACGGGAGAGCAAGAGCGGGGCAGAGCCCCTGCATGGACCTGGCTGGGGCAGAGCCTCCTGGGATGATGCCCACGGGTCCCCGCGGAGCAACGGAGGGGGCGCATCCCCCGGCAGGACAGGGCTGGGAATGCTGAGCTGGTGATGGGGGACCAAGGCGGGATGGATGGATGGATGGATGGATGGATGGATGGATGGATGGAGAGAGGGACGGGGAGAATAAGTGATGGGGATATGGAGGGATGGGGCTGGAGGCAGGGAGAGAAGGATGGAGAGAAAGAAGAAGGGAGAAAAGGAGGAACAGGGGAGATGGAAATGGGGAGGGACAGCTTGGGGGGGGGTGGAGGGGAGGGGGGATGGAGATAGGGACAGAGGGACGGGGAGGGGGCTGCCGGGGCCGCCCGGGGCGGCGCTCGGGGCCGCGGTACAAATAGAGCGGCTGCGGGTGGCCCCTGCAGCCATGCGGGTCCCGCTGCGCTCCGCACCCGCGCTGGTGCTCTGCGCCCTCGCCCTGCTCCTCCTGGGCTGCGCGCAAACCCGCGCAGCGCCCGGGGCACCCTCCCGGGCACCCGCCCGCGCCCCGCCGCGCTGCCCCCCGCTGATGCTGCAGCTCCTCCGCGCACCTCCCGCTCCGCTCCGCGCCGCCGCCGCCGCTGCCCTCAGCCTCTCCCCGCACGGTGAGTGGGGCCGCGGCCCCGGACGTCCCTATCCCGGCAACAGCTCCATCCCCGAGCATCCCCATCCCGGGACCGGCACCGTCCCCATCCCCAGCATTCCTGTCTTGGGACCGGTACTGTTCCTGGGCATCCCTATTCCGGGACCGGCACCATCCCCGGGATCCTCACCTTCCCTGAGCATCCCTGCTCCCAATACCAGCCCCGTCCCAAGCATCCCTATTCCGGGACCGTGACCGTCCCCAGGACCGGCACTGTCTCCGAGCATCCCTGTTCCGTGTATCGCGGTCCATGCCCTCACACAGTGCCGGGGCATCCCTGCCTCTCCCCGGCCCCGGTGCTCTCGGAGTGGATCCCGGGGTCCCCTCACCGTGCCTCTTGGCTTGCAGGCTCGGTGCAGAGCGGCTCCCGCTGGGCTCTCTCCTTCGACATGTCCTCGCTGTCCAGCAGCCAGGAGGTGAATCTGGCCGAGCTCCGCATCCTCCTGCCCCGGCTCTCCCCGGCCCACAACGTGTCCCTGGACATCTACCACAGCCGGCGGTGCCGGGGTGCCGGGTCCTGCCCGCACCAGCTCCTCCTGGGCTCCGTGTCTGGCAGCCCCTCTTCCATCCAGGCCCCTTGGAAAGTGTTTGAGGTCACCACGCTGCTCCGCTCCTGGCTGCACCAAGGCACAGCCCCTGGGTACCACATGGGAACGGAGCAGTGGGATGCGGGTGGTCCGGACACCGCCGCGATGCACTTGCCCGCCTTGAGCGATGCCGGGCCCGGGGATGCGATGGACAGAGTCCTGCTGCTCGTGTTCTCCAAGGATAAATCACCGGGAGACCACAGCCTCATCAGGACAGCGGAGACCTCCAAGCACGTCATGCGTGAGAGCAGCAACCAGGGCAGCATCCCAGGGATGCGCCGGCATCGCCGCACCAAGAAGGAGAAGCAAAGGATCAAAGGGAGCGATGCTGGCGCTGCAGTCGTGGCCGAGGAGGGCAGGTCCCTGTGCAGGAGGGTGGATATGATGGTGGACTTCGAGCAGACCGGCTGGGGCAGCTGGATCGTCTACCCCAAGAAGTACAACGCGTACCGGTGCGAAGGGCAGTGCCCATCGCCCGTGGATGAGACCTTCAAGCCCACCAACCACGCGTACATACAGGTAAGAGGGGTTGTATCCTGTTCCCCCCCTGTACCTCAGCCCCATTGCCCGGGGCAGGGGGTGATGCTTTGCCTTTGCTGTGTCTCCCCATAGAGTTTGCTGCAGCTCTACAAGCCCAACCATGTGCCCTGCCCCGTGTGCTCCCCGGTCAGGATGAGTCCCCTCTCCATGCTCTACTATGAGAAGGGGGAAATCGTCGTCCGCCACCACGAGGACATGATCATCGAGGAGTGTGGCTGCAACTGAGGCTCATCCCCTCTGCAAGGGGCATGGCTCTGCCCTGGAAGCATCCCCAAGGACCAACACATGGACCAGGGTGCCTATGGAGCGGGTTGGGGAAGCTCTGGCTGTGCCAGAGGAGGAGCGGGATGTGCGGATGGCCACGCGCATGGATGGACCGAGGCTCTGCATGGGAAGGGCCATCAGACACCTCCCTGCAGCACCAGGGTGCTGGGTGCCCGATGCTGCGTTATCCATGTGCCGGGGCTGGTGCTGCTCCGCAGGCACAGGATGGACCCGTGGAGCATTGCTCCTTCTGACACAACAGGAATCACAGTGGTGGGACACTGCATACATCATCATACACCCATCATACACCAACATACACCAACATACGCTGACATACACCCATCGTACACCATCACACACCATCATGCACCATCATACACCAACACACACTAACATACACCATCACACACCATCACACACCATCATACACCAACACACACTAACATACACCATCACACACCATCATACACCAACACACACTAACATACACCATCACACACCATCACACACCATCATACACCATCACACACCATCATACACCATCACACACCAACATACACCATCACACACCAACATACACCATCATACACCAACATACACCATCATATACCATCATACACCCATCATACACCATCATACACCATCATACACCATCATATACCATCACACACCATCACACACCAACATACACTGACATACACCAACATACACCATCATATACCATCATACACCATCATACACACATCATACACCATCATATACCATAACACACCATCATACACCATCATATACCATCACACACCATCATACACCCATAATTCACTCCCCTGGACCATGCAGGGAGTGACGCTAAAGACGGACCCGGGGCTCCTGCATCCCTCTCCAAAGCATCATCCATTCACTGGGAGCCAGAGAGGGATTTGCACAGGCAATGAGGGGGGTCTGAGCCCCCCCAGCACCCCGGCTCACACAACTGCTTTCCCCTCTCAATGTGTGCTCAGCCCTGACCCAGCACTCGCTGGAAGGGGCAGTACTGCAAGGGTTGGCTGATTCATCAATAAATTATATCCATTGAAAGCACCAGGTGGTAAATGATGTAAAGGGTGTGAAAGGTGCTCAACAGGAAGGCTGAGCATCTCATAACATGAGATAACACAGATGCTCTCATGCTGATGGAAAGAGCAAGCAGAGAAGCACCTGCAGGTGCTGAAGAGGGGGGGATAAAGGGGTTTTCCACCTTTGTTTATCCCTTGGGGATAAGGGGAAAGGGAATGTTCTCTAACAGCCATGCAGGCAGCTCTCCTTCGGGTGATGGGGCCGGGAGCTGGACCAGGAGAGCTCCAGCCCCACAGGATGCTCATTGCCCCCTGTATGCCAGCCCTGGGGGGCAGCGAGGGTCGGGCCCCCAAGCTCACCCCATTGCAGCCCTGGCCGTGAGTCTGGGCTCCCCCAGGCTCCCCCAGCCATAGATGGGGACATGGCACATGCATGGGGACCCAGTGCCAAGGGGACCCTGTGACATAGGGACACAGTGCCATGGGGTCCCAATGCCATAGGGACACAGTGCCATGGGGACACAGTGCCATGGGGTCCCAATGCCATAGGGACACGGTGCCATAGGGACACAGTGCCATGGGGTCCCAATGCCATAGGGACACAGTGCCATGGGGTCCCAATGCCATAGGGACACAGTGCCATAGGGACACGGTGCCATAGGGACACAGTGCCATGGGGTCCCAATGCCATAGGGACACAGTGACATAGGAACACACTGCTATAAGGACACTCTGCCAGGGGGACCCAGTGCCATAGGGACACAGTGCCATGGGGATACAGTGCCATAGGGACACAGTGCCATGGGGTGCCAGTGCCATAGGGACACGGTGCCATAGGGACACGGTGCCATAGGGACACAGTGCCATGGGGTCCCAGTGCCATAGGGACACACTGCCATGGGGTCCCAGTGCCATAGCAACACAGTGCCATGGGGTCCCAGTGCCATAGGGACACGGTGCCATGGGGTGCCAGTGCCATAGGGACCCAGTGCCATGGGGTGCCAGTGCCATAGGACACAGTGCCATGGGGTGCCAGTGCCATAGGGACACGGTGCCATAGGGACACAGCGCCGTGGGGACACAGTGCCATGGGGTCTCAGTGCCATAGGGATACAGTGCCACAGGGACACTGCCATGGGGACCCAGTGCCATAGGGATACAGTGCCATGGGGTCCCAGTGCCATAGGGACACTGTGCCATAGGGACACTGCCATGCGGACCCAGTGCCCTGCCTGCAGCCAGCACAGCGGAGAGCACAGTGGGAGCACAAGGGCTGGGGCCGGACGGGGCCATCCTCATCCCTCCCCTCCCTGCCCCAGCAGCTCCACTCCACATCCCAAGCCCAGCCTGATTATCCCGAATCCACATCCCCGCCGGCGGGTAAACAAAGCGTGTCTGGTCCCTGCAGCCCAGGCAGCCCCTCCCCTGGGTCCTTACATATTCCGACAGCGCTTCACACTGGGACCATCCCGTCATTAGAGGGTCATTTGCAGGGGCTGTCAAGCGATGTGTGGGGCTAACCCTTGGCAGGAGGCAGCTGCACCCAGAAACGTGGCAACCTGGGCTCCGGAGGGAGTAAATCCAAGTGATTTTGCCTTTTCCTCTACGGATTTGCTGCTTCCCCTGGAAAACCGGAGGTTTCGCCCGCAGCCCTTTGCCCTCCTCCAGCTCTATCTTTGCAATCTCTGCCCCTCCATCAAGCCTGTTGGAAACCCAGCAGCGGGTTCAGAGGTTGTTGTAGGGCAGGGAGAGGCCGTTCCCAGTGGAAAAATAAAGGCTGAGATTCCAGGGCTGTAAGGAAAACATCAAAGCGTGGATGCTGGTGATGATAAAGCTGTGCTCACCCAAGCAGGGTGAGCCCGGCTTGGTCTGGGAGCATGGATCTAATCTCGGAGCAGAGCGATGCTGCCCAGCACTGCTCCTGCCCCAATACACAAACAGGGGCATGGAGCTGGCTCCCAGTGCCTAAAGGGGCTACGGGAAACCTGGAGATGGGCTTTGGATGAGGGATGCAGGGACAGGACAAGGGGAATGGCTTGAACCTATAGAGGGGAGACTGAGATTTAGATGGGGCTTGAAGCAAGCTGCTCTGGCGGAAGGTGTCCTCAGGGCATGGGTTGGAGCTGGATGAGCTTTAAGGTCCCTTCCAACCCATTCCATTCCATGGCTGTTTCTGGCATTCCAAGCCTGGTTAAACCACACCACTCGCACTAAGAGGCTGAGGAGCTGCCTTTGCCATGGGCTGAGCATGGGGATTGCCATGAGGAGGGGATGCAGGCGTGTGTGTGTGTGGCTGCTGTGCACAGCTGGGATGCTCCGGGGAGGTCCGAGGGGACAAGTGTTGGCTTTATCCTTCCATTTCCCACCCCTGCCCCTTTTTTGTCTCGTGTAGGGTGCCCGCATCCCGCTCCGCATCCCGGGATGAACAATACCTGACCCTGCACACCATCTGTACACGTCACCACGGCCCTTTGATAAGCCCTTGGGTCTGTTTGTTCATGCTCATTCCTTGTGTGTCCAGAGCAAACTGTGCCTATGCTCCACCCTGATTGCGTGCTGCTGCTCCTCCAAGGTACAGGGCACAGGCAAGGCTCCATCCTTCCCACGCCAGCACATAGGGATGCTGAAGCCAAGCCACCTCCGGGGGGGGGGGGTCGCAATGAGATGCTCCCCTACTCAAGGGCTTTCAGCAGCAAAACCCCATTGAGAAACCGGTCCAAAACCTAGGAACAGAACCCATCATAGACTGATTTGGGTCCAAATGGGACGAAGGACCCGGGATGAAGGACCCGGAATGAAGGATAACGAACGGGAGCAGGGGATGCTGAGACCCCACACCACGAAAACTTCAAGGCACCGGCTTGGGGACAAATTGCACCCAGGTTCACACGTTCACAGCTTCCCTTTGCCCCCAGCACCGCAGCCCCAGGGCCCTGCTGGGACCCCCCCCCCGGTGCTTCTCAGGGTGCTCATCCTCCTTTGGAATTATCAGCTCTGAATTGCTGCAGGAGGCACCTGGTGCTTTGATGCTGCCCCAGATCTACATAAGCCGCAGATACCGATGCAAAGGCACGGGTAAAAGACTTCACACTTCCAGCACTTGTTATCCCGAGCGCTGAGTGCGAGGGAATGGGATTTGAAAGCATTACTGGCAATAGCTGACAAGCCAAACAAGCCAAGCAGATGCTCTGGTACCTGATACAAGGCTCCCGATCATGCCCTGGCCATTGCTGGTCAGAAACTCACAGCAAGGCTGAAACCAGCTTGTTTCACCCCAGGATGGGCAGCCCAGTGGGTACCAGCATCGTGGCCCCATCCCAGCTTCAGCGCTGGGTACCACAGCAGGACCTTGCCCAGTGGGTACCAAACCTCAGACCATCCTGTCATAAGGACAAACAGCAAACTGCACCTTAACCCTTTTCAGTGCTCTAGAAGTGGATAAAGTGGGTGTCACAGTTGTGGAAGGGTATTTCAGGAGAGTAAGAAGGGTAAAAACGCATCCTTTCCCAATGAAACTCATTCACTATGGATAACATCAGGACAACTCTTCCATGCCCAAGCAACCATCACGTTTTGGTTAGAATAGAGCACGAAAACAAGCCGCAGCCCTGAAAACAGACTCAAATCACTGCAAACATTAAGCCTGTTATATTTGCCTTCCCAAATCTGACTGGCTTTGGATGAATTCCTATTCATGCAGTTTAAACCCAAATCTGCTGCTTCCCAAGGAATGGGAGCTGGAGGTCACTGCGATGGGCAGGACACATCAGCCCCACAGCAATCTCTAGCACCATTTCCATCCCCAACCACGAATGCAGCAGGGAGGAGCAGCCGCAGCAGTGATCACAGCTCCTCTCTGCTCATACCAAACCCCAGCTGCTGGGCTGGAGTTGCAAGACTGATAACGCAGCACCCGAGGGCAACAGATCCCAATGGGTTCCCATTAAGGTTTCAGAGAAAGGGCTTCATCTTATCTGCAAGAAAGGCAAGTTTATCTGCAGCAATTGCTTTGTCTCGGCTTCTTCTGTTACTCATTAGTAAAGCCTTGTGTGTCATAATGCCACAATTGAGCTTAATTAGCAGGTATTTAAATGCTATCTACACAGACACTCGTTGCCCTTTAGGAAGTCTGAAGTTCAAGCCCTGGCTTAATCTGCAGTTCCCCTCTTGGGATGCCTCCATCACCAGCAGATACCAGCACTGTCACACAGCCATGTGGCACTATTAGAGACTGCTCCACACGCAGTTATTAAACCACACGGAGACCAAACGTACTTGCTTGGGATGCCCAAACTGAACACTCCTACAGTAAAATCACTGTCCTGGATGGGAATTCCCCTCTCCAAACCAAGCAGGTTTATTCCCAGCTTCCCACTTGGAAGCAGAAACCCTCCCTGCAGTGCTCAGCTCCAACTAAACTGATTTCAAGCACTTCCACCTGCACCCTGAGCCCCGGAGGGTGAGAACAGAACCATTCGGATGCGCTTTGTTGAGTGCAGCAGCAGGCTCAGTGCACACAAACCCCCTGCACTGATTACATAGGGGACACACAGAGCTGCTTTACCGAGAGACCTTGAGGCATCTCAGCCTCTGCCTTGCAGGGGAAAGCAGCAGCACAGTGCTCAGCTGAGGCTGTACTGATGGCTCTTCCCCCAACAGGGTGGCAATTCCTTGCTGGAAGGGATAAAGGACAAGGAAATGGGGTTTATTGCGTTCACCTCCGTAGCAGGAGACTCCAAGTGAGGTTTATTTCTCCCTTGGATTGCATTTCCGCATCTTTTACAGTATTAAAATGATTAACAAAAGCATGAAACTGGAAACAAAATCATGGAGAGCGTCTCCTCTGGCGCTCTAAGGCCCATCATCAGCGGGGGCTGCGCTTGTGTATTCGCACCCATAGGGAGGCTGAGGCTCCATCCTTGTGACACACATTCCAAAGGGAATAAACTGCCTTTCCCGGGAAGCAGGAAGGCAACTCAAGGCATGGGCTACTGTTAAGCCTGGCTGGTGGCAATCCTCAAGACAAGGTCCTGGTGCTTCACTGGATAAAGCACTCTCAGGCCACGTGCTTTAGATATCCATGTCGAACTGCTCTTCCTCACCTGCTGAGAGGAAGAAAAACCACCAATGAGTGCTCAAAGCTTCACATTAGATACCAAAACCATGACTGAATACAAGAACTATGACTGAAGGAACAGCTCTGCTTCAGGAATGGGGCAGTTTGGACCCAAAAATCACCATTCAGCCATCAAGTTTGATGTGAAAACCATCGTGTACAAGCAAAATGGAAGCTCTGTCTGTAGAGGGGATCTTACACACAGAAGTAGCAAAGATGCCCCTAAAATAGTTCATTTCTACCCTGGATATCCTTGTGAAAAGGACTGGAAAGGATGACAATCCCTGGTACAAGCATCTGTGACCAAGACACAAAAGCACATTTCACACTTGCTGTGTATCCAGGCAGCTGGACAGGATGCCAGCATGAGCAGCAATGATGCTCCATGGCAGCGGGCTGGAACTGGATGAGCTTAAGGTCCTTTCCCATTCTATGACTGCTCAAGAGCAACACTCATTGGTGTTGCTACTACAGAGCCTTCATTTAAGTGCTGATGGGCACAAAGCAGCTGACAAACTCTGTTCTCCTGCAGACTAACCTCCACCTTGCTCTCATGCACCCCTGCGAGCTTCTGCTGAAGCCACAGTGATGGGTACATGGAACAAAGAGCGACAAAGCAGGTATTGGAGCCTGGCTACATAAATGGAGCTCTCTCATACAGCTTGGTGTCAAAACCAGGCAGAAGCGATTTCCAGCTCAGGCTGATCCTACAAGCCCTGAGCAAATCCTACTGGGAATTGGAATCTAACCTTAAAACTGCAAAGGAGCTGCAAACCACTCCTGGATAGAGAGAGGCAGCAGCACCCGCACCCATTGTCCCACCACTGATCCAGCAGCATCATTAAGTGATTAGAACAAATACCATCTGAGAAGTCACAACCCTGGGACCACAGCAGAACCTAATCCATGAGAACCTCATCATCGGGAGCACATGGATTTGCCCAGAGGTTCTTAGGGACCGCTCTCATAGGGATTCCTGGCTCCATGCCCTGTGTGAGCTCTGGAGCCAGCACTGCGCCTCCCTGGTTGGTTGTGCACACACTGACCTGCGCTCGCTTTCTCATCACAGGTTTGGACATGGTTGCTCTCAATCTTCAACTCCTCCACGTTCGGGCTTGTAACGCCTGGAATGTCGGGAAGGTCGGAGGGAGGCGTTTTGGCAACGGGGGAATTGCGGCATTCCATCAGGAACTTACGGTCGTAAATCATCCTGGTACCTGGCGGGAGACAAGAACACTGTTGGCTGCTGGTGCTCTGCACAGAGTACAGCTGGGGGGGGGTAAAGCAACAGCAGGAGCCACATTTAGAGTTATTTAGCACTTACTCTGTTCATTTTATGCTACCTTAGAGCAAGCCACGTGCCGTTAACACTGTGGTTGCCGTGAAAAGGTGTGAATCAGGCACCTGAGCTAATGCTGCTGGGAGAACACCACTCCAAACCCCACACTGCACGCAAGAGATCCATCCCCTTCCATCTCAACGTCACAGCAGCCCCCAAAGGAAACGGGAATAAACTGGATTTAGCTTCTGCTCAGCAACATCACAGGTGAGTTGTCAAAGGCTGGCAATTGCAGACGCAAGCACACATAAGGCAGGATGCAGCCGTGCCTCCCCATCACTGCCCAGGGGTCTGGTTTCGGGTACCAGGCATTCAAGGCTTCAACACAGGCAGTGGTTAGTGTCTGTTTTCCTGGCTCTCCCTGCCCTGTGTAGAACAAGCCAGCTCCAGTGCATTACTCTGAGGCTCCACATGGATTTCTAGGAACACCGCTGGACTGAACAGCCTGTTCCCTATAAAGGAATTGCATTGGAAGCCGCTCAGAGGCCACACACAGAGAAGGGAGCCCTCCAAACCAACCTCAGCCTTAACCCATGAAGCCCTGGAAAGCGATTTCTTCTTCACCAGGAAGAAGCCTGCGAATTCCCTGGATCAAGGCCAGGCTGCTCTGCTCCTGTTCCAGCCAGAGGGAAAAGCAGCTTCTCCTTGGGCACTCCCTAAGAAGCATTAACTAAAAGTACACAAGCACAGGCAAACAACCTCCTTTAACATCCATCCCGGAACATTAAACTCACTGGGTTTTGAGGCATGGCTATAAAGGGATGTAAGTGGGCATCAGGAATGAGATCCCAAAGCGCTGAAACCCTTTTCACTCCATGACTTTTGAGCTGCTTCCTTAGATCCAAAGGCAGGGCTGACCCAGCATGGACCCGAGCTGCAGCAGTGAGCGGCACTGGAGAAGGCAGGCAGCCAGGCTGTGAGCTGTGGAAGAGAACAGGGCTCCCCAGAACTGCAGCTCATGGACAGAGAGGATCAGGAACACAGCTCAAGAGCTTCCACACCTTTTCAATAGCCTCCAGTCAGCCAGCACTGGCCCCAAGCCCTTTTTCCATCACTCACATCCCCAGTGCTGCCTGCAGCCAAAGGGGTGACTGCAGGCATCACAATCCTCAGTGCCCCTCTGAAATCAGGCACAACAAACTCAGGCTGCTTCTTTCTTCTGATTCTTCAGGTTTAAGCTCCTGCGCTGCAGGAAGTTAAGGCTTTGAATGGGCTGCATACACAGAACGTGTGGAAGAGGACCTAAACCGACTGCTTCTGAAGCAGGAGATGCTTCCTACATCAGGCTTATACGCAAAGGAGCAATGCAAAGCATTCAGTGAGCAGAAAACAGATGAAGAGAGGAAGCGAGAGGCTCACATTGGCTCCAGCACGCTTGCAAGTGGCACTTTGGAGCCTGACCGTGGGGCGCTTGGTGTGAAATGCATTGATAAGGTTTCCATGAGGGCCCCTCCAGACTACACAAGATAAGGAGGTTTGAACCATCCCTCCCCTTGGCACCCAAGCAGGCACCTGCAGGCAAACAGGCAGCAGCACACTCTGTCCCCAAACAGCACCACAGTCACGGGAGTGCTGGGGATGTGCCAGCAACACACACCCCAGGCCAGCAAACAGGGCTTGTGCTTCTCCTCCTGCTTTGGGCATTCATTAACTCCCCAGAGACAGAGCGATGAGAACGCTGGGGCTCGTTATGCCGCACGCTGTTAATTGCTCATTCCTGCTCTGTTAATGAATAGAGCCGAGGAAGTCGCTCTCCATCTTCCACTGTAATTACTGCAAGTGCTATTGAAGTGCTCCAGCCGCTTGCTGCTTTCAAAGAGAGAATACATGGCAAAAGCAACACAAGAACTTCAGTTGCTTCTCTCTGCAAACCCCAAGTGAGTCAGAAGCATCACTTCCCCCTTCCCTCTGCGTGTTAACCCCTGGAACCTTGCTTCTTGGGCACCACAAGGCGACGAAAACATCCTCCATCACCTCCCATCCAGTCTGCTCGTTTGGCTGGGGTTCAGGCACATCATTCCCTGCTGCTCGCATTGAAGGGGGAATTCTTAAAGGTATGGAAAGGATCAGCTCAAAGCAGCGATCAATGGGAGCATGGGCAGCTGGAAACACACACAACTGACCCAGAGCCATCAGCTGGATATGGCCTGGAAGCCAAATCCTTAAACACAAAAGCTTTTAGATGGAGGAGCCCTTTAGGGAGCTTTATGTTATATCCCTGCTGCAGCAGCACATGGAGACACACGAGGCGCAGCGAGATCAATGGGGACCATACACGCTGCAGCCCTCCTTTGCTGCCTCCATCCCAAAGGGGTTTGTTCTGCTGGGTTGAAGATGAAATCCATACAGGATCCCACTGCTGGCAGCGACACAGGCAGCTGCCGGGGCTGCACAGCACTGGTACCAAGGATAGAGGGAAGGGACGCCATGTATTCCTGCGGCAGTGCACTTCCAGGAGGGAGATAAAGGAATAAAGCAAGGAATAAAAAGGTTTGCTTATGCCAGGGGAAACAGCAAATGCTAGGGATTAGAATGAACCCGGAGGGGAGCACGGGCTTGCTCTCAGGAGCAGCACCCATAGCCTCATATCTCAGCACAGGCACTCAGGGGATGCTCCCTCACCACAACAGAAGGTGGGACCCCCCCCCGGCCCCCTCGTTCCTATTCACAGCCCACACCAAGCACCCAGGGACCAGCAAGATGGGAGCCCCCAGCCCCAAACGAGCCCCGCAGGGACAGCACCCACAGTGCTGCTGCCTGGGTGCCCCCATAGAGCCCCAATCCCCATGCACCCCCCGGTCAAGCAGGACCCCCCCAAAGGGCAAACCGCAGTCAAAGGGGGACCCAACCCCATACCTTGAGGAAGAGCCCCACAAACCCCAAAGCAAGGGGCACCCCCCCCATGCAGGTCACTGTGAGACCCCCTCAAACACACCAGGGCCTCCCCATCCCCATCCCGAACAAGGACCCGTCCGGTTCCTTCTGCCCCGTCCCGCCGCTCACCGCCCGGCGTGGTCCCGAACACGGTGCCCCCCGGCGTGGTGCTGTAGTCGCCGGGCGGCAGCGGGGCGCCGTCGGACAGGGCCAGGCACTTGCCGGGGGCCGGGATATCGCGACTCGGAGTCTGGCCCTGGCAGCAGCGGCCCGACATGACGTCAGCACCGGGACCGGGACACGCCGCAGCCACCTGGCCCGCCCCGCCGCCACTTCCGGCCCACGACACGGCCCTTCCGCGATACGGGCGGGGCCCGTTTGGGGGCGTGACTTATGCTAATAAGGGGCGTGGCCTATTCTGGAGGCTCACGCCGGGTCCTAGTGCCCCCCCCCCCCCCCGTTCGCCGCTCGGTTCCCCCAGCGCCTGCGCCCCCCGCCCCATATGGTGCACCCAGCGCCCCACGGCGATGCTGATAGAGCTGCCCCGGTCACTGTTTCCCCCTTAGGGACCCCCCCCCCCCCCCGCTTGCCCCATGCAGCTCGGGTGGCCGCTGCGGTGGGTCCCGGTGGTCCCCGTGTGAATCCTGCGGGACAGATGTCAGCCCGCCCGCCCGCCCGCCCGTCCCAAATGGCTCTGCCACCTCCGGGGAGCCGGCAGCAAACGGGGATGGGGGGCACACACACGGAGCCTGCACATGTCCCGCACCCCCCACGTGGCCCCCCGATGGGGCAGAGAGAAATGATGGTGTTTTCCCTAAAATCGTATTAAATAAAGCATTTAAAGAGGCAGGGGGAGAGCGGCTTGGGGGGGGGGTGGGGGGTGTCCCCAGGCTGGGCAGGGGGAGAACTGGGGTGCACAGGAGTGATGAGCCCCGGCACAAAGCCTCTGTGAGCATCCTTGGGCAGCGCTGAGCCCCCCCAGCATCACAGCGCTGCTCACAAGTGTGATGAGTGCCGGCAGCTCAGCCCTGCCTGCGGATGGAGGCAGAGGGGGTCACTATGGGATGGAAGGGAAGCAGGGACCCAGCAGTGTTTCGGACCTGTGCTGGTGAATCCACTGTAAAAGGGGTTTGGAGCTGCCAGGAGGCAGTGGGATGCACGGTCCTGCACAATCCCCACCACCATCCCGGCTCCAACAGATGGAGCTCGGCCGCCGCACGATGGATCGGAGATGGACACGGTGCTCTCCATCCTTTCCTCCCTGCTTCGACTGCCCCATCACCAGGGATGCAACCTCATCCCTTTGGAGCCTGGGATGCTGGGGTGGATCTAAACCCGTTCTCCAGGACCGCATCTGTATGGAGAGAGACACTTGGAGGGCTCCGCTTCCCAAAGCCCCCATGGATCACGAGCAGGCTGCGGTGCCCACAGCATCCTCAGGGGCCCTGCGGTGCCAGGGGGGCAGCGCTCGCCCTGTGCCGGCTGCTGAATCGATCACCGGGAGCTGAGGCAGGAAAAGGACGCTTCCTGCCCTGTGGAACGACATCAGCCGTGACCCCCAACCCAGCGAGGCGGCCGCGGCCGCTTCCTCCTCCTCCTCCTCCCAGAGAATGGACCATTACGGGGTCAAGGAGCCTTGGGGAGGTCAGGGATGAAGGGCACATCCTGGCTTCAGCACGGAATCTGCCCTCGGTGCCTTGAGTACCCCATGGTGGAGGCAAGGATTGGCTGCAATAAAGGGGGGAAACCCTCCAGGGTGTTCAAAATGCCCCAAAATGCCCTTTCTGGAGGTACCACTCCAGGGGACCTGATCCTTTCTGTCCCGCAGGGATGCTTCTCCATGCCGTGACCTGCAGGCACTTCCCCGTTGGTGTAAGGGGGTCCCACACTGCACTTGGGGTGCCCAGGAGACCCGACAAGGCTGCAGCAGAGCCGGGCAGTGTGAGATGGGCAGTCCTGATCCTGGACCAGGGATACGGATGCTCAGTTCTCACTGCCTTTGTTAAGCTCAGTGGTGTCCAAGGGGGGCAGGACCCCTGTGCCTCTTTTTCCTGGGCAGGAAAGCCCTTCATCATTATCATGGAATACAAGGTTATCACCTTATTGCCTTCTGAAAGGGGAGCTTCTTGGAGGTATCCATCTCTTCACCCGCTCACCATCAATTGCAGCATCTTTGTTTAAATCCCAGTTTAAATCCTGGTTTAGATCCCAAGGAGGGGAATCTGTTTTATCGGTCATGAAACACCTATTGCATTGGGCTATTGCAGTTACTGATTGCAAAGGGGTTTGCTGCAGGCAGGAAGAAACTAAACCAAAGGGAAGATAAAGCTTAGCATGATGGGCAGCAGAGATGGGTGCTTCCATCTCCCCCATCCATCATCCCCCTGTCCACATGGGAAAGCTCCATCTCCAGCCCAACCCCATCTCTCCCATGGCTGAGAACCCCATTCCAGCCCCACAGAGGACGGTGTGATGATGGGTCCCCGGGTGCTGCTGCTGCTGCTGCCCATCGCATTGAGGATGTCCTTGTGCTGTGGCATTTCCAGCCCATCCGTGTTTACATTCCCCTCGGATTGCCTGCCGAGATAAGGACAATCCCACATCCACTCTGCCCGCCCGAGGGCTGTTTGTGCAGATAAAAGTTGCCCCATAAACAAGCCCATCCTGCCTGTGGGAAGTGCTCCTCCGCCCTGCCCTCACAGGAAAACCCACACCAGGCCTTAGAGTGTTCCCAATGTCCCATCCCCTGGGATCGGGGGGACAGAAACAGAGTCAATGGCACCGAGTCAGACCCCCAGGAGCTGGGATGTGTCTCTGGATCAGGAGGGAAGCCTTTGCTCATCAGCCACATGGCACCCTGCATCCCTCTGCCGCATGGCATCCGGCTCCAGCCTGCTCCATAGATGGGGCTGGAAGCTGCCTTGGAGATGGGAAGTATTCCTGAGCAATCCGCCTGCTCTTCCATATGGATCCCAGGCTCTTCCCTAGGTTCCCTGCTGCCTTTCCTCCGTGCTGCAGGAATATGGGCCCAAGGAGAGGTTTCCATCCTCTTGCCTGCACTGAGAGCATCCTGCCCTCAGCATCCTGCCCTCAGCATCCTGCTGTGCTGGGTCCCTCTGAACAGGGATGCTCATGGGCTGAGGCTGAGCTGCTGGTTTGGAAACAGGCCTTGAGGCTTCTGCTTCCTCCTCCTCCTCCTCCTGGCTCCATCACATCCCCATTGCATCCCTCTTCATCCATGCTCTGGTCTCTCCCCAGCTAAAGCAGTTGGGAATCGCCCAACAGCAAGCTCCTGGTGGGATGTGAACTGTGTGCCCATGGAAACACCCACCTTGTGCTCGATGCCAGGAGAAACGGATGGGCTGGAGGCACTGGAGGTTACCTGGAGCTATGGAATCCTGCTCAGCTCCCATTCCAAGGGACCTGGAGCCATTCTTATTCCCGGCACCCACTTCTCCCATGAGCTCCGGGATGCAGGCAGTGGGGAGGAAGCTTTTCCCCATTTGCTTCCCTCAAATAGGAGGTGGGAATCAGGAGGAATACATGGGTTAAAAACAGCCACCATGGCATGGGAACCATCCCGGCACCTGGATGCTGGGAAGCAGAGATGCTGCTAGGGATAACTGGGAGCTTGAGTGGATGGTGCTGGGACAGAGGGGCTGGGGATGCTCCGTAAAGGCAGCACCGAGGTGGCTCCATGGAGCCATGGGTCCGCTTGGGATGCTGCCACTGGCAGCCACATCCCCGGCTTCACCCAAAAGAGCCCTTTTCACCCCTAATTGAGGCCAGACCCTGACCCTCCTGCATCCAGGAGGAAACCCCCCCTGGGGATGCTCCTTGGGAAGCTCTGCCCCTCCGAGCTCTCCTCTCCCACGTTATTTCTGCTGCTGACGTGGTTTTCGGGGCAGTTTCCACACTCTTTGTGCAATCCCTGCTGATGTTATTGCGAACCTCTCCCTCCTTCCCCCCCAACCCCGTTCCACTTTAGCAATAACTGCGGCACAAACAGAAACCATGGAGAAGGTTGTGGAAACGTCTCAAAGCTCCTCGCATCCCAGCACAAGGACCCTGCGGCTGGAGGGAGGTGGGAAAGGTTGGAAACAAACCCTTGCGTTCAAGATGCCAGCAAGCGGGAATAACCCCCCCACTGTTGCCCCTGGCTTTCCCCACAGCATCAAAACCCGGCTTTGTTATGGGGTTTACTGCTTTCTAATCTGAAACCAGAGCTGCGCAGGGATCTGGGGGGCAGGAGAAGGACCTGAGGTTGCCTTTGACCCTGGCTGCGTTTCAGCATCTCCGTGCCCCTTTCCCTAATTCTCACAATGCCTCGGGAAGAGCTGAAGCTCCGGGATTGCCGGGGCTGCTTTGGGAAGCACGGAGGGAAGCTGCTTTGATCAGCGCCAGAGCCCCAATGCTTCCACCTCCAATCCGGTGGGAAGCGATGCTCCCCACCACCACCGGGGGACCAAACTGCATCCGCTGCTTCCCACCCCTCCGTCCCGCCTCCTAAATCACTGTGGGCTGCTCCAGGACAGCGGATCCCGCCACCCCTGCCCATTCCCATCCTTAGCACCCCAAAGCCGTGTGTCCATAGGGTGAAAGTGTGGGAACGGGCTAATAAGCAAGGAATGGCGTGACCTCAGCCCTGCCTGCGCAGGCAGCCAGAGCGGGCTCTGACCTTCTCGGTACCCAGGGTACACGCTGCCTCTTTCATCATTATCCATGCATTTGCTCCCAGGAGCTTCGCTTGGAAAACAGGATGTGAGTGTGTGAGATGGCCACTTGCCCTCCCAAGGAGCTTGGAGCCTGCCGGGATGCTCCCTTTGCCCTGAACTGGGATGGACACTGGGATCACCCCTATGCATGCCTATGGGGCAGAGGAGCTGCTGGTGTGCGATGGGTTAGGAGCTGCCTCAGATGCAAAGCACAACCCCAGCCTAAGCAACCCCTTGGAAAAGCAGGATGAATGCCGTCGGAATGCATTGCTGGGATGCATGGAACAGGTTTCCCTTTGCAGAGCAGTGAGATTTGGAGCATGCTTTGACTAAAACACAGCCTAAACCCAGCCCAACAGCCCAGTTTTGATGTGTTTTATTGTCCTGGCACAGGATTCTTCCCTTCCTGCTGTTGTCCTGAGCCCCCGGCTGATGCTCCCAAGAGCTTTCCTTGCATTTACCAAGGAAAGAGCTTCTATGGAGCTGAGAGTTTATGGACAGCTTCCTCCAGCCTTCCCGGGACAGGGTTAAAGCTTCATCGCAGCGTGTTTATGTGCTGACAAGGAAACGTGGTGACAGATGATCCCAAACAACTTCAAAGCGAGATCTGTGGACCCGATATGGAAACTATTCCTAAAGTCTCAGTGCTGAGAGCATTAAAGGCGGCCTCAAGCCCAGCCTGGCCCCAGGAACATCGAGCTCTCTCTAAGGTGGATGTGGGGCTAAATGATACTCCTTGAGCATCTCTTGCTTAGGCAGAGGGTAGAGCATCACCTCACCCACCTCCTGCACTGTCCCCATGGCTCCGGGTGGGTTCCCCACACCCAGGGCATCCCCATCTCACCATTGGGCTATTCCAGCCCCAATGGCAAGAGGGGCTGGGATGCGGCTCCATCCACCTGAGAGGCATTTAGGGATCAGGGAGGGATGGGGAGGTGCTGGGACCTTGTTCTGGCTCAGGTAGTGGTGTGCTCAGGGCTCTGAGCCCATTGTGTGTTTGCTGCAGAGGGGGTGTCCCATCAGCCCTATGTAGCCCTTTAGGGTGATGTTGGTCCATGGGGTCTCTGCGCGGCGCTGGACCCCTTTGTGCTGATGGGGCTGTTGGGGTGCTGGTGCTCGCTGTGCTGGTGAGCCTCCTCTGCTGCCCTTTGCTCTGGGCTGGGACTTGCTCCAGCGCCGCTTTGGCTCTGGATTCCATGGATGGGCAGCTCTTTGCGACACAGCTCTGGCACCGAATGTTACTGGTGCAAAGTAACTGCATCTCCCAGTGCAGCAGAGCCTGGGCCCTGCTCTGCTCCCTGCACTCTCCAATGCTCCTTTGGCAGGTTCAATGCAATCACTTGTGCTGCATTTGCTTCTTGACCCTTCCCTGCCATGGGGAAGCTGAGAAGGGCTGCCCCAAAGGGGAAAAAGGAGATCCCACGTCCCTGCCATTGGTATGATTCCTGCTGTGTGTTATCACTTGGTCTTTAACGTTGGCTCTGCAGTCAGGGCACAGAGCAAGATTCCCAGCTATAAAAAGCTTTCCTTTAATCCTAGTGCGGCATCAGCCTTGGCAGGAGCTGAATGTGCTGCGTTCAGGGATGCGGGGAGGCAAAGCTGGTGCCTGCCTGCCCTCCAGCCAGCTTTGGTGAGCTCACAGGGGTGATTCTGCATTGAACATGAGGGATGGAGGATTAAACTGTGCTTAATACCTGAGGTGGAAGGGCAAGGGAGCAGCAAAGCCCCTTGCCCAGGCTCACCTCTATCTGCTGAGTGCCGAGCAGTGATTTATCTATCTGCTGAGTGCTGAGCAGTGATTTATCTATCTGCTGAGTGCCGGGCACTGATTTATCTGCTTTACATGTCTGGGATCAACCCTTGGTGTGGGGGATTAGAATCTGTGTGTGAACCTGCACCACTCCATGAGTGTGGCTGGGTGCTGGCTGTGGATAAGGCTGTGGGATAGGGATTAAACAGTGCAGGGACTTTGCATCCACTTAGGCAGGAGCAGCAGCGTGTGAAAGCTCTGTGTGGGATCAAGAGGGTGATTTACACCTCACCCAGGCTCAGCCCTTAGCTGCTATTCGAAGCCAGGTTGGATGGGGCTTGGAGCTACCTGGTCTAATGGAGAGTCCTTGCCCGTGGCTTTAAGGATGAGCTTTAAGGAGCCTTCCAACACAAACCAGGCTGGGATCCTGTGATGCTTGAGCTGTCTCACCCCTCTACCATGTCCAGGCAGACCCTGTGCCCCCCCGATGTGTCTGGGACCACCTCAGGCACCCGTTCCCTCTCTGCAAACACATCCATGGGCACCAGGATCTCCATCTGCTTCCCTGCAGCTCGTGTTCCCTGCATCCCATCTCTCCCCAAGCAGGGATCTTCCCTAATCCATCCTGGCTCTACATATGAAGAAGTATTTTTAAATACCCATTGTTTATCCTGCAGCAACAGCCAAAGGAGCTGCTCTGATCCGGGATATAAGCATCGTTTCCCAGAGACTTCTAAAGAGCCACCTGAGCTGTTGATCTGGAGGCAGATCCAGATCTCCAGCCCGGATCCGCCTCCCCATCCCATGGCAGGTAGAGGGAACCAGCGGTTCTGGCCCATGGAAGGGATGGGCAAAGGATGAGGAGGAAAAGTCTCATGTAAGTGCCAGGGGAAGGCAGCAGAAGTGATGTTTGGATGCCTGCATCTGCTGTGTCTGTTCCTCACTGTGGCTGCAGTGGGATGTCCCTTCCCTCCGGGGCATGGAGGGGTGGGAATAGGCTGAAAGCACCATGGATACACTGCAGGAGAAGACACTGAGTCCTGCAGCTCCATTGGCACTGGGGAAGTGGAGATGAGGAGGGGGAGAGGAGGTGAGGATGGGAAGCAGAGGCGAGGGTGGGAAGTGGAGATGAGGATGGGAAGCAGAGGCGAGGATGGGAAGCAGAGGTGAGGATGGGAAGAAGAGGTGAGGATGGGAAGAAGAAGTGAGGATGGGAAGCAGAGGTGAGGATGGGAAGCAGAGGTGAGGATGGGAAGAAGAGGTGAGGATGGGAAGCAGAGGTGAGGGTGGGAAGCAGAGGTGAGGATGGGAAGCAGAGGTGAGGATGGGAAGCAGAGGCGAGGGTGGGAAGCAGAGGTGAGGATGGGAAGCAGAGGTGAGGATGGGAAGCAGAGGTGAGGATGGGAAGCAGAGGCGAGGGTGGGAAGCAGAGGTGAGGATGGGAAGCAGAGGCGAGGGTGGGAAGCAGAGGCGAGGGTGGGAAGCAGAGGTGAGGATGGGAAGAGGAGATGAGGATGGGAAGCCACCAGCAGGGTGATGGCAGAGCCGGGCATCCTGCCCTGGTGCCCGCTCCACAGATCCCAGCCCAGCTCCCTCATTATCCATGGACATTCCCAGCGATGCTCTTGACACAGAACCCAGCTGTGCCTCCGTGTGCTGCTGCTGCTGCGGTTACGAGTGCGGCCACCCCGAAACGACGCCGCCTTTCCTGCTCACATCTTGTTTGTGCTGCTCCAGAGGAGGGCCAAATGGCCCTTAAATAGCAAGGCCAGGGCTTGGCCCATGCCAGCAGCCGATGCCAGGCCTGGGAGCTAAAGGAGGTTGCATCAAGCCCTTGTCTGAGTGCTTTGATAAATCAAAACACACTTGTGAAGCTCCAGCTCGTAAAGCCAGGGCCCCGTTCCGCTCGCTCATGAATGGGATGAAATGCCAAGAGGGTAATTCTTTACACATCCTTATTTTCCCTCTCTTTGCCAACATTCCCCCATTTGGCTGAAGCTTCAAACTCCCATATTTGGAGAGCGCCTGCCTTAGAACTCCCAGGATTTGTATAAATAGCTGATAGGGAAAATATGACCCCAGGGGCCTGCAGGAGGAGGGCACCGCAAGAGGGATGGAGCGGCCCAGTGCTTCCCAGGCTCCCCAATGGGAGAGAGAAGGAAGTGAGGGGGTCCCCACGACACCAGCACCCACCCAAAGGTTCCCCTCCATCAGCCGGGAGGAGGTTTGGGCAGTGTGGAAGTGGAAGAGTGACTGGGATGTGCTGGATGGTGTGTGTTGGAATAGGGCTGGCATCTCACGAGCCCTTTGTTGATGGCTGGGGGACCAGGGTGTCATTGTCCCCTCCAGTGCCAGCCTGTTCTGCCCAAGGAGAGCCTGAGCATGGCAAGGAGTGCATGGGTTTGATCCAGTAAAGTCCTGGGCACAGTGAGGGGATGGAGCTCATGGAGAGGGGATGGAGCTCATGGTGAGGGGATGGAGCTCATGGAGAGGGGATGGAGCTCATGGAGAGGGGATGGAGCTCACAGTGAGGGGATGGAGCTCACAGTGAGGGGATGGAGCTCATGGAGAGGAGATGGAGCTCACGGTGAGGGGATGGAGCTCATGGTGAGGGGTTTGAGGTCATGGTGAGGGGATGGAGCTCACGGTGAGGGGATGGAGCTCATGGAGAGGGGATGGAGCTCATGGTGAGGGGATGGAGCTCATGGAGAGGGGATGGAGCTCATGGAGAGGGGATGGAGCTCATGGTGAGGGGATGGAGCTCATGGAGAGGGGATGGAGCTCACAGTGAGGGGATGGAGCTCACAGTGAGGGGATGGAGCTCATGGGGAGGAGATGGAGCTCACGGTGAGGGGATGGAGCTCACGGTGAGGGGATGGAGCTCATGGTGAGGGGTTTGAGGTCATGGTGAGGGGATGGAGCTCATGGTGAGGGGATGGAGCTCATGGTGAGGGGATGGAGCTCATGGTGACGGATTGGAGCTCATGGTGAGGGGATGGAGCTCACGGTGAGGGGATGGAGCTCACGGTGAGGGGTTGGAGCTCACGGTGAGGGGTTGGAGCTCACGGTGAGGGGTTGGAGCTCATGGTGAGGGGATGGAGCTCATGGTGAGGGGTTGGAGCTCATGGTGAGGGGTTGGAGCTCACGGTGAGGGGTTGGAGCTCACGGTGAGGGGTTGGAGCTCATGGTGAGGGGATGGAGCTCATGGTGAGGGGATGGAGCTCATGGTGAGGGGTTGGAGCTCACGGTGAGGGGATGGAGCTCACGGTGAGGGGTTGGAGCTCATGGTGAGGGGTTGGAGCTCACGGTGAGGGGATGGAGCTCACGGTGAGGGGTTGGAGCTCACGGTGAGGGGTTGGAGCTCATGGTGAGGGGATGGAGCTCATGGTGACGGATTGGAGCTCATGGTGAGGGGATGGAGCTCATGGTGAGGGGATGGAGCTCATGGTGAGGGGTTGGAGCTCATGGTGAGGGGATGGAGCTCACAATGAAGGGATGGAGCTCACAATGAGGGGATGGAGCTCATGGTGAGGGGATGGAGCTCATGGTGAGGGGATGGAGCTCACGGTGAGGGGTTGGAGCTCACGGTGAGGGACTGGAGCACATGAAGGAGAGCGGGGCGGGCCGGGGGGTGCCCTTGTCGAGGAGAGGCGGTGCCGCAGCCCGCTCCTCTTCCATTGACCTCCGGAGCGGGGCCGCCCTGAGCCTTTAAAGGCTCCTCCTCCAGCAGCGCCCCGGGGAGCGGCGCCGAGGGGAGCCCGGCCCCGCCGGTCCGCCCCGAGGGCTGCTCCGGGCTGCGGCGGCCGCGGGGTGCGCACATCGGGGCACAGCGGCCGAGCCCCCCCCCAGCCGCGGTCCGGCGGAGATGAGCCCCGTGCCCGCGGGCAACGGCAGCGCCTGGGGGGCAGGGGCGGCGCTGGGCAGCGGCGGTAACTGCAGCGGGGCCGCCAGCCTGAGCCGGCAGTGGGTGCTGGGGGCTGCCCTGAGCATCACCGTGCTCGTCACCGTGGCCGGTAACTTGCTGGTGATCGTGGCCATCGCCAAGACGCCGCGGCTGCAGACCATGACCAACGTGTTCGTCACCTCGCTGGCTTGCGCCGACCTCATCATGGGCTTGCTGGTGGTGCCGCCGGGGGCCACCATCCTGCTGAGCGGGCACTGGCCCTACGGCACGGTGGTGTGCGAGCTGTGGACCTCGCTGGACGTGCTGTGCGTCACGGCCAGCATCGAGACGCTGTGCGCCATCGCCGTGGATCGCTACCTCGCCATCATGGCACCGCTGCAGTACGAGGCGCTGGTGACCAAGGGCAGGGCACGGGCTGTGGTGTGCCTGGTGTGGGGCATCTCTGCCTTCATCTCCTTCCTGCCCATCATGAACCACTGGTGGCGGGACGGGGCGGACGAGCAGGCGGTGCGATGCTACAACGACCCGCGCTGCTGTGACTTCGTCACCAACATGACCTACGCCATCATCTCCTCCACCATCTCCTTCTATGTGCCCCTGCTCGTCATGATCTTTGTCTATGTCCGTGTCTTCGCCGTGGCTACGCGCCACATCCAGCTCATCGGCAAGGACAAGGTGAGGTTCCTGCAGGGCCCCCCCAGCCCTGGCTCTAGGAGAAGCCGGCGCAGGCGTCCCTCCCGTCTGCTGGCCATCAAGGAGCACAAGGCTCTCAAGACCCTGGGCATCATCATGGGCACCTTCACGCTGTGCTGGCTGCCCTTCTTCGTGGCCAACATCATCAAGGTCTTCTGCCGGGGGCTGGTGCCGGATCAGCTCTTCCTCTTCCTCAACTGGCTGGGCTACATCAACTCAGCCTTCAACCCCATCATCTACTGCCGCAGCCCCGACTTCAGGAGCGCCTTCCGCAAGCTGCTGTGCTGCCCGCGCCGCGCCGACCGCCGGCTCCACGCCGTGTCCCAGGACCTGCAGCGCTGCCCCTGTGCCTTCAGCCCCCCGGGGGTTCCTTTGGGGGACAGCAAAGTGGGGGCCCCCGGGGAGGATGGGAGCCGGATGGAGGAGACCAGCCTGTCCCAGGGCACCCAGACCACGCTGTGCGCACGGCTTGATGAGTAGGTACCTGCGGGCACTTGGGCTTATGGGGAGCAGCCTTTTGGGGTGCAATGAAGGGGGTGTTGATGGCAGGGATGTGGTCTGATGGGGCAGTGAGGAGATGGAGGGCGGGCAGACCAAGGGGTGCACAGGAATCGTTGCCTTAAAGCCCCAGCCTTTCCACTGGGTTGCAAAACTGGGGTCCTGCTCCTGCCTTGTCCTCTCCCAAGGCTGCCAGGATGGGGTCTGCTGATCCTGGGTAGAGAAAACCCTGGTGGTGAATAGGGAAGCAAACGAGCTGAATGAGTCCCAAAGCCTGACTTTTCTCCCCTCCTTTCTCCCACTTTTTGCCCTTAAAGAAGGAAAACATGGGGAACCCTTTTGCAACGAGGCCACCGGGGCTGTCGTGGGTTGCTTTGCCCTCTGACAGAGTGAAAATCTGGGAAGGGAACCTATTTCATCACCCTCCGTCAGCCCTGCAGATGGGAGATGGGCTTCCCATGGCCGCAGCCAGGGCAGAGGGCTGGCAGGGATGTGCCCGTGCATCCTCCCATGGATTTACACCGTCTGTGAATTACAGGGAGGGTTCCCCCCTCTGGGGTTGGAATTGTTCTGGTTCCTGTGGGTTTTAAGCAGCTTTCTCTGGTCTAAAGCCCATCGGGATGCCCGAGGGCAGGAGGGGGTCCTGCCAGCGCACACAGGCAGAGCTGCTGCTGGCAGAGAGGTTCCGAGGAGGGATTCACCCCCGCTGGGAACAGGGGATGCTCAATAATGGGAAAGGTCCAGGCTCCTCACACACTGTGCTCTCCTGTTCAAGGTTTGCCGGCAGAGAGACATCAGCAGGTCCCTCCATCTGATCGGGAGCAGCCGAGAGCCAGGAGCAGCGTGAATGCAGTGAGTGCATCCAGTGCAGTGCTTCCAGTGCAGTGAGTGTATCCAGTGCAGTGCTTGTAGTGCAGTGAGTGCATCCAGTGCCGTGAGTGCATCCAGAGCAGTGCATCCAGTACAGTGAGTGCACCCAGTACAGTGAGTGCATCCAGAGCAGTGAGTGCATCCAGAGCAGTGCTACCAGTAAAGTGAGTTCATCCAGTGCAGTGCTTCCAGTGCAGTGTGTGCATCCAGTGCAGTGCTTCCAGTGCAGTGTGTGCATCCAGTGCAGTGCTTCCAGTGCAGTGTGTGCATCTAGTGCAGTGCTTCCAGTGCAGTGTGTGCATCTAGTGCAGTGCTTCCAGTGCAGTGTGTGCATCCAGTGCAGTGAGTGCTCCCAGTGATGCAGTGAGTGCTTCCAGTGATGCTGTGAGTGTTTCCAGTGGTGCAGTGAGTGCTGTGCCCTGTGAGTGATGCTCCATCACTTCCCACCCTCTTCCTGCAGGGCCGGGTGCTGCAGAGGGACTAGAGGAGCAGCCCTGGGGATGATGGCGATGGAAAGACCCTCCGGTGCGCTCGCGGTCACAGCAGGGACCAGGGAGCCGGCTCCTCTGTGCTGTTGGTGCTGGAGAACTGGAGCCGGTTGGGAAAAGGGAAAAGGCTCCTGAGCTGCTCTCCAAGAGGCAGTGCAGCCTTGAGGACGTGCCTGTGCTCGCTGTGTGGATGGGGACCAGCTCCCATCCGGGGTGTTTCCTGGCTGGAAGCAGGACGTGGTGGATCTGCTCTCTGAAAGGACGAAGAATTCCCATGGTCCCGGGCTCAGGAAGCCCATCAGGAAGGGGAGAAGAGCCTCCTGCAGGAGAGCAAGGGGAGCTCCGAGCAAGGGGAACTGGGCAAAACCTGTGGATTATGCTCCTATCACATCGCCTCCTGTTTCCGCCTTTCCATCGGGGACAGATATCCACGTTTCAGTGCTGCTCAGGGATGGGTGGATGAAGCGGAGGAGCCGCATCGGGCTCAGGCAGCATTGGAGGAGGGCGTTTTCCATCCCAAAGCCTGGATCTGGGTACAAGGAGCAGCAGGACAAGGGCTCTTACAGGGAGGTTGAGGGGGGTTTCATTGGAGCTGCCCCGTTGCTGACCTGGATCCCAGTTCCCATTAAATCAATGTCAGGGTTTGGGAAATGGCATTTTTCCTTGGAGATTGCTGCTGGAGAAGCCTCGGAGCATCCGGATGCACTGCCCCGTGAGGACACAAAGCCACACACAGCCCTGTGTGCACACATACCCATTCCCACACCTCTGTACACACACAGACACCCTATACACACACCTGTACCTGTACCTGTACATACATCTACACACACCTGTACACGCACACCCCTCTGCATACTCCTATGTGTACACCTTTGCACACCTGTACATGCCACATGTGTGCATTCAAACACCTGTACATGTACATACCCGTGCATACATCTGTATAGCACATACCTGTACATACACCTATATATGTGCCTATACAGCACACACCTGTACTGTACATATACTTGTACACACCTGGGCACACACCTATAAAGCACACATGTTTACATCTGTACACACAACTATACTTGCACCAATACAGTACGTACTTACCATACACCTGTACATACACCTGTACCTGCACATACCTGTACACACATCTGGATATACATAGACCTGCATACATACATGTGTTCATCCACCTGTACATGCACATACCTGTACACATACCTGTACATACCCCTGTACATACACTTGTACATGCACTTACCTGTACATACATCTGGACATACATAGACCTGTATACTTACCTGTACATACACCTGTACACACCTGCACATAAACATACCTGTACATACATCTGTACACACATAGACCTGTATATGTACCTGTACAAATACCTGTACATACACCCGTACACACCTGTACATACGCATACCTGTACATACACCTGTACATACACCTATACATACACCTGTGCACACCTATACATACACCTGTACACACCTGTACATACACCTACACATACACCTGTACACACCTATACATACACCTACACATACACCTGTGCACACCTATACATACACCTGTACATGCACCTGTACACACCTGTACATACACCTACACATGCACCTGTACATGCACCTGTACACACCCGTACATGCACCTGTACACACCTGTACATGCACCTGTACACACCTGTACATACACCTACACATACACCTGTACACACCTGTACATACACCTGTACATACACCTATACATGCACCTGTACATGCACCTGTACACACCTATACATACACCTGTACATACACCTATTCATACACCTGTACATGCACCTGTACACACCTGTACATACACCTGTACATACACCTACACATACACCTGTACACACCTGTACATAGACCTACACATACACCTATACATGCACCTGTACATGCACCTGTACACACCTATACATACACCTGTACATACACCTATTCATACACCTGTACACACCTGTACATACACCTGTACATACACCTGTACATACACCTACACATACACCTGTACACACCTGTACATACACCTACACATGCACCTGTACACGCACCTGTACATGCACCTGTACACACCGGTACCACCCACTCCCAGGCCCCGCCCCTTCCCCTCAAGCCCCGCCCACCCCTCCCAGGCCCCGCCCCTTGCTCTCGCGAGAGGGGCGGTGCGACCGAGCTGTGCGGGGCCGCGCCATCCGCGCTCCCACTCCCATCCCCATTCCCATCCCCATTCCCATCCCCATTCCCGCTCCCGCCGCCATGTCCGGCTCGGGCCTGGCTGCGGGCTGGGTGCCCACCCATGTGCAGGTGACGGTGCTGCGAGCGCGGGGGCTGCGGCCCAAGGCGGCGGCGGTGGGGGGCAGCGACGCGTACACGGTGATGGCGCTGGGCCGGGACAAGTTCTCCACGTCGGTAGCGGAGCGGTGCCAGGGGCAGCCGCTGTGGCGGGAGGAGGCCACGTTCGAGCTGCCCCCGCGGGCCGCCGCGCTGCGCCTCACCGTGCTGCACCGCGCCCTCGTCGGCATCGACAAGTTCCTGGGGCGCGCCGAGGTTGACCTGGCGGCGCTGAGGAGCGAAGGCGGCCGCCGGCACACACGGTGCGAGCGGGGGATGCGAGGGGGGAAAGGGATGGGGGGGGGCTCCGAGTGCTGGGGGGAATTAGGGATGGGGAGGATTCTGAGCCGCACAGAGGCGATGGAGAGGGACCGGGGGCACTGGGATAGGGATGGGGGGGGGATTCTGAGCCGCACAGAGGCGATGGAGAGGGACCGGGGGCACTGGGATAGGGATGGGGGGGGGATTCTGAGCCGCACAGAGGCGATGGAGAGGGACTGGGGGCACTGGGATAGGGATGGAGGGGGGATTCTGAGCCGCACAGAGGCGATGGAGAGGGACTGGGGGCACTGGGATAGGGATGGGGGGTGGATTCAGAGCCGCACAGAGGCGATGGAGAGGGACCAGAGGCCCTGGGATAGAGATGGGGGGGGGATTCTGAGCCGCACAGAGGCGATGGAGAGGGACCGGGGCCACTGGGATAGGGATGGGGGGGATTCTGAGCCGCACAGAGGCGATGGAGAGGGACCGGGGGCACTGGGATAGGGATGGGGGGGGGATTCTGAGCCGCACAGAGGCGATGGAGAGGGACTGGGGGCACTGGGATAGGGATGGGGGGGGGATTCTGAGCCGCACAGAGACGATGGAGAGGGACTGGGGGCACTGGGATAGGGATGGGGGGTGGATTCTGAGCCGCACAGAGGCGATGGAGAGGGACCGGGGGGCTTCTGGCTCCCGTTGGGCACTGGGATAAGGATGGGAGGGCCTCCGAGCCCCATAGGAGTCAGAGAGAAGGACGGAGGGGGGGTCTCCGGGCAGCACGGGGATTGGGGGCAGAGATGTGAGGCCTCTGGCTCTGCTGGGGGACTCCAGTTCGCCATGGAATGTCCCTGTGCCCCATAGGGATGTGGGGCTCTGGTGGAGGACCCCCGTGCCCCACAGGGGTGAAGGACCCCCATAGGTCCGGGGTGGCAGCCCCATGTCCAAGGCACATGCACTTGAGGCTGTTTCAGCCCATCCTGCCTCCTGTTTGGTTTGGGTTTGAAGCATCTACGTGTGAGTGCTGGGAGAGAACGCTGGGAACAGCCGGAGTGACCCGGGACACCGGGAATGAGCACAGGCTAGAGCCATGTGTGTCCCATAATAAACACTTAGCAGAGCCTACGTGCGTGTGGGAGCAGCCAGTCCAGCGTTCTAGGGGCTGCCTTCACTGGTGTCAGCAGGACACTGGAGCGGGGAGACTTTTCCTTCACCAGCTCTGTGTCATACTTGTCCCTTTGAACATGAAAACACTGCCCTGGAATGCAAGGGGTGGTTCCAGGGAGGGTTTAACCGGGAGTCAGCAGCCTTGTAATGTGGCTTGAAGTGGCCCCTGAGTCACCTTCCTCTTCTCACTCACCTGAGAGCAGAGCCAGGTATCGGGACGGGTGTCCCTGACGAAGCCATCGGTGCTGGTGAAGCCTTCATTAGGACGTGGCTGTCATTAGGGTTGTAGCCAGCACTAATGTGTTTACACTGCGGAGCTCAGGGACGCGTTTCCTTGTGTCTGAGCCGGAGGAAAACGGAGGGGAAGAAAGGAAAACAGAGCTTTGAGGCTCCTGATGTTTCCAGGTGTTCGTGTTCTGTTTGAAGCCTGCTTCTGTTGCCGTTGCTTGGCTGCTGGGGCGATGTAAAGCCAGAAAGGGCTGGGGTTTAGTTCACACTCACCCAATAAACGATGAAGAATTCATATTTGGTGGTTTCGAGGGGGAGATTTGTCCCTGTATAATCCCTTTGAGCCCCTCCAATGGAGCAGATGTAGCAGCGGCCGTGTTCTGCTCAGTGCTAACTAAGCTGTTGTTCACATAGTTTGTTCGGGATGTGTTTGGAACAGGACCTGCTCTTCCCCCCCCCCCCCCAGGGCACAGAGCCTGCAGCATGGATTGTGGCACTGACACCAGCAGGATGCTCCTAGAAACCACGGGGTTGAGAACAAAAGTGCCCAGTGCTGGCTTGTGTTAAAGGCAACGCTTGCGCTGCCCTCGCTGCGGCGTTAGGGACCTGGCAAAGGCCAATATCTCCTTGTAAAGTCCTTTCCCTGGTGCGGGTGTCTTGTAACTTCAGGCGTGGGCATGGAGGTAACTGTAGTGTGGTGCTTGAGCGTTCGTTTCCCTCCGGTGTTCCTCTGGAGCACGTTTCTGCATTCACCTGCACTTACCGCTCATTAGGCTTGAATGTTCGCTCAAGCAAATTGCCCTTTCCTCTTCTCCTTCCCTGCTCCCCGTGCACCTCCAAAGGGCTGCAGTGCAAATGTAAAGCCCTGTTTGCTTCCTTTACTTGCCCTGTACCAGCTGGGGAGGAGTTTTCCCTATCGGATCTGCGGAATCAGGAACACTGCGGCTCCGTCCATAGGCAAGAATTGATGCGAGGTGCTGATAACTTTCTTTGCCAGCCCTAATGTGGTTGGAAAGGCTTTGAGTGGTAACGGAGGACGTGTAATAGCAGCATGCAAATGGTGGTTCTGCAGCTGAGGATGCCCTGAGTGCTTAAGATGCAGGGCTCCATGTACCCGGAGTTGTGTTGCACAAAGGGATAAGGTCCTGTCTGTAAGGAATGTCCTTCCTGGTGCGCTCCAGTCATGAGCAGGAGGTGAGTGGAAGTCTCCAGACAGTCTGCAAGGCTTGGCTTGGCTCTGCTCTGTGTTGATTAGGGGTTTCGGAGCTTGAAGGGCATTAAGATAGCAACTGGAAAGGAGCTGGAATGAAAGGTATGAGGGCGTGGGGAGCTCTCTGGTACCAGTGTCAGGCTCTCGGAGGCTGCTTCTTCCCGCACCCACTTCAAAGGACATTTGGGGAAGTCAGATGAAAGGAAGGGCAGAAGAGAGCGGCTGAGCTGAAATACAGGAATTCCATGTTGTCTGCCTCTTGAACCCTTCTTTTTAACCCTTTTGACCCCTCTTTTTAACCCTGATCTGGGTTTTAAAGCAGTTTTTACTGATAACTTCATGCCAAGGCATGTTTTCCTTAGTCACCGCGTGACTGTGACGTTGTTGGAGGATTAAAGGCTTTTCTCCTCTTGCCCTGACACTGTAGGCTCACTTGATTTTTAAGCCACAGGCACCCTCTGTTGTTGCGAATGAGCCGTGCCTCCAGACCTGGGTTGTAAAGGGAATCTCCTTGTCGCTGCAGGTGGTACAAGCTTCGCTCCAAGCCAGGGAAGAAGGAGAAGGAGAGAGGGGAGATCGAAGTGGATATCCAGTTCATGAGGAGCAACATGACAGCCAGCATGTTTGATCTGTCCATGAAGGACAAGCCTCGCTCTCCCTTTGGCAAGCTCAAAGACAAGCTCAAGGGGAAGAAGAGCAGTGGCCTCTCCGACACGGCTTCATCCATCGTTCCCAACACATCTCACTCCCCTGCGGACAGCGAGGACGAGGCAGTTGAGAAGGAAAAGAAGAAATCCAAGTTCAAAGCGCTCTTTTCCAAGCCTGGCCTGCAGAAGACCTCCCTTTCCCAGTCCATGTCAGTGCTACCAACACAGCAGCCCGTCACCCAGAGGGTGCTGCTTCGACCCGGTGACTTCCAGTCGCAATGGGATGATGAGGAGTCCGAGACCTCTCCAACCTCAGAAAGTGAGTACCGGCCCTTGCGGCACTGATGGAGCACAAAGCCCTTCCCCAAGGTTTTATTGCCCTTTCCACACTGGTTAGGGTACGAAAAAGTACCCTAAAAAGTACCAAAAAGTTAATCCATACGGATTTACTCTAAAGTAAATCCATAGAGCATCACTTCTGGCCATGGTGGCAGGTTTGGATGCACATAGGATGTTGACGCTCACAGCTAAGCTTGCCTTGGGCTAGCATAGAAACCGGGGGGCTGCACAAGCGATACCTGCACGAATGTCAGAGCAAGGGGGGTTCTTGCATCTTGAATTTCTCCCTGTTCCTGCTTTTTTCCCCAGAGTCCTTTGGAAATGCCCTGGAAGAGAAGTCCTCTCCTTCTCCTGTATTTAAGTCTCGTAAAGCAGCGACTCTGGACAGCAGGCAAGTAGCCCAAGGAACCACGACCCACCCCAGGAAAGAAGGGCTCTCTTTATTCAGTGGCCTTAAATCCAAGAGCGATCCCGTGTCCAAGTCCAGTCTGTGCATCAATGGCAGTCACGTTTATATGGAAGAGAGCAGCATGAAGGACAACACTCCAGCCTCTTCCCCTTCTCCTCGCAACTTCCGGAGGAAGCAGCTCTTTGCTTCAGAAGAGAACCTGTCTTCCAGACCTGCTAAAGGAGCTGAAGAGATGGGAAGAACATCTCCGATGGGAAGAACATCTCCCAGTCATGCTTTCTCCGGGTCGACGTCCTTGGAGACCTTTAAGTCGATGACTTTGCCATCGTACAAGCTGCTGAGCGGTGAAGAATACCTGGAAACCGATGTTCCGCCGAGCGCTGAGGTTGTGAAGGAGACCAGAAAACCAGAGCACAAGAAGTCTGCCTTGCTCTCCCTCGTCACTGGGAAGAAGGAAGCGGGGAAGGGTGGGGATGCTGAGAGTATTCCTGACAGGACCCTGCAGGATGAGGAAAACAGCATTCCAGAAGAGGAGGGTGAACAAGAGGCCAGATGCGTTGAGCCTCCAGCAGATTCAGGCAGAGGGCATCCTGCAGGAGCCAGTCACCATGCAGAAGACATCCCTGCAAGCAAGCAGCCTCTCAACCCTTTCGAGGAAGAACGGGGACCTGAGAAAGCTGCTGCCCCATCCAAGACCAAAGCTGTGAAGCCCAGGTCAGTCCTTTCTGCTTCAGAGACCACAGGCACGGGTCGTGGCGGGCAGCAGCCTTTAGTTGGGCTGCTTCCTGCCCCAGCGCAGTGCCTCTTGGCCTGGCATCCTGCAGGCAGCAGAAGCGTGTTGCTCTGCAGGGTCCCTGCTGGTTTGAAGGTGGCTTTGATAGCAAATAGTAACCCTGGAGTTCTTCCTTGGTAAGCAAAAGAGATGGATGCAGGGATGTTACTCATCAGTGATGCTGAAATAGCGGTGCTCTGAGCGCAGGCATCTTTGCAGGTACTGTAGGGCTGATTTTTCTTGCTGGATCTCTTGCCAAACCTAACTTCTGCCTGAGCTGTGCCACTTGGAACGTACCCAGGGTGTGAAACACCAGTTCTAACATCCCTGCTTTCCTGGTTTTGGCTGTGGTCTTCCAGAGTGTTAACCTTGGAGCCCTGCTGCTTCTGGCATCGCTGACAGCAACGTGAAGGGCGGTTGTGTGGAGTGGGACACAAGGCTTCTTCGGAAATTCTGCTCCTTTATCCTTCATATATATATATAAATGGTGTGTGTTGGTGTTTATATATATATATATATAGGTGTCCCCTACTAATAGGGCTGTGGTTTGTGCCTGTCTCTCCTTCTCTTCAGTGCTTCTCCTGTTTCAACACCTCGCATACAAAGTGCCTTACTAATAAGACAGCTTGGGGTGCAATAAGTGGTGCTTCAAACCCATGCGAGCTCCACAGCAGAAGTGCTCTGCCATAAGCTGAGGGCTCTGTAAAGGCATATTTAAGGATGTGAAGCCCATCAGCTTGGCTCTGAGGTCTCTTGCAAGTGTAATTCATCTGCAGGGTCAGGAGTTGATGGAGCCTGGTGCTAAAGCTTGTCTGTTCCAGCCTCGTGTTGCATCCGCAAGTGACGTGCGAGTGTTTTGTCCCTTTTTGCAGGGTGCCTTCAGAGGAGGAAACCAAAGCCACGCTTCCTACTCTTGCACCTCCTTCCCTCCCTGCTTTCCTCTCTTTACACCCTATCAGGAGTGCCAATAACCCTTTTGTTTCCAAAAGGGGACAGAAAGGCCAAGTGCCAGACTCTGAGGGCATCGCTGGTTCTCCTGCATCTTTTACTGCTCCTCCTTCTGCTGCAGAGCTTTTGAATGGCAAGAACCCCTTTACTCCCGAGTGGGGCAGAGCACCCCCAGCCCTGGATCCTGAAGGCATCCGTTTCCCTTCATCCCATCATCTTCCAACCTCTGTTCCCAAAGCACCTCCTCCTGGGCAGGTCTCTGGTAGTGGTAATAATCCTTTTGCTTCTGACTGGGCGCAGAGCTCTCGGGGTCAGGGTGCTGAGGGCTCTGATGTGTGGCCTTCCCAGGGTATCTCTCACCCACCTGCATCTTCTCACCCCTCTGCTTGCCATTTCAATGGCAATAATCCCTTTGTGTCCCAGCTTGGGTGGGAAGCAGATGCACCAAGGTCGGAAGCTGTTGCTTGTTCTTCGCCTCTCTGCCTTCCTTGCGATGAAGGCTGCTCCTCAGCACAGCGCCCTGCTGAGCTGAAGCCCTCTGCTCTCAGTGCTTCAGGGAGCTCTTCAGCTGAGGCTTTACCTGGTACTGTCAAAGCTGGGTCAAACCCTCTCAGCACCGTTTGTGACAAGCCTGCTCTGGCTCAGGAGGAGCAGTGCAGTCCTCCCCAGCTTCAGGCTCCCATCCCGAACAGGGAGACCGCAGGGATTGGTGCTGAGCAGCCGCCTTCCCCCATGAGTGAGCTGAAGGAGAAGCAGGAGACCTTGGGTGAGAAGAGATGGGAAGAGCCCCAAATGGCTCCACTTGATAAAACTGGCTCATTTTGTCCAGCAGGACCAGCCAAACCATCCTCAGGAGCTTGCCCCTTGTCCCCTCAGGTCGGGAGGGCTGGCAGCGAGGTGCTGGTCACACCACGGCTGTCTTTAGGGCTGAAGAAGCCCCCCTTGGTTTCTCATGGTGAGCTCGGTGAGGACGTGCCCCCTTTGGGTGATGGTGCCAAATCTGTGCTGGGGCTCCCACTCCTGAATGATGAAGCCTCAGATGCTCGTGGGTGCCTCCTCCGAAGTGGTTCATTAGAGCCTGTCACTCCCCCAGGGGCACACAGAGCTGAGAGCAGTAACAGGCATTTAAATAACGAAGCTGGCCGTGATTTATTGGACTCTCTTGCTAATCTCAGGGCTGTCATTCCAGTTCCTGGGGACCGTGGCTTGAAAGTGGCCAGTCTCCCGGTTATCCCGGAGGGAGGCTCCGATGATGAGCTGCTGGGTGACTCTCAGGAGGACCTGAGTCTTGCTGCAGGGGCTAAAAACGTTTCAGAGAGAGGAAAGCACTGCCTGGATTTAATGGAGGAATGGAAAGAGCGCTCTGACAGCTCTGCTGGTGCTTGTGAGCTGAGCAACGCAGCCGTGCTGCCTGCGCGAGTGGATGGGCACGGTGCAGCTGCTTCAGGCTTAGGGGGGACATCTCATTCCAGGGAGGATAACGCTCCTTTTGGGAGACGAGAGCTGAAAATCAGTGCGGGTGCTGCGGAGGGGGACTTCTCTGAGCCTTCTCTTTCCTCTTCCTCCCTGGCCGGTGCTTCGCAGCCTTCCTCTTCCTCTCGTTCCCGTCTCTCTGACACCCCAAATCGTAGAGCAGAGTCTCCGAAAAAGCCAGCAGCCGAGGGCTCCGCAGCTAAAGCAGGAAACTGTGGCAAGAAGAAGCTTCTTCAGGCCTGGGTTTCCCCCTCTGAGCCATCCCCTAACCAAACCCAGCAGGGTGGTGAAACCGGGTCTCCTAAGCACAGGTGAGAGAACGTGGGGAGTACCCCAAAGGTGCTGATCTGAGCCTTGCTTTTCCTTCCTGTGAGCACAGCTCAGCAGGCATTGGCTGCTCTTCGCAGTGATGTGGCATTAACTTCCTCCAGCCCATGGATTTGGGTCCTGTGTAGCATCATTTCTGGCACCACATGAATCCGTATGGCTACTGAGGACGCGCAGAGCACTCGAGGGGATCTGTCGTTCATCACAGTGCCATCTCGTAGGAAAACCATTAGGGCAACTTGGTGGCAGCTTTGTAGGGTCATGTCGTCCAACTGGAATAGAGTGGAATGGATCCGTTTTTCGGGAATGGAAGCCTGATAAGCTGGGATGCTTTGTTACCTGGCCAAACTGGGCTCCTGATCCTCGAATCACAGCAAGTGATGCATTGCTTCCCATTAGGGAAGCTGGGCTCAAATGCTAGTGCCTGGCAGCTCAGGGTAACTGCCACTGTGTAGACCAGCCTGGCTTTGCTTTTGTGGCTTACCACTCAGGTGTATTTCCTGGGTACTGCTTCTCTGCCTCCAATGCATCAAGTCAATAACAATAGCAAAGAACGGAGGATGCTTACACAAAGCCGACAGCTTGGACACAAGTGCCTTGTCTTCCCAAAGCTGAATCTCTTATCCCTTTGGACATAGAGAAAGGGGTGGAATTTCTTCCCAATTTCTCGCTGTGTTTTTAGTCTGAAGATGTGTGTCCAGTTTGCTGCCTCCCTAACAGAAACCTTTCTTGCCATTGCAGGCTCCATCCTGTGAAGCCAATGAATGCCACAGCAAACAAGTCCCAGAGTAAAGCCCTGAATGTCATCAGCAGTATGAATGAGAAGCTGCTCGAGAGCAACGTGAAGGTAATGAGGGGAAAGGGGAGCTTTAACTCAAAGCTTAAGCCCTATATTGAACAGGGTTTGTGTATCTGAGAGAGTTTGCTTAGGTTCTTATATCCTGAGCAGAGCAAGAATAGTGGTTATTAGACTGGGGGGGGGGGCATGAATTCAGATCTAAAGGAGCTTTTGGCTTCATCTTGGCCTCAAAAGAGGCCTCCAGGCTTGAAGCACGTGGATGAGGATGGCTGGAAGCAGGGAAAACCCCTTGGGGACGGTTATTGTCTCTTAAGGGATTTTAGGGAGGGGAAATGAGAAGTTAGCACCCAAATCCCTGCAGTGCCTCCTGGTGTGAGTGGGAAAGGAGCAAATACTGGTTCTATGATTCCAGCTGACACGGTGCTATGGTCAGTGAGTGGAAAACCTGTCGTTAGGATGGCAGGGTGAGAAGCAGAAGGGTTAAAGGAGAAGCTGTGTTGTGTTTTCCCAGTGGTGACTGCAATAGGAGGGAATTGCCATAGGCCTCAGTGGGTTTTTCGTGCTGTTTAATCCCAGTTTGGCTTTCGTGGTCTTTGGCACCAGGTCTGTGAACAGTGGCATTTGATGGTGCGTGGCTGCGGCTTCCCTGCATCTCACTGAGCTGGCTGGACCCAGCATGACATTATTGCAGTGTAAACTGCACCAGAGCTGAGTTACAGACCTGGAACTGCAAAGGTTTGATGCTGAAACCAATGGCCTGGTTGCTGTCTGTAACAGCTCGCTCTGAGCCTGCCTTCTGCTCTGCAGAAGGCTGCTTAAGCTCCATAAACCATGTCCCTGTGCTGCGAGCAGCACCCACTGAGGCAGTTGCTCCTTTTCCCTCCATATCCTTCCAAAGAGCTGTTCTAGAGGCAGTGTTCCATACGGGATTTCCTAGGGCTAAGCTTGCTAACAACCCGAAAGGTGCCTTGTAGCAGGAAGCTGGCCTGGCATTGTCAATGCCTTGGCACAGCGTGCCTCTGAGCATCGTGTTCTTGCTCCTACGGTGCTCATGCTCCAAAGCGTCATTTGGATGGAGCTTTGAGCTCCGTGCTGCTGTTTTGCACTGCCCGTATGCCTGCCCTAACCCTGCCTTTCTCTTCTCTCTCAGAAATACCACCCTTCAGATCCTGCCTATGCTTATGCCCAGCTAACGCACGATGAGCTGATCCAGCTCGTCCTGAAACAGAAGGATGCGATCACCAAGAAGGATCTCCAGGTGCGTGAGCTCGAAGACTACATCGACAACTTGCTTGTCAGGGTCATGGAAGAAACCCCCAACATCCTTCGTGTTGCAGCATCTGGAACCAAAAAGGCTGGAAAGATGTAAAAGCTCCTGGGATGCTGGATTCCCACCAATGGAGTTGGATGAATAAGGAGCTGATGTGGAGCAAGCGGTGCTGGTTGTGCTGCTACAGAAAACGACCTCTTTCCTGTTTCTGCCTTAAGCAACCCTCGGTTTGATTTGTAGTTCCATCAGGTATCCGCAGCCCAGGAGTGGAGTCACTTTTTCCTATTTATTATTCGCTTTCTTTCCATTATTTGGGAAGATTTGTTCCGGCATCTCATCCAAAGTGAAGGAGTTGGAGGGGCTTTGCTGGCCAGCAAGGCACTGATGATCTTTTATGAAGGTCTGGATTATAATGGTTTCATTTTGTAGCAGCTCTCATAGATGAATTCCTCTTCTTTCTACATCTTGTAGTGCAATCTAAAACCTGATAGAGCTTAAAGGATTTGATTGATTTAAGCCAAAATATCACTACACTGACCAAGTCCAAAGATGTGTGCTTCAGGCTGTGTTGTAAAAGTGAGCAATGCAAGTTGAAGCTTAGATTGGAAAGGAAGAAGCATCTCATTGAGTACACGTTGCTTCAAAGCAGCTCTGCAAGGGGAAGACTTGCAGCTCTTGTGGTCCAGGAAGCACTGGGATATGGTACATCTGTGTACCATAGGAATGGTAGGAATGAACTTGGGCCAGAGGTGGGTTTTCAATCAGAAACTTCTCTGATAGCCTTCAAATTCAGTTCCTTCAAGTGAGGGAGGCAGATGGGTGATGTGCTTTAGTCTTGAGTAGGTGTGGATCTCCTGGCACACCTGCATGGCCCTGGACTGATGCTGCTGGGGAGGTCTGTGATGATTCCTTTCTGCCATTGCAGTTCATTTAAACACCTTGGATGCTGAAGCTGGGGCTTGGAGCAACCTTCAAAGGTGATCAGGCTTCTTAGGGGTGTTCTTGTAGAGCCAAGAGAGGAACCACATCACCCTCCCCTGGAATGGGAGCAGTCGCAGTGCCAGTGTTTGGCCTGATTGATTTTCTTTGCTGCTCAGAATGGAATGGATCTTAGGTAGCTGAGAGAGTGCTTTGTGAGGCAATTGATGCCCTTCAGTCCGCTTCCTTAATGGGTGGCTGGATAGACACAGGTATGCTCTCCTCCCCATCTCACCACCAGCAATACAGCAAACCTAAATGTAGCCTCTTGTTTTGGTGAGCCTTTAACAATCAGATGCCTTTTGCACCTCTGGGGTTTCTCAGGGTGGTGAGAGTCCAGCAAAGGCTTAGAGGCTGGAATACCCAAAGGGAGGGGTAGCAGAGGACCAAAGCAAGACTCCTGCCTTCGGGAGCTGGAAAGGGTCTGTTGGGTTATTCCTGGCTTGGAAGGGGCAAGCTTCTAACTCAGTTTTTCCACAGCAAAGCACTTTATTGGGGCCTGGACCAGCTGGATCAACCATCAACCTGTTAGCTATTGTCTTAAACTACTGGCGACTCCTCGAATACTGTATTTTTGTAGTGAAAATAGTTAATATATTTTGCCTCGAGGTGTGCCCATTCACTGGGAACATCCAAACCTGCTGTTCATCCCCTTTTTATTCCTATCAACTCCAGCCAAAGTCTGGAGCTTTTCCTCATGGGATGCTGGAGTTGAACCAAGCCTTTAAGCGTTAAGAGCCTTCTGAAGACTCTGAGGTCCTTGTTTCTGGTTGAGCAGATGTCTTCAGCCATGGGTTCTTTGTGCTCTACGTTCTGTGGATGAAGGGGGTGAAACACTGAAGGGTTTGCCCCCTTCAGCTCTTGGTGCTGGGTTTAGTTTGGAGTGGGACTGGATGCCTTACTTATTGCTGCTGCTGCTTCTCGTGCCTTGAAGTAGTGAGGAAGATGAAGGATTGGTGCATCCCTGGAAAGCACCAGTTGCCTGGACCTCTAGGACTTGTCTTTTAGACTGTATTCCATGGCTTTCTGATGGTGTAGGTCGGAGAGCCAGGAAAACCAATTGTGCCTTTACACAGCGACTGACTGCTTCAGGAACCCAGGGTGGCCTTATCCATGGTCCTAACTGGACACTGGGAAGCAGGGCTGGCCTCTTGCTTTTTCCTGCCCTTGTGGATGGGTCCTGCTGCCAGCACCGTGGGGTTTGTGCGATGCTTTTGGAGCGTGGCTTATGTGAAGCTTGGATCACTGGGGTGCAAACGCGCATCTTGGAGTGAGAGGCACAGAAACAACGTGGTAAAACCCACTCTTAGCAGGCTCCTTGGAGGCTGAAGCCTTAAAACCTTTCTCATCCTCTCCTGGCAGCCTTTTGTGCTGCTCATAGCCCGGATTGTTCTCTCTGGTCCTTTGCCTTCCGCAACCACAAAAGCATCGCACAAACCTCATCCCTCAGTCTTGTCCTGGCAATACCAGTCAAAGCCTTGCTTTGGCAGCAGGGGACTGGTGTTTTGTATCCAGCAAGGTGCTTCACCTTGACTTTAAAGGCCTTAAGAATCAAATGCATTGTTTTATGATTGAAGGATCTGAATGTGGGGTTTTTTCCCTGTTTATACTGTCTGCTTTTAGCTTGGGAACCTGTTTGGTTTGAAATGCCTTTTGGTTTCATGGAACACCAAAATAAAAGTACCTTAAATCCCGTGGGTGTTGTTTGTATCTGAAAGGGCAGCTTCTAAAGGACCTCGTCCTCTCCTTGTGACCGGCTCTGCCGCCTCAAACTCCTCATCCTCAAGGTATTTTTGGGCTAGTTCCATCCCTGCAAGGTAAACACCTCACAGGGTGGGGAAACCTGATGGACGAGCTCCTCCGCATCACCAGAACAGAGAGTGTCGGTAAAGCAGGAAGAGTAAAACCCATGTGAAAGGTTCGTGGCCACTTCAGTCACCCCAGTCCCAGCGCTGAGCCCCTGGTGCCCTAATTGTAATGACCCTCAATTGGAGCAGCAGAGGACGAAGAGAGGCAATCAGCTTCCCGCTGGCTTGGAGCTATTTAGCGCCAAACCCCACATTGGGAGCCTGTGCTATTATTATAATATTGGATATATTAATAATAGTAAATACATTAAATATTAATAATTTAAATAATTTAAATAATAATTTAAAAAATACTATTATTAAATAAATATTCAAAATATTATAATAGCACAAGCGATTATAATGGAATTATTATGATGGAAGGTGGTTGGGGGGGCACCAAACCCCCTCCTGCACACTGGGATGCTGCAGGATAGACTTGGCCCTCAAGGCAGCAGGGATGATGCTCTGCGGCTGATGATGCTCCGAGAGCCCCCCGCTCTACCCGGCCGCAGTGGGACCACCGCGGCGGAACTCTTGTCACCCGGAACGCATGGTTCGGGTGGCGGTGTGTGCGGGGGGGGGGGCGGTGTAGTGGTCGGACCGCTATCGGCGCCGCTATTGGCTGGCGGCGGTGCAGCGGCGGCGCGGTCCGGTGGGGATGGCGGCGGGGATGGCGGCGCAGGGCCGGTGCCCCGAGTGCGGGTCGGGGCCGCTGGTGCAGGACGCGCACTACGCGCAGCAGCAGCTCGTGTGCGCCGCCTGCGGCTGCGTCCTGGCCGAGGGGCTCCTCACCAGCACCTACAGCGAGGAGCAGCACCAGCGGGGTGCGGGCCGGGCCGCCGTGGGGCCGCGCACAGAGCGGCGGGGCCGTGGGGTCGGGGAGCGCGGGGCGGCGGTGGCGGGGGTGCCCCGGCCGCTCTCTCCTCCCTTCCCTTCTCTTCCCTTCTCTTCTTTCCTTTCCCTTCTTCCCCTTCCCTTCCCTTCACTTTCTTCCCTTCTTTCCCTTCTTTCCCTCCTTTTCCTTCTATCCATTCCTTTCCCTTCCTTCCTTCCTTCCTTCCTTTCCCTTCTTTCACTTCCTTTCCCTTCCTTCTCTTCTTTCCCTCCTTTTTCTTCTATCCATTCCTTTCTCTTCCTTCCTTCCTTTCCCTTCTTTCACTTCCTTTCCCTTCCTTCTCTTCTTTCCCTCCTTTTTCTTCTATCCATTCCTTTCTCTTCCTTCCTTCCTTTCCCTTCTTTCACTTCCTTTCCCTTCCTTCTCTTCTTTCCCTTCTTTCCTTCCTTTCCCTTCCTTTCCCTTTTTTCCCTTCCTTCTTTCCCTTCCTTCTCTTCTTTCCCTTTCCCTTCTTTGCCTTCTTTGCCTTCCCTTCTTGCCCTTCCCTCCCTCCCTTCCTTTTCTTCCCTTCTTTCTCCTCCCTTCCCCTTCCTCCCTCCCTAAGCACCGAACCAGCATGGTTTCCGTTATAAGGCAAACCAACAGCACCTCCCTGCCAGGTTCTATCCAGTGCAGCGGAGAAGCCTCGAGTCCATTCACTGGTTCCGTATGGATAGAAGCAATGGCTCAAAGGGGATCCTGCCCCTCTCCCTTACCCACCCTGTGCTGCCAGTGCTGCTTCAGCGGCCTCCATTCTGATCACTGAGACCCAGCACCATGCTCCGGATGATGCTGACATTGTCCCAAGGTCCCTGTTTTCCTAACCCTGCCTGTTTTCCAGAGGTGGCGTATTCCCAGAGCACTGGCCAGAAGGAGCAGCTGAGCCGCTGCCTGCAGCGAGGTAAGAGCAGCTCCTTCAGTTACCTTCTCACACCACATCTGCTCTGGTTTAATGCGTTCCCATTGCTGCTGCTCTGGTTTAATGCGTTCCCATTGCTGCTGCTCTGGTTTAATGCGTTCCCATTGCTGCTGCTCTGGTTTAATGCATTCCCATTGCTGCTGCTCTGGTTTAATGCGTTCCTATTGCTGCTGCTCTGGTTTAATGCGTTCCTATTGCTGCTGCTCTGGTTTAATGCGTTCCTATTGCTGCTGCTCTGGTTTAATGCATTCCCATTGCTGCTGCTCTGGTTTAATGCGTTCCTAGTGCTGCTGCTCTAGTTTAATGCGTTCCTAGTGCTGCTGCTCTGGTTTAATGTGTTCCCATTGCTGCTGCTCTGGCTTAATGCGTTCCCATTGCTGCTGCTCTGGTTTAATGCGTTCCTATTGCTGCTGCTCCAGTTTAACATGGTCCTAATGCTCTCTAAGTGGTAAAAGCCGTCAGAGCTGGCAGTGAAGCACGCAGGAGGCAGTTCAGCATCCTTCACCTGCACTAAGGGGGATGCTCCACACTGGCTGCAGGAGTTGTGCTGCTTGTGCCTTCTCCTGGGGCTGGGTGAATGCTATTGATAAGGGGTGTATCCCAAGCTGTTTGAGCTGACGTTTATGGGCTGTGTCCTTCCCAGGCATCAGGCGGGTGCAGGATCTCTGTAAAGTCCTGCAGCTCCCGGCGCTGTTTGAGGAGACAGCAGTATCCTACGTGCAGAGAGCTCTGCAGCATCCCTCCTTCCATCTGCTTAGCCTGGAGAAGAAGGAGCTCCTGGGGGGCTGCTGCGTCTTCGTGACCTGCCGCCAGCACAACTGGCCCCTGACCATGGGCACCATCTGCTCGCTGCTCTACGCGAAGCAGGAGCTCTTTGCCAGCATCTTCCTGAGCCTGCAGAAGGAGCTGGAGCTCTCTGTGCCCGCCCTGAGCCTGGCAGATCTGGTGAAGAGCCACCTGAACAGGTAACGGGGCCTCTTTCAGCCACTCCGGGGTCCTGCGTGTGATGCTGGGGGGTGGAAAAGCTTCTGCCCAGGGCAGAGTCCACAAGCAGAGGGAGACCTGCGCTGTTACACAGGTATGTCAGAGTGTCATAGAGTCATGGGGTGGTTTGGGTTGGAAGGGACCTTAAAGTTCATCCATGAAGCCACGGGCAGGGACACCTTCCACTGGAGCAGGATGCTCCAAGCCCTGTGTCCAGCCTGGCCTTGAACACTGCCAGGGATGGGGCAGCCACAGCTTCTCTGGGCACCCTGTGCCAGCACCTCAGCACCCTCACAGGGAAGAGCTTCTGCCTAAGAGCTCCTCTCCTTTCCAACCCAAACCATTCTATCTGTGAATTTGTCAGGATCAAGCCCATTTTGCCAGCACTGAGCCCAGCCTGCTCTGTCTGACTTGGGTCCTGAGGCACAACAACTACTTCAATGCAGAGCTAAACCCCAGCTCTGATGACAGCCACAGCATTGACTCTCTTTAACAGGTTATGAGTGATGTTCTGGTACGAAGTTACTGCTGTGTTGTTGTCTTCCTGCCCCTTTTTCCCCACTTTGGAGAGGGCAGTGCAGCTCTTGGCTAGGTGACACAAGCAGAAACAAGCTGGTGCAGCTCCCCCATGTACTGATGCTAACCATAAGCTCTTTGCTCTTTCAGCTTTCAGCTCTTCCAGCCCACAGCCAACATCCCTGCCCAGTTTGTGGAGGACAAGGAGAAGGTGGTGGCCAGAACACTGCAGATTGTGGAGCTGGCCAGTGAGACGTGGCTGGTGACGGGCCGGCACCCTGTGCCCATCATCACAGCCGCTGCATTCCTGGCGTGGCAATCACTGCATCCCCCTGCCCGCCTCTCCTGCACCCTCGCCCGCTTCTGCAGGCTGGCAGGGGTTGGTCTGCCACCGCCAGCACACCTGAGGCTGAAGGAGCTGCTTGAGATCCTCCTCAGAATGGCCTCGCAGCTCGTTTGGCTGAGGATGTTTAAGCTGGACAAGAAAACCGTGGTCAAGCACATCGGGGACCTGCTGCAGCACCGGCTGGTCCTGCTCAAGAAAGCCTTCTGCCTGCACGACGGGGAGGAGGAGCAGCCCATGGCCACAGGTGAGGGCTGTCCTCCAGCAGCACAGGATGGGGACTGTCCCTTGGAAGGGCAGCAGCAGCGTCAGGACAGCCCAAGGCCCTTGCTGCCTCCCTGCCTCCTCAATCCAAGGAAGAGGCTGCGGACGGCAGCCCCGAGCGCTTCCGACTCTGCCATCACCGGTGATGAGCCCATCTCCGACAGCGAGATTGAGCAGTACCTGCGGGGCCCAGAGGAGGTCCAGGCCTTCAGGAAGGCCAAGCTTTGGATGTGAAGGTGGTTGTCTCCAGCAGGATGGTGCTGCTGGAGGCGCAGGGACTGGGGGACCAACCCACCGGAGAGTGGGTGCTGCAGGGACAGTCACCCAAGGGAGCAGGTTGGGATGGGGTGGGTGATGTTCTACTCCATGTTCTGGACCAAAATGGGTTTTTTTATGGCGTGTCTGCTTTGGGTTGTCATATTTCTGTTAGAAATCAGTAAAAAGCAGGTGCTTGGACTGGTTTCTGGATTCCTTCTCACTGGTACAAGGTGTTTTGGCTCATCCCAGTCCTGTGCGGCAGCAGAATGTGGTGAGCCCATGGACTTGGAGCTGGATGATGCCCAGGGAAAGGTCTCAACTTCACACTGCCCCTGGTTTTCCATAGCTCTCCTCCAGCTTTCCTGGGACCATCTCACCTTCTTGTGAGAGGGGTTGGATGGGTTTGTGAGGATCAAGGAGACAACTTCACTTGCTGAGAGCTTAGGTGAGTGACGGCCCAGGCGCAGCTTTGGGCTCTGTGTGCAGTGCTGCCCTCGCCATGCCTGGCAGCCTGTTGTCCTCGTGAAGAACACCAGTACATCGTGGCAGATGGGCACATCTTTAATATATTAACCAGACCATATCTGCTGGAAACATTCTATTCATAGAAAAAGGCAAACCGGACCCCTTTAAAGTCATCTCTTTGGCATACTTTTCCCCTCCTTCCCTCCCTCCCTCCCCCAGGTATATTGCAGGAAGCTCTCTGTTGATATGTCATTTGCTTGTAAATGTAAACAGACCAACACGAACATAGTGTACTGAATAATACAAAGCTTTCCCTATAATACTGTCACAGTGCAGCAAGCGGATACAACAACTCAGCATCAGCACGACCGGGGAGGCTGCGGCAGCAACGTGTTCACCGCCCGGCTGCGGTTTAAGCCATCGCTTGGGCAGAGATGAGGCAGGACCAAGTGAGGGGTCCCCCAGGGCTGCTGAAGGTGAGAGAAATCCATCACTAAGTGCTTTTTGTGCTCCCCCCTTCCCACGACCCTTTGGGAGGTAGCTGAATGCTGAAACTCATTTGTACATGGGAGAAACGGAGGCAGGGAAGGGGCAGAGGCAGGAGAAACAGCCCCAGTCCAGCACGGGCAGGGGCAGGAAGCGCTGTGTTGTGCTGGGATGAGATGAGGATGTGCTTTGCCATCCCAACCTCCTCTTGTTTTAGGAAACCCAGACCTGGCAGCCTGGCTTTTAGGAAGGTAGGGGAAAAAAAGGGGGGGGATTTGTTTTTAGATGGGAAAAATGGAAGGTAAGTGCTCCTCCAAGTTCCAGCCCTTTGAATGCATCGTGTCCAAGGAATAACTGGCATCATTTTCCCAGCAACAGCCCCTTCTCCCTGGCGCCTTCCTCTCATCTTACACCAGTAGCCAGGGGGGTTTCTCTGCCTTCCTAAGAGCAAACCCAAGTGTTTTCTGAGCGTGCACCCCTGGGTTAAGGACCAGGACCTGCTTTGGGGCTCAGCAATTTGGTGCTTTGGTGGAGAGGGTCAGCGTTGGCTCCGCCAGCCCACCCCATTGCATAGCTTATGCCTCCCCTCCGAGGGCTTGAGAGCCTTTTCTGGCTGTGGTTTTAGTGTCTGGCATTAACACAGTGCAGACAATCGCCTCACCTTGGAGCTGAGGCTCCTCTTACCTTGTGCTTTGCAATATGGCTTTAACTTTGGGCTAACCCATAGGGCTCAGCTCTGGCCCAAACCCCTTTGCATGGAGAACCATTTCAGACAGAGAAGCTGCTCTTTGACCCGCTCCCAAGTAGCTTCCTCAGGCTGGGGTCGCTCAAGCATCGTCTCTGTACATATAAAGGGCACTTGGTGTGGTCCCATCAGTGGGAATATTGCAGTCGTGGCAGGAGCAGGCTGTGGCCATGCCTGTTCCCGGATAACACTGGTTGGTATTGAGGCACTCCCGTCACTCCCTGACCTGTCTGTACATATATACATTCAATAATATAGCTTTGAAAAATAGACCTTTCTTCTTTCTTCCTCTGTATAATAAAATAGCCTTTAGGATCAGTCTGAAGTGACACGCAGGAGTGATTGAAGCACGGCTGCAGAGCAGGGCTTGCCTTGCGCCTTGTGCCCCTGTACCCCATGGGAAGCTTTGAGCATCCTTAGGGGGGGGATACAGGGGTCCCAGCATCACCCCGCAGCCAGGGTGAGCCGGAGCCCCCGGCCATCCCCATAGTGCACAGGGCAATTCCGGCAGCGTTGCTCCCAGAGGAAAACGCCACATCCATCCTGTCCTTCCCCACCTTTACACGGTGGTTTCGCTCTTCCAGAGGCCGGTCTTCATCCCAGCACCGCCGTCAGCACTGGCCAGGTTGATGTCGTACTTGCTGCCCTTGAGGCCCCCGTTGTGGCTGGCCACGTTGAGCGGGTAGGACCGGCGCTTCGCCTCCTTCTCGGCAGCACCGGCTTGGCGCAGGTTATCCCTGCTGGCGCTCCTCCGGTGAGCCTCGGCGAACTCAGGCACCCTCCTTCCACCATCACTGCCTTCCGAGTGGCTGGGACCCACGTCCCCATCCTGCGGTACCCGCGGGGCCGTGCGGGCGCTGCTCACGGGGCTGGTCCTGCCGCTGGGGTAGCTCTCGGAGTGGCTGTTGTGGATGCTCCCGCTCTCGCTCGAGGGATGCTCCGAGGGACCCCGCAGCGCTTTCAAGCGATGGTGCTTCCCATCCCGGCACTGCTTAGTTCTGCCTCGGTGGCTCCTGCGCCCGTGGAGGTTGCTGGGGTGTCTCATGGTGGGTTTCCCATCATTGGGATCCTGCTCCGGGCCGGTGGCCGGGCGAGCATCGGCCTGGCTCTGGGCTACCTGCAGGTTGGTGAGCTTGCAGCGGCCCCCGGCCGAGCCGGCGCTGCTGGGTGAGGAGGAGGAGGATGCCCTGGAGCGAGCAGCCTCGGGGTCGCAGCCGATGAAGACCTGCGAGCCGTCCTCCGGCACCAGCCCGGGGTGCACGTACGCCTGCATGGGCAGCGCGTTCCTATAGGAAGGGCAGCAGGAGAACCAGGAGTTGAGGACATCCCGGCGCCGGACGCAGTGATGGATGAAGATGAAGAGTCCCAGCGCCACGGCGGTGACTCCATAGAGGCAGCTGAAGACGATGTTCAGGTACCAGCGCTGCGACACGGCCATGGCGCCGAACGTCCATAGGGCAACGTACAAGGCGTGGGTGATCACCAGCGCCCAGAACTGCACCTCCAGGGAGTAGACACCGTCCCCTTCAGGGCAGGGCGGCCCCGAGTTCAGGGTGACCGAGATGGAGCCGGAGTCGGTCAGGAGGTCGCTGGCACCCCCCAGTCGTGGCGGTGGCTCCAGTGGCTCCGGGATGTCCTTGCGATGGGAGGGTCGGCACTGGAGGCTGAGCCCGGCGCAGAGGAAGTAAATCCAGGTGATGAGCAGGATGAAGGCCACGGGGACATAGAAAGCCCCCAGGCTGGGCCGCCACACCAGCCAGCAGCTATACAGGAGGAAAGAGGCTTTATTGAGTAGACCTGTGGTGCTGTGATGCTCAGCATCCCGATGGCATGGGCTCTGTGTGGGTTTTTTCCCCAATATATGGATAATTCATGGGAAAAATCTCCCTGGTCTTTCCCAAGCTTTCCCAAGCGGGAAGAAGGCAACGGTGGAGCAGGGACACTTACTAGGGGTTGTTGTCATGGTAGTTGTGGATGTTGACGGCTGCCGTGATGCCGCAGATGATGAGGGGGATCCCACCAGCGATCAGATAGAACCTGCGTGATGGGGACGGCGTCACCACGCACCCATTGGGAGAGCACAGCGCTGCAGGATGGGTGCTGCGGCAGAGCCAGGAACCTCCCCATGGGGCCAGGGCGAGGGGAAGGGGGGTTCGTACCGCAGCATGGGTCTGGGGGCTGGCTGGGACACGTCCCCATCCGGCTGCCGCGGCACCTTCCAGGTCACCTCCTTGTAGAGCACCCTGGCTTTCACCGCCATCCACAGCAGGGTGGAGAGGGAGGAATAGTGCAAGATGATGCCGACCTGCGGGAGAGAGGTTGGGAATGGGGATGCTGCATCCATGGGCAGGGCAGGACCTCGCTGTGCTCTGCACCTACCGCTTGGCAGACAATCAGGTACCCGGTGAGGGTGATGCCGCCCGCAAAGACAGCGGCTGTCATGGCGATGTGGAAGCAGAGGTTAAGCAGCATGTGCCAGCCTTTCCGTGGGATGAGGATGGTGCTGGAAGATAGACATAGTTTGTATAGACAGGTATTTGCAGCACGAGAGGCACAGCACAAAGCCTGCTCTGGAGAGATGCTCTGGCGATGGAACATAGGGATAAAGCAGCTGCGCACACAGAGCTGGAGGTACGGGATGCGCTTGGATCCTGGCCTGGCAGGGCAGCAGCCGTGTTTCCATCCTGAGATGGACCCCGTCCCTCAGCACCAGCTCCTCACTAATGCTGACTCAGCAGGGGGAATTCACAACACCCTCAACGTCCCACCTCACCCCCTCCATGCCTCTTGCTGCAGGACAAGACACAGGCAACCAGACCAAGCACCCACTGCCATGAAGGCAGGACACATCCAGCCGTAGCATCATAGAATGGGTTGGGTTGGCAAGGACCTGAAGATCATCTACTTCCAACGCTTGCCATGGGCAGGGATGCCTTACACTAGACCATGTCTAGTCCAACGCCACATTTCTGAAGGGTTCTCCTGCAAACCCATGTCCTAAAGAGCCGTATCCTATAGGGCCACCTCCTAAAAGCCCATCTCCGTGCAACCCCCCTCCCATTGCCAGCACTTGGGTGTCCCCTCCCGCTGCCCAGAGCCACCAACCCAAGCCCAACCCCTCCAACCGCGGCGCGGGCGCTCACCCACCCGTGGTTCACGATGTAGGTGATGATGGTGGTGAAGAGGCAGAGCAGCAGCACGGCCGTGCAGGTGTACATGGCCGGGTGCAGCACCTCCACAGCACCCTGTGCCTCGCTGGGGAAGCCGCTCAGCTCCTGCACAGCGCAGCAGAGCCCATCACATCCATCCCCATCCCCATCCCTTTCCACCCACAGCCCCCCCATTGCACGCCCCACACCTACCATGAGCACGGCCACGTTGCTGAGGTGCCGACAGTGCAGGGAGGTGACGTTGGGCTCCTGGGATGCCAATTGGCATCCCTCGGCGCTCCAGCCCCCCATGCCCCCCAGCACCTCGAAGTTCCAGTATGCGGCCACCGGGTCTGCGCCCTCCCCTGGGTGCCGCAGGGACACGGCCACCGGCTCTGATAGGTTTCCCACTCCGCAGCCGTCTGCAGCAAGAGGAGCAGGTCAGCAGGACAGGGTTGCAGCGATGGGACAAGGGGTGATGGGTTCAGACTGGAACAGGGCACGTTCAGGTGGGAGATAAAGAAGTTCTTCACTGTGAAGGTGCTGAGGCGCTGGCACTGGGTGCCCAGAGAAGTGAATGCCCCATCCCTGGCAGTGTTCAAGGTGACATGGTCTGGTGTGAGGTGTCCCTGCCCATAGCAGGGGTTGGAACTGGATGCTCTTAAGGTCCTTTCCAACCCAAACCATTCTATGCTTCTATAAGTACCACCCTTCCACCCCCAAATGCACACGGGTGGGGGACACCCCTACCACATCCCCACAAAGACCCCTAGGGATGGCTTCGTGCTGCAGCAACACCCCAAGGAGCTCTCTGGGCATCCAAACCCCATGAAACAGGGCCCTCCAAGCCCCCCTTTCACCATCAGCCCTTACAGGTCCCGGCGTAGATGACCGGCGTGGCCACGCTGCGGCGCTTGCCATCATCGGCCAGGCGGGAGGAGTTGCCGGTGCTGCAGAAGAGTTTTCCATTGCGGAACACCAGCAGTTGGAGCTTGCAGTCATCCAAGGGGGCAGCCGCCGTGGGGCTGGCGAAGAGGCTGGGGGGCAACTGGATGGAGGCCAGGGCGATGCTGTTCTGCGGGCGCACGGTCCACGGTGAGCAGGCAGCGATGCCCCCCCCCCCCCAACCACTACCACCACCATTGGCATCCCTCTTTGTGCCCTGGGTTTACCTTGATGTGGAAGCTGGTGAGGGACACGTTGGGGCGGCCGGTGGTGCAGCGCAGCCGCAGCTGCTGGTCCGGCAGCGCCTCGGGGCCCCGCTCGCCCGCAGCCCCGTCGCGCCGCTGGAAGGCCACGCAGCTCAGCCCCACGTAGCGCTCGGGCTTCACCACGTACGCCTCGAAGGCGATGTTGCGCGAGTTCTGCCGCGGGCGGTGATGGGGTCAGCAGTGGGGTAGGGGCAGAGGCACCAGCATTGGATAGAGAGACCCAGCATTGGATAGAGAGACCCAACATTGGATAGAGAGACCCAGCATTGGATAGAGAGACCCAGCATTGGATAGAGAGACCCAACGTTGGATAGAGAGACCCGGCAATGGATAGAGAGACCCGGCAATGGATAGAGAGACCCAGCATTGGATAGAGAGACCCGGCATTGGATAGAGAGACCCAACATTGGATAGAGAGACCCAACATTGGATAGAGAGACCCAGCATTGGATAGAGAGACCCAACGTTGGATAGAGAGACCCGGCAATGGATAGAGAGACCCGGCAATGGATAGAGAGACCCGGCATTGGAGAGACCCAGCATTGGATAGAGAGACCTAACATTGGATAGAGAGACCCCAGCATTGGATAGAGAGACCCGGCAATGGATAGAGAGACCCAACATTGGAGAGAGACCCCAACATTGGATAGAGAGACCCAAGACTGTATAGAGAGACCCAACATTGGATAGAGACCCCAACACTGCATAGAGAGACCCAGCATTGAATAGAGAGACCCCAACATTGGATAGAGACCCCAACATTGCATAGAGAGACCCCAACATTGGATAGAGACCCCAACATTGCATAGAGAGACCCAGCATTGGATAGAGAGACCCCAACATTGGAGAGAGACCCCAACACTGGAGAGAGAGACCCAAGATTGGATGGAGAGACCCAGCATTGGACAGAGACCCAACATTGGAGAGAGACCCCAACACTGGATAGAGACTCCAACATTGCATAGAGAGACCCAACATTGAATAGAGAGACCCAGCATTGGATAGAGAGACCCCAACATTGGAGAGAGACCCCAACACTGGAGAGAGAGACCCAAGATTGGATGGAGAGACCCCCAACATTGGATAGAGAGACCCAGCATTCGATAGAGAGACCCAGCACTGGATAGAGAGACCCCAGCATTGGATAGAGAGACCCAAGATTGGATAGAGAGACCCGGCATTGGATAGAGAGACCCGGCATTGGATAGAGAGACCCAACATTGGATAGAGAGACCTAACATTGGATAGAGAGACCCCAGCATGGGCACTGACACCCGACATTGGATAGGGAGACCCCAGCATGGGCAAAGACACCCAGCAATGGGTGAAGAGACCCCAGCATGGGCACTGAACCCCCAGTATGGGCAGAGAGCCCTCCAGCATAGGCAGAGACCCCCCAGCATAAGCACAGACACCCAACGTTGGATAGAGAGCCCCCAGCATGGGTAGAGAGACCCAGGATTGGATTGAGAGACCTCCAGCATGAGCAGTGAACACCCAGCATAGGCAGAGACCCCCCCAGTATGGCCAGAGACCCCCCAGCACAGGCAGAAACCCTCTGACAAAGGCAGAGGCCCCCAACATTGGACAGAGAGACCCCAGCATAGGCAGAGCCCCCCCCGGGCTCACCACCGCCATGTGCTGGGAGTTGGTGCTGAGCGTGTGCGCCGCGATCCTCTCCAGGGAGCGGACGATGCTGGTGCAGGCCTTCTCCTCCTTCTGCGACATCCACAGGATGTGGTCGTCCACCAGCATGATGTTGCTGGCCATCTCCACGATCACGTCCGTCAGCTGCGGGCCCAGCAAAGAGCTACCGCTGACCCCAGCAGCAAACCACCCCGATTCCTGCTTTTCCACCCCAAACCCACCCAGCAGCAGGGCTGGACCGTGGAAGGGATGGGAGCAGCGCCCGGTACCTGCTTGATCTGGTCCACGTAGCCAATAAACTTCTCTATCATCTGCGCCACGTAGAGGACATCAACCATGTCTGAGAAGTTGGCTGCTTCGGCCGTGTAGACGCGGAGCTGGTGAGCCAGGGTCAGAGCGTTGGAGGCGTTGATGGGCATCTGCAAGAGCAGCGCGGGGGGGGTGATGCTCAGCATCCGTACCAAGGACACAGAGCCCCCGAGGCCCCGGGCTCACCAGCACGAAGGTGTAGAGGACGCGGGTGATGTCGTTGGTGTAGAGGCAATGGGAGTAATCGCCGTGGTCCCAGCGCCCGGCGCGGTCGCAGCGCCTCCAGGCCTGCTTCTCCACCGGGGAGCCTGCGCCCGCTGGCCCCGCGCCGAATGGGTGCTGCAGGCAGGGCTGGTAGGCAGTGATCCCTGCCAGGGTGCGGGGCCACCTGCAGGCATGGGCACACGGTGACCATGGATCCATCCGCCGCCACCACCAGCCCCTTCCCACTGCACGTGGGCATCCGCATCCTCAAGCTGCTTCCCTCTTCAGACCCTCCCCAGCATCACGTTTGCCCCCTTCCAATTGCAGGACCCTCAGCACAGAGGGGAGTGATGGGGAAGGGGATGGGGATGGGGATGGGGGGGGCACTGTTAATTTAAGCCATATTTGACTGTACCAGTAATTTACATCCCATAATGGCCCTGCCGGGGTTACAGTGGGCGCTCAGAGCCTTTTGTCTCATGCCAAAGGAATTCCAACACCTCTGCTGCAGGAGCTGGGTTGTGCCGCCAGCACGGGAAGCCCTTCAATAGCACCCGCGCTCCCTGCAGCCGCTAATAGCTACCAGACACATGGTCACCTGCAGCGAGCCGCCAGCACACTGCATACACCGCATCCATCCCGCATCCATTCTGCATCTATCCCACATCCATCCCGCATCCATCCCGCATCCATCCTGCATCCATCCCGCATCCATCCCGCATTCATCCCGCATCCATCCTGCATCCATCCCGCATCCATCCTGCATCCATCCCGCATCCATCCTGCATCCATCCCGCATCCATCCTGCATCCATCCAGCATGCATCCCGCATCCATCCCACATCCATCCTGCATTGCTCCCACATCCATCCCGCATCCATCCTACATTCATCCCACATCCATACCGCATCCATCCATCCCGCATCCATCCTGCATCCATCCTTCATCCATCCCACCTCCATCCTTCATCCATCCCACATCCATCCCACATCATTCCCGCATCCATCCCACATCCATCCTTCATCCATCCCACATCCATCCCACATCCATCCTTCATCCATCCCGCATCCATCCCACACCCATCCCGCATCCCACATCCCGCATCCATCCCACATCCTGCATCCTGCATCCATCCTGCTTCCATCCTGCATCCATCCCTCATCCATCCTGCATTCATCCCACATCCTTCATCCTGTATCCATCCTGCATCCCACGGGTCCCTACCTGAAGTCCCCGCGGTTGTTGGTGACCCGCTCAGCAGGGCAGTAGGATGCAGAGGTTTCCAGCACCACGATCTCCACCTTCTTGCTGACGTTGCCCTGGGAGGTGGAGACCGAGCATTCCCACTCGCCATTGGCAGAGACATGGATGTTGGAGAGGATGAGCTCGCTGCGGGCACAGGGATGGGTGGCACGGTTGGGTCTGCCCCACAGTGAACCCGCAGCAGTGGGCCCCCGACCTTGGGGGCATGGGGACACACACACCACGGGGAAAGGAGGTGCCCACACTTGACATCCTACCCATGGCACTTGGTACACGCAAACCAGCAAGCCCTGCGGCCACAAGTGTTTGTGTCTGTCCCCATCCCCATGTTGTCTCCGCTGCCATCCCTATCCCATCTCCATCCCTATCCCTGTGTTATCTCTATTGTTGTCTCCAGCTCCATCCCCATCTCATCTCCATCCTCTTCTCCATCCCCATTCCTGTTCCTATCTCCATCTCCATCCCATCCCTAACCCATAATCACTCCGAACCCCAACCGCCTTCCCATCTCCACCCCAATCCCCTTCCCATCTCCATCCCCATCTCCATCCCTGTCCTGTTCTCATCTCCATTCTTGTCTCTTCTCCCCTCCCTATCCCTATCCTTGTCCTCTTCCCATTCCCATCTCCATCCCTGTCCCCTTCCCATCCCCATCCCTATCTCCTTTCCCTGTCACATCTCCATCCCTGTCCTCTTCCCATCCCCATCTCTGTCTCTGTCTCCTTTCCTCTTCCTACCACCATCTCCATCCCTGTCTCCTTTCCTCTTCCTATCTCCATCCCTGTCCTCTTCACATCCCCATCTCCTTCTCTGTCTCCTTTCCCCTTCCTACCTCCATCTCCATCCCTGTCACATCTCCATCCCTGTTCTCTTCCCATCCCCATCCCGATCTCCATCCCTATCCCCATTCCCTCCCCTACCCCATCCTCTCCCCATCCCCACCCCATCCCCATCCCTGACCTGGTGATGAAGGTGCAGTCATGGATGAGACTCTCCTCCACGATCACACCCGTCCGCTCATCCTCCTCCACGGGCTCCCTGTTGTGGTACCACCGGATCTGGGTGCTGTTATCCAGGTAGGTCGCGGTGCATTGGAAAGGCAACCGGTCTCCCTGGAAAACCACCTGGCGCAGCGACGGGATGAGGTGGTGCGTGTGCAGCTCCGGGGCTCCCGCTGCGATGGGGGGGGACACAGAGCGGGGTTGAGCCCGCGGCCCCCGCCCGCTGCCATCCCCCGGGCCCCGGTCCCCGCTCACCGCAGCGGAGCTGCGCCTCGTGTGCGCCGCGCAGCGGCAGCGCCAGGAGTTGCCGCGGGTACGCGCACACGGTGCGCTCCGAGATGTGCGCGGCGCGGCCCCGCGCCCAGGCCAGCACCCAGCGCAGGTTGCAGTCGCACGTCAGGTACTCGGTGGCAAAGTCACTGCGAGAGGGGGGGACACACAGAGTTAGGGGGTACCCGTGTTGCTGGGGGGTGACACCGCTCCCGATAGGGACCCCGCTGGGGGCTGAAGGCCCAGGCACAAACTCACACGACTTTCAAGGAGGGGAGCTCATCGAAGACACCCGGAGGGAGGCTGGAGAAGATGTTGCCGGACATGTTCCTGCAGGACAAGGGGGAAAGGGGGCGGGGGGGGGGGGGAGCTGGGACTTAGGATCATGGAAGGGTTTGGGTTGGAAAGGGCCTTAAGAGCATCCAGCTCCAACCCCTGCCATGGGGGATGCCTCACACCAGACCATGTCACCCAGCCTGGCCTTGAACACTACCAGGGATGGAGCATCACCACGGCCAGCGCCTCAGCACCCTCACATACATCCACCCTCTTATCTCCAACCTGACTTGCAGAAGGAAAACCTCCCAGGCCCCTCATTGTGCCCACATATCCCACCACAGCACTCAATGAGCATGATAGCGGCTGGTAGGAACCATGCCCTGGGATACAGCACAGCCTGGGATGCCAAACTGCCAGCAATGGCACAGGACAGCCCCAGCGCTGACCAGAGCATCCCCAGGGAGCTACTTACAGCCGGAGGAGGTTGGGGAGCCCCTGGAAGACGCTGGCGCTCAAGCAGCCGATGCGGTTGTTGGAGAGGTCCCTGCAAGGCAAAGTGAAGGAGGTGTTGGGATGGGGATGCCGCGATGTCCCCATGGCCAGCACCAGGGGTCCCTGGGGGGCTGCAGAGGCACTTACAGGCGCTTCAGCTCGGGGAGGCCAAGGAAGGCGCCCGGCTGGACCGTGCTGATCAGGTTGTTCTTGAGGTCCCTGCGGGGAGATGGGCACAGACCTCAGGGTGTGCAGCAGGGATCCATCATAAGCACATCCCCAGCCCCATCTCCCACACTCAGCACTGCAACCCCCCCCCGCAAGAGCCTCCTTAGGAGCTTCCCATCCCATTTCCCTCTCGGTATCTCTCCGAAGGGCGCAGGGAAGGCCTGAGGCTCCCCACTGCTGGTGGAAGGGGAGGGGGGTGCCAGCCCCGTGGCACGCTCCAGGCTCACACATTGTTTCCGGAGCAGCAGGGTTATCTCCTGCATGTGGGATAAGAGCACACCACAGTTGCCAGCACAGCCCCAAAAGGGCTCTGCGGCCCTCAGGAAGCTCACTGGGGTTATCGGCCTGATTGCGGGCTCGTATCTCATCAGGGGCTCGCCAGGCGTGTTGCTGGTGTGGGGAGCCAGGGACCACCGGTGGCATCACCCATTGGATGTCCCCAGGACCAGGAAGGTGGCTCCTGCCAAGCACCGGCGCTGGCCAGGAGGGGAAATGGGATCCATATGGAAGCATCTCCTTATTTATAGCAATAGGGCTCATTGTTGGGTCACCCACGGCTCTGGGGACACCCCCTGAACCACAGCCCCCATCTCAAGGCCACAACCTGGTGCTTGGGATGGGGGAATGGTGCAGGAAGGTGGGGGGGTCCCACCAGAGAGACATGAGTGGCCCCACAGGGAGAGGGAACACAGGCGATGCTGCCTGCATCCATCAGCACATGGATGCACTTGGCTTCCAGGCTCAAACTTACCCAAGGGGGTCCTGCAGGTCCCTCAAACAAGCAGGGTTTGCTGTTGAGGGGGGGAAATGGCCCCATGGTGACCCCCATAGGGAAGGGAAATGAGCTGTGACACCTTCCTGGCCGGCATCATCCTGCTCCTGCTGGGCTGATGCAACCCTGCCTGCACCAGCCTTCTCCAATGGGCGAAAGCATGTCCTGGTGGCTCCGATGGCCGGGCGTGCAGGCAGATGTGCAGGCAGGGAGCAGGTGAGTGCTCCGCTCACCTGCACCGCCACCAGCACCAGCACCCGCTGCGCCAACAGCCACAACACCCATCCTGCCAGCACCCACCCATGCACACCAAGGGGGACCATCCACACCAGCCCCAGCCCCTGCTATAGGTCCCCCCTGTGGCAGACCTCCAGGCAGCACCCACCACCAGCACATCCCGCAGCAGCCGGGGATGCAGCACCCCAACCGTGCCCAGTGCCAAACCCCAGCTCCGCTGGGCTGGGGGCTGCAGGGATGGGACACGCTGGGCCCCTCCTGGGCCCCTGGGGCTTGAGGCCGGCCCGGAGGGAGCTTTCCTTGCACAGCCACTTCCTCCCCACTGGCCGGGGGCCCAGGGCTGCTGCTGATTCATGATAAGGCTCCTCTGCCTGCGCTGTGCTTGTTGCCTTTGTGCTTCCGCTGGTCCTGAGCCCCCTTCTCTTCCCCCTGCCCCAGCACAGTGATGTGCTGCAGGAGCGAGAGCACGGTGCCACAGGTGCATGGGCCCCCCATTGCCATATCTACATGGGGACCCCCATCACCACATGTGCATGGGGATCCCCCTGCTACCACGCATGCCCAGGGACCCTGCAAAGCAGCTGCCTCGATGCTCCCAGCAAACCCTAGCACAAAGGGCCTCATCCAGCCCAGTGCAGCCACAAGCACCCCAGGGCTGAGCCTGCAGCCACACAAGCAGCTCTCTGAGCACAGCCCAGTGTGGACAAACAGATGGACACACTGCATCCCATCACTGCTGATGGACACACTGCATCCCATCGCTGCTGATGGACACGCTGCATCCCATCGCTGCTGATGGACACGCTGCATCCCATCGCTGCTGATGGACACGCTGCATCCCATCACTGCTGATGGACACACTGCATCCCATCGCTGCTGATGGACACACTGCATCCCATCACTGCTGATGGACACGCTGCATCCCATCGCTGCTGATGGACACGCTGCATCCCATCACTGCTGATGGACACGCTGCATCCCATCGCTGCTGATGGACACACTGCATCCCATCACTGCTGATGGACACGCTGCATCCCATCGCTGCTGATGGACACACTGCATCCCATCACTGCTGATGGACACGCTGCATCCCATCGCTGCTGATGGACACGCTGCATCCCATCGCTGCTGATGGACACGCTGCATCCCATCGCTGCTGATGGATACGCTGCATCCCATCGCTGCTGATGGACACGCTGCATCCCATCGCTGCTGATGGACACGCTGCATCCCATCACTGCTGATGGACACGCTGCATCCCATCGCTGCTGATGGACACGCTGCATCCCATCGCTGCTGATGGATACGCTGCATCCCATCGCTGCTGATGGACACGCTGCATCCCATCACTGCTGATGGACACGCTGCATCCCATCGCTGCTGATGGACACGCTGCATCCCATCGCTGCTGATGGACACGCTGCATCCCATCGCTGCTGATGGACACGCTGCATCCCATCGCTGCTGATGGACACGCTGCATCCCATCGCTGCTGATGGACACGCTGCATCCCATCGCTGCTGATGGACACAGCATGGGATGCCTGACTCCATCCCATCACTGCTGTCACCCGCCTGAGCCCCCCTCGCAGCCTGAAGCCAAAGGGGGGAAGCGCTGGCCTCGCCGAGGGCAGGACCAGGACATTCCCAAGCGGAGCTGTGCTAATGAGCCCAAGGCTGCCCCGGCCGCATTCCGGCCCTGCTCACACTCATTAATCTCATTACGCAGCTGCAAATCACTGGAGATGCCAAACCAAGAGCCCGGAGAGGGGGTGATCCCCGGGGGGGACCCTGTGCCCCCCTGAAACCGCATCCCCACATCATGCTGGGACACCAAAGGGTGGGCAGGGGATGCACAAGCCCCAGGATCAGAAGTACCCCCACTTTGTCCCCACCACAGTCCCTCTATGGGGCTCATCTGTGCCATGGCCCCAAACCAACCCGATGAAAGCAATTAGAGCTCCTGTCAGAGAGATGCCGGCCGGGATGGGGAGCGCAGCCCATGGCCCCCCCCCCCCGGACACACTGGAGACTCTCCCAGAGGATCCATGGGCACGGTCCCCAAGGGATGCAGCTCCCAGCTCCGCAATGGCCCTTGCCAGTGAGCGCAGCACCCGTTAATCCTCCTGGTAATGAGAGCTTGGTGCCAGGAGCTGGGGAGGACTCGGCCATGGGGGACTGCAGGGCCGCAGGGTCCCGGCGGTGACTGCCCCATGCTCAGCCCAAAACCAGTCCCCGGGGGGTTTCCATGGCTTTAAAAGCCAAACCAGCCCCAGAGCTGCGCCTCCATTGCATGGGGAGCCCTGCTCCGCATCCCGGTGCTGTGCATCCCAACCGCAATGCCATGTACCAGGCACTGTGCACCTCATCCTGCACCGTGCACCGAGTGCTGCCCATGGTCCAGTGCCCGTAGGAGGACCGCCAAGGCCACCACTAAGCCATGGCATTGAGGGCTTCATCTCCACCGTGTGTGAACCCTTGCAGGGACGGTGACTGCAGCCCTGCCCTGGGCAGCCTGTTCCAATGCCTGAGCACCCTTTGGGGCAGGAATTGTTCCTCAGCTCCATCTAAACCTGCCCTGGTGCAGCTTGAGGCTGGTTCCTCTTGTCCCATCCCTTGTTCCTTGGGAGCAGAGCCCAGCCCCTCCTGGTTCCATCCTCCTCTCAGGCAGTTGTAGGGAGCCATCAGGTCCCCCCTGAGCCCTCTCTTCTCCAGACTGAACCCCCCAGGTCCCTCAGCCGTTCCCCATCACCCCTGTGCTCCAGGCCCTGCATCAGCTCCATTGCCCTTCTCTGGACCCAAAATGCTCCCTTGTTCAGGCTAATGAATCACTATGGGTCCTGCTACCCCTGCGGCTGTGCCAAACCCTCACCAGGGCTGTAACCGTCCCCAGAGGTGGGGTTTGGTGCAGAGGGTGAGTGCGCCATGGTGGGAGCCCATCCAGCCCCACTGTGGGGCAGGAATGTGCGAGACCCTTGTGGGGCCGCGGCAGGGAACAAAACGCCTTCAGTGCGCCGGTCCCCACTCCTGCATACCTACAGATCAAACCCATATGGGGGCCATAAATCTCCCCTTATTGCAGCTCCCTCCATAGAGATGCCTTTCATGGAGAGATAAGAAAGTTGACTTTGTTCGGGGGGACAATGTCTCTTTTCATACCGACCCTCATGGAGCATGCCCCCCCCTCCCCATGCCTCCCGCCCTCAGGGTCCTTTGGGTGCCAATGGCAAACCCAGTGCCCCGGTGCAGCACCCGGGAGCGATGCTGGGAGCAGGACCCGGAATTCCTGCCTGCATCCCGCTGCCCATCCTGACCCCCAGGCTCCCACTGGGCACTCACAGCTTCTCCAGAGCCCGCAGCCCGAAGAAGGAGCCGTTTTCCAGCACCGTGATCTTGTTGTTACTCAGCAGCCTGTGGGAAGAGCAGAGAGCGGCAGCCCCGTTATTCCCTTGGGATAGGGACAGAGATCGAGATGGGGATGGGAAGAGGACAGGGATGGAGATAGGAAGAGTCAAGGACAGTTCTGCACGGCCAGGGATGCAATGGCCATGCTGGATGCAATGCTGTGGTCCACACGCATGGCAACACCGTCTGCAAGTGGCCAAGGCATCACTCCAGTACCTGGGCATGGGTGCAAGGAGCTGCATATGTGGATGATGAGCTCCCCACCCCAGCATCCACACCAAGAGGGCACCTTGAGGACCCACAGCCAGGAGAGGACCCCCCATCCCCTGCCCCTGCCATCGCGGCCATCCCAGCGCTGAGATTTTATCCCCAAATAAGCTGTTTTCCTGGCCAAAGGGGCCCTTGCGGGTGATGGGGAGGGAAGGAGGGCACAGCACCCGACCATTCAGCCTCATTAGAGCGTGTCAGTGGCAATTAGCGGCTCCAGACCACGGCCTGGGGACAGGAGCCGGCTCCCGAGGTGCTTCCCGGGTGGCTCCATCGGCACCAGCAACGCTTTGGATCCAAAACCGATCCAGGGGCAGGGAGGGCACCGGGAGCCCCGGCCAGGGGGGAGGCTCGGGATGAAAAGGGCCCATTGAGGGCCGGAGCCGGGGCTGTTTACACAGGGGCAGGCTCTGCAGCAGGGCTGAATGGTGGCTGTGTGCTGCAGAGCTCCATCCCCTGCGAGCACCCAGGGCTGGGAGCTGCCAACGCGCCGAGGGCTGGCGCAAGAGAAAGGGCTGGGGTCCAGCAGCGCATCCCCCCCGCTTGCAGCCGCATCCTGCGCTAATGAGGAGCTGCCACCGGGCGCTGCTGTGTCCGCAGGGATCTGCGACCCGGCCTGCGGGGAGCGGAAGGGGCCGGCAGCCCCGGCAGCACGCAAATTGCTTCCACACGGAGCTGCCATGGCCAGGGCCACGTCTTTGCCCTTTCCTCCCCGCAGGGACACGGCTGGGGCAGGGCTCAGAGCATCCAGCACAGGAGCAGTGAACCCCGGCAGCAAGCTCAGCCCCCGGACCCGCAGCAGGGATGGGTCCGGAGCAGCATCATTCCCGGTGCAATCCCAGCTCTGGGGCACACAGCCCCGATTCCCATCCCGGTATCCGCAGGGGCTGTTGCTCAAGGCTCCAGCAGCTCCAGAAGGTTTCAATTCCAGCGGCAGCAGATTTCACAACCCAGCAAAGGCTGCGCACGCATGGGGGGACCTCGGGGGCTCCCTGCTGAAGCTATAGTTAGGGCAAGCAGAACCCCCCGGCTCGGGGATGCGCGATGGATCCCGATGGAGCAGCCCCTGAGCTGCAAGCATAGGAAGCAGGAGTGCCCCAGACACCGCGCCCAGACCTCCTGCGGGGTCCGCGCTGGGCAGGGAGGAGCTATGGGAATGTCGAAGCCTCGCAGGGCATGGGCTGTGCCGGGGGTTCCATCCAGGGATGGACGGGCAGGGAGCAGCAGCAGCCCCCGGCGCCACGGATGCTCGCTTTGTTCCCGGACCCCTGGGACCAGCTGCGCCTCTGCCACGAAATCGCAGCTCCCAGCCTTAAAAGGCAACGCTCCCGATGGGATCGGCCTTGCCTGTGATCCGCAGCCAGCGACCGCCCGCCGGCAGCCGGGAAAGCAGCCGCGGGTCTCACGGCCTGGGGGGGGGGGACATGGACCGGGGGTGAAACCACCCCTTGGACCCCGGCTGCGCGGCGCCTGCTCTGCTCTGCCTTAAGGAGAGGTCCTCGACCACAGCTTGGCCCTGACAGCAACGGCTCCACTTGGAAGTTCTCTTCCCTGATAAAGGGTTTTGTGGGGAGCGATCCTGGCTCCGCTGCTCCCCATCCTGCACAAACCGGCTGGGTCACGCTCCTCCGTTACAACCCACATCCTCACACAGGGATTGGTTTGGTTTCCTCTGCTTTTACGGATATTCGGTTCCAAAAACCGTTTTCTGGGTTGTTTTTGTGTCAGGAAGTTCTCATCGGGCTCCACGGGACTTTCCATGCCCGCACAGCAGCAGAGCCATTGAGGGTCCGCAGCACTATCCCCTTGCAGGAGATGAACTGAAACACCCCAAAATACACCACAATAAGTGTGCCCATGAGGCCACCCTGATAGGGTCATGGGCGAGCAGTCCCTGAGCTGCACTGGGACAGCAGGACCCCACATTGGGATGTGGCTGGATCCAAACCCCTCAGTTGGATTTCAAGCCCCAAGAGCTGCTTCTGCTCTAACTCCTGGCCAGGAGGAAGGAAAGGGGGGGGGGGGGTTAAGGGATGGAGGGCTGGAAGCAAATCCACTGCACCCCAATCCCTTTGGCTTGCCATGGCCAAGGTGGTTGCCACCAATGGGCAGGGATTACAGCAACTCTATGGATGCTCATTGAGGTCCATGTGGTGCCAGGGGTGCAGAGAGGATGTGATGTCCCCATGTCCCAGCCACCTATGGGCTTGGCAAGCCAGGAAAGCACAGCTCTGCTCCTCCAGAGCCTTAGCTCCAGCCCAGGCTGGGATTCCTTACCTTGGTAAACCCTTCATATCCAACTGCCTTCGAGCTGCTCCAGCATCATCCCATCCAAACCCCATCCCATCTCCAGCCCATGCAGACGTCCTGGTGCTCCCCAACGCCGGGACAATCAAGTCTCTCTGGACAACGCAGGGATTAAGGACCAGAGCATCGAGTCAAATGGGAATGATGGGGGGATACGTGGTGGGAAGGGCAGGAGGAAGCCCCCAAGGAGCATCCTCCATGCTGGGGGGATTCAGCTGAGGAAGGGGTGCAGCATCCTCACTCCAACCCACCCCCATCAGGGCTCTTAGGGCTGAAACCCCACGAGGCTGCAGGCAGGGAGATAAAGAGAGGGAGATGGAGAGATCCCTTCTTCTCCTTTGTTTTTTGGTCTCAAAAAGAGGAGCCAAAAGCACCAAAACCCGGGATTGTTTTTCCAAGCGCGCTGGAATCCACTTGGATAAATAACGGCTCCAGAAACGGGGCTGCTGAAACAATAAACTTCCTCTGGACCCAACCAAAAAAGGATGAGGGGAGACGGTGGCTCCCCCGGCCCGGGCAGGCAGCGAGTGGAGGTTAATGGGGGGGCCGCGGAGGGGACGGCGCTGCTCTGCTCTCCAAGTGCATTAATTCAAAGCATCTGCTCGCAGCAGATAGGGCTGTGCCCCGAGCAGAGCTCGCTGCTTAGCACAGGGAGGGGGTAAGGAGGAGGAAAGAGGAGCCTTGGGAATGGCGAGAGGTGCTGAGGGCACCGGGAAGGGCTCAGCATCACGGCTGGAGCCTCATGGAGCCGGCGGGGACCCCCCCGCGTCCCTGCTTTGTTTGGGATCTCGGGGCGTTGCCGCCAGGCTCGCGTCACGCCGGGCTATTTCGGATGGTGAAAATGATTGTTCCAAGCCTCGGCTTTTGTTAGCACAGGAAAAACAAGGCCTGGAGGGAGGGCAGGGTGAAACGTCGGAGGGGCCGGGATGCTCCGACGCACCGGGCAGCCCCCGGGAAAGGCAAACCAAGCTGCAGCCCAATGCATAGGATAGGAAGGATCGAGAAGGAAACCATCTGCGGGGCCCAGGATAACCCGGGCTGGGCGAGGGGAGTTCAAGTAGAACTGGAAATTGGTCGTAAGTCAGAGCCCTCTATTCCCTGCGGACAGTCTGTAATTTCAGTGCAATCAAGCTGTGCGCAGAAATGAGGCCTGCGCTGGGATTCCACATCTGGAAGAGGTTTGGGCTCCCGGCCGCGCGCGCTCTGCCTCTCCTTAGGGCTGCGGTGCTTTTTCCATCGGGCGATTAGCACAGGGGTCAGCGCAGGGGGAGGGAGGTGACGCCGTGTTCAGAGGCGCCTGCAGAGCCCCGGCACCTCGAGGGGTGTCCCCATGGGGTGCCACATCCCATAGGGGAGAGCTCAGTGCTCGGAGGCTGGACCTAACCCCATCCCTGGCAGTGCTGAGCACCCTGCTCCAGTGGAAGGTGTCCCCATGGCAAGGGTTGGAGCTGGATGAGCTTTAAGGTCCCTTCAACCCGAATCATTCCATGGTTCTATGAGCGTTGCATTGGAACCAGTTCCTCTGAGCCAGTCGCAGCCGGGTGAGCTCTGCAGGGTGACAACCTCCTGGCACCTCCTGGCAATGAGCTTGGGGCCAGAATCAAGCTCTAGGTATAAAATGGGGTGTCAGAGAGCACACAGCTTGTAATGGGTATCGCATCCCTGTGAGCATCACCGTGCCTGTGTTCCTGTGCCTGCTCCATGAGGAAGGCAGAGATTCTGCCTGCACTGGTCCTGGAAGGTCTCCCCATGGCATGAATAGGACCAAAGACTGGGATGGTTGTGGATAGTACGACAAGACCTGAACGATCCCCATCTCCCTTTCCCACCTCCATCACACAGCCTGAAGAGCTCCAGCACCCCGCAGCACGATGGAGCAGGACCACTGACTCCCAGCACCCCCATCCACACCGGGACTGTTCCTTGTGCCGTGGCTTCCCCACATGGAGCTAATTTCTGCTGCTCCACATCTGCGGGCGCTGCTTTGGCTCTGGTTTGCTCTTTCCCCAAGCAACGATCCCTGCGAGGGGCCGAGGGAAGAGGAAAGGAGCTGAAGGAAGAGGAAAGGAGCTGCAGCTCCATTCAGGACATGGCTCCCCATGAGGAACTGCTGCATCCCCTGGGACATGCTGGGACATGAGCATCCCTCATCCGCTGCTCTGCTCATCGCTGCTGTGCCAGCGAGCGCTTCTTTAGGCGCAGAGGGTAAATCATCGGCAGCTGCTGTGGAGGCAGCTTTGGATTCCTCAGCACAGGCCTAATAATGAAAGATAAATAAAGGAGTAAAGCCGGAGTGTGGGAAAAGCCAAGAAAGAGCCGGGCTGAGGGACCCGCAGGGCGCAGACCGGCTCCAGCCATCCCCGTGTCCCGGGACAGGAGCCCTCCCCTCCATGCACAGCACCATCAGTACTAACACACGCCTGCTTCCAGGCCAGACCGGATGGAGACTGGAACAGGGCTCTGCTTGTAAGAGCTACTCAGCACAGGACACGCCACAGGGATGCTGAGCATCCCTGGGGGCACGGAGAGGACCTGAGCATCCCCCAGGGCACGTATAGGAGCCCGTGGGGCTCAAAACCTGCCTGTCCCCAGCGGGATGTCCCTGCAGCCTTTGCCACGTGCCCAGACCCCCTCTGCACCCCAAGCGGCTCCAGGAGACGTTCCCGAAGCCAGAGCCTCTGGTTTTGATTGTCCCATCTGGAAAGGGTTTGGAATAAATCATGTTTACTGCGCGAGAGCAGAGCTCAGGGTCACCACAGATTTGTAGGTTTCTGCCTACGCCTGTAGGTTTCATGTCACGTTTTAGTGGGATCGTGTAATGCCCTAAATGCTCCTGCACAGTCATCCCGGCCCTTCCGAGGGAGCTCCAAACCCCATATCCCGCCAGCACGGGGCTCCACTCCTGCTCCGTGCTGTGGTTGCACCGCTCCCACTGCAGAAAGCATCACAACAGGGATGCTTTCCCCAAATACAACCTGACAAAGGACTCCAAAGTCCTCCCCGGGTGTTTGGCAGGGGCTGATGCATAGACAGGGCTGTAAGAGGGAAGAAATGAAGAGCAAAGACACCCAAAGGAGAGTGGGACCAGCTTCACCTGCCCTGCAGCCTCCACCACCCGCCAAGGGACACCCAGGACGCACACGGGTGATGTTGCTGCAGTGATTTACACCTTTAATACAACCACATCACGCTTCAGACCCTGTTCATGGCACCTTTCATGGCCACACTGCACATGAAGGCTGTTGGCAATGTCGCAGGCACCCCATTGTCACCAAGCAGACATCCTCACCCCAAAACGAAGCCACTCACAGTGAGCAGCACGAACATAGGGAACCAAGAGATGCGAGCAAGCGGGTCCAAGCACATGAGAGCAGATGGGACCAGGAGCCCCAATCCTCCGCAGCACCCATCAACCCCTACTACGGAGCTGAGGCCACGGGCACCCTCAGGGGATGACATTGAGGGTGAAAGCAGTGATTTCCTCCAGCCCCGGCGCTGCGGCCCTGCCCTCCCAACCGGGTTTTAATTCAAACATCGCCGGGGTTATAAATAAACCGGCTGCAGGCGCCGGCCGAAACCACGACCTTCGGCACCGAGGGCATCAGGAGGCTTTCGGGAAGCAGCTTTAGACCCTTTGCACACCCCCGAACCCCTCTTGCTGCTCCTCAGCCCTTCCCAGCGGGTATTCCCAGCCTCTTTCAAACAAAAACATCCTCCCCCAGCGCTCAGCCGCAGCCGCTGCGGGGGGAAGCGTGGAGAAGGAGCCCGTTTCCTGGATTTCCAGCTCCCGTCCCCACGTTAAACCCGTGCGCCGCGGGGAGAGCGCGATCCCCCCGGCTTTGCGGGGCTTTACAGGGTGTTAACGCAAAACCCAGCAGCGCTGCCCTCGGTGCGGGGTCACTTGATGGAGCGAGAACAACCCCCGCCCGGGGCATCGCCCCCCGGTCCCCGTGTCCCCACCAGCAGTGGGAGCGCGGCCCCGGTACCCGCCAGCGTGGGGCGATGCTGGGGGGATCCCGCTGCTCCATCCCCGCTTCGGGGCCGCCGAGCAGCGCGGAGCGGGCTCAGAGTGACCCTTTCGGGGCCGACGTCCGGGACCGGGGGGTGATGCCCGGAGCCGATGCCCGGCGCCGGGGGATGCCGGTGCCGGAGCGCGGTGCCCGGTGCGCGGTACTCACAGCGTGGCGGTGCCGTCGGGCAGGAGGCGCGGCTCGGGCGGCGCCGGGAGCCCCCCGCCGCTGCAGACCACCCTCCGGCGGGGCGCGGCGGAGCCACCGGGCGCTTTGGGCCGTTCGGCCCCGCACTTGCAGCCCAGGCTCTGTGCGGGGCAGCCCCGCGCCGCGGCCCCCCCGCTCAGCGCCGCCGCCAGCAGCACCAGCGCCGCCGCCCGCCGCATGGCCCCGGCCGCGGGCCACGGGCTCCGGCTCCGCCACCGCCGCCGCCCCGCTCCCCGGGGCGGCTCCGGCGGCGCCGCCTCCCCGCCGCTCGCCGCGCTCCGCCGCCGGCCCTGGCGCCTCCCCCGGCCCGCCCCGGCCCGCCCCGCCCCGGCCCCGCCGAGGGCATCGGCTCCGCTCTGCGCCCGGACGCGGGGCTGGAGCCCCCGAGGGATGCGCATGGAGCCCCGCGGGGTCCCGCAGGACCAAGCGCTGCAGGCTCGGAGCCGCGGGTCCGCGCCGTCCCGGAGGGCGAGAAGCTGCCGGTGCCATCCCGGTTCCAAGCTGGAGCCCTGGATGTCAGCGGGGACGCTGGAGCCCTGCGTGGTCCAGAGCGCGTGTGGTCCATAGGGTCCCGATGTGATGCCCCCCTCTGCATGTGGTCCATAGGGTCCCGATGTGATGCCCCCCCTCTGCATATGGTCCATAGGGTCCCGATGTGATGCCCCCCCTCTGCATATGGTCCATAGGGTCCCGATGTGATGCCCCCCTCTGCATGTGGTCCATAGGGTCCCGATGTGATGCCCCCCTCTGCATGTGGTCCATAGGGTCCCGATGTGATGCCCCCCTCTGCATGTGGTCCATAGGGTCCCGATGTGATGCCCCCCCCTGCATGTGGTCCATAGGGTCCCGATGTGATGCCCCTCTGTGCATGGGGTCCAATGCAATGCCTCACTGTGGCAGAGGGTGCTGTGCCCAGGGTGGTGGCACACACAGGGTCCTATCAGCACCCGGTATGTGGGGGATTTGGGGGGGTTCCACTGCCTTCCAGGACCCCCACACCATGGAGGAAGCCCCTACCCAAACTCACACAGTTCACTGCATGGTCACGCTGCTCCATCCCCTCCTGGCCTCCGCCCCGCAGTGAATGCTGTTCCCTTCTTGCTTCCCTGTTTGCCTCAGAGGTTTCCACACTAAGTTCAATATTTAGCTTCCCATTCCCCCTCCCACGTCTCCTTGTCCTCTCTCCCCTCTCTGGGCTCAGCTTCTCGGAGGCCACGGCTCACTGCAGCTTCAAATCAAAAGGGATCAAAAGCAGGCAATGAAGTCTCCAGGACCCCGTGCCAGGACGCAGAGGAAGAGGGTCATGGAAGGACGACGAGAGGCCACTCTGGGAATGCGGTTTCTCTCCAGGACCAATCGTTCCTGGAGGGGAAAAGAAATTTACTCCTTTCTCCAAACAAACACAGCGCAGTGGCCATTGGGAAGAGGAGACGGCAGAGATATCCATCAGCGCAAGCTCCATTTCCACATCTGCTTATATGGATCCGTTGGACTCCAGAGCCCATCATCTCAGTAAAGAACCAACAATCAACAGTGAACCCACATCTTCTCCCCCGGCTCTGTTTTTCCACTGCAGCAATTACCCTCCTGTGCCCTGTGCTGCAGGATGCTGGTCTCAGATCCTGCAGCTGAAGCTGGAAGAGCAACAGGAAACTGCTTGTGTCCAGCATCCGCTCCGAGATCCTGCGAGCATCTGCTCCATACAAAACCCCTCCCCAAACCCATCCCTCCTCCTCTGCAGGCTCCTCACCAAGGGGGAGAAGAGACCCCTTGACTGATGCTGGATTTCGGCATTCCCAACACATCCAGCGCAGCAGCAAGCAGGAGCATCCCCAAACGCCGCAGTGCAAAGGGCTCCTTTCGTTGGATCAAGCCCTGAGTTAAGGAATCCTTGTCTCCAAGGACGCCAGTGCCTGCAGGGACCTGAAGAGCCTGTGTTGAGTGCAAGAGCTGGGAGCAGGACACAGGATTTCAGCAGGGGAATGGCCCAATGTTGTGATGCTGAGTGCCTGGAGGGAACTCAAGTGCATTTGGGCTCCTACCTTGCCATGGGCAGCCCTGCTGCTCGCCCTGGGTTACTCTGCATTGCCTTAATGGACTGTTAATAGCACACGCTCCTCTTCCTACCAAGGGCAGCTGTGACCCTGTCCCAGACCCCAGTTGCTGCCCCTCTGCTTCCCCTACCCCAGGGCTGGAAGGAAACCTCAGCATTAGGCCAAGAACTCCCTGTGTGTGGATAGGAAAGGGGCTTGGCATGGATCTCGGGGGGGCCTGGGGGATGCTGGTCAGTGCTGGCAGCATCCAAGGGCAAGCAGAGCAGCCTCCAGGACATGTTGGAGCAATCAAGCCCCTGTCCGTGGCCGTCAGGATTTGAACCTCCCCTAAAATTACCTCCAAGAACAGCCAAAACCTTGGCCAAAACGAGGAACAAATGTGAAATACCCGGCCCCAGCCCCGCCACGAGGAGAGGAGCTCAAGCAACACTTCCCACATGCTTTGAGCCCAACAGAGTTCAGGCTCTTTCAAGTACTTCCAAGCCCCTCTCCCCCTGTGCTTTTCCAGCCTTGACCCCTCCTGATGCCTCCGGCCCGGGAGACAACAAGGCAACCTGCTTGAAACTCCATCACCATGGACGTGCCGGTGCCGGATGCCAAATCCCTGTGCCCCTCGCTCCCATTCAAAGGTAAAAACGCTCCTTAACCGCTGCAGGCATAGGAGGGGGGGGGAAAGACAACAAGCCCAGGACTCTCTAAATTCCTTTCACTAGGATCCAATAAAAACCTTGGCAGTTGTCGGCCTTCCTGCCGGAAACCTGATATCCCAGAAATAAACACGCTTCCCAACTTTGAAGAGCTGCAGCAGCGGGCTCTGCCTCGGGTGAGCTGCTCTGGCCATCCCCATGCTCTCATCCACCCCAGGCAGAGCAGGGAATGGCCTAAATCCATGGATTTTCCCATGCCAAGCAGGGGGCTCAGCTCCGGCCACTTTGGAATACGAAGGATATGATGTGATAAAGAACTAAATCAAGCCTGGCTTTGTAAGCAACGCCTGCACCCTCATCTAATGGGAACCAGAGCCTGCAGAGCTCGGCAGCTTCAGAGTGTCTCTAACAGGAGAGGCTGCTTCCTTGAGGATGCTGATGGCACAGGCAGCCACCCCATCTCCCCAGGACAAGAGGAGCAGCAGCACATCTCCCCATCCTGGTTTTATTCCTTCCGGATGCTCTCAGGAAGGGTTTTTCTCCTCTCCATCCACTTGCCAACACGGCTTTGGGGGGGATCAGCTTGGGCAGAGCCCTCCAAGGGACATTGCAACACAAGAGTCACTGCAGGGGACTGCTGAGGAACACGGGGCAGTGCCTTTACCCCAGGAGGTGACAGCCAAGCCAAGTCACGAGGGAAGAGGAGGAGGAGCCCCTCTGGTCCTTCATCTGCTGGACGCATTCCTCCAAGGCAAACATTGACAGTGTCAGTGCCCGAGGAGCGAGCGCTGCTGCTGCTGCAGTGAACCTGCCAAGTGCTTCCAATGGGGAATAAACTTGTGATGTGGAGGCCAAGGTGCTGGAGCAGGGAGAAGGGCTCATTATGAGGCTGTGGAGTCTTTCATCTCCAGCTTGTTGGCTGCATTCTGGTGAGCAGCAGTTCCCATTTGCTGGTGATGTTGTGGAAGGACAGGTGGTCTGTGGATACGTGTCCGGCTCCGATCATCCCAGCTCCACGGGTGCCCAAAGGAGGAGCAGAAGGTGCTGGTCAGGGCTTCAGGGAGGCTTGGTCATGGGAGAAGCATGCTGAAACTCTGGGGCAAGAAGCACAGGAGGGAAGGGATGAGATCCATAGGGATCTGGACGCACTGGAGGGGTGGGACCGTGCAAACCTCATCCAAGTGGGTCAGGGCAATCCCAAACACAACTACAGGCTGGGTGGAGAATGGATGGAGCAGCCCTAGGAAGGACTTTGGGGTGTCCTGTGCTGGGCTGGGTCTGCAAGCTCAGGGTGCAGAGCACTTCCACTCCTCCTGTGCTGCTTCTGCATAAGAGAAGGAGCAAACACACGGGACAGCAGCAGACTGCGCGTTGGAACTGAGTTTAGATAGAGCCAGAGCCCTGACTTTGTTCTGCAAAACAAGCCAAAGGCTTCCCACGTTGTGAAATTCACACACACGAGGATCTGCGGTCAGATTTTCTGGGAAGAGAGAGGTGGAACAGGAAGGGATTCACTCCAACCATCAGCTGGGAAGTGCTGTTATTTCCCAAGGGTCATTCCTGACCCGTACCTGTCCCAGGAGCTGCTGTTTCCCCTTCGCTGCGCAGGGGAGCACTGCCACCCAGAGGGCTGCTCCAGGAACAGCTCACACCACCTCAACCTCTCCCCCAGCTCAGCCGCAGCTATTTCTCCCTTTCTGATCCAAACCTCCCTGTTCCACTCCCTTTGCTCTGTTCCAGCCACCTTTCAAACCACCCGTTGGGGAAACGGCTTCAACGACAACTCAGGGCATTTATTCACAAGGCTGGAACATAAAAATAACATCTTTAATAGCTTTAGAGTTGGCACAGATGGTATCAGAATTCACCACTTGTTAATGGACTAGGAAACAACCCATGGTGCAGCGCTGAGGAGGGTGGCTCAGACTGCATGTTGCTTCTAAACCACGGAGCTACGACAGGTTAAGAGTTGACTCTTCTCATTTACATTCAGCATTTATAATCAGAAAGGAAAACCAACAGCTGGGTTTAACTGTGTGCACACAGAGAAAAGCCTGGGAAGGAGGTTTCTGCTGGCAACTCATGTCTCCTCCTCTTAGCAGCACACAAAAGCCCCCAACCTCAGTTTTAACATGGGTTAAAAGAGAGACTTGCCATAGCTAGTGTTGGCCAAACAGCATGTGACATAACATGGGAGCTTCTGCTCTAAATGAAACAGCTACTGCAGTGGAAGAACCCCATTTCCCTCTTCCAGGAGAAGTGGAGGTTAGACCAGTACTTAAGGTATTAAGACACAGCCTAGGAGCTCTGGCAGGGGGATAGGATTCTTTCCAGGAACCCAGAACACGGCAGAACAGCAAGAGTTTCCTTTCTGGAGTTCTTTTTCCAAAGGAAAAGCAAACCTCAGTGCTGCCCTGCGAGACAAAGGAGTATTCTCATCCTCAGACATGCAGACAGGATGGTGGAGGTACCAAACAGCCAAGTGACTTGCCTTGGAAAGCAACAGAAAAGCCCCATTTTGACCCAAAAGAACTTAGACTGTCAAAGAACCACTACACAGGATGCAAATAACTCCCAACACCACAAGAGAGGAAGGGTGAAAGCATTCCAGAAGACCTGAGCAGACTTGAAACCAATGGGAAAAGCCAGCAGTGTCAGCCTGGAAAGGACAAATACAAACTCCAGGCAAAAAGACACTCCCACACTTGCCATCTGCACTCAAAACATGAGCTCAAGCTGGCAACTGTGCTCCTTACCCATCCTCATGTGCCGGCTCTTTGCCCTCTGCAGTGTCACAGTGTGTCTCTACCACAGGTCCTGTTCACAGCTTCCCTCAGGAGCCACCATGTGCAGAGCTTTTGTTTGGAGAAACATTTATAGGGTCTGTGGCAAGATCAGAACTTGTTTAATGAAGAATTTAGTCCTCAGTGAAACCAAACTCACTGCCACTGGTGAGGATATAGCTTGATTCATTAGCAGCTCCGTCCTGACAAACACTTTGGTCAATCTTGTCAACCCAAGGACCCTGAAGGAGCCAAGATACCACAGTCACTTCCAAGCATACACTGTCTTATCATTTGTTGGTTCTACAGATTTCCAGTTCCTATGGGTACTCTACAATCACAATAAATTAGGAGGCATTCCTGGCCTCTGCTCTGTTAGGAGGAATTCCCTCTCACCATCACGATGGGGTGCCGACACGGAGGGAGGGAAGAATGCATAGTGAGGTCTCCCATCAGCTGTCCTCTGGTGAGGCCGTTTGTTTTCCCACCTATTGACCCTGCACTGTCAAGGTCTCAGTTTTGCCTTCACTGCCTGCTTTGTTGGAATAATCTCGCTCTCCAAATATAGTGCTTCCAATCCTGACGTTTGTGGATCCAACCTCTATCTAGGGAGAGAGACAAAGGAGGAGTTAAGGGCAGAGCTGCCACCCAAACCTGCCAGCAGAGTCTGTAGCCAAACTCCATGCTCATCACATCACAGGACGGTTCCCCGTGTACTTGTCACCCTACAGCAAAGGTCTGTTTGGTCCATCCCAGAATCAGGAGAGCACTTTTTCATGGACCAGCACCATCAGGCTTCCCCTCGGACGAAGATACCAATACACCCGCTTGGATGATGCCTGGGCTGGGCTTTTTGGTGCCTACAGCTGGTGCTGGTACATCTGTTTCCCAAGGGAAGGGGTGGCAGAAGGAAACCAGACTTACTGCATGCTGGAAGTCTGTGGACATGCCCATGCTCAGCTCCACCTTCTCAATGGGGAGACCGAGCTTTTCACACACTTCCTTCCGCAAAGACAGCAGCATCTAGAAGGGAAGGGGAGAGAAAAGAGGATCACACACTTGACAGGCACAGCAGCTCTGTTTCAGGGTTTCACAGATCACAATTTCTGCCTTGGAAGTCTCCTTCACACTTCCCACTGAAGCACCTGCAGATTCCCTATTCCAGGCTACGTTACCAACACCACCCATACTTCCAAGTCTATACATCTTCTGAAGACATTCCATTATCACAGCAGTGTGACACAGGCCTGGGTCCTCTGCCTGATGCACCCTGCACACACAGCAGGCAAAGGAAAGCCAACTGCAACCCCATCTGGACACAGGACCAGAGGAGGCAGGGCAGGAACTGCTGCACGAGGTGTCCCTGCCATATCCTGGCAACAGCTTCAGAGAAGCTGGCCCAAATACAGATGGACATGTACAGAACTGAGCCTAGCACCTGCAGTAACACCCTCTGAGCTCTAAGGGTTTCTATGGATGCCGCACAGACTTCCAGCCTGATGGGAGACAAGCCAACAGGTAACATTTTCTTCTAGAGAATCCTACCTGAAAGTCAGGATTTGGACCCTTACTAAGGTCATGCCCAACGCTGCCAATGGTCATCATCCCCACAAATTCCAGGCTGGGACACTTGTTGATGATGTGCTCCACAGCAGCAGTGGTGTCTCCAGGAGGAAGGCCATGCTTACCTGGCAAAAAGCAAGGAGATCTGTGCCAAGCTCTGCCAGAGGCCAGGCTGAAGCTAACAGACAAGCAAGCTTCATCCTAGTTCAGAGAAACACTTTAAGAGCACAAAGCAACCCATCCCAGTGAGGTTGTTTCTGTCCCGTCAGCAGGACAAGCCTGCTTATGAGCAGAAAAAGCCACTTACTGTCTTCTCCACTTGTATTAACTTGCACCATGACCTTCAGCCTCTGAGGGGAGCCTTTCTTCTGCCAGGAGCTGTTGACCCTATCTGCCAGCTTCACTGAATCCACTGTTTCCAACATGAAGAGGTTTGGGACAGCTGGGGAGAAAACACAGGCTGAGGGCAATGCTGCTGGCGCAGGTTTTGTACCTACACCTCAGCTCGCCCAAAGAGCATTGCTGAGTTCATGCACATGAGGTTGTTACTATATGAACACTGGATCACTGCACATGAAACAGGTTTTACCCATCAACTTGTTGACGTTGGTTTTCTGCAGGTGGCCAATGAAATGCCATTTAATGTCCGGGCAGGAGGACAGAATCTGAAAGCAGAGAGGAACAGTGAGGTTTGAATGACAACTCCCTCCTTCCCCCCACAGCACTTGAGTCTCAGTTTGCCCACAAACAAAACACCCAGTCTTCTTCTATTTACCCTAAAAGGCACAGCTCAGCCGGTGCTTGTGTACTGAGATTGCTTCACCCTCTGCAGAGGAGCAGGGCTCTGATTGCAGAGCACTACATGGGGAAAGCAAAGCTCTTTTGCGACTGAATAGTCACAACGTGGTATTTCCCCCAGATTGAGTGTTACCACGTTTTTAAATGACTGCGAACCTCCTACAGCAGAAAGCACAAAAGGTAAAGCACCGTTCAGGCAAATACTTTATGACTAAAGCACATGTATTCACAGAGCCAGCAAGACAAGGAGAGGGAATGGGGCAGGCAAAGAGCTAAAAATAACCACACCATTTATCTGAAGAGACAAGGATCAAACAGCCCCCATTGCCAAATCCCTAAAAACCAGGATTTGTGCTAAGCAGCTCTCAGAACACAGCTACAGAGAGAGAGAATACACACACAGAACTGTGTACTTACCCTGGAGTCTGATGCCTTTTCTAGCAACTCTTGAACCTAGGAGAATCAAGACAATCTCTTGTTAAAGCCAGAGGTGCCTGCACCATAAGAAGGTCTCTCTAGAATGTATGTCCCTGGGAAAAATACGCCCCTCATAAACACAAGGCCAGGGACCTGATGATATGGCCAAGCCCAGTTCCCCATGCTCAGAGCCCCACACAGGGCTGCCACAGTGCCTTTCTGCAGCATGGGGCCATCGCTAACCCATGAGGCCCACTACCAACCCATGGGGCCCATCCCAGACCTATGGGGCCCATCACCAACCCATGGGGCCCATCACAGACCTATGAGGCCCATCACCAACCCATGGGGCCTGTCACAGACCTAAGAGGCCCATCACCAACCCATGGGGCCTGTCACAGACCTAAGAGGCCCATCACCAACCCATGGGGCCCACTGCAGTCCTATGGGGCCCATGACAGACCCACGGGGCCCATCGCAGACCCATGGGGCCCACTCCACTCACGTAGTTCTCCCCGAAGCTGCGCTGCCCGTGGCTGTAGGCCTCGATCACCATCTCCGCCGGCTTGGTCTTGCTGACGGCCACCAGCCGCGGCTGCACGGCCGGGAGCCCCTGCACAGGCAGCCGAGGTGAGCTGGGAAGGCTCCAACCTGCCCCACGCTCCCCCCAGCATCCTTCAGCACCCAACCACGGCCCCGGCCCCAGCTATGGGAGGTCAGCTTGGCCTCCACGGCGCTGGGGACACCTCTAAGGACGACACTGGGGTCCTGTCACCCTTGCTGAGGGGAACAGCCGCCTGCCTCCATGACAGGCCCACAAGGCGCTGTCTCCACGGTGACGGAAAGCCTGCCGCCCCACCGAACGTGCCCACCCCGGCGGGCCGAGGCTCTCCCCGCGGCCCCGGTGCTCACCTGCGGCCGGCGCGCCGCTGCCTGCTGCACCCGCTCGATGACGGCCCGCAGCGCGGGGCCCAGCCCGTCCCCAGCGGCCATGCCCGCCGCCCTCCACATCCCCGGCTGGCCCCGCCCCTCCCGCTCCCTGCCAGCCAATAGCATCGCTCCGTCGCGCACCGCCCACCAATGGGAGCGGTGGGGCGGGGCGTAGGGCGGCGGCGCCATGTTGGGGCGGCTGAGGGGAGGAGGGTGGCGGATCCATGGAGGACACATCCAGGCTCCGGTGCTGGCCGAGCCCACTTTCCTGCCCTTGAAGTGGCTGGGATGGGGCTTGATGCCGCGCCGAGGGACAGTGAGGAGCGCTGGGTGTCCTGCTGTGAGGAACAAGAGCGGTGTCAGCACCTCATAAACTGCCCTGGCACCCCGTCAACACCGCAGCCTCCCCTCGGGCCAGCAGGTTCTGAGGGGAAGGATCCAAGCAGGAGCCTTCACCCTGGTGAGGAGAGCATCGACAGATCCCTGTGGCTCTCACGACTGGAAAGCAGACATGGCAGGCCGCAGCCCTGTGTTCAGAGGGCATGTTCTGCCCACCACAACACTGCAGCGCTCATTTTGACCATTTTTGACCATATACCTTGAATACTGCAATAAAAACCACCAGAGAGTCCACAACCAGGACATTCTGCATGAAGAGCCATCTTCTAGGGTGCAAATTCCAATGACTAGAGGTAAAACACCCCCTTATAAAGCAAGGCAGCACTTGTGCACGCTGGGTTGTGGGGAGCAGCAGGACAATGGTTTTATCCCAGGGAGTCAGATGGAAGGAATGGGACCTGCCAGCTGGAACCCATTAGCTAAATCCTTGTCTTAATGTGCAGAACTTGGCTCTCCCATATTCCCAGCAATGACACAGCTGGTTAAAAACACCCACCAGGCTCTCTGTGTGCTAAAACATGACAGCGATTTGGTGCAAACCTGACCAAATCCTTGCTGTTTGACACTAAAGGCTTGTTACTGTGTTTGTCACCCTGTTCTGCTAATGCTTGTGGCATTCCCTGAGCTGATAGGGATACATCCACTCTCTCCTGCTCCTTGGAAGGGGAGGATGGCAGCGGGCAGCAGCACATGGGTCAATGGCAGCTCAGCACCCATCCACAGCACTCTTCCCCCTGGAGCAGCAGCAGGCTCAATGTTACCCCTGGTCAATCTTCCCCTGCAGATAGATCTACACATCGTGTTATCTCTAGGGATAAAAGCAGGAGCACTATTAAAATTGAAGGCCATTTTATTGTCATAGCAAATACCAAAATAAAAAGGCTTTTAATACATAAGAAGATCAAAGACTGTACTGGGAAAGCATTCCCACGCTCCCGCCAGCAATGCTCAGGTATCACAGCAGTGCCACAAACCTGGGTTTGCTTTGTTAGAGTGGTTTTAAAACTCGGATCTCCCAAGATTTCAGATGATGGAAAGAGGCCAAAATGTCAGTTAAAGAGAGAGATGGAATCACGATGTAGTGACAGGTCTGGGAAGTAAAGGAGATCAGACATACAAGGAGGAAACCCGGATGCAAACGCAACAATGGATTCTGGCTTGTGAAGCCTGGTTTCAACCTTGCTTTTTGCCTTTTGACTCTTGTGACAGTTGAAGTTACAAGAATAATTCAGCAGTAATGTTTTCAATTAAAACAAGAAAAAAAAAAGGCATTAAGACCTATTTACTCCAAACTATTGTCTTGCTGTGAAGTCATACAAAAAAACCACCCTTTTTAATACCACTTTGGCTTATTTGGGTCTTTTCATTAGCAAAAACCACTCAAGTAAAACATAGTTTTTAGTTACTAATGGAAATCTCTAACTTGAATGGAGAACGATCCCAAATGAGATCATCCTCAAAGGTTTAGATACTGTTAGCTCATCTGCTATTCCCTGTTCATAACCCTATAAAAGGCAGTATTACAACCTACCTACTGATGCCATTTTGACTGCTGTGCTGTCTAATGTCGTAGGTGTGGAGATGGAACTTCCCTTTGCTTGCATTTCCCAACAAATAAAGCTGACACAATAGATGGGACTTTCCTAGAGCAGAAACTGATGCTTATCCTTTACTGTGCATTGTCACTCTCCTTCCTACCAGGGGAAAGAAAACTGAAGTAAGAATACTGGTACCAGCAGCTGAAATCCCTCAGAGTTCTATCTTAGTGTGATCACCTTATTCAAAGGACTAATGCATGTTTCAAACACTGAAGAATGAAACCAAGTGTAGTGGGTAGCAAGTGCTGGGGGCACAAGATTGCAAATGCAACAGGCTGGTTCTCTGACAACTAAGTTAGCGCTTACACTCGTATCAGCTCATATTAGTATGTTGGCCACAAATGATAATGGCAACTAATAAACAGACTCTGCTGCCAAGTGGCAGATGGATTAGGGACAGAAAAAAAACAGGAATGTTCTCTCTAGGTCTGAACTTTTGTCTTCAACACCCTCTCAAGCTTTGCATGTGTGTCAAACACAACCCTATTACCTCTGTGCATCTGCTATGTGAAGAATTCATTGGTTTTTGGAAGCGAAAGGTACGTTACATGGCATTGTTCTGGGTAAAAAAGGAAAATTCAATGTATCTTTGGACAGTTCAGAGACAAGAGGTTCTGTTCTTTGCCCTGTCACTTCTCACTTTGATGATCTGTGTCCTTTGCTACCATAAATCTTCCTTTCACAAGGTCTATTCAGAAAACAACCCCCCAAACACAACTGAAACTCAGTTCCATTCCTTTCAGTTTAGCTGAATGCCTTCTCTCTAGTAAGACACTGTAAACACGGAAATCCAGGTGCTCTTGCAGAGGCAGGTAACGTACTGTGATGCCTGTGGGTCATTCAAGCAGTTACTTGCCAGCAACAAGGCTTTTGACAAAGTCAGGGTCCCTGAGACAAAAATGCTTTTCTCCCTGTTTTCCTAATCAGGACAATGGGACAAGTACCGTGCTTGCAGCCTGGTGGCACTGACAATCAACTTCAATTCTCCAGCAGCATGCCTGTGCCCCTCACCAAGCAGCTGGGGAAAGCCTCAAACTACTGACTCCTCCCTTTCGTCCTCCCCAACTATGACAAATGGAAACCAAAGCAGTGTTAAGATGCACAAAAGGAACAGTTTGGGTCACTACCTGTAGTAGCAGTGGTGTAAGGCTTAGATCTCCCCATGGAAACCAGGGAACCTGCAGGATTTCAGCTGGATTTCGTTAACTCACTGTGGTCTCAGCTGCCCTAGCAAGGCAAACCAGGTCAGCTCAGACCTCACTAATAGGTGGGTTTATGCATTTGCTACACCCTGCACTCTGGGCAGAACTGGAGCATGGACACAGGCTGTTAGATCATCCCAGCACCCCATGCAATGGGGGCAACCTGCTTTTTAGACCAGGTCTTCAAGCAGATGTGTCTAGTGTACAAAAGTCTAGCACCTTTTTGTTAAAGGGGTCTAACATAAAGTACTTGAAATTTCCAACCAAAACAAGTTGTAGCAGCAATTCCCCTCCCTCCAAAACCTCATCATTTCTTGACTTCCTACTGCTATGAGACACCTCAATCTAAAAGGAAGTACCCATCTAAGCTGGCCTCTCCAGAGGAATTTGGTCTGCATGTCCAAGAGCAGAGAGAGGTGCATCTAAAGGACATACCTGGAGTTGGCTGCTTAGAAGTTACCTGGAAAACCACCCCATAAATACCAAAGTCTAATTGTCATACAAAAGATTGAAGGGATTAAGTCTGATTCGTCTCTTTCAGAACTGGAAAGGGGGAAAAACAAAAAGGAACTTCCCAGTTCATGTTTCTTTTGATATAAAAGGAATAGAAATCTTTCAGTTGACGTTATGAAGTAGCTTTGAGTCCTCATTGGTTCCTACCCCATCTTCTTCTTGGATTCCTTCTGCCAGTCCCTCTGCAAATTTGGCCTGGCTTCCCGCATAGTCCATGAACATGTTGGGAATATCCTTGCCAAAATATATCTTGCTGTTTGCTGCAATCGCCTTGTATTTCATCAGCTGCAAGTACTCAGGAGTTAACTTCAGCTGCACAGAAAGAAAAGAGATCACCAACAGATCGGATCCACTCAAAAGCAAGGTTGTGTCATGAGAATCCTACTTTTCCATCACACTAGCAGGCATGCTCATCCTCTCTTCAGCTGAAGAGGCACAGTGCCCAGAAGAAAGCTCTCTTTCAGTAGGTCTAAAGTGAAGCTCTAAATCCCAGTGACTAAATGGCAAAATGAGAAAGTGATGGAAGCAGCTGGGGAAATGTTCAATCCAAATGTACCAGAGATGCTCGAAAGCACATAACTCACTAAAAGCCCTCGCAATGCAAGCTGCTGGAAAGAAAACACAACTGGCTTCTAGCCAGAGAGTAGATTGAAGAGTCTGTTCCGGAGAGCAGAGCTCATTCGTTCAGGATAATGACATTAGAACTGAGAGGATAGAGTAACTGGGACAGAATTTGTGCACAAGCATCCCACACCTCTGTCCATTCTCACTGACCCTTATAAAACAGAGTTTTCCTGCTGGGATGGCCTGGGCACTTACAGCCTGGCATTTATCCATAGGATTTCTCTTTTTCCATTCTTTCTTTCAACTTCTTTCTTTGGCAGTACCAAGGCTTTGCCAGGCTAGTTACTTAGATGTGCAAGATCAGCTCTATCTGCTCTTTACCTAAACACTTATTTACTCTTAAGCCTCCCTGTCACTCCAGAGATCCCTGCTCCTGCTTTGCTTGCTTGCCAGCTAGCACATTGGAATTAATCGACATTTCTGATTGCAAAGGCATGAAAGGGCAACACTGAAACTGGTATTCTATCTACAGAGGGAGCCATGACCCCATCAGCATCTATCCAGAGAGGACCAGGTTATTTCATGTATCCTGATATAAATTTATCTGCCCAAAGAAAATGAATTTGCAAATAGGGATCTAATTGTTTCAGGCTCAATAATTCTGAGTGATGGCTTTGGTTTGCCTTTTGACTTAAACAATGAGACACAACAAGCAAGCAATGAGCACAGGCAGCTCTTTTCCTGAGTTCAGGTTAGATACAAGGAAGAAATTCTTTACTGTGAGGTGCTGGCACAGGTTGCCCAAAGAAGTGGTAAATGTTCCATTCCCGGCGGTGTTCAAGGCCAGGCTGGACAGAGCCTTGGGTGACGTGGTCTAGTGTGAGGTGTCCCTGCCCATGGCAGGGGGTTGGAACTGGATGATCTTAAGGTCCTTTCCAACCCAAACCATTCTATGATCCTATGAGTATTTCTATACAGCCTAACGTAGGGAGCTCTGCTTCAAGGCCCAGCATAAGGACGTAACAGTACCTTATTAGCCTCAGCTACTTTCATAGCAGTGTAGCATTCAGCGTCAGCTCTCGCCTTCTCTCTTGCAAGAAATGCAGCATCTGGAAGCAAACACGTTTTCATATTCAGAGTTTTATTTCCAGCCATGTTAGCACCATTTGCAGCTGGAAAACTTTTTAAAGTGGTCAGCACCACATCTAAACTGTACGGGATACAGTTTAGGGAAGAGGGAACCAAATGGGAAACACAGCAATGGGATCTCAATTTACATCTACAACACTGCAGGATGATAGCACAGAGTAAGTAAATTGCTTCTGCAACTGAAGACCTCAAAGCATTTTATAAACATAAGGTTTTTATTACCACCCCTGTCACGAGGGCTGAGAACACTCTTTCTTCTCCAGCCAGCCCCTAGCTCTCGTGCTGAAAAGGCAGCAACTGTTCCTGTGCACAAGTGGGATTTGCCCATAATATTTGCACGGGACTCACAGCCCAGCAGAGTGCTCTGGAGATGGAGTTTGGGATTGTGAATGCAATTCCCCAGATGGGAGCTTCTCTGGGATGCTGAGATTAAGATTCAGGCACGCAGAGGAGGGTGATTTTAACCTTCACCAGCTCTGCTCCTTGGATAGATGTCAGAGAGCTGTTTCTTTGTAATAGCAACGATGCGTAAAGGGTCCAATCCTGTGGGATGTGGAAATTCCCTTACTCCTAGCAGAGACATTTAAGGAAAGAAACACTTCCCCTTTCTGTACTGGACTCCTTTTCCTCCTTCTGACTTTTTATCTATCCAATACTAATGATGCAGTATGAGGCCACCACATTAAGATGAGTGTAATCTACCTGGTTTGCTGTGATTTCTTGACATCCCTTCTAGGACAGGGAGCCACACGACTGGAATACAGTCTGGATTTCGGAGTTGCACAGCTGGATAAACCATTTGTTTTCCTATACTAGCAGGGAGTCCTGTGAGCTGCTACACTTCAAAATCATGTCAGCAATTGGGATGGGCTGGCCTGCAACTTCCTCTCTTTTGGCTAAAAAGAGTGGTCCCAGTCGGAGACACCAGAAAGAATGAGGGAGACAGGAATCCTCTGCCAGCAGAGTTGAACTGAAGGCCTGACACCCAGTGACACACATTTATAAGAACTAAACCCCATTGTATTTCCGTGAAGAACTTCTTAATGAGAAGCTGCTGATCTGTAAAAGTCTTAATTGGCTCCTCTGTGGCCTTCTGCAAAGCTTGACAGGGCCTCTAATGAAGGTAATTGAAAATAAGGCCCTGTCACTTGGAGCTGGAAATGCTGACCCCTTTTCATGTCCTGGAATTTCCTTAACAAAGCAGTTTATCAGAGGGGTAGGGAGACATCATCTTAATTTAACAGTACAACCTCCCAGGAAGAGCACCTTGAAACAGAAAGTTCCAAGAAGCACAGTCTACAAAGAAGCATTCCTATTCCTGCCTCTGGTCAATCCTAGTTCCTAAACGTAGTCAGCTGCAGAACTAAAGGAGGGTGAAGAAGCAACAATGCAAACTAAACAGTGAATGTCAGCTTGGACTGAAGGACACGGTCAATACACACATGTCAAGAACTACTCAGCTCCATGAATTGCTTCAGGATCTTTAGACAAAATTCACCAAAGAACATTGACTTCCTACAGACTCACCTTCAATCTCTGAAATCCGCTTCTCTGTTTCCTTTTCCATCACTTTCTGTCCATAAGTTATTTCAGCAACTTGCGCAATCTTTTCTGCCTCTGGAATGAAAAAGAACACATCCACGTTGTGGTCACACAGTCCTCCTAATGCTAGGAGCAGCTTCACCCACCAAAGTCCTCACCACCCCCTTCTGGTGAAAGTAAATTGTGGGAAGACTTTTCAGCCCTCAGAAGGCAGCAGTCTGCATCTGGGCAAAGCTGGAACCCACCTAAAAACCCTTTGAGTTTCCCTGGAAGAGTTTCACATCAGCAGCCAATAAACACAGCAGAGATCACCCAAAAGTGAACCAAGTTCATCCCTCCCCCATGCCTGGGTTCTTTTTGCTGCCTTCCCCCCACTCCTCCTCTTCAGTTCTTCTACCCCTTCAAACACAGATATACAGACCGATGAGGGCTTTCTTCCTTTCTGTCTCTGCTTCCTTCTCCACCACCTTCTGCTTCTGGGCTGCAATCAACAGTTTTGTCTTCTCACTCTCCCTAATGAGCCAGAAGAAGCCAGTTACAAAGTGTGACCTCGCTGAAGTGGTGCGGCTGCTGGCTCAGTCCTCTTTCAAGCACAAACATGTGCTAGGGCAGGCAGCACTCAGGAAGTGAGCACATGTACCTGCACACAAAGAGCTTTTCTTCTAAACCAAAGTGTCTTTTCCTTCCCTCCATAGCAGGAAGACTTTCTAGCCAAGCCAGAATGAAGCCCTCCCTGCTACTCTCTGGAGGCTGCCATAATGCCTTCTACAAGAGGCATAGACTGTTCACGCTAAGTTTTTTGGGCTATTGTTATGAGGAATTTAAGCAAAGTAAGACATTAAAATCCTGTGAAAGCCTTGTCCTCACTGACAGCTGATCTTCCTTATTTGGGAGCTTTGAAACCACCCTTCATTCCATCACATGGCTCTGTGTATGTAAAGAAAATACTCCGTTCGTGCTCCCAAACAGGGAAGACAGATTAGAGTCCAGAACAAGCCTCTCCCAACACATATCCTACTGTATTTATGGTCACAGATTAACAGGCTGATTTGAGATTTTGACTACCATGACTTCCCATGATACCAAAAGGTTGTATGGAATGCTAGGGAAGCAAAATGGACAAGAGGGGCCTTATTCTGGCCTACCCAGACTGCTGGCAGGGTGCTCAGAGAACATAAGCATTTCTGACTGATCAAGTGCAAGAGAAGGCAGCTGGCTCCGAGCATTGAGAAGGGATCAGTGTGTCAAGTGCTATTAAAGAAAGTTATTTCAAAGCTTCAACCTGTTGAATCAACACTTTCTCCATCCCAGACAAACAACAGGATTAGTGGTGGACTCTCTCCACCTGCCACTCACTCCCATGCTCTGGGAGGCCTCTTTAAAACAGGGCCAGTGTCAAGAGGAAGGAGATTGTGGGCAACGAATTTCTGTGCTCAAGTGCTCCAAAGGGAGAAATAGTTTCTAACTCAGCAGTGACAGACACGTGCTTGTCTGCTGCAGCCTCCCCAGGCCCTTTCTGCAGGCAGCACAAGGCTGGGAGCAGGCCTGGCAGAGGGCACACTGATCACTGCTTGCTGTGAAAACACATTAATCTGGATGAGCGATTCTTTTTGCTAACACAAAGGTGCAAGTCTCAGGCACTTACATGAGCTCATAATTCCTCCGGATTGTTTCAGGGATGTTTGGCTTTGTAACTCGAACTGCCTGGAAAGGGAGACCAAAGAAAACATAGGCAAGCAGCCAACAATCAAAAGCCAAATGGCCCCTGAGGCTGCAGAGCATGGGGGAGCTGATGCTTGGGGCATGCTCTGCCACACAACGCTGCAGAAACTATGACCAGGTCCAAAGCCCACAGAGCAAAAGCAGGACTCAATGATCTTCTGCTGTGACAGGAGACAGTAACCTGTGTAAAGCAGTACCCAGAGTACCACCAACAGAAACCCAACACATCAAAGCTTAGAGGAGATGGAAAGGATATGGTTCTCATTCCTTCACAGTTTTCTATTTCCTTTTAGCCCTTTTCCTTTCCTTTCACCCCTCCTTACAATATGCACCTTAGACATCTCAAAGTAGAACTGTATAATGAATTACCTGTATAATTAATCCAGGGGCCATTGTAGTTAGGTCTTGCTGCAAGGCCAGTTTAAGGTTTTCATCAATCTGATCTGATTGGGGAAAAAAAACCAGGTAACTACAAGTCCCACAAGGCAGCTTGTTGTCAACACATACAGCTGGCTGGAAGGGCTCAGATTTCTTATTCCTGGAAGGTAAGTACCATGGAACTTTGATGTAGAAGTGATGGGTAGAGGAAAGGCATCCCTGTCGCAGAGACAGGTTCCCATCTCTCTCAGTGTGTCAGGCAGCACTGACCAGCACCAAACACTTGGGACATACTACAGGAGACAAAGTGAAACTCTTCCCAGTTCCCCATAAACCACAGCTGGAATCCTTCTGAGCTAGAAGTAGCACCATTATGATAGAGAATCTGTGCTCTAACCCACTTCCCCATTGGTATCTTCCCAGCTAAATGGTGACTGATGAGGAACTGCATCTGTGCCAGCAGGAGGCAAAGCACATGCAAAGGCAGAAACATGAACTGGCTGCACTGGCTGCTGTAGTTGTTGATGCTCATAATTTCTTTTTCCTTGAGAGCAGAGAAGCAATAAGTTCATCAAATTTTCTATCTGCAGTTTCTGCAACTTTGCCTCCGTCCTGCTGCACTTTCAATTCCAAATATTTCAGCATCTCATTTGCATCATGTAAGTGGTCGAGATTACAAATAGCTATGCCCAAAGCTTCATCAGTATCTTCTGTAATTTTGCTGTCCATGTCTCCTGATGGAGCTACAGCTGGTTTATCCCTCAGCCCACCATTTGAAGAAAACTGGATGTGTTGTGACCATACTGTGACTCAAGGGCCTTGCTAGCTTTTGTGAGTTGCCACTGCACAGCCCAAGTTCAAAATCACTTTTGTTTTCTGCAGAAGAGAGGCCAAAAAAAATGGTGTCTTCATCCCTCGCATAATCATGCAAGGCTTTCACACTCATAGCTTTTGACATATGGTTATTTCAATAGGCTGCAAAGAAATCTCCATAACATCTGTTTGGCTCAATGGACACCAGTTAACTCGAGCATAGCTGAGAAACTTCAAAAGGAAACACAAACCAAAGCCCTGCTTCAGTGGAAAGCTCTAAGGACAACAGTGTTTCCAGTTGGGGCCTGCTGAGAAGTGCAAAGGGAAAAATCAAAATGTAATAGCCTTGAGAAAGTGATCACATCTCACTCCTTGATTATTTGCTTTGGTCCCAGTTTAGCTTTATCTGGAACTCGCCCTCACAATGGGGCTCAGCCAGTTTAGGAAGCAGCTGTTATCAGTTTCCTGCACCTGCTTGCAGATGTGGGGGCAGAGAATGACATGAATGGGCTGTGCCCCACTTCAGAGCCGAGCCAGAACACATTGAGCTCACACAAAGAGTTACACAGGAGTTTATACAAGTTCCTTCTGTGCAAAGCAGTTGCTTTGAGGCTGTTTCAAGCAGCTGTCGTCAGCAGCTGCCAACATCTGGAGATTCCATTGGCAAAGCAGCCCCATAAAGGACCTGGAGGGGAACTTAGCCCTGGTTCTGCATCTTGTGCAGCAGCACATGAGGAAGCAGAAAGCCAGGCTTCTTGGAAAGCCCAGTCTGAACAGAACAGGAGTCTGTGAACAGCCTGTGTCCTTCCAGGCACAAATTCTGTCCATTTGGGGTCCAAAACCATCCACAGTTACATTTCTGCCTGTGGTCAGCACTGCTGTAGTGCTGAAACACTGGAAGGGGTTTCTTGCCAGTCCAAAGCCATAAACAAAACACTCAGCACTGGCACCAACTGGTCTATTTCTGCTAAAACCCCACAGCTGCAGGCTCTTTCCCAGTGTGCTCTCCTGGTGTCTGTGCTGCCTGAAGCCAGGGAGGAAGGTCAGCAGGCTCTTGCCAAGCCATCCTGTTTCCCAGCACCAGGCTCTGCAGCCACAGGCATGACACAAAGCTAATCAAACCCAAAGGCCAAGGAGTGCTTGCTCAAAACAGCTTTTCCATCTGGATAAGCAAAACCAGTGACTGATTCAGCAAGTCATGTTTGCTGAACACACAAATAACACCACGGAATTAGTGCTCCCTTTCCTAAAGCCCTCCGCTGCTACTGGCAGGTTTAGGTTTGGATGGTGGTTCTTGTTACAACACACTGAAGCAGGAGTGACAAGCAGGAAATGACAGTAGGTAGTTAACTATCCTGATTCCAGACAGGGCAGATACTGGATTCATAGGTTAAAAGCCCATCAGTTTGAGGTAAGGAGCTCTGCATCAATAGAGAAGGGGTAGCTCACCAAACAGCTCAATGTAGACCTCCTGCAGCGTGTGGACACTGCAGAACTGGTTCAGCTCATGGTGAATCTTGTTGAAGATGAGAGCTTTGTCATAGTCAGCGGTGTAGTTCTTCACTATGTCGTACACTGCAAAAGAAGACACCCTGTTCAGAGCTGGGCTGGAGGGATGCCTCAGGTTGGGCTGAGCACTTGCTTCAGGAGTCATAGTGCCTACCTGAAGTGAAGAATCCACCCCCAAGAGAAGCTGGAACCACAAACACACACTTTGTGAACAAAGGGGAGTTTTCCTTATTGCTCATCTATTTCATAACACCCTGACCAGTGTTCTGTCACCTGCTCTGCAAACAGGACATCTCACTACCAACAACCCTCTCTATGCTATCTGCATATACACATAGGTTGTGCCTGAGCTGCAGAACACAGAGGTCAATGCATAATGGAGGAAGAACATCCCACACCCAGCATAAAACAGAGATCTTGAAGCAGGCCTCCAGTAAGCCAGGCAGTTATACCACTCCTGTAACCAACAGGGTGCTAAAACCCAACGAATTTGGGGAAAAAGGCTGCTCAAGTCATTCTTCTTGGGCTGCAGAGGCAGGTTTTTGCTCCCAAACACCTTTCTCTCCCCTGCCTCTTGCACACCTTGTCCGAATCAGTTCTTCACTGAAGCATAAAGCCCAGCGGGGATGTAACAATGCAACCACTGGTAGCTGGATGGCATTTGGGTTCTAGTGAAGCAAGTGGCAGCACAGAACAAGTACGTGCAAGAAACAATAAACAACAAAACATGTGGGAGAGCTCGTTTTAGGCTTACACCCAGGAAGTCTGGGGGGTTAAAGGTACACAAGGGGAGTACCAGTTCCGAATCATAGAATAGTTAGCGTTGGAAAGGACCTTAAGCTCATCAAGTTCCAACCCCCTTGCCATGGGCAGGCACACCTCCCACTAAACCATGTTACCCAAGGCTCTGCCCAACCTGGCCTTGAACACCGCCAAGGATGGAGCATTCACAACCTCCCTGGGCAACCCATTCCAGTGCCTCACCACCCTCACAGTAAAGAATTTCTTCCTTAGATCCAATCTGAACTTCCCCTGTTTAAGTTTTAACCCGTTACCCCTTGTCCTATCACTACAGTCCCTGATGAAGAACCCTTCTCCAGCATCCTTGAAGGCCCCCTTCAGACACTGGAAGACTGCTATGAGGTCTCCACGCAGCTTCTCTTCTCCAGGCTGAACAGCCCCAACTTTCTCAGCCTGTCTCCATACAGGAGGTGCTCCAGCCCCTGATCATCCTCGTGGCCTCCTCTGGACTTGTTCCAACAGTTCCGTGTCCTTTTTATGTTAAGGACATTGCACAACCTCTTCACCTCACCTCACCCCAGGAGCACAAACAGCTCCGGATGGCAGCACTTGGCAGGGTCACGGGGGACGAGCTCACCTGCGCTCTGGATGAGGAAGTTCACCACCTCGATTCTGTCGAAGTAAATCATCACCCCTCCACTGCGAAGAGAAGGCAAAGCCATGAGCGAAGCACGAAGCTGGGCTGGAGCAGAGAGGGACACCCCCCTCTAGCGGGCTGAGCCCGGCAGCCACAGCGGCTCCAGACACCAGGTTTCAACCCAGAAACCGGATTATTGCGTGTGAACCCATGGAAAAGGCAGCGCAGAGCCTGAGGATGGGGCTACATCACCCGCCCCAGCCCCCTGAGCTCACCACTGGTTCCAGTGATAGGGGCGTAGTGGGAAACCCAGCCCCTGCAAACAAATCTACACGTTTTAAAGCATGCTGGAGCTATCAGGGAGGAAAACAGGGAGAGGATCCAAAGGTTTCTCCCAACAACAGCTCAAAGTCTCACCTGGTGCCACAAGGAACGTTTTTCACCTCATCCGTCTGCAGCGTGGTCTGAAGAGAGGTTTAGGGAAAAAGGCTTAAGGATCTCCCACTTTATCCGCACATGCAACAGCGTTTTGCCCATATCCCCCCCTTCAATCCCCCAAGTAGAAGAACCGGGCCCAGCCTCTCATTCACAGCGCACGGGGCCGGTCCCGAGAGCCCTGGGCCGCGAACAGGCACCGCCATAACCCCCGCACCTCCACCGGCCCGACCCCACGGCCCGGTCCCGGCCCCAGCAGCACCTGCACTGACTTGTAGGACGTGATGAAGGGCAGCATGAGGTGGAAACCGGGCCCGCTGGTGGAGGTCAGCAGCGCCCCGCCGCTGTGGAAGGGAACAGAGGGGCCGTGAGGGGAGGCCCGGGAGGGGCCCGCCTCGCCTCACCGGGCGGCGGGGACAGGGAGCGGGAAGAGGGGGAAGGCGCGGGGCTCGCCTCACCGGTAATAGACACCGATGTGCCCCTCCTCGATCTTGTGGATGGCCGAGAGGAAGGCGGCGGCGAGGAAGCTGAGGGACAGCGCCGCGATGGCGCCCAGCTGGGCCATGCCCGCTCGGTAACGGCGCCGGCCCCCTCAGCGGCACCGGCCCGGCGCCGCCCTGACGTCATCACAGCGCGACCGCGCCTTCTACCCCGCCAGGGGGCGGTGGAGGAGCGGAAGTCGTGAGGCTGCGGGTTCGAGACCCGGTTACGCCTCTTCCCGCATGGCTTTGGGGGGGGCATCCCGCACCCCATCACCCTGACCCCCCCCAACCCCTTATGGGACGTTGTTTGGTCAGACAAAGGGGTAACAAGGAGAAAAGTGACAGCTGAGGCGAAAACTCATTGAATCCCCACCTCTATATGTTGAAGGCGGCTTAAAAACCACAGGCGAGACGTATAAAACGCCAGTAAAAGAGAGTAATTTGCTCTTTGATAGATCTCCGAGGGTTCTCTCTAACAGAACCCGTCAGGGGGATCCAGCGCCGCTTAGAAAGAAAGCATGAAATATCTGTGATATTTGTCAATCTGAGTTTTACAGCTCTTAAATAAGTGTGAAAAGGCACCAGAGATGAAACACACCCGGGTTAGTTTGGGGCTTTTTTTGTATCAAAACACTTGCCCAGATTTAAGGCCTGGATAAAATGTATTCAATCTGTAAAGGTTTTAATGGATCGGGTATGTGTTTCATAAATCACGGGCCTCCACTCAGCCCCCGCTCACTTTAATAAGGGTAAACTAGGAAATTGCTCTGAGCTGCAGCAGAATGCGTTCATCTCAAATTGAAAAGTAATAGATTTTTAAACGGGAGGTGTTCTGGCTCGCAGGAGAGCTTTTGCCTCAGAACATCATTACCCCGAGCGGGAAACCAGCTGCGGCCACGTGTTTAACAGCATCAAGATGTGAATGCGCACAAAGGTAAATATTATTGGTAATAATCCTGAAAAAAAGAAGAAAAAAGCCCCAAAAAATCATTATTCCTGGAGCCAGGGCCAGGAAAGTTCATTGGTGTCTGTGTGGCAGCTCTGGTTTAACAGAGTGAGCTTTGCTATATGAACAAATGCTTTATTGCACTTCATCCCTGCCCCATTCCCCCCCCAATCCCGCTGCAGTAGAAAAACACCTCCTGGCTTTTACTATGATTGAGAGTTTGAAGCCTCCCAGCCTGCCCGCTGCTGCTCCATGGTCCCAATGGCATGGATCCAGGGTAGGATGTGGTGGCCCCTTGGGATGTGCTGGGGCTTGGCCGCTGCTGGGGAGCAGAGAGGGTCCCCCCGCCCCAGGCTCCGGAGCCCGCAGGGATGGAGTAAAGGCTGTGTAAAGTCTGTCTAACCTCATTAGCTGTCAGGAGGAACAATGCCGGGCTGGCAATAAAGGCAATTCCGAGCCTGTTGGCCATTAATCACTGCCTGACAGTTGTGAATAGGGGTGGAAAAACTCCGTCCCCGCGCTTCCCACTTTGGCGTTTAAGGTTACCTCCGTGTGCAGCCGGAGTGGTGGAGTGGAAAGCTCTTGCTCACCAGTCCTGCCCTGTCCCGTCTCCATCCTCACTTCTACCCCATCCCCACTTCTATCTCCATCCCCATTTCCATCCCATCCCTATCCCTGTCCCCATTCCCCTCCCTGTCCCCATTCCCCTCCCTATCCCCATTCCTATCCCTGTCCCCATTCCCATCCCCATCCCCATTCTTATCCCCATCCTTCTCCCCATTCCCATCCCCATCTCCAATCCCATTTCCATCCCAATCTCCATTCCCATTTCCATCCCATCCCTATCCCCATTCCCATCCCCATCTCCATCCCCATTTCCATCCCATCCCTATCCCTGTCCCCATTCCCATCTCCATCCCACCCCTATCCCTGTCTTTGTTCCATCCCCAGTTCTATCCCATCCTCATCCCTCTCCCTGTCCTCATTTCCATCCCCATCCCCATTTCCATCCCATTCCCATTTCTGCTCTGGGTGCCACGGTGCCAGCTCCATGTATTGGCACAGGGAGCCCTAAAATCATCTGCTGGAGCCCCAGAATTCCCAGTAACCACTGCAGCTCCTCCTGGAGCACAGCAGCGGCAGCGGGGGACTGGATTCCAGTGCATGAATGCAATGAAAGTGCATTAAAAGTTGATGTTTTGGTGGGGAGAAGAGAGAAAACAGCTCCTTAGCTGAGACCAAAGAGAGCATCTAAGCCCAGTGAGGGGAATCCATGGGAAGAGCCGGTGCTCTGCAGGACCGGGGGGGCTGCAGGATGCTCTGGTCACTGACATGGCTTTGAAAAGGAAAGAAAGTGGGGAGAGGGCTTGTGCGGGGGGAAATACTCAACAAATGAAGTCCATCCAACGTTATTTGCACATTATGGTTCAGAATTGTGCTCAAGTATGTCCGGGCTCATTCCATGTCAGCGCTAACAATGCAGCACTTGGCAATCACGGCACTTCTGCAGCGTTGGCCATTAATCATCCCCTGACAGTCCCGAGCTGGGAAGGAGGAAACTGCTCACATGTGCTCGCTGTAAAGGGACCTTTCCTTTGCTCCCTGCCCACCGCAGCAGTGGAGGGTCCTGATTCCACACCTTAGGAATTCCTGTGACACATCTCATGGTGGAACAACCCCTTGGGAAGAGGCTTTTGGGAGCGGGTTACAACACAGGGCATTCCAGCGGCGTTCTCCTCTCCATCCTCTTGCTCACCACTAACCTCAGGAATAATGGGGTTTGTCCTCAGGGAATGATCCCAATGGGAGCCAGTGGTGCCATCCTGCTCACCCCAAGGCTTCTCTATGTGCTCCTCATCGCCCTGCAGACGTCAGCCCCATGGCCGGGTGCCAGCGTGCCAGGTCATCCAGTAACTAAAGGAGGGTTGTTTCCAGCCCCTGACGCTGGTTTCTAAAGGGAAATGATTAAAAGCACTTGGAAACGACAGTTCATCCCGGGAAAGAGAGCGGATTTACCCGAAACATGACTGAGAATTAACACTCACATCAGCTCCTAGGGCAGAGGAGGGGAAGCCAATGGCAAACGGAGCCTGGCTGTGTCCAGGGGGAGAGAACACCCCATGGAAAACAAGGGCTGAGATGGAGCTGGGTACCCCTGGTCTGGAAAGCTCGGTTGTTCCTTCCCATTCTCCATCTGCCCCATAGAGGAGTGGTCACCGAGGAGAAGGGAAATCTCCTCCCAGCAGCACAGGGAAGGATGGATGCTCCTGGTGGGACCCAAACTGGTCATTCCCCAATGCCTCCGAGGTACCCGGGAGCAGGGGTTTTGCACTAAATGCATTACAGAAAGCCCAAGGAACAGTCTCACCCTGTTCCTGCTGGTGGGAACTGGCGTTGTGCTGGGATGCCCCATGGCAGCACTGAATATTGAGCCATTGTGGTGATGCTCCAGTTGGGAGGGAGGAGAAAGGGTTCCCTGGAAAGGAAACAGGGACATATGGCATGGATTTATCACCCGATCCCAGGGATCGAAACAACATCTCTGCCCTGATCTCTGCTTGGGATCAAAGCAGCAGGTCCCATCCCGAGGAACTTGGAAAGGGCTCCAGGAGGGTGATTTATGTGTGGGATTCCGGGAAGGGCTGGGGAAGCCTTGGCGAGGTGCTGAAGCCCAGGTCAGGAGTCAGCCCTGTCTCAGTGATATATTTAGAGCTGGATAATGTAAGCAATGGGAAGGGAGGGGGAATATCCATGGAGGAGGTGCAGATCCATCCCCTTGGCCGGGATGCTATGGGATGATCTGAGCCAGGGAACAGACAGTTGGATTTCCCTCGTTTCTCCCTTCAAATAAATCACAGCTCCAGAGCCCTTTAAACTCTGCAATCTGATCTGTTCCAATAAGGAAGGGAATGAAAGGCTGCGTCTCTCTGGAAGCCTCCGGAGCCATAAATCCACTATGTACAAACACATACCACATTTCCAAGGGCATTGCTTTTCTTGTATTGTTTTAACAGAAGAATCAAACTGCAATAAACTCCCTCCCTCATTAGCTGCCTGTGTCCAGGCCAAACGCTGCTAACGAATCCAATCAGGACAAAGGAATGTGGCCCTCGATCCAAAGCTTGGCCAGGCGCTGACCCCCCTCAAAGGCATTTCCCTATGAGCCCCATAGAGGGGCAGGATGGGGGGAGCTGAGGGGCTGCAGGTCCACTGGGGTTTGTCACCCCAAATCCAGCATCCCTGCCTGGGACCCAGCATCCCCACTATGGATCCGGCATCCCTGCCATGGACCAGGCATCACTGCCTGGAGCCATCACCCCTACATGGATCTGGCATCCCCACCATGGAGCCATCATCCTTCCATGGGACCTGGCATCCCTGCCATGGATCCAGCATCCCTACTATGGATCCGGCATCCCTGCCATGGACTCAGCATCCTTGCTATGGATCCAGCATCCCTCCCTGGGACCTGGCCTGCAACACAGCAGCTGGAATTCCATTTAGGGCTTTCTTGCATTAGTTCATTGTGGTCCCCACCATTGTGCACCCCAAGCAGGTGGGAACGCGGGGCAGTTTGGATGGGGGACACTTGTGTGCCCCTACCCCATGGGGCTCTAGGAGACCCCTCAGCTACCTGCATGAAGAGGCTTGCAGAGGTACCTCTGAACTCATTGAGCACCAGGTCAACCCACCCCCAAACTGGCATTTGGGGAGCTCTTGGTCATTAATCACCCACTGACAGCCTTGAAGGGTCCATAGCTCCAATGGGACGTGCCTGGCACTGGTGACAGCACAATCCCATATGGAGCATCCATTGGGTTTTCCCACGGGCCCACGCACGCAGCAGCGCTGTCACATCCCAAGCGCAGGAGATGCAGCAACTTGGTCTAATGTGGAGGGGAGAAAACCACCCTAAAACAGCCCGGGAAGCGAAACGGAGCCTGTCTGCAGGATTTATGGCGCTGGTGTGGCTGAGCCCAGAGCAGAGCCTGCGCCGCGGGTCCCGCCTCAGCCCACGGAGAAATTCCTTACTTATTGAATCACATTTGTCATCCCTAAATACATATGCAGGCCCGTGTTTCTGAATCCATAAACATCTTTAACTCGCTCCGCTCAGCGAGGCCTCTTTCAGCAGTCATTTATATTTAACTTTTTCCATATGCGGGGCCTGTCGCGTTGGTGTCATTTCCGGGAAAAGCAGGGAAAGGGGGGGAATTTGGGGCTGGGGAGGGAGGGGGGGAGCCGGGAAAGGGGGGGATGCAGCGTGTCTTGGCCGGCTGGAGCAGCCCAGCTGCTGGCATGGAGCGAGAAATCCACCCGGCAGAGCCAGTGCTCATTAATCATTTGAACTCCTCAACTGCCAGCTCCTTTCAAGCTCTTTCAAGAAGTGTTTTCACCCAAAATAGAGTTGAAAACGCGCCGGGCCCTACTTTCAGAGTCTCATCCATCTGGCCATTATGGGGAGTGTCAGGCGGCTCTGACAGACAAGGCTGCTCTGTTCGAGGGGCCCCGGCTCCCGCAACCTGTCATATCGCGGGGCTGATCGCATCTGACAGCTCCATTTGTACCTACCCAAGAGATAAAAGCGCCGTTCATGGCAGCGGGGAGAAGGGCACGGGGGAGAGGGATGAGCGGGGGGTACCGCGGGATGCGGGATGCAGGCAGCATCCCTGGTACCCTGTGTGCGCACCATGGAGAAAAGCAGCCTCCATCCCCCAAAGCCCGAAGGGTGCAAGAAGAGGGTGTCAGGGGGCAATGTGGGGTCCAACCTGGAGCTCCTGTGCCCATTGCCCACCCCCTGGCTGTGCTGTACAATGGTACCAAGCTCTCCCCGTGCACAGAGCATCCCCTGCAAAGCCCTTGGAGCTGCCAGCCCTGCCCAGGCCTCCTTCTCCCCCCAAACTCACCTGGGAGCGTGCTGGGTGCTGTGCACACCCCAAAGTGCTTGAGCAGTGTGAGCCAGACCCCAAAGCAGCTCAACGGACCCGGTGCCAGGAGAGCTTCCTCCATGGGTGGCACCAGGATGAGCCTGACACAAGGGACACAATGGACACAGCGGGATGCTCCCCTAAGGAATTCCCTGCCGGTGCCGCGCTGGTGCATCCAAGTCAGATGAATTTGGGAATTACCAACATGGCAATGGAGGTGTGCATCCAGAGAGCCGTTTCTGAGCAGCAGTTCCAATACAGAATTCAACCGGAGCCCAAGAGACGTCCCAGAAGGAACAAAAGGCTTTTCAGCTCCATTTTCCAGCAACCAGGATGGCAAATTCCTCTTCCCATCCACTCAAGGGGTTGGATGTTATCTGGAGCAGGTTGAGCAATAGTTTTCTTGCAAGCCTAAGGTTGCTCCATGCCTGTGACAAACCAACCCAACTCGTGCTTTGCCTCATGTCAGAGACATTTGCCATGGAAGAAGAACCTGGATGGTCCTGCCCCAATTGCTAGTGATGGAAAGAGGCTCCTGACGCTGCGAGGAGGCTGCAGAACCCATCCTGAATAGGAGAGAAGCAAGACAGGAGCATGGCATCAGCCAGGTCTTGGTGGGAGCAAGCGAATGAGCCAGGAGAGAAAGACGCAGCAAATCTGCTCTCTTGAAGATGTGGGGGTCGATAAAGTCCATTTCAGTTCTCTGCTCCAGTGGGTGTCTGCAGGGTGGGTTTACAGGGGGATATAAAGCTTCCAGATGCCCATTATGCTGCGTGTCCTTTGGCTGCCTCCGGCTTGTGCTGGGCTGGGAGGGATGATCCCCACTCTTTGGGACCACGAGGCATTGGCAGAGGTCACTGATGTGCATCCCAGCTCTGCTCAACCCATTGGGATCAGCTCTGCTGGCATCCCACCGCCTCTTCATAGCTCCTGCATGGCTCCATCCTCGCAGAGGCCACATCCCCCCTCTTGCACTGGGCTGGGAGGTGGGATGAAGCCAGCATCAAGCTGCTCCAGGAGGTTTCCATAAAGCCCGTGTTAGAAAGCATCAGAGTGCGTGGCAATCTGTTTGTTCTTGTGCATTGAGCTGCAGGAATAGAGTCAGTCAACTGAGCTGTCAGCGAGCGTCTCCCCCAGCGTCCTCCGAAACATGTGTGTGTGTGGAATTATGACTCCTCGGTTATTCATCACCATAATAAACAGAGATAACTATGAACCACGCAGCACATAATGAACAGGATCGCTTACACGCCCGCCAGTGTAAACCAGCACCAGCGGGGCTGCAGGGAATGGTGCAGCACAGGCTGCGCTCTGCACCCACCGGTGACGCTGTGTCCATGCTGGATCGATCGCCATGAGTCAGTCAGCTCCGGGGTCAGATGCTGCAGAGGGAAGGCGCAGCCATGGATCCCGCTTGGTGCTTCCTATGGTGATCAGTCAAAACGGGGTGTCCTGGTGCCGCGGGGAAGATGATGCCGTCGCTGTTGCAATCGGTGCCGCTGGGAGGATTCCCACTACACGCCGGTTTATGGCCAGGGAAGCAACAGCAGCAGCTCTTCAGCAGCCATTCAAAGCCATATGGAAGCTGTCTCCCACCTGCAGCATTCCCGGTCGCAGCAGCACCCCGGGTGCTTGCCCACATCTCCTGGCTTGGGGGCTCCCTGAGCACCTTGAGGTCTTTCTTCTCCACTCGCCTCCTCCAAGGCCTCTCGTTGCTTGTGCTGCTCACACTGGAGGCAAACCATAGGATGGGGCAGCGCCAGGCTCCGGCACAGGGCCCCGCTCACGCTGCAGACCAGGGGTGCAGCTTTGTGCCCCAGTGCCCCACGTTGCCCCATGTGCTCCATTCCCGGTTCCAGCACGCAGCCCCGGGCAGCAGGAACTCTGCTGCTGGAAGCTCCGGCTGCCAGGACCACCTCCAAGTACAGGTTTGCTCTACAGAGCACAAAGCATTCCCCCCAAAGCAAAGCCCTGAGTGCAGGGGACAGGAGATGCCACACCAGTTTGGGAGGACAAACACAGAGCCCATGTTCTCCAGGGCTTCCACCAGAGCTCACGTGGAAAGAAAAGCTGCTTTATGCAGCTGAGAAACTTCGCATCCACCCACCGTAGCTGCTGCATCCTGACCTGACCTCCTCTTGGCGGGCACCAGCCCGGTGAAGACTTGGTGCTCCGGTCTGAAACGCCTTGGATGCCTGTGGGCAAACACCTCTGCATCACCTAAAACACATCGAGGGGGAGGTTTATGTGCAGGAGAGGAAGGAAAACAACAACAAACTGTGGCCTCGCTCTTTCGGTCACGTATTTATTGGGTGGACAGATCCTTTGCGGCCGGATGGGCTCGAGGCTTTATGAACAGGGACAGTTATGAGGCACGCAGCACGGCGGAGCTGTTCTGCAGGCGCGTCCAAGTCAGTCCTTCCCCAGCACAAGGTATAATGTTGCCTTTGTTCGGCTGCCTGTGACGGGCCGGCACGGCAAAGCCGTGCACCCGCAGCCCCGGCGTGGTCCCGGTGCTTTCCATCCACACACATCCAACGCCGCGGCCCCGGCAACTGCCGCAATAAATCAATGGGAAAATAGAGGCTGCCAGTTAGACTAAACAAGTGCGTTTGCAAGGCTTGCTAACCCTCATTAATCACTCTGACAGCCCTAAAAACACATTTCCCCTTTAATGACTGTATTTGGATAATCAGAGCTTTTTCCTCGCGGCGCGGGGTGACTGACGGCGGGCGCGACTGCGGCGAGCGCCGGCACCGGGGTCACCGGCGAGTCAAGCACTGGAGGTCCCGGAGAGCTGGAGAAGTTGCCATTGTGCAAGGGGAAAAGGGATCCTGGACACCCCATCCCCGTGCCCGACACCCACCTTCAATCCCCTCCCACCGGCCGCGTTTGAAAGGGCCCTTTCTTGTCGCCCCGCGCTCCCTTTTAGGTGACTTTCGCCTCCTGGAGAGGTTTGAAACCTCGCACATTTCTCTGTATAAATGATGCAATGCATTAATGCACAGCGCATTATGAAAATGGTAATTCAAACCCATACAACTCTAAATTAAGCCATACATTATCCGGCTCACTCAGCCATATATTTTGTAGAAAGACAGGATTGAATCAAATCAAACCGAAACTGTGGAGTGCAGGTTGTTAGACAGAATGATTAATAAAGTGCATCCCAGTGCTCTTATTATAAAACGAATTCCGCAATAACCTGGGCATACATTACATGGGGAGTTATTTAATACATTGGCAACACAATCATTCCCCAGCAGATAAAGCCCTCGAGTGTCAGCTGCTATCAGATGAGACTTCGCAGTGTTTACACAGCCTGGCCCCAGTGCTGCAGTCTTTAGGGAGGGGAAAAACGATTCCTCAGGGAGCCTTCTGCTCGGCAGGATGTATCCGAGCAGCATCCAGCTCCCAGGGAAAGCGCGCTGGGCTCGGGTTTGGAGCTGGGAGCATCCTGGCGTGAGGAAAGGTTTGGGGGAAGAGGGGAGATGGAGCTTTGCCATAGGGGGAGGATGCATCAGGATGCCCTGAGAGAAGGGCTCCGGCAGGATAATGGGTTTGGGAAGTCCCTTATACCTGCCCGGGCTGCTCCACGGCAGCTGCTCACTAGCTGGCACACAGTACAGCCCCTGCAGACCATGCACGAGGGGTATCACGCCTTAAGCACATCCATGGGCATCGTGGCATCACCCTCTTGCCCCGCAGCATGAGGCTGTGCACGGTGGAACAGAAGCCATGGCAGGAACTGCAGTGAGGAGCTGTGATTGATGCCGGGGACCGGTGGCACCCAAGCAAAGCCAACACCGAGCAGCATCAGCGGTGGGAGCGGGGACCACATCCAGGGAGCAGCGATGCTCCCGAGGGGAACGGGGTCCCGGCACAGCTTCAAACACCACCATGCAGCTCCATGGCAGAGGGCATGGAAACACAGGACCTGCCCCACGAAAGCCAAAGGGACACAGGGACCGGAGACACCGTCACAGTCACAGCAGCCTGGGCCTGGCACGCACCGAGCAGAGCAAAGCCCCCTCTGCTCCGAACCCAGTTCTGCAAATCCCAGGCCCTCACCCTGCAAACATCCCAATGGGAAGGAGCGGGACCACCATAAGCAAAGGCAGACCCGAGCCACAGCCGCAGCAGGGCAAGGGGTAGCCATGGACCAGCGAAACCTACGTCCTCCAGCCTTGAGGAGCTCGCGGATGGTGCCTCCAACCCCTCCATCAGCTTCCAGCACCACCATCACCTCCCATTTCCAGCAGAGACCCCGGCCAGGGCCCTCCCCAGCAGCCACACGCCTCCAGCCCCGCTCACAAGAACGGGTGGAAAACCAGCAATCCCATTGGCAAAGCAAGCCCCTGTTTTAAGCACGTTATTTTTCAGCTCAGAGGACACAAAGGAATTTAAACACAGGGCATAAGGCAATATAGAGAAGGCAATTAACTGGGATTAATTGCATGACTCACCCAAAATGCAACAGGAGGAAAGCACTCAACAGCAAGGAAAAAAACAGGGGAGCACATGGGGGCTTCAACAGGAAGCAGGGACACGGACGGGGGTCCTGCTACAAACACTGGGCTGGAATAACAGCCCATTCCAGAGGGACACGGGGTGCAGAGATGGGAGCGATCCCCGCTTCAAAGCCATTTATCACCCCAGCCACCAAAGGGACCGGGCTGAGGGGGACGAGGCCCCCGCTACCCGCGGCTGCTGGAGCATCCCTAACACCAGCGCGATCCACGACCCCCTTCATCCCGCTATTCCTGCCCCAAAGCTGAATTCCAGCAGCGGCCGCAACCTCGGGTGGGTCCCCCCCTCCTTGCTTCTCGCCTCGTTTTCCACTCAACCTCCTTCTCGAACCTTCCCTCCGCACGAGAACCCCGGTGCCTTCCTCCCGACGCCCGCACCGAGGAAGAGGAACCGGAGTGGGGAGGGAGGGGAAGCGGGGAAACCGGACGCATCTTTCCCCCCCTTCAACCCCATCGCGGTGAGAACGGGGGGGAGGTAGGGGCTGCACCGGGCACCCCGCGGGACCGAGGGCTCCGCCGCTAGATGGTGCTGGGAGCCCGCGGCCCCGGTGCGGAGCCCGTTCGGGAGCGGGGCGGGACGAGAGACGACACCAGAGGGTGGATATAACCAAGAGTCATTTATTAACAAAATAGGACTTACCGAGCCGGAGCTCATCCACCCGCCACGCTCGCCGCCCTCCCGCTGCTCCGGCCGCGGGGTGCCCCGCTCCTGCCCACCGCCGCCGCCGCCGCTCTTCGCCGCTGCCCCGGGGCTTACAACCGGGGTCCTGCCCCCCTCTTCCCCACGGTGGGACGGGGAGGGGATGGATGGGGGGGGGGGGGGGCGGTGCAGGCGGGGCTTTGCCCGTCCGCCGCAGCCCGAAAAAATCATGGAAATTAAGGGGGGAAAAAAGGGGAAAAATATTAAAAATTAAAAAAAAAAAAAAAAGGGACGAAAATGCCATTTGTAACGTTACAAACGAGGATCCAGAATGAGAAACATGGAGGGGGAAGGAGGAAGATGCCTTTTTTTTTGCCTTGTGTGTCAGGAGTCATGCAAGAATTTCTCAGGGAGGAGAAATTAAAAGGGAAGGGGGGGAAATCAAAAGAAACGAGAGAAAAACCCCCAAAGCCCCACACCTGCGAAGGAAAGAATAGTATTTTTTGTCTTTTTTTTTTGTCTTTTTTTTTTTAGGTTTTTTTTTTTTTTGCAGTTTTTTTTTTTTGGACACAGACTTTTTGCATACCATCGATTCATTGGTGTATTAATGCACTTATATTCCCAGCTTTAAGCTAACATACAGTAAATAAATACACAGTCCAAGGAGGGAGCGAGGAGGAGGAGGCTGGCGCAGAGGGGAAGGAGCCGCCGCAGTTACTGATATCCCAGTGCAGAAGCTGAAGTTAGTCTTTGGCCGTAGAGCGCGTATGGCGAGTAGTAAGGTCCGGCGGCCGGCAAGGAGGGCACGGGCAGGGCGCCGGCTGTGGGCAAGTGGCTCTTGCCGTAGGGATGGTACCTGTTGAGTCCCAAAGTGTGTGGGCTCCTCAAGGAGAGGGAGGCCGGTAACGTGTTGGGGCTCCCGGGGGCAGCGGGCGGGAGGTGGAGGTGGCAGGAGGCCGCGGAGCCCAGCCCGGAGGTAGGGTAACCCGCCAAGAGCTTTTCCGCCCCTGGCAGGGCCGTGTGGGTCCGTAGGTGGGTGAGCAGCTCCTCCGAGGTGGCAAACCTCTTGTCGCAGGGTCCGCTGGCAGACACCCAGTTGCATATGTGGGGCAGGGGGTCGTTCTGCAGCATGAAGCCATAGGTGTAGAGGGGGTGGCCGGGCAGGCTGGGGGTGCCGCCGGAGGAGAGCGTGGTGTGCACCGAATGCAGAGGGTGCGTGGGGTACACCAAGGGGTATCCGCTCTTGAGGCTGCCGGGGTCGTGCACGCAGCTGGAGCAGTTGCTGGAGCTCAGGTGCGAGGCGCTGTGGTAGCTCAGGCAATACGGGTCCCGGCATAATCCCTGCATGAAGGAGGGCGGCGAGGCCCCGGTGAGCGGGCTGGAGCTCGGCGGCTTGCCCGGCAGCCCCAGTGCCCCCGGGAGCTGGCTGCCCACCAGGCCCGGCTTGGTGGGGTCCAGCCCCGGCACGAACTGGGACGGGTAACCGGCGTAGGCACCGACGATGGAGCCGTGGTAGCCGATGCTGGAGGGCGGCAAAGGGAAGACCGAGTGCCCCGGCTTGTAGGGAGACACGGGGGCCACATGGCCGGCGGGCGGCAGGGCGGGGGGCTCCGACTTTCGGCCCGAAGGGGGCTCGCCGTGCGGCCCGGGCTCCGCCGCCCCTCGCCCCAGCCCCCCGCCCGTCCCCTCGGGGCTGGGTTTGCCCGCTTCGGGCTCCTTCTTCTCCTCGGTGCCCTTGGGGTCTGCGTGCTGCGGCGAGGCCCCGCGGGAGCCGCCGGGCGAGGCGGCGGCGTGCGGGGGGAACGGCGGGCAAGCGGCGCTGGGCACCCGAAAGCCGGCCTTGTCCGCGCCGCCCTCTTTGCGCTGCTCCCCGCCGCCCTTCGAGTAAGGCTTGAAGCTGGACTTGTCCTCGGGAGGCGCGTCCCCGCTGCCCGGCGGCTTCAGGGCGGCGGGGCGGGCGCTGGGCTCCTTCTCGGCTGCGGGCTGCCCGGCGGAGGCCACGGCGTTCAGCTTGGAGGAGGGCGGCGGGTCGGGTTTGCCGATCTGCGAGCAGGTCTGGGCCAGCAGCGCCAGCGGGCTCTTCTTGGCGTCCAGCTGCGGGCGGAGCGGAGCCGGTCAGGGGGGGACCCCGGCGGCGCCCCCGGCCCGGCCCCCACCCGATCCCATCCCACTCCCAATATCCCGGGTGCGGCGGGGACGGGCCCGGCACCGAGCCAGAGCCGGGGGAAAGGGGGAGCGCGCCCGGCCGGGGAGAAGAACCGGGATGCGGTGTAATGGGGGGGGGGGGGGGGGTGTAGGGAACCGGGGCTGCAGCAGCGGCGGAGGGAAGGAGACCGGGGGAGCAGCGAGCACTGACCTCGATGGGGCTGACGGGCGTGGAGGAGAGCGGCTGGAGGTACTCGGGGTGCAGGAGGTGGCCGCCGTGGGCGCTGAGCATCTTCAGGACGCGGATGGGCAGCCGGCTGGCCTGGCGCAGCGGGTCGGCGGGGGGCGGCCGGGGCGACGGGGTGCCCGCAGCTCCGCGGCTCGGCGGGGGGCTCGGCCGGGGCCCGCCGGGGGCACCGCTCATTTGGGGGCGGGCAGCAGGGGGGGGGAAAGGGGGGGGGGGGAGCCCCGGGCTCCGCGGGGCCGGGCCGGGCCGGGCGGGCGGCGGAGCGGCGGCGGCGGCGGCCCCGGCGAGACGAAACCCTTCCCCGGCCCCACCGACACGTCAAATAGCCCCGATGGCGGCCGCGCTCCGAGGGGGCCGGCGCCGCGCACCAATCCGCGCCCGGCCGGGCCCCCGGGGCGGGGAGAGCCGCCGGTGGGGGGGGCGAACCGCTGCTGCCGCCGCCCCGCGCCGCGCCGCCGCGTGGGGGAGAGGCGGTCACGGAACGGAACGGAACGGAACGGGGTAGAGCGGCGCGGATCGGCTGCAGCGCATGGCGCGGATGGCGCAGCCGAGGATGGCACGGCACGGCCGGCAAAGCGTGGCATGGCGTGGCATGGCTCAGCTGGCAGAGCGTGGCACTGCTGGCATAGCCTAGCATGGCACAACTCATCTGGCACAGCTTGGCACGGCTGGTGGACCATGGCATGGCTCAGCTGGCAGAGCACGGCACTGCTGGCATAGCTTAGCATGGCACAGCTCATCTGGCACAGCTTGGCACGGCTGGTGGACCATGGCATGGCTCACCTGGCAGAGCATGGCATGGCTGGCATAGTTTAGCATGGCACGGCACAGCTCAGCCGGCAGAGCATCGCACTGCTAGCGCACCTTGGCGTGGCGTGGCACAACTCGGCTGGCATGGCACTGCTGGCACAGCTTAGAATGGCACGGGATGGCATGCCCAGGATGACTTATCATGGTGTGGCATGGCTCAGCTGGCACACCATGGCACGGCACTGGTGCTATGGTATGGCTTAGGTATGATCAGCCTGGCACAGCTCACACTCCTGCTCAATGGCTCCTGCACCCAATCTGCATGTCCTGTCTGCAGCCAGTGACAGTGCAGCCCGCCCTATAACCCATTAACCTTCCCAGCGATTAACTTCTGATTTCTGGTTACCTTTTCCAGGCATCCTTGAATAAAATTCAAAAGCCCTGGGGCTCCATGGTCGGGGGGAGGCTGAAATCCATCATCCCTCCGAGGGGATGAGCTCCTCTTTCCATGAGGAGTCAAGGCACATGGATACATCTTGGGGTGTTAAAATGAAGGCTCATCTGGAATAAATTCCCTATTGAGAGCCCAGTAACCCTGTCCTGCAGGGGTGGCATGGTCTTTTGGCTCTGGGTGCTTGATGTTTCATGTTTTCCTTCATATACCCCTGGCTGAAGGTGTTTCATTCACCACTAGCAGGTTTATGGTGACTGCTTGTGATGGGGAGGAACCAGCTCTCTGGGTGCACTGTGGCATGGACCCACCTCTGTCCTCCCTGCGTTTGGGTTTCAGGTCCCTCCTGCCTCCCAAAACAGGGAGAGGGGAAAGAGGGAGAAAGACACCTCCAATTGATCAGATTAACTCCTGACAGATGCTTTATGTTCCAGCTGTGGTGCTATTATTAAGTCCATGCAGTCACCTCTCACCAAGCCCGGCTGCTCCGGGTTCTGCATCTCCCCAACAAGCACCAGCATCGCCCCGACACCGAGTCCTCCTTCTCCCATTGCTATCAATCACCCTGATGGTTGGACCTGTCCCTTTCCCCTCATTGTGAGGCTTTTCCCTCTTTTCCTTTCCCCTTCCCAGAGCTGACCACAAGATTGATTCAATCCGGAGCGCGGGGATGTGAAGGGAGAGGCGCTGCCTTTCAAAGGAGCCATTCAAGTCAGGGGGAAATGCAAACACCCCAAGGTGCCTCAAAGTCACTCGAGTTGGATGCCAACAACAACAGGGCCCTGACAAAAGAGCGTGAAGTGAGGTGGGACACGTGCAGTGGTGATGCTGAATCGGAAGGAGGGCACTAAGCAGTGGTACCTCCAGGGCTGCAGTTATTGCTTCCTTCAATGCTTGGGATGTTCCAAAGGCCTGATCCTGCCCTGGCACCAGCACACCAGGGAACATCTGGATTCCTCTTGTGTTTGCTGGATTGAAACATCACCAAAGGGTCATCATGGATAATGATGCATCCTGCTTGGTGTGCATGCCCTTAGCGTCTCTGGTCATAGTCTTCATCCTAAAATCCACGTGGAATTGTGGTTTTCTTTAAGTTCAGGATCTTTCAGCAACTCGCAATGCTCTCGGGAAGGGCTTCAGGGTGACACTTTGCTCCCCAGCTCTCTTCCCAGCATCATCCCACCACATCTGCATAGTGCAGAGAGGTGCTATCCAGAGGAAGGCACACATGATGCACCATGTATGTTTAAAGGCAGCTAGGAAATGAGTGATGGGCAGGGATTGCTGGAAAACCCCCCAGTTTCACAGCATCTTCTCGTGTTGCTGATAGGTTGCTCTTAGTGTTGTGAGCTATGGCATGGCATGGACACGGGCATGGGCGTCCCAAGTCCTGGTGGTGCTGGAGGTGAGGAATGGGCAGAGAGCAACATCCAGGATAGAGAAGGAGAGAGGGATCTGAGTGCTGCAGCCTGTGTGGAAAATGGTGGTGGGATAGGATAAGACATGAATTTAAATCACTGCAACTCTTCCGGCGTCTCTCTTTGCTGCACGCTGGGATAAATGCCTTTATTGCAGCTGGATGCAGTTTAAGGGAAACTGGGAAATGCTCCTGGTCTGGGAGAAGCAGGAAGTGCCGGGGCGTTTGCTAGGGGAAATGGGGCAGGGGGGCAGCCCTGGTCCCATGAAGGTCCCAGCCAGTGGTCGGGAGACAGGGAACGTCTCCCTCAATCCATCGCTGCACGACGGGCATCCAAGATGTTCCTCAAAGCCGAGCTTTTCAGGTGCTAGCTGTCCACCTCTTAGTCTATAGGTGAATCATCTTCTACCAGCCTCCAGGGAAGCAAAAGCATCGGAGCTGGCATCTCCCTGCCCTGCTCCTATCCTCCAGGCCCTACCTCTCCGCAGCGAGCTCAGGCCTCGCTTTTAGCTGCAGAACAAGTGCATAAAAATGATCTTATTTATTACAGGAGACATGTTTTAAAACAACTGACAAAATTGCAAGATGTAAAACGACAAGCAAGTGCTTTTTCTTTTTTAAACCCATATAGACTTCTGGCAATGATAAAAATAGTGTTTTCTGGTTTAAAGTTGGAATTAATCTTTCTTTCCAAGGCAATCATGTAGCAGGAAAAGCAGGAAGACACTTTGATATTAACTGATGCTCGCTGGGTGATGGTTACTTATTGAGTAGCCGGGTAGCTGGCTTTCCTCTGCGCAGCCATTAACATTAAGGCACATAAAAGCAAAGAAAGGTGAGGGGGGTTTTATTCCCTTCCCCTGTTCCCTTGATGTGTGACTAACAGCTGGTTTTCTGTGTGACAAATCAGTGGGGTCTTCCTGTTGTTGATGTAATGAAGCTGTTTCCTGGTGTGAAATTCGACGGGATGAATCGCAGGAGGGGGAGGAGAACATCCCACACTTATCAAAGTGCTCCGGAGGGGAGCGAGGGCTGGGATCAAAACAGGCAGTGGGGCCGATGCTGGGTCACAGAGACTTCAGTTTAGGTTCATTTTGGGTGGGTTTTGGCCTGTTTATCTCTGAATTGCCTGCTGCTGCAATGCTCTTCACAGCAATGGGCTGCTGGTTGGGGTATTGCACCCTAACCCTGGCAAGGAGCCTACAGCAACCAGAGGGTCCATCCCTCCCCTTCTTTAGGAGGGCTATGAACCAGAGCAACGCCAAGACCTGAGGTTGGGGGCAGCAAGGACAGTGCTCACCAGCCCCATCCACAAAGGAATGGCATCCCCAGGGATGAGATGGGCTGGAAGGCGGCAGCATCCCCATGATGGGGACAGTGCGGTGGGATAAGAGCCTGGCTGTGTTGTGCAGGGAGGCTTTGGGTAAGCGTGATGGGGAGGCAGCATGCAATAAGATCCAGTTTTAACATCCCAGTAGTGCTGCAGAGAGCAGTCTGCTTTAGGTGCCTCAGTTTCCCCATCTCTAAAGTGTGATGCTGACCCCCAGTACCCATCTCAATGGGAAGGGGTTACCCTAAAGCACTTCAGGGACCTGGGTGTTCCTTTATGCTGGCACCAGCTCAAGCCCTTTTTGGGGGTTCATTTAGTCCTCAGACACCCCCTAGCAAAAGCAATCACTTTTACCTCCATTCTCTTTTTGCTTTGCCAGGATTAGTTAATTAAACTATGCAAATCCAAACAACTTCATTTCTATAAGCCCAGGACCGGAGCCTCGAACCATTTGGTGTAGCTCATCTGGCACGTACGTTACATAAAATGTTTGGAGCAACTCTAATAAGAATGAAAAAGGCTGTAAATCAAGTTTAATTTATTCATTTTCTGTATGGTATGAAAGGCTGCCAAAACCCAGATTATTTATGAGCCCTTCGTAACAATAGGCATTTTTATTGGTTGCAAATGACAAAAGGGGTTCTCAGAGGGATTTTTTTTCCCCTTCTTTTAGGTTTTCTTGAATGCCTTCGCAGAAACATTTATTTTGTTGGACTCTGTGATCTCAAAGAAAAATATTTAATCATTGATACAATAAAAATAATTCATAGTTTGATACCGAGGAACACATCAGCCTTTAAAACATAAACACGCGGAGCTAATCCAGCCCAAAGGCTCCGGCGAGCGCCGCACCGCAGGTTAGAGAAAGGAGCTGTGATTTACACCCGCTTCCTTAAATTTCCCATTAAGGGTATAATATCCCACTTGGGGCTTTTCCTTTTCCACACCTATTTGGTGGGCTGGTGGGTGCAGACGTGCACTGTGTGCACTGACACACGCGTGTGCCCCTGCACTCTCTTTGCCCATCCACAGCTGATTCACCCATATCTCGCTGGTAACTGAATCTCTGCAAGGAAACCAACTGGGTAAAGCAGGTTTCCCACCTGGAAAACCATGGATGAACCAACCTGGATGGGGTTCTGCCTCCCTTTCCAGCTTGTTTAAACCACCTCTTGTCCATCTTCTGGCATAGGAGGCGGGTATGGTGATGGGCATGTGCCGCATGCCCTGCAGGGCAAATACTATCCACTAGGACCATCCTGGGATGCTCTTGACGATGTCCCAGTGGTCCCAGTGGTCCCAGCCGAAGCCCTGCCACCCATGGCAAGGAGCCTACAGCAACCAGAGGGTCCATCCCTCTCCTTCTTTAGGAGGGCTATGAACCAGAGCAACGCCAAGACCTGAGGTTGGGGGCAGCAAGGAGAGCGCTCACCAGCCCCATCCACAAAGGAATGGCATCCCCAGGGATGAGATGGGCTGGAAGGCGGCAGCATCCCCATGATGGGGACAGTGCGGTGGGATAAGAGCCTGGCTGTGTTGTGCAGGGAGGCTTTGGGTAAGCGTGATGGGGAGGGAGCACACTGTTCTCTGTGCCCAGCCTGGCCGATCCTGAGGGAAAAGAAGTAGAAGGAAAACCAAGGAGAGGGAAAAGAGGGAACCCCCTCCCTGGGAGAATTAGCATCCAGGATCTGTCAGTCACTGGGAGCTTTTGGTAAAAGGGGCCCCTTGTCAACCTCTGCCTTTGATGTGACTGGGACGGAGGTGCTCAATTAAAAGCCTATCAGTCTGTAAGTAAATCAACGCCTATCAGGCTTGTCACATCAAACAAACGATTATTGCAGGAACCCGCCCACCCCATTAATCTGGCTGTTCCTTCTTGACAGCTCAGGGTCAGGGCACTGTAAATCCTGCACTGGATTGCAGCCACCTGGAGCAGGATTAAAGCAGCCCTGCAGCATGTGCTGCTGCACCCAATTATTCCTTGGAGCAATGCGGCTCTGCTGAGGGGTACCCATGGGAGCTGAGCTTGGCAAGGGCTTTGCTGCTGATGCGGGTGGTTTGGTGATGCTGTGTGGGCAGCAGGGTGCTTGGCTGCATGGTTCAGAGCTCAGCACCCTGCTTTGGGTGCTCAGCACTCAGCATCGGATCAGTGTTGTATCACAGAATCATGGAATGGTTTGAGTTAGAAGGGACCTTAAAGCTCATCCAGTTCCAATCCCCTGCCATGGACAGGGACACCTTCCACTAGAGCAGGTTGCTCCAAGCCCCATCCAACCTAGGCAGCGAGATAACGTGAGAGCAGCTCTAAAGATGGCTCTTGGCAGCTCTGGGAAGTTATTGTGGATAGGGATGTTCACACATTGAGGATGGAGAGCCCCAGGGTCCATGGTGCGCTGGTTCAGTCCCTGCAGGTCGCGTTTGAGCCTGTGCCCTCTGGCAGGGATTGACCCCGGGGAGCCTCTCGGTAACTCACACAGCGAAAGGAACCAACAGGTTGAGTTCTTGGGGCTCTTTGGGTCCGGGTTAGCAGCAGCGGTCCCCGGGGACACAGGGTTTTCCCATCAGGGTGCTCAAGATGAAGGTGATGGGCAGCAACCGCGCATCCCACCTGGATGCACTGGGGGCTGCGGGCAGAGAGGAGGGTGCTGGAGCCGGGCAGCAGCGGGAAGGCAGCCGGGGCCGTGGAGAACAAGCGGCTCCATTCAAGGGAAGGCAGAAGCCAAAGTTTCCTGAAAAGCCTCTGTGCTGCAGCAGGAGCAGCCTCGGGGCAGCCGGAGCTTGTGATTGCCGCGCACAGAGGTAGGGGCTGTTCTAATAGAGCTAAAGCTGAGTCTCGCATCACATGAGAGCAGCGCTGAGGAGCAAAGGCAGGGAGTGGGGCGAGCCCCAGGGAGGCTGCAGGGTGGATTTGGGGAAGGGACTCGGTGCCCCTCTCCCACTGCTGAGAGCCCCATTAGGGTCCATCCACGTCTAGGGCAGCACCACGACCCAGCTCATGTAACCACCCCGAGCAGGTTACGGGGATGCTCCACACATGGGATCCTGGACCAGGACAGCATCTCCCGTGGTGACGAGAGGTCCCATCCCGCACCGGCCTAAGGATGCTGTGCTGGAAGGGAGCTGCTCCCCTCTCTCCCTAGGCCTATTATCAGCCTTTTCCCCCTCCCGCGGAGCCTGGCGCCTCCTAATGCAGCTCTGGCTCGCTGGCACGGCGCGGAGCCGGCAGCCGGGGCTGCCCTGCAGAGGATGGAGCCGGCTCCGAGGCTCAGCGAGCCCTGCGGCCACCGCGCTCCTGCTTCCCTCTTGGGCTGGGTTTGGAGCACTCCTCGGCGGGCAGCATTGCCCTGATAACACGCAGCGCCCCAGAGGCAGCATCCATCTGCCCTGCCTCAGTTTCCCCATCTGCAGTAGGGATGTGACAGCGCAACCTTGACCCTCCTAAAAGCAGCACGTTCAGGTTCGGAGGAGGAGCTTTGGTTTTCCATGGCCCGAAGCGCTGGTGCTCCCATCCCTGCCTTGATGCATCCGACCGGGAAAGGAGGGGGAAGCTGGAGAGACAGCGCCGGTGCGAGCAGAGGTGACACCAAACAGGAGACAGGCTCTCGCTGTGCCACGTTTGATGCTGCGACACCAGGGATAAGCGGTATCAGCATCACCCCTCGCCCTGCCCGGCGCCCTCGGCTCATGTCAAGCAACACTCAGCCGATAGCCAGCACCGTGCCCATGTCCCCATCGAGCCCGGCTGGGATGGGAGATGCTGGTGCTGGGGGGGAATGGGTTGGGAAAATCCCTCCTGTCGCACACTGCTCCTACCCAGGTGGGTTTTGTATGGGGAGAAGCACGACGGAGGGGATCTGGCCCTGCGGAGTTTATCTCCCACACATGATCAATGCCGAGTTTAAGTAAGGTTTATTGGTATCTGTAATTTAACATGACATATTTCTAACACGAATTACTCTGAGATCATCGCGTGCATAAAATATGACAGGAATCTTTTAAGTGCAAGCATAGTTCTCAGTTAATTTAATAACTGAGATGGAAAATGGAATAGCATTAAATTTAATATTTTACATAATGCTCCTACACTTCCTTCACTTGCTGCTGGCATCATTTGTTTTCCCTTCTTCCTCATCTACAGCTCAACCTGAATTGTCCTGGAGCCCGGCCAGGGAGTGGGTCCCCCCTGACAGGCCATGATGAGCCCCCCAGGGCAGCCCCACACCTCCCATCCCATGGGCTGCTCTGGGGGTCCCCTCACCTCTGCTTGCTGCAGATGCAGTTCTCACCCTGTGCTCGCTGTGGCACCTCCATCAAACCCCAGTGCCGGTGGTCCCAGTCCCATGCTGAGCCTGTGGTTGCATCCTGCTCCTTCCCGAGGGTGTCTGCAGAACGACCTGTTCCATATGCCCCATGCTGAACAACGACGCAGATTCCTTCAGGGCTATGGAATTAAACTCACTCTTTATTAAGAAGCAGTTTCCAAGCCGAGCCTGCAGCCAGCTCCCGGCCCCGTGCACACAGGCACGTCCAGGGATCCTCTTCCAAACGCTTCCTGCTCCCATTCCCTGTGTCCCCCTGCTCCATGCAGGCAAAGCCCCCACGTGCAGGGATGAAGCCACCTTGCTGCAAGGCAGCGCTGCTCTGAAGGCGATGGAACAGACCATGCAATGGACCTGTGCCACCATCCAGGATGGTGCTGGATGGAGGTGGGGGCTCCCACCCCGGGGTGGGATGCTGCTGAGCAAACAGTGTAGGTGCTGACAAGGAGGCAGACAAGGGGTTAATTCAGTTCACCGTCCTGCTCAGATCTCAGAGGACAGGATATGGTCAAAGCCCACTTGACCCAATGAGCCCATCCCCATGTGTCTCATCCTCACCCTCTGCTCCCAGTGCTGTCCTCCAGCCTCACCCCAGCTCCTGCTCCCCTTCACCCAGCCTCTGGTGGCAGAAAGTCAAAGCTTTCCCAAAGAAACAGCCTCATATCCGTGCCCAAACTCCCCATCCTGCACACACCAGGACCTGCAGCATCCATGGTGGGACGGGTGAAGCCCCGGGGATGCCCTCACTGATGCTCCACGCCAGGTTTTGTGCTCCCTGTGGGGTTTGGGAGCATGGTGGATGCCCATGTGCTGCAGAAGGGATCAATACAGCTCTTAGCCTTGTCCCTTCCCCTCGGCGCATGATTTAAGGGGCTCCGTAAGGTGGACAAGGTGTTAACATGGAGCCTCCAGGGTTATGGTTGCAGGCAGGATTGGTCCCTCCTGCCCTTGCTTCAAAGGGTTCCTGGGGCTGTGATGAAAGGGGGGGTTGTTGGAGGGATTACAGTGGGGAGGCCGGTGCTGCTGGGGCTCTTTATCAGAGCCTGACAGCGCTGTAACTCTCTCTTCCTAAGGAGATGAGCTTGCAATAAAGCAAGGAGCGCATTAGAGGTAAGGAGACAAAACGGCAGGGGTTTGAAAGCCCAGCGCAAGCAATAATCCAGCCTGGAACAGGGCGAGCACTCAGCTTCCCCCCCTGCCTTGCTGGAACCAGCGCCGTGTTCTTGCAGCGCTGCCAGCACCGTTCTTTACTGCGCCTTGGAAAGGCTCGGCCGCCGGTTTCAACACCTCGCTCTCACACCACATAATGCAAAAGTTAATTCCACTTTCAAGGCTGATGTCAACGTCGCCCTTTATTGCCGCGGCGGAACGGGAAGGCGACGTTCAGCTGCCTTTGCTGGGGTGCAAGTTAACGCGTTCCAGACAATCCCGGGCACTCCTCAAAGGTAGAGACGGGAATTTCCTGGATAATGCGCTGCATGGAAAAAGCCGATGGGATCCAGGCGAGGGAAGCAGCATTGTGGGTTTCCAGAGCTCCACCTGGAAGCAGCGCAGCCCACAAACGGGCTGCAGCACCATAGAGCAGGCTGGCTGGAGGGGGAATTTGGGGGGCTGGGGTGGGTATTGGCATCTCCCAGGGCTCAGAAGTGACCACAGAAAGCCATGGGAAGGGATATTCTCCTATAAAACACCAGGCAGTCACCACTCCATAAAACAAACTACCCATCAGCAACTAGAATCATGGAATCACAGCCTGGTTTGGGTTGGAAGGGACCTTAAAGCTCATCAAATTCCACATAGAGACTCACCTCGTCCTGCAGTAAATGAACCAGCCCTGAACATGAGCGCTCCGGCTGGGATGTATTGGCCAAGGGAATGGATTTTCCATCATCCCTGATATATCGCATGCCCCGGATGATGGCGATGATCACTCAGCACAGGTAAAGGCTTCCAAAGGGCTTTGCAAACCCAGAGCTGCACTCCAGGAAGCTCATCCCAAAGGTGCCATGAGGAGAGCCATGGGATGAGGCCGCGCTGGCCAGGGCATGAGACCGTGTGCTGGGGCTGCAGTATTGGATGGGGACCTTCATAGATGGGATCCATCCCGAATCCCATCTTTATGGCTGCGCTGGCCACCCGCCTGGCATAAAACTGCATGCCGGGATCCCGCGATGGCATGTGGGAGCGATGAATTCATTTCCATTTATGATCTGTTATGATGATACCCCTGAAGGATAAAAGTCTATACATAATAATCTCTCTCTTCAGCTTTGTTAACAACTTCAATTAACAGAGAGCTGTGTAATGCTTCATCAGCCGGTTGGATTACAGATGAAATTAAGCCATCATATTTATGAACTACGCAGCGAGTTCGAGGAGGACTCCACATATTTTACATTTAATAACTTGCCCTCTCCTTTTATTTATAACGTTAATAATGATTTGGTGGCTGCTTTGGGGAGGAAAGCATAAATGGCAAAGCGAGGAAGCCAGTGGGAGCTGGCAGAGGGAGGGCTTCTTCCACTTCCCATCCTTCCCGGTTGCACGTTGGGTTTGGGGGTGCTGCATCACTGGGGTGGTGTCATCATTCCCACCCTTTCCAACCAAGCCGCAGGCTGCAAATGCATTGCAGTCCTTCCAAGTCCACGTCTGGAGCACTGGAACACCGAGGGGCTGAGCAAGGTTAATTAATTTGAGCACACACTGAAGCCTAAAAGATGGGGAGCAGCACATTGAAAGATGATGGCTGGCAAAAATCATTAGGAGCATCTTTCAACAATCCATATACCGTTATCGATCCTGTTATAGATCATGTTCCTTTCCCCTTTTTTGCAGGATCTTCTGGATCGATACAGCAAGTGCATTGAGACTGTAGCAACACATTTAAAACCTTATAAAAGGTTATTTAGTTGCTAACAGTGCAGCAGTTTCTGCAAAGCCTGCCAAAAGGTTACAGCTTTTTGGGCATCATAAATTACAGACGACAGGGAAAAAAAGTAAGTGCGGTTTTCTTTATTGTCTCGGTGATGGATGGGCTCCTGAACAAGACACCAAATACATCATATCACCTTTAATGGGACCACATTTCTGTAGCCATAACTCACCATTTTAAAATAGAAAATGGTGAAATATGGCGTTGTATATTCCACTCCTGACATATTTATGAGTCCTTCCCTTCTTATAAATACAGTGATTGCTATTTCAAAGCAGCCTGTCAGGTACGAGCAGAGCACAAACAGCTGGGGCGAGTGAAAAATTATAGCCAGAGTTGGACGGTCTCAAAAACTCTCTCTAGCAGCACTGAATTTACGATGTTTGCACTAACTGTTATTAAAACCAAATCCATATCTTGGCAACAGGAATCCAGCGCGCCGGACCAGCTGGAGCGATGGTGCCGCTGACAGCCGGGGTGAGCCCAAGGGCTGCTCCTAGGGAAGCATCAAACCGAGGGTCCAAAGTGGTCATGGAGCTGGGCTGGTTGTGCTGCTCCGCATCGATAGAGCCAAGGGGATGAACCTGCAGCGGGTGATGCTGAGCTTGGTGCTGAGATGTGCCCTGGAATGTCCCACGGGCAGCATCCATCCCGCGGCCTGGGGTGGACGTGGTGTCAGCTGCATCCCAAGAGCCGCCTGGCTCCGAGCATCCCGCTCCAGCTCTGGCCTCCCTCTTGAATTCATGCTTGAGCCCGTAATGGCAGTTTAATGTTCCACTAATACAGGCTCCGGGTCTGGTGCCATTTCTGTATCATTATTTCCATTCATTCCGCAAGAAGGTTTTACCAGTAAATACCTCGTGGAAGGAATAATCCTGCCAAGAGCCCTCCTGAGCATCCCTCGCCCCTGGGAGCAGGGGGAATTCTCTGGCCTCATTTAGGCACACAAAAGGCCTCTAATTAGCTTTTTGTTTAGTCCGCTTATGAATGTGAGTTTTGACCTTTCGGAGCGATTAGCTTATGAAGCTAATGCATTTGCATAACATCAGTTTCTAAACCACATACGCAACCCAGGACCAGACTTGTTTGTGGTGCTGTTCACTCCGTTTCTTCGTTAACAGCATCATACAGCGAGCTGTTGGGCTCTGGATTTTGGGCACAGGATGAGGCTCTGCCCTGCTGAGCTGCATGGGCACATCTCCAGTGCTTCAGGGATGTGGGTGCTCCAAGTTTTAGGGCACATGCACTTTTCCTCAGCCCTTTCCCAAAGCTCTGCTGTCTCTGGAAAACCCCATCACCCTGGAAGATGATGGTCCTGCTGCCACCATCAACGCGTGGCCCATCGCAGCTCCTTGGGAACCCCCGATTCCATTTGGGAGGCCAATCCCTCCCTCTAGGCACGCTGGGGTGCAGGAGTAGCAGCAGGCACGGCCAAGGTCATGGGCAGAGGCTGGTGGAACAATGGGCTTTCACATGCTCTTTGTGGTAGCTAAATTCAAACCCACTTTATCACCGATTCACATTCCTTTATCTGGGCAAAGCCCTCCAGAGGTGCATTTTATTACCCTGGGTTATTAAACAAAACCTTTCTGATAATGAAGCGAGGTGATCTCTACCTTTGCTCCTGCTGCTGGTTTATCAGCCCCGCTGCTATCGGGATGGGTTCCTCTATCGCTGCTGGTGATTAGCCCATCCTGCTGTGAGGGTTTGTGTCTCCTAGGCCCATGAATAAGAGAAGATAAAGGGTTGGTTTGGGTAAATCTTCTTGGAGAGCATCTCCTGGCACAATAGCTCCGGGCCTGGGGGCCTTCATGGGAAGGCGGGGAGGGAGAATCAAAGTTTGTGGAGATAACAGCCCCCCCTTTGCCTTTCCTCTCCTTGGGGCTGAGCAGGACTAAGACCATGGAAACCCTGGCTCTGTGCCTGGCATTGGGTCTGCTTGGATGCAAAGCTGGGTCCCCCCCATCCAGAAGCCCAACCAGACCTGGTTCTGCAACACCCCCGCTCCCCCCATCCGCATCCCTATGGGATGCAGCCCCCATCCCCGGCACACACGTTCCCCTTCTCCCCATCTCGAGTGTTTTCCTCCCTGCACACATGCAGGGACCTCTGTGCTGACTGCTCTGGTTTATAACATTGCTGTTTCCTGGCCTGGCTTTATTACAGCTGTTCTTTGGGGTATGGTGTTATAAATTGGGTATGTGATGACGTGTAATCACTAACTGCAAAGCCAATACATTTTCGCTGCAACAGCAGCAAGACAAATAAAGGCGAGCGGAGGAGGCTGGCGAGGCTCTTGACAAAGGCAGACACATACACAGCCACAGCTCAGCTACAAATCTGGCTGGGGACTGAAAGCAAGGTTATCCTCATGGAGCTGGATTCGCCGTCTGGGACAACGTCCTTAGGTTTTGGGAAGGGTTTGGGGATGCTTGGGGCCGATGCTCCTTGCCTGTCCTGCTCCAGCATTAAAGGAATTGCGGGGTTTCTTGGGTGAGACCCAAAGCTGTTCCATGGCGCATCCCTGCTCCTTCCCCCTGGCCCCTCACCCTGTGTTCAGCTTGGCTGCTCCACGCTCTTCATCCTGGGACATTTCCCTATAGGATGGAGAATGGCTTAAACCATCCCAGACTCCATCTGCAATCCAGAGGTGCTTTGTGTCCACCCATGGAAACTATTTCCATGGCTCAGGAGCCTGCCTGTGCGGGCACAGTGCTGGGTGAGCCATTAAACCACCTCTTCTCCCTATACCTGCTCCTGCGGCTTGAGTCAGAGTGGGGCAAGAGGCAAACCCAGCCCCAGCTTTGGCACTGGCTGAGCTGAAACCGGCCCCAGAGCTGTTGTCCTTAGGAGCAATAATCACTTGTGCAACAGTGCAAATGTGGCCAGTGAAGATGGGACGGGTGATAAATGGGAGGGAGTCAACCAGCTGCAACTTAAGATGTGCCTGTATGCTGCTGCACCGGTTTATCATGATAAATGTCATCGGGAAATCAATTCTCTGTGTACTTTTGGGAATTACAACTATCATTTTGGTGTGATTTATTTGCTGTATAACATGGGCAAGGGCTCTTTGTTCATCATTTTGAAAGTTCATTTAAAATTGCTTTGAGTTCTTGGTTCTCCACCGTGACACGGCGGATGGGTACCCGCTCTGCTGTGAAACACAGACCGAGGTAGAGGAGGCTGGGCCGGGAGCTCTGTTCCCTCCTCTTCCTGCTCCTGTGGCTGGGAGTCATGGGAAGCCCTGCGAAGCCTCCTTGCATGAAGCCGTGTCAATGGGGATATCTCCTGTGGGGAAACAGCAAAGGGATCGTCCCATGTCCCATGCCTGCTTCTTCGCAGCCCTGGGCTGGGGCTTCCTTATGCCAGCACTGGTATGCGGGGCAAACCTTCCCTTTTTGCCTTCCACGCCACCCACCAAACCTGTTTGTCCTGCCATGCTGCTTGCTGGGGAGGCAGAGAAACTTCCCATGCTCCCAGCATGGAGTGTCCCCTTGTCCCATCTCCATCTCACGCTGGGCTTTGCGCTGGTGCTCACACCGGTGCTGGTAGGAATCTCCATACATCCCTCTGTGGGTGTCCTTCCCATCCCAAACCTCTCCCTCCTTGCTGGAGGGATGGGGACTGGGTGCCCTGGGGGATGCAGGGATGGGGTCCAGGACCAGGCTGGCCAGTGGGATGCAGCACCAGGAGAAAAGCAACCAAAACCCAGCTGAGTTGAGCATGTTTATCCCTGAGCGCTGCGGCTGAGCAGGGAAATGATGGTCTTTGTAAACACACAGGGGGTAAACACCAGGCGGGGGCATGAGCTGTTTAACTTAAAGAACAATGTTGGCACAAGGACAAAGGGGAGAAATTAGCCATGAAAAAGATTCAGGCTGGAAATGAGAAGAAAGCTTAAAATCATCAGGGGAGCGAGGTTCAGCAAGAGCCTCCTGAAGAGGGGATGAAGGGATGGAGCCCGGTCCCGTTCTGCATGGGATGCGGTGGTGCATCCCCTTAGCGGGGAGCCCCATGCTGGGGCTGTGCCTGGGGCTGAGACATCTCCCATAAAGAAAAGCAGCAGAGCTCTTCCTGCAGCCTTTAGCCTTCGTTAGATGCTCTGTTTCTGGGAATGCTGCTCCAAGCCAGAAGCAGCCTTTGGATCTCCCTTCCTGTGCCTTCACCAGCAGCAATAAACACTGTTTGATGGGAACTCCTTCCCTTTTCCCAGCCAGGACGGGGAAGAGTTGGGACCTAAAATGAGGGCAACCTCCATCCCTGGATGCTGCTCTCCTCCTCTCCCACTACCTGACTGAAGGGCTTTGGTCAGCCCCACTGCTTCCTCTCCATCCCTACCAAGGCTCCTCAGGGCTCCTGCTGCCTCCCAATAACACATGCTTTAAGTATTCCTGCTACCTCCATTCCCTGGTATCTCAGTAAAGGTCAGGAAAACCATTGCTATATGAATCTCCCAACCCCTGGGCAGTTCAAACTTGTTGGGCATTAACCATTTGTCTTTAAAGCCAGGAGCTCAGCCCTGGAATTAGGCCCTTAGAGAAGAAAAGTTCCCTGGGATGTCCGGGTGCGGAAGAGATCCCTATTCCTGCCCTAAAAGGCATCCCACAAAAAACCACCCTGGGAATACTGCAATGTACCTTTGGAGCCTGTACAAGCCCTGATCCAGCCACATTCCCCCCCTCACACCAGGGAGGCTGCTTTTGCCTCCTCTTGGATGGGCACCCAGTGCGGGGCTGCATTCCCAACGCCTAACCCATGTCTTTTTTATAGCTGTTTATACCAGGTGTGTGCTCACTGCTGGGGCTTTGATGACCAGAAGGAAGAGAAAAGCACTCGGTGGGTTTGTGTTACACAGCATAAACCTCTCATAAATCACAGGGCAGCAGCTGACAGTGAGCAGAGGCGGCTGTGGCAGGATACAGCCGGGACCGCGATGGGAAGAAGTGCGGCATCAACCCAAGGTGCCATCAGTGCCATGCAATGCCCTGTACTCTTTGCATCCTGGACCATCCCAGCATCCTCTGCTCGAGGATCGGGATGCTCTGTGTGCGCCTGACCTCCTCCAGCACCCCATTCCCGTCCCCTGCCCGCAGGCAGGCTCTCTCTGCAGCTCCCTTCTGGTTTTCATTATCCTCCTCCAAGCCGAACACCAACAGCCTAATTTGGAATAACAGGCGAGTGAGTGTGAAGGGGAAAAATCCTGCACTCCCTCTTTTCCTGAGCTAATCCCCTGACAAACTCTGCCGTGGTCTTGTTCCAGAGATGCCCCTGATTGAAATGGAAATACTCCCTGATCCTCTCCCTTAAAGGAGAAGCTTCCCTCTGTTTATAAAGCCTTCCAGAGGGGGGTTTATGATTCCCTGTTAATGGCTGCCCTTCCCTAGGAATGTGGCTGCAGGAAACATCGCTGCCCATAAACCCCCTCCAGCCCTAGCTCCCTGCCTGACATTGTCATGAAACGAAAATATTCCTGATGCTTATCAGGGGCCCACATCAAAGGCTCTCAGGCCATAAATCTCCCTGGGACTGTGCCATGGAGCCCAAATAAAAGCAGCTCCTTTGGCTAATGGGTGTCCAGAGAGATTCCTGCAGCCCCCACGGGAAGGGCAGGGGGGGGATCAGGGGGATCCCAGCACATGCAGCACGGGATGGCTGGGATCTTTTGCTCTGTTCCATGCAGGGAAAGCCCCTGAAACTCTTTCCTGTCCCTCTGCTTCCCTCCTGCATCGAGACACAAGTGAACACGAATGGTTCCCCCAGGGAATTTGTTGGTTCTTTGCTTGGCATATACAAGGAGATAGATCCCACCTATCCATGCTGCCTCCGGGCTCCACCATTTGGAGGTGGCAGGAGACAACGCAGCAACTCCCAGTGACAGAGCTCGCAAAAATGGTCGTTATTTCATCCCCAAATGGGGCCAAATCAAACTGCAGTAAAGCAATAATAATCAGGCCTGAGCGCAGGGAGTTTGAGCAGTGGGAGAGCTGAAATGCCTCTTCCCTGGTATCCCAATGCTTGAGCATCCACCAGCCCTGGGAAGCCAGAGCGTGCTCAGGGCATGGCTCGGGGTGACCCTGCCATCCCCAGGGCAGGCTGACAGCCCATTATGCAGCTTTCCTATCTTTTGTTGTGGGCTGGGGCCAGGAGGATTCCTGCAGATCGTTTAGATTCAGGTAAATCAGCGTTTTCCAATCCCAGGAGGATATTTCCCACCAGTTGGGCTGCAGGGTCACCTCCAGCAGCCTTCAGCAGGGTATCGGTTGCTCCGTAAAGACCTTGAGTGATGGATACTCGGTCTCCCAGGTAAGTTGTTCCCAAAGTTAATTATCTCCCTGGTTGCTCACTTGGGGATTTAATCACGCTCTGCTGCACTGACGCCCTAACCAACAATTACCCACGTGCCCAAAGGGGAACTTTCTATCTCACCCTCATCAGCCTTGTTATGCCCTGATGACACCAGGATTTACATCCTTCAGTGTGGCAGATCCTGCTCTCTCCAGGCAGGACCATCCCCACTGTCCCAGGCCACAAAACCTCTCCTGTGCAGGAGTTAAGTCCTTTGTATGTGGCATCTTTTCCCTCCCCACAAAGCAGGGTGATGAAGTCGAAGTCTTGACGAACAAGGTTTAAAATGCAGAAGCTCTCAGAGAGCCAGACATTAATGTGACATCTCTTTCCAGCACTTGCCATTCCCTCCCTTCCACAGCTTTGATGTTAACTTCTTACAAGCTCCGAGACGGCTGTAGGATTTGATCAGTAAATCATGCATGTTAATAGGGAGAAGCAATAGGAAAGCAAGAGGTTCCTCTCTCCCCATAAATACAAGGGGATTTGTAGGCTGCGTGCACTGGGCACTGGAGCTGCTTTTGTACTCCCTTTGGATGCTTTTTCCAGGTCTATTTGGGTGATGGTGACTTTTGGGAGCTGCACTCAGCAGTGTGAGTGGGTTAGTCCATGGTCAGGAGGCCTCAATAGGAACTGGAACCAGTTTGGCCACAGTTTTAGCACGTGGCTCCTGTGTCTCTTCTCCTCCTCCTTCCAAAGTAGGTTAGTTTCCCCTTGGCTATCAAGGGAGTGTTGGTGATGCTCAGGCAGGTTTGATATTTAGTCGCTGCACCTGTGTTGGATGGCTCTTAATTATTTATACCTCTCCTATCCTGTTTTCTTAAGTCAGTTGGGAAGAGGTGACAGGTGAAGACTTCTTGCAGCGGATGCTTATGAGGCGGGTGAGGTGCCTGCCGCTCAGATGAGAAGAAAAGAGAAAGTGTCTTCAGCAGGAGGAAAATGACAAAGCCACGTAGGAGCTGCCTCATTTAATAGTCAAGAAGGAAGAAAAAATCCCTCCTGAAGCCTCCAGAAAAGAAACACATTCCTCCTGAATAGAGGGATGCTTCAGGGAGCAGATGCCTCCCTGTCACACGCGGAGCCCTTCGCTTAAGGGATGTGCTGGGGGTGCTATGGCCGTGCTGTGAGATCTCTCCCATTAAACACAACATCCCCTCTGCAAAGGGATGGAGTGGGGCTGCTCTGCTCTACACGACCTCTCTGCATGCTCAGGGCCCATCGGGTCCCCACAGCCACCAGGTCCACCGTGATCCTGTGTGTCTGACCCATGCGATGCCATCTCTTGCTACCGCTCTTCCCAGCGGCTACACGGACCTGCTGCTTCCTCACATCTAAAGGGAGATGTTCCTTTAGCTCGAGTGCCTGGTACCTCCTGCTCCCTGGTGACAGAGGATTTAAATCTCTGATGACAGCCCGACTGCTCGTGTTTGTAACTGTCACCCTGACTTGTTCCCATCGCACTGTGGTTGTGTAGTGAAGGGCCGGGGCAGGGATGAGGTGGATGCAGCACACAGCGCTAGATGAAGATGCTGAATAATCACATCACCATAATGATGGCCGGGGGAGCAGGGAGACCCAGGCTCCTCCACTGAGGCTCAGCAAGGGCTGACCTCTGCCTGCTCAGCCTCAGCAGCGAGGGGCTTCGCTACACCGGTAATTCCGAGTGCTGCTCCTGGCTTGCTCCTGCCATTGCGAATGTCAAGTTGATTATTTTAACCACATGAGATCCCTGTTAATTAACATGAATTAACCACCTAAATATTGCTGGGTAAACAAGCTATTAGCTATAGGGAGGGGAGGAAAACCACCTTGAAACCATCACAAATCGACCCCTGCCAGATGTGGGGCTCCGTGGTGGCCTGCCTGGGGCAGCTCCCCCTCCACCATGCTCATGAGACAGGGCATGGGGCGGCGATGAACTCCCGGTAGCTCCCGGCTGCCGCCGGCTCCAGGTATGACACACACACAAAGGTACCTTTTTATAGGTAGGAAATTATAGGTGCCATGACTTCAAAGGCTTTTGCAACAAGAGCTTTCCCTTTGATAAATGACAGCATCATTAATGGTGATTTATTACAAGGGCTATTTCGACAAACAGAAATAACCAGTTTCTTTTCATTTGGCTTGGTGGGTTTTCTTGCTCTGGGCTACCCAGACATAGAAGGTGGCTGGTAACAGCTGTTTTACTGCTGGTAAGACATCTCATTTATTAACTTGTCATCATGTGTCATAAAGTTTAGCAAAATGCTAGGTGATTGTGTACTTAAGCTAGGTAATTACCCCATTATTAAAGCTGCCTTCTTTATTTATTTGCTCTTCTGGTGGTTTGTTCCTACCTTTGCTCTACATGGTGCCTTAGTCACAGGGCACAGAGATGCGCTGCCTTGTAATTATTTCTCTGCTGACTTCCACTCTGCTCTTACAGACATTAAAAGTGCCTCTGCCTGCTGCTTGATGGCGACAGGGATGAGCCGCTGCATCACTTGGCCAGTGCCCAGTGAAGGGGCTGGGATGAGGCTCAGAGAAGTGTCATGTCCTGGGGCTGCATCCTGGCACTGAGCGCCCTGACCGTGGCCGCACCACCAGCAAAACCTCACCGTGACAGCACAGAGTGGGAAAGCAGCACATACTGGAGGTACCCCAACGGGAGGAAGCCCCCGGGGCAGGAGGGGATTACTGACCTGGCTGGGGGTGATCGCTGTACAAAGCGTTCCTGTTGTGCCAAGCTTCTCATTAAACACCGTGAGATGCGCTGCTTGCGCGGAGACAAAAGCAGGTCCACACCTTGATGAAGGAGTTGCCTAGACAGAGGAGAAGCCCAGGGTTAGCACAGCGATGCTAATTGCCTTGGGAACTCCCAGAGCTCAGGTGTGTGTCTCCCAGGAATGTCTGGGACCCTGTCCGGACACGTCCATGCCCTCTCCCGGGTAGGGTGAGGCTCGGCGGGCACCACGGCGTTCCCAGGCAAAGCGAGCTCTGCCCTCGCTCCCTCCTCTCCTCCCATCCGAAGCGGCGTTTGCTGGTGTTCTGTGAGCACAGAAACCCAGTTATAAGAGGTTAAACACTTGGAACCACCCCATAACCATCTCTCATCTGGGCAAACAGGCGCTGGACCGCAGGAACAGCCGTGTCAGCTCAGACCAGGCAGCGTCTCCTCCAAGCCCTGCGCTGAAATGCCAATGGGAAGATGCAAAATCCATGGTGGCGAATGCCAGCGGGTTGGCTGCCCCACAGGGATTAGTTCTTCCCAACCTCTTCTCCTAAATCCAGCCTCACTTCTGCAGTGCAGCCCTTGCTCTCCTGCCCCATGCAGCCGGATGCTGCCCTGCACACGCTGCTCTCCCAAAGCTTTGGCTGCCTGGGAAATAAGGGAAGATTTTATGGTGCTCCAAAGGAGTTTTGGTGGCTGGGTGCTGGGCGGGCGACCAGTGGCTCCACCAGCAGGTCCCCATGGTTGGCACCAACAGGAGAGACTCCTAGGAAAGCAAATGCTCCGTACTCCCGTTTTCCTTTCACGTTCTCCAAGGTCAGCCCATATTAAACCAGAGAGAAATAATTACCAAAAAGGAAAATTAAGAGCTATTCCCTGCTACCCCCCACGTTCCGTCCTGGTGCTTCCGTGAGTGTTGATCAGGGAATTCCATCCATAAATCCATCTCTCGCACAGGGAAAGGTTTTATGTTGTAATTAACAAGTGGCTACCGCACAGTCACTACAAATAGGTTAAGATTCAACCTCCAGAGCTGCCCAAGGCACAGCGAGGGGCTCTTTTCTGTTCTTTGGAGGTGAGAATTTAGCTTAGGGCCATTCCCCCCCATGGTGCACCTTGTCTGCAGGGTAAAAACCACATGGAAAGGAAGGGAAAAGCTGATGAGAGCATAACCCCACCCTGCTCCAAGGGCCCGACACCTACGCGTCTGTGCACGGCGTTAAATACCTGCTTCAAGGGATTAAGGAGGCAGTTTGGTAACTCAGAGGCTTTGCACAGGGAGAACTGCACCCATGAGTTTGCATTGGGAGCTGCTCTGGAGCCGGCAGCGTGAGCCAAGGCCAGGCGATGGGGTGATGGGATGGCTTTGGCTCAGAGCAGGAGGGACAAAGGAGGAGGTGAAGCGGTTCAGCCCCATCGCGGTGGTGTGGACTCAAGGAATGGCGGTGGTGGGTCCAAAACCCCAGCCCCGCCGTGGCCCAGCAGCGAATCTCCCCATTTCCATTTATTAAAATAGCATTTTTATTACAAAGAGATGTTAAAAGTGAAAATGGATGAAATACATTTTACATCCCCCATCGATTTCCAGGGCTATTTACAACTGCAGAGGTATTGATCTCCCCGAAGTGCCGGATGCTCTTGCTCGTTACATACGACACTTGCAGTGAGGAAGTACTTTCGGCAAACAACCCACCAAAACCTGCCACATCCATTGATCCACAAGGAACAGGGGGTCAATGGCAGCACTGTCCCCACCACCCCATCTTTGCTCCTAGTGCCTGCTGATGAGAGGCAGGCGGGTACCACTGCCTCTCTGTGTACACTTATTGGGGTGCTGGACACCCTGTATCCCCCCAGCAGCATCCCCAATCCTCTGCCATAGAGGGATGGGGAAGGAGACCTTAACTTGTGATTCCCCATGTAGGGGGGACTGGAATTTCCTTGGAATAACCAAGATAATGTTGCTTTATGTGGGATTGAATGTGCTGGGGGTTGTTGCGGCTGGAGGGGAGCGCGATTGCCAGTTTGGATGGCAGGGAGCAGGGGAGAGGCGAGACCTCAAGTGCTGCTGTTCCCCACACCATAGAAACTCCCAGGTGACCCAAAATCCCTGTTTTTCCTTCTTCTCCTACCCCCAGGTCCATTCCCACAGCCTGTTCTCCAATGTCAGGGGCATTGGGAAGCCCCTGGCCACGGTGCCCAGCACAACTGGAGGGGTGCCCTTTACATGCATGAGACCCAACCCAGACCCTGTCGCCTTTACTCCTCATCCCAAGAAACCCCTGCTGAAGCCACTTAGGAGCTGCCCAAGACCATGCAACCACGGCTGCAACCAGCGCCATGGCACGGGGTTGCATAAGGGCTGCAAGGGATGGGCGCTGCTAGAAACACCCCAAATCCCTTCGCATCCAGGTCTGTGGAGGTGCCCTGCCACGGTGCCAGCAGACAGTGCGTCAGGCGCTGCCGAGGCCAAACAGGCGGAAGCAGGAGCGTGGTGCAAGCTACAGCCGGCGGGTACCTGTAGGCTGGGTGCTTCAAAGCACACACAGGGCTCCGCTGGTACCCGCCACGCTGGCATTGCCCAGCATCCCCAGGGCTGTGCCTGCATCTTGATTCCCCTTCAGCAGGCTGAGTCCAGCCCCACTGAGGAGCTCTTGGTTGGATCAAGACCCTTGTTTTCAGAGGGGGATCCAGGGTGTCTTGACACCCCTTTCCCCATGTGCCAGGCACTTCCAAGCACAGCTTCCATTAAAGAGCTGGTGCAGCCGTGGGCCGGGAAGCTGCGTGGTGTGAGGTTTATGGAGAGCCTCTCTGCTGGTGTCGGCCCTGATTACATCAGTCAAGTCGTGTTACTCGGCTGACGGGTGCTAATGAGAAGTGACAGACGTGACAGGGAGCGGGCAGGCTCCAGCCCTGACACCGCGGTCCCAAAGGATGGGTCCCCCCATCCCAGGGCTGCTCGGCACCAGCTCGGTCCTATGGCCAGCCGAACGCAGGAGGCTTTGTGGGGGCACTGCTCTGCTCTGTGCCAGGGTCAGCCTGGGGATTGGGGCTCCACAGCCATGGTGGATCTGAGCCCATGGGGAGCTGCTGCTTTTCCCATCAGAGCTCAGGAAATCCACCCGTGGCCAAGCCAAGGCTTCCCATGGTGGCCAACAACCGGGAACTCCTGCCTAAGAAACCTCAACGGGGCACGAAACGGGTGGGGAATGCCAAGGATCCCTCCCCAAACCCCATCCTCCTCCACCCCGCTGAGCCCTCTGAAAGGCTTGGCCTGGAGAGCTGCAATAAAGGCACAGCGGGGAAACAGCACCAAAGCAGCCACATTCAGCTCAAATGCCTTCCCCATGGGGAGGGTTTGCTCCTCCTGGGGTTGCTTTGCCCCCCATTGCGATGCCTCCCCTGCCAGCTCCTGGCTGGAGCGGGACTTGATGGGCTGAATAGGAAACAGGTTGGGACGCGTTTGAAGTCGCGTTGCTTTGTTGTGATCCCATTGCTCCAAGAGCCGGAGGAAATCTGGCACAGGGATAACCGGTGCCGGGGCGGCGCGGGCACACATGCACCAAGAGCAGGGAGGCGAGGAGGGGTGAGTGGGGAAGGAGCAGACTGATGTGCTGCAGGGATGAAGTGATGCTTTCACCCTCTATCCCACCAATCCGATGCACACTAAGGTGGGATGGCTACAAGCTTGGGGACCACGCTCCCAGTGTTGGGGGTGATGGGTGATGTCGTTGTCCTGCACGGATCCACACAAGGCTGGAGAAGAAGAGGGGCACGGGGGTAAGGTCTTCTGCATCCCCAAAACAGGCAAAGAAGGCCAAAAGCAACGCTTTCCCATGGCCAAAGAGGATCCCCAACCAGCACTTCTCTACCTGCACCTTCTCCCATTAGGGAGCTGCCAGTTCTGCCCCAACCCATATACCAGCAGCCAAAGTGGGTTTAATCAGGATCCATCCTCCTCAACTTTCAAGGTCTGCAGTTATGGAGATTTTGTTCTCAGTCAGTATTAACTTCTCAGGCCGACAGACAATAAATAGAGAATAATAAACAATGCACAGCTAAACATTGATTTATGATTATTTGGCTCCTTTGCATGAGTTTCTCTCCTACCCACAAGGCTCACGTGCTCATTAGCACTGAGATACATGAACAGGAGTGAGGGATGCTGCAAGGTTCAAAATGCCTCAGAAAGGGTGTGAGGAGCAAGTTATGGTGGTCCTTGGCAGGAGAACACTGGGATCACCTTGGAGCTCTTAAACCATGCTAAAAACATTAAACCAAATGAACCTCACCACCTCCCTATGAGCATTAAAAAGAGCTTGGAACCCAGCATCAAATCAAGTTCATGTGCAGAGGGGGTTTATATAGACTGAGATTTTGAACCAACTCTGTAAGGCATTAAAAGGGACTACAAAGAAGCATGAAACCAGGTGAGAGGCACTGCCTTTAAGGTGGTGGGATAGAGCCTGTGTCTATCCCATCGCCCCATCCCGCCGTGTGCAGTTCAGCCGCTTCTTGGTGGCGAGGAGCTTCCCTATTCCCCTTCCCTCTCCTCCCAGCCCCGACGTCAGGATGTTTATAGAACTCCAACTCAATTTGAGGCTGGGAGACGTTCAGCCGGAGCAGCACTGTGCTGATAGGGTCAAAGGCCCGTCGCCAGCACGGATCAGACGCCCTGACGTATTAATTCAAGCTGTCAGGACCAATCTGTGTACAAGCGCTCGGGGAGGCGCAGGCAGCGCTGCCCAAAACCCCAGCCTGACGTTTCACAGGGAACGCCTGCAGCAGCGTAACATGGGGTGCTGCCCATATAACCCCTACAGCATCCCGGTACGGGAATGCTGCTCTGCCCGGGGTCCCTGGCACGGAGGCAGATCTGAGGAGCTGCAGGAAGTACATTTGTTCCTGGGAACGCTTTGATATTTCGCATGTGAAACGTCTGCGTGCTGGAGGAGCGCAGGCATCTGGCAGGAAATTACCATGAATCCTGTTTCTCTCACCAGTCACACACATCCCTCCTCGCTCTGTTCCTTCCCCCCGCTCACCCCCTTGGTTCACCTTCCCCTCTGCCCACACCACGGCCTGATCCAGACCCTAGATATGGTCCCATCACCCCCATAAACCCCTTCATCCCTCGCCGCAGCACCGATAATGTCAGACTTGTATAAAATCCTTCCTCTGTTTGCTATGGGGTTGAGCTGCCCGAGAGCATCCTCCTATGCTCTGCTTATCAGACTGGGTTAGAAGTGGAAGACCTGAGTTTGAATGGCTCTTCCCATTCAAACTGGGGGGTGTAGGAGAGGTATTTTGGGTGCCAGGCTGGAATCACATCACTCTCTCCTCAGTCTTGGGTACCACCTTTGGCTTGGCCAATTGAAGCGTGCACCCGCAGCAGGGCTTCGCCTAGCAGCTGCATCCCTCATGCCAGGCACGATGCTGACTTTGGGGCAGGGGTACCCAAACACTCTCCCCATCCAGCTGAGCACCGGGGGCTGCAGATGGGCACCCAGGCAGTGTCAGGATCAAACCTGGGAGAGCTGGCTCCCGCTTCCCTGATCCTGCTTCTCCATAGCGGAGCCACAGGCTCTCCGGCTGGGAATCCTTACCGGTGAGCACTGCTGCTGCTTCCCTGTGCCCTCCCTGCCTGGGGAGCTTGGCTGCACATCAGAGGAGCCGCCTGCCTTCCCGCATCACTGGAGCTCCAGACTGGATTTTCATGTTGCCTCCTGCTCGGAGCAGCCCTGCTCCGGCGTTATCGTGTCCATCGGGCTGCCGTCAGCCTGCTCCGCTCCCCACCAGCACGGCCCTTGCCAAGAGAGTTATGAGTGTATTAAATGATTTTATTAGAGCAAAGCACAGCTCGTGCAGTGTAAACACAGGTGGTGCAGCACACCTCGCTTTGAACTGCGGCCAGGCCAGCGGGAGCCATGCAGGGCCCAGCACCCCACAATTCGGGATGGTTTGGGGGGGGGACTTGAGGCAAGAACATGGTTGGGATGTTCCAAAGGGTGAACCCTGAGGTGGGCAGGCACAGGCAGATGTTGCTGTACCGAGGGGCAGAGGTACCCAATACTGCAGATGCATCCGTGATGGATGGATGCTAGCAGCGTGGTGCTCCATAAGCACAGAGCAGAGAGGCCTTGCAGCAAGCAGAGCAGCCCATCACCCAAACAGAGCCCCTTTGAAAACAAGTCCTCACTTATAACCAGGATCATACAATGGTTTGGGTTGGAAAGGAGCTTAAGATCATCCAGTTCCAACCCCTTGCCATGGGCAGGGACACCTCACACTAGACCACGTCACCCAAGGCTCTGTCCAACCTGGCCTTGAACACCGCCAGGGATGACAGAGCTACCTGCAGAACGGGCAGCCCCCAGCGCTGGTTGGGCTGACACAAAGCACAGGCTCCCTTTCTCCCCCTTTTGCTCTCATAGGTTTCATTTTGGCCTTGATTCCAGCAAGTTTACTGACAGATTACTTAATTTTAACTCAATGGCTTTCCTGTCTTGTGGGAGGCATATTTCTAAGTATCAGATTTATCAAAAGGCCCGTGCAAAAACAAGGGCCAGAATTACTCTTTTGATGGTTCCCCCAGTAACTACAACCACAATAAATTCCTCAGGCAAGACAACTTGACCAGGGACCTTTTGTGCTGGGGTTTGGGAGCAGGGAGCATAAAGTGCATGGAGTTTGGGAGCACCCCCCTCCATCCTGGCTGTGCTCCCCTCCATCCTCCACCAGCACATCTGGTCTTGCTTGTGAGCCTGCTCTTCCCGTTCCCAGGGGTGACATATTTCTCCCTGCCTATAACTCTAAATCAGAGCAGCATTTCAATAAATCACAGTGAACACTTATTTATTGGACATAGTTTTGGGGCTCTTAAAGCACGGAAAATAAATTTAATGGAGCGTTTGGAGCATTTCTCCAATCTTTTGAGGGATTACTTGGGGAATTTGTCAACGGAGCCAAGCACAGCAGCTTGATCCAGAGAGATGGGAAAGAAATTATGGGAGATACTCTACAAAGGCCCAGGTGTACCCTAAATCACATCAAACAAAGATTAATGTCAGAGGGTTGCTTGCCAGCAGAGTTGATTGGCAGCGCTGCAGTTTATTTAATAAACTATCATTTTAGCCAGAGGCTGACTTTAATCTGAATTCCATTTTCTTGTTTTGGCGCACGCCATGCCAAGCGATTTATTGAATACTGGAGCAGGCTTCTTAACCTCAAACACCGACAGAGCAAAAGGAGGAAAAGCCTTGAGAGCCCCTGGAAAACCTTGAGACTGCAAAAGCTGCTCTGCTAAGAGGGCAGGAGCTCCGCTCCTTGCTTTCTTTGGGAAGAGGTGGGAGCAGGAATTGGTTGTTGAAACCCGCATCTGAAGCGCAGGGATTGGCAGCGCAAGGATAGAGGTTGGAAGCCAGGCCAGCTTTGAATCCCAAGCGCAGGGATGGATGCAGAGAAACACAGGCACCAGAAGCCTTTAAAATATATAAAATATAATATATATAATATAATATATATAATATAATATATAAAATATAATATATACAATATATAAAAATATAATAAATATAATATATAAAAAGATAATATGTATAAAAGATAATATGTATAAAAGATAATATGTATAAAAGATAATATGTATAAAAGATAATATGTATAAAAGATAATATGTATAAAAGACAATATGTATAAAAGACAATATGTATAAAAGACAATATGTATAAAAGACAATATGTATAAAAGACAATATGTATAGAATATAATATGTATAGAATATAATATGTATAGAATATAATATGTATAAAATATAATATGTATAAAATATAATATGTATAAAATATAATATGTATAAAATATAATATGTATAAAATATAATATGTATAAAATATAATATGTATAAAATATAATATAATAAGGGATGCAGGAGGAAGCAAGCACATCCCTGCAGATCCCCCGAGCTTCCCCAGCCTGCTGCTGGAGCCAGCCAGTGTTGGGCAGCACAGACCCGCTCCCAGACACCCAGGAGCTTGGTGGGCAGAGAGAAGCCCCCCGGCATCCCTTGTGTGCACATAGAGGCATCAGCCAGCAGCCAGCACATGTGTTTGGTCCTTGAACACCCACCTCCATGAGGAACCAAGGCAGAGCAGAGCCAGCATCAGAGATCTGCCCTCTGGACTCGCTTCTCTTCTGCTTCCTGAGGGGATGAATTAGCTAAAGCTAGAAGAAACCTTGGAAAGGTTTTAGAAATGCCCTGGCTAATGGGAGAAGAGCCCCCCCAGCCTACCCTTACCATGCCCTGCCTGCACCAGCACCACCAGCCCTGCTTTAAGATGGACAGAGAGACAGCAGGGCCCAGCACCAGGGGCTGGTTCACAAGAGCCAGGGGCCCACTGCCCCGCAGGGCTCTTAACGTGTTTGTGCAAACAGACAAAGAAATCCTAACTAATAATAACCCTCGTTCCAAGATTATGATTGAGTTTTTCCCCCTGTTCTGCTTGATATTCCTGCCAAAGCAAGAAAAATCCGTGCTGAAGTCGAGCAGGAAATCCAATAAAACTTCTTCAAAAGATGGCTCTGACATTGAAAAATAGCAAAATTATAAGAGTAGGCCTCAGCAAAAGAAAAGGGGAGAGTTATTATATCTGGCACCTAGCGAGGGCCCAAAGCTCCCTCTCCAAATGAGCCATCACAGATTGAAAGTGTTTAGCTTCCCGTTGATTAAACACGGTGCAGGACCCGCGGCGTGCCAAGCCTTGGGGATCCAGAGTTTGTTTTCAGTCAGAATGTGTTCTCAGTCAATGGAAAGAATGGCCGGGCTATGTAACTGAGAAGCCTCAGGTTTGGAGTGAGTAATGATGGCCATGCAGAAGCACGGGGAGGTTGTTAATCATTCGACCCCAGCCTCTGTAATTCAACTCAGCGACTCGCAAACCTCTTTTTCCTCCTTGTGCTTTTTAATATACAAAACCCCAAGCAGTTTTCCTCCTTTTTCTTGTTAATCCCCCCCGACACACACAAAGGGATAACATCGTTTCCTTGTGCCATCATGACCTCCCTTTTCTTTCTCCCAAGGTACCCACAAGCCGCTCCAGGTCTGCAGCACTGCACCAGGCTGCTTCCTCCTCAGTGGGTTTGATGCTCCTGCCCCACTTGCAAAACGGGATTGATGAGAGCAGTGTTTGTTAGGACGGACCTAAGGCTCTGGGGACACATTCGCTGCCCAGGAACCATTGGCAAAGGTTTGGTGGAAGTGGCTGTCCTGGAGACAGAACAGAGGCCATGGAAAACACCCCTGGCTTTTTATTTTGGCAGAGGAGGAACCATTTCATTGCTAGGCTGCGTGCCCAGCTTCCAGTGATGCTCATAACCTGTGAGCAAGCAGCACATGGAGCACATCTGACACCCCCCCCCCCCCCCGCATCCCACAGCATCACACAGCTTGGTGCGGGGCAGCAAGGGACCAGGCACTGTGATGCTCACTTGGGTTTGGTGGTGGCCTCAAGCACTGGCACATACCTGGGTCCCCCCAGGACATGCAGCAGCTCTGCCTGGCCATGGGGCTGCCCAAAAGGGCAAACATCCTCCTTTCATAGGGAAAATAGAGGCAGATGGCAAGGATCAAACCCCAGAGCCCAAGGGGTGGGAGGGATGAGCTCCAGGCTGAGCCCCGAGTTCAGCGCTGGGTCAAGAGGTTGTGGAGGGACCAGGGGGACACAGATGGGGTGGCTGCAGGGATGCAGCTCACACAGCACCTGATGCACAAGGAGCCCATAACAATGGCCCTACACAAAGCCCTCCCTTGGTCCCCACGGTCCCCTCTCACAGCCCACTTCCACCCAGCCCTTTCTCACCCCCTGACTTTATTCATTAACTGGGTTTGCCGGGCTGCTTCTCATTAGATAGCCAACAAATTCCAGGAAGACAGGACACCCACTGGGCCTAAATGAAATTAGAGAACAGAGCGCTGCTACAAGTGGTTTAATTCAAATTACAGCAAGATATTATCGCCAACTGCAAGTGCTCAGAATCATGAGTCAGACCCCCACAAGGAACGAGACGGGCTTAGAGGAATCATGACTTGTTAAGTGTATAATTAACTCGGGGGTGATTTTTATTTACCTTCCAGTTTTCAGCCTTCAGGAGTCAAATTCTTGAGCTTGCCTCAGTGAGGGCTGGGAACAGCTTAAAATGAAAGAGGGGAGGAAGGGAAAAAACCCAAAGAGAAGAGGAATGCACCCACATTCCTGTGATGCCAGGAGGCAGGGATTTAAAACGACACCGCACAGCACAGGGGTTGTGATAACCATCCCTGAGCTGGGGGCTGTGGGTATTGCCTGCCCAGGGCCCCCAGAACAAGGCACAGTGAGATGCGAAGGATGGAAAACCCCACAACTTTTGGGGTACAGAAGCATCCCCACATCTCACCCCCAGCCCATCTATTGAAATGCTTCGCTTTCCCAAGAGGAGGCACAAAGGGAAGCACAAAAGAGATTTTACACACGAGCTGCAGACGTCCTGAGCAAGCATCCAACGCTTGCCTGTGCTTGCTCCCCACAGACCTCTGCAGGTTCATCTTCCTGCTGGCTTCCCACGCTGAATGGGGCTCCAGGTCTATGGGTAGTGGGTGAAATGGTTTCCTCCACCTCCTCAAACACCATCAATCACAAGAGCTGGGATGGAGTCAGTGCAAGTTCAACTGAACTGAGAACCTGCCCTACCTGCAGGGGTGAGCCCCACCTCACAGCATCAACAAGCACTGCACTAACAGCAGCATCTGCTCCCTGCTCCACCTCTTCCTGAGGCAGGAGGGCTTTTGCTTGGAGCCAGATGTGCACAGGACACCTCTGAGACGGCACAACCTCATCAGAAGCTCCAAAGGGCACACAACAGTGGGCAGTGAGCGCTTGGGGAGCCCAACCAAGGCCTCTGCACGATCACAACCCCACCAAGGGCCCAAGAGGACACAGCCAAGCAGTTTTCTGGGCAAGGGATGAGTTTATCAGCATCCCCAAACCACTCACACAGCCCCAGAGCAATCACCCTCAGTTGGTTCTTGTGGAGCTGCCCTGGCCAACCCTCCTCTGCTCCATGCCTCCGGGTTGTGTCTTGCCCTGTTTCCGCTGAACAGATACTACCCTGCTATCTTTCATTGAAACATCATGTCCAATTTCTCCCTTGATTAAACCCATATTTTGCTTGGCTATAAGTCAAATAGAAGAAGGCCGCACTCAAGTGAACTAATCTCAGTTTACTTGCCAGTAGGTAATTTGATAGACAATTTGGCAGGCATCCACTCTAGAATTAAGCAAACCTGAGCAATAAAGATGTAGGAAAACAATCCTGAAAAGCCATAATGAGATGTCTAGTTTCATTCAACAGCAACTCCTTCCACTTACGTTTCTGCTGACACTCAGGACCGCGGTGGCTGCCAGTACCCGGCCAGCGAGGGCATGCTTGGCTGGACCTCCATCAGCCAGCAAGTGCAAGCAATGCTCCAAGCTCTCCTGATGTGGTCCTCAGTGGAGATCAGCTTTGCTGTTGTAGGCCAAGCTCTGGGTAGGAGACAGCAGGAGAGGATGCTTAAGCACTGTAGAGGAAGAAACAGCTCAAGCCCCTACAGCACAGAATCTACAAGCACCCTCTAGCCCTGCCCTGGAGCAGCTGGTGATGGTGATGCTGAGCTCCCATTTATGGCCTCTGCCTCCCCATCACCACCTGAGCACCATCACCTGCAGCACCCGCCTCCCACCCTGCTACTGTGATGGAGAAGACAAAAAGTCTGTGGACAACACCTGGGGCTTATTCCTTTGGGCAAATAATGCTGTGATTTGGGCCACGGTAGTGCCAGGACCAGCACGGCTCTGGTGCCCTATGATGGAGATGGTGCATGGGTCCGGGTGAGTGCCGTGGGGTGATGGCCAGAGCAAAGGGGCTGTCAGACTGCTGCGGCGCAGCTCCATCCCTCTTAATGCCATTATGTATTGCTGGTATTAATCATGCCACTAGGTAAGCATTATGGCACTTTTATGGTAGCTTTGAAGCTAATCTGTCACTAATGCCTTCTGGATTATCATGATTTCTTACAGTTGTGATTCATTAACTCAGATGCCTAATAGAATTAGTATTAAACATCTTCCATAGATTTCTGCCTCAACATGTTGAGGTTTTGAAAGCCTTTTCAATATTTCATTGTGTTGTGTTAAATGGCACATCACGCACATTGTGTGGTCCCGGAGAACCTGGCACAGCCGGAGCTGCAGTGGGAGAGGGGTTCAGAGGGCTGGATGGAGGGACACAAGGTGCTACCAGCTCTCGGGCATCATTGCAAGGGGTCTGGAGACCACCTATGGGGCATGAGGGGTGGGAGAGGTTTCCAGCTCTCACCTCCATCCATGTGAGCCCAGTGCTGAGTAATGGAGCTAGTAGAGAAGAGGTTAATCTGCTTTGAGGATAGAAAGTGCAGTGCAGACACTAAATATGATTGTGATTATTACCTGGCCCTGGAGGAATCCTTTCCCTAGACAGTGCGAAGCGTTCCTAGTAGGACTATTATTCCTAATAATCAATATTAATTTTCAAAGCGTTCTCCAGGGCTTAGAATTATTTTCTTGTTTAGGATAAGATCTGGCTCTTGAAGCAGGCTAAAAAGAGGTATTCTTACTATGATTATTATTAGCATTATCATTATTATCTTGGGTTTTAAAAGAAAACTCACCTTATTTAGATAAGCATCTCTCCTCAGCAGCAGGTTGTGCAGCTCGCAGACCTTTATCTGGCTGCTTCAATCTGTGCATGGTGGGTAACAGGATTTTACAGTTATTATTATTAATAATGTAAGGCCAAGACCAGAACAACATTGCATTAGGCTGTGTGCGAGCAGGAGGAACCCGCACCGTGCTCCTGGCTGGGTTTTCCAGCTTTTCTTTAAGAGAGGAGGCCCACTTTCCAAGGAGCTCTGCAGGGATTTGGTGGTGGAGCCCCAGCAGGCAGGGCGGGAGGATGCTCATGGTGGGAACTGGGAAGAGCCTGGACTTCTGGATGCCGCTGAGATTCCTCTGCTTTGGGGAAGAAACGCTGCTTTTAGCAAGGCTCCTCTGGAGAGAAAAAGGTCAGGTTTGGGGCAGGGGTTTGAGTGATCGCCTGTGAGCAGAGAGAGGGGGCACAAGGAAGGTGGTTTTGTCCCGCTGCCAGAGTCAACCTTTACTGGTGACTGAAGCCCGTGTCCTGCCCTGCCGTGCTGCCATCAATCACAGCCCTCACTGACAGCCCGCGTGTCAACCGGCGCTGCTTCAAACCCAGTTCAAAAGCAAAGGGCATCTCCCTGGGACAGTGACCCACAGCTGAGCACCCTGGGGTGCACCGGCAAGGGGACACCCATCCCTCCAGCCAGCGAGGGTCCCTCCACTGGGACAAGCCATGGGGTGAGGCAGGGATGAGCACCGGCTGCAGCAGGATCTGCCATGGGAATGATTGATGTCCCAACTGCGAGCGGCTGCTCAGTGAAACGCTGTGATTTTTTTCGCCTTTCTTTTATGCTCCCCCCTGTGTGAGTGAAATAATGCACACATTCAAGGGGAAAACCTTAAAACTTCTTCTTCGCGTGACGTGTCTAAAATGTGCATTTAACCCCCCCCCCCCCCCCAGTTTTTGGTTACAGAAACAGTTTGATTCTCCCCCGGCTTGCTTTTATGCAGCCCTGAAACACATCAAAGCCAAGTGTTGCTGGAGAGAAGCACTTCCTTTGCCTTCTCATCAAAATGCCACTATTGATGTCACTGCAAGAGGAGAACCCCAGGAAGGGGGATTGAGAAGAGCCTTTAGTACGACGGGGTTCCTCCGGGTCCCACCACTGCTGTGAGCCCAACACTTGTGCAAATCCTCGTGACGCTTTTTAGCCCATTCTCCTTGTTTAGGAGCAGGAAAAATGAATGGGAAGCTGCAGAAGTGGGACAAACGCACCCAAAACTTCACGGAAGGCAAATCCCACGGGAAAGGCTCCCCTGCCAGGTTGTGGCTTTGCGGCAGCTCGAGAAGAAAGGGACGGCAAAGCATGGCTGGGGCCAAGCAGCTCCGGCTGCCCCGAGCTGCTCACTGCAGCCTTTGTTTTAAGGAGTGAAAGGGGCGGTCATGGGACAGCAGTCAGCCGGGGGAGGCGAGGGGAAAGCTGTAATTAGGGTAACTTGAAGGCAGGCTTTAACCAACAGCCGCGGGAGGCCCGGTTTGATCTCCTTGTGGGATAGACCCTGTGATTAATCGTGGCCCTGTCGAGGGGGATGGACACCTGCCTGTCACATGCTTTGATTCCCGGCGCGGGCTTTGATCCGGCCGGGCTCTGTGGGAGGGTGCTGGGGCAATCTGTGCGCACAGGTCACTTTTATGCTGCCCACAGGGGGTCATGCAGGAAGGGGCTGACAGGAGTTCGTCCGAAGGGGAAAGTTCATCCCTGATGCAGGGGTTAGGGGGGCACCAGGGGGTTGCTGTGGTCCTGGGGGGAGAAGTGTCCATGAGAGCGGTGGGGATGCTCGGCATTGCCACTGCGGTGGAGGAGTGGAGCTGGCTCCAAAGGAGGTCACTTTGTCCCCCTTGACCTGCTCCAGCGCAGCCCAAAGGGCTGTTGGTGGGGTTGCACTGTGGGATGAGACAAGGGGGAGCCCTGGGGGGGTGTCCCCATCTTTCCCTGCTCTCTGTGTCCCACCATGAGCCTGGACTGGTGGCACAACCAGAGGCACCAGGAGGACAGCAGGCAGCCACCCAGGGTGCAGCAGCATTGCAAAGCATCCTCCATGAGCACAAAGACCCTGGTCACCAGCCCTTCCGACCTAAAGCCACCCTGTAACAGGGAATCAGGCCCCAATTTGCCCCTGTGGGGACCCTGGGGCAGCAGCCCATGGACACCACAGGTTCTGGCTATTCCCTGGCACGTTGACTGGCACAGGGCCCCATCCCGGGTTTATTCTCAGCCCTGACATTTGTGCCAAGCAGGCAGAGCAGGAGGGGTCCCTGCGCGATGGGAAAGAGGATCCCGACATCTCCACTTTCAGCCTGACCTTGAAACTGGAGCAGGGAGGTGACACCCCCCCCCCCCCCCCCCGGCCCTGGATCACACTGCTGCTGTGGGGGGAATGCAGCCGGAAAGCCTGGCACATCCCAGGCAGGAACAAGCAGTGCTGGGATCTGCGGTGAGAGCAGGGACAGCCAGGAGGATGCTGGGCACAGGGTACCAGCTGCAGGGCTGCCCATGGGATGCTGGGTAAAGGGGGATGTATCCTTGCTTTGGGCACCTCTCTAGATGGTATTTCCTTGGCTAGAAATACGGGGGTTTCTATTTGATGCCTAGAAGCAGGAGATGTCCTGATTCTGGGGAGAGAAAGGGTCTAATGTGCTAAAGCCAAGCATGGGAAAGCCTTTCCCTTTACCGCACGGATCTAACACAAACCAATCTCCAACAGCCCCCGGACAAGCGCAGTAAGTCTGTAATGCGGTGTCCTGTTTCCTAATCTCCTCAGTAAGGAAGCAGTGTGTTGAATTTAAAATCTCCCTCTGGTAAATGCTAACTATTTAAAGAGTGCGAGGGTCTTAGAAATGCAAAACAAAGATTTGTTGATTAAAAACACATGGTTTGTTCTGGAGGCACGAGTAGCCAGGCAAATCAGTTCTGACAGGATTTTGGCTTTTTCAATCCCACAAGACATGATGGTGATTTATTACAGTGATGTCAGCTGTGGTTGAAAAAAGTTCCCTCTGTTGTCTTAATAAAAGAGCTTTACCTTGAAATCATTAAACTCGCAGCCTGTTTATTTGAAGCGATGACTGGGAATGCGAACGGTCCCCTCTAAATCACCCGGCCCTTCGCTGGAACATATGCCCGCACATGAGGTGCGGTGACAGCCTGGAGCTTGCCTTGCTAATGCGAGGCGTGTGATGGATATGATTAGCGTGGCTTTGAAACCTGGAGGGGAGGTAAGCACACAGGCGAGGAGGGGAGCCCCCACGTCACAAAGGGAATTGCAAAGACAACAGGGTCTATCTGTCTTCTTCTGCCATCCATGCAGATGTGCAGAGCTGTTGTCTGCAAGGATCTGCTCACTGCTCCCTGTGCAAAGATCACAGATTACCCCCCTCTGCTCCTTGCAAAGATCACAGAACCCATGGTTTGGGTTGGAAGGGACCTTAAAGCTCATCTTAAGAATGAAGCTGTGGCTGCCCCATCCCTGGCAGTGCTCAAGGCCAGGCTGGACGGGGCTTGGAGCAAGCTGCTCTAGTGGAAGGTGTCCCCGGGTTGGAACTGGATGAGCTTTAAGCTCCCTTCAACCTAAAGCAGTCTGGGATTCCATGCTTAACGTGATGGGCTTTGTCCTAAGGAGCAGGGTAGAGCAGCAGGGATGGACATTGGCAGTGGCAGCATCGGTGCTATGATCCCAGGGTGTTAAACTGCAGACACGTCAGAATAAAATGCCCAGCTGGATACCAGCTCCAGTGTCAGCTGCAAGGTGTCATTGGGAAAGAGGAAACCTTCCCCTTACCACGCTTAATTCCACTGTCAAGATACATAGGTGCCACATGAGGTGGACACGGTACAGAGTGATGGGAGTGTAATAGGAATAAGGTGGAGGCTCAGCCTGCCATCCCTCATCCAGCTTATCAGGTTCGCTGAGCTCAGCAAATCACATCAGGCGACAAGGACGGGCAGCCCTGCTCTGCCAGGCTCTACAGCCCTCCCTCCTGCAGAAAACCAGGATCATCCCTACGGCAAAGCGCCATTCCCAGCGGAGCTGCGGGATCGCCTGCAGCCCGGCCCTGTTCCCTGGGATCTGGCAGCAGTTAAGCACTGAGCAATATTTACTTCTTGGGTAAACAGTCGTAATCTCCCTAACCAGAGTTTATCACAGAGCAGCGACTTAAATTCCTCTTGGATAAGCCCCGCGTGTTGTGGTTTTCTGAGCAAGAGCTTTTCCGATGCCGTTCAATGCAAATGGGAAGCTCCAGGCCTCGGAGGGATGGAGGCTGGAGCTGACCCGAGGGGTGCAGGTCCCCCTGCTCCAGAACCCGCTCGAACCGGGGCTGAGCCCCAGCGATGGGAGGTGAACAGGATCAGATCGCCTCTATTCAATCTTCATCACAACAGAGCCCTCTAAGCAGGAATTCCATCAGAAATAATACAGATGTTGAACAAAACCCCCCCATTTTTGTGGCATGACTACACTAAAATCCCAGAATATGGAGGCTCAGACTGTGACCCCAGTGAAGTACATGGGAATGCGACCAGAGACGAGATGCTTGGCAGGTACCCCCATCTCACGTACAATCTGTCTTAGCTTTCCCATCAGCGGGATTGGTTTTATGTGGCTCTGAAGCTGAGCACAGCTCCCATCCTGCCTGTTAGACAATTAACCAAGCTGCCTGCATGCCTTGCTTCCGCAGCTCTACAGCCACAGGAACACACATTATTGACCGGGTCTCCGCGGAAGCACATCTCCAAATACAACTTGTTGGATGCGAGGAATAGCCCAGCATGATCCCAATGTGGATGTTAATGTGCTGGCAGAGATGAGGTTTCAGAGACCAACCAGAGATTGGGTGATGAGGAGAGGGTTTTACTGGTTCCACAGTGATTGCTTTATCCCATGGGAATGCCATTGTGCAGAATGGTGACTTCTTGAGGAGCACGACCACAATAGGAGCTCCTCCAAGTCATCCCTGTGCTTGCAAGCCTCAACCTGGGTCTGCAGTCAGGGTTTTGGGCTTGGGGCTGATGGGCAGGAGCCGCCTGGGAGAGCTCCAAGTCCCGAGCACCCCACGTTCCCGGCTCTCCTGTGGGATTTGATCCGGGAGCAGCGAGCGGCTGCTTTGGGAAGCGGCAGCTGTCCTCGCCTGCTCCACCAGGAGTTATGGGGCTCGGCCGTCCCCACCGTGCCCTTTCCTCCCTGCAGCTGCTCCTGGTCTCCAAACATTCCCTGCTCCAGGAATGGTCCCGAGGGGCCCCCGGGTGCTGATGGGCAGCGGGCGCTTGGCCAGGGTTGAGGCTGAGGTGTTCAGGGGCTGAGGTCAGCAGAACATCATCCATGGGGTCTCTGTGTTGGCAGCAGCCCTGGGGGAGAAGCACGGGTATGAGAGCGAGCCCTGGGTGATGTGACCTGTGTGCAATGACTCCACCAACCCTGCTGCCTTGATAACAAAGCCACTGTGCTCCTGCACATGGAAGCTGGTGTTGGTCCATGTGTTCATCTCTGCTGTGTGCTGCCTTTGTGCCACTGGACAGGGCACTGCACCCTGCACAGCCTTAAGTCCGCTGGTAGAGGCAATGTCTGGCTTTCATAGCATCCACATGTGACTGATGGCCAGAAATTGGGGGTCCGCAAACACCCTGTCCCCATGTGGATCCCTCTGTGCCTGGACCCCAGTGCTGACTGGACTTCAGGGCTGGCACCAATCCATCCCACTGCCTGTCCCATCAGGGCCCCCAGGACTCAGAAGTGCTGGTTGTGATTAAACCTCGCAAGCTGAGGACCTGCAGGAAGCCTGGCCAGCACTGGAAGCAGGATTTAAACGTGCCTTGGCAGGCTACAGACCCACGCATGGGCCTGCCCAGCGCTGTGCTGTGATGAAGGGCAGCTCTGCTTTATGTGCAGAGCTCAGGAGTGGGCCCACGTCAGGTCAAGGCCCTGGCAGCCCTTCCCTGTGTCTGTGCAGAGCCAGCACATCCTCACTGGTGAGGCAGCAATATTACAGGCTGGGGAGGATGCAGAGAGCCTCTTGGCAGATGGGATTGGAGTGGAAAGAGCTAACACCCCAGTCTCCTCTGTAATGAAAGGAGATGGGCAAGTCATAACCAAACTGGGTGCCATAAATCATCAGCTCCGAGGTTTTGTTCAGCCATTAGATACACCTGCAGACATGCTCAGTGCTGCGGACGTGGCTATGGGAGCTCTGTGTGGCTTTCAAATGAATCTCCATCCAAGAGGCAGAATGAACTGGCTGCTCCCGTGTGTGCCTCAGACAGGAGAGCCAATAAAGAGGAAAGCCAGCATCTCCTTCCCTTGGTGTGCTTGGGTGCTTTTGCAACCTCCTCTGCAAACACCCAGCCCCCTTTGGAGCTGCTCAGCTATGGGGCACCTGGGTCCGAGGTGGGGGAATGGGATGGGGTTTGTGCCTCCCTCCCTGCAGGGAACCCCATGCTCCGCTCTCAAACCCATTCCCTGGCTGTGGGATTTTGCAGCCTCCTATGGAAACGAACCCCAAACTGGGGAGGAAGTCGAGCAGAGCCCTTCGGAAGTTTCAGGTTTGTAGCTGGGAGACAAGGCTGGGGTGTCCCTGGGTCCCCGGCTCTTGGTGCACAGAAGAGAACACCAGCAAGAAGAGGAGGTTGGTGCCACACTGCTCTGGGCTCAGGCTGGGAAACAGCTTTCATCCAGAGGGCTTCACGGCTGGATCCAGCAGGCTGGCACAGAACCCACGGCCTCACGAGCATCCACAGCAGCGCATCGCCCATTGCCACAACCCTCGCGAGGTACCAGAGCCCGTGTCCCATCCCTGGGGCGGATGCGGCCCATGGGAGCAGGAGGGTCGCTCCCTCCCTTGCGTGTCTACGAGCAAATTAAGAATGAAATAAATAAATGTGCTAGTTTACAAATAGAACTGTTACTTGTTACTCACAGGATTAACAGTCGCCTTTTATATTCCCCCCCCCCCCCTTTTTTTTTTCCAAGGCTGTGAAAGACGTTTGTTTCAGTTGCCAACATCTCTACAGAACTAATGTGGGTGGATTGTGACAGATATAATTTCTCCATCCTACAGTTTCATCAACTCGAGCTCTGTTAAACTCTACCCGCTGGGCTCCGCTCCTTTTAAAGTTTCCGCTTTGACAGGTAGATTTATTAGTCTTGAAATTTGTACAAATCAGATGTCACTCGTGGCAACTTGTCAAGACGTCAGTCTGCCGAGGGAGGCATGAAAGGCTTTTCTGGAGAGAGACGGCAGGCAGGCTTGAAAGAGCCTGAGCAGAGCACAAGAAAGGAGCGGGGAGGGACCGCAGCCTCCCTGATCCGGGGGGTTGGACTTGCTTAAAGATCTAGCGCCGTGCAGCGGGAGATGCTGCCGGATCCTGCCCGCCGAGGCATCAAGGCTGTCAACGTCCACTGATGGCTCCGAGCTCGTGCCGAGCAGCTCGTTCTGTGTATTTAGGGCACGGCTGAGGCATGGGGAGAGGAAAGTTCAGCTCGGTTTGTAACGCTGGGCTGTTCGAAGTCTTCTATTTGCGCTCTAACAAGGCAGGAGCCGTGTCCCCGAGGCGATGCCTTGCATGGGCTCCAGCCAGGGAGAACAGCAAGGACCCTGCCACCGGTTACATCTTGGCCCCCACAAGCATCCCTCCCCTCTCCACAGCGGGCACCCTCTGGATAGAGCCTTTTATCCATCTGCAGGCAATGGAAGCCCAGCAGAAGAGTCCATGAGCTGCCTCACACCAAGCAACGCCGGTTACCCACTTATATTCCCCTATGGCATCAGCACCTTGCTTGTGCAAGCTGCTGCTCCAGCATCACTCCCGGCCAGGGCAGTATCCTTACAGTTTCCCTTTGGATGTCCTCCATGGGAGCTCATTGTGCTCGATAACAGCATCCAGCAGCAATCCCACATGCGTGTGCATGGATACACATGGCTTAACCAGCCCTGGAAAGCTGGAACTGAAGGAACTGACCTTGCCAACCACTTGTGCTCTCCCTGAGGAAGGCAGGAGCAAATGTGAAGCATGCTTGTAAAGGCCCTTGTGCTGGAAGAGGTTAAAAGATGGCACCCATCTCCTTGAACAGCCCAACCCACCCAGTTACTCCATGGAATAAATTTGGGGTTGGTGAAATGAAAACTTAAAGTCTTTCCAAAAAAGCCATTTAAAAACCATTATTTTGATACCAGTTCCAAGGAGAGCGGGCAAATCTCCACCAAAATCAACATTTCCTTTACATGAATATTTACACTCTGTTTGAGGAATCTGTTTCGGCTGACAAGGCTCTTGGGGAAGTTCGATGGGTGATGTCGCTGCCCCGGTGACGCGGGGACCCAGCTACTGCCGGCAATGGAGCCTGGCAATGCCCCATTGTGCCTGTCCAAAGCCATAACAAGGGGCAGAGGAAGTCCTGTCCTGTCCCCCTGGCTCCTCTGGAGCTGATCTCGCAGCCTGGAAAGCTCCCAGTGGAGACAACCTTGCTGCAGGCTGGCAGAGCCTGTGCGGAGCTGCTCAGGTGTACCTGCGCATCCCGGGATTCTGCTGCACCTCTCCATCATATCCCATCCATCTCACACAAAGATGCTGCCCGAGCCCAGGGCCTGGGATAGGGAAAGGTTTTCTCATCACCAGGATCCAAGAAAACCTCATTTTCCCTTCCTGTATCAGGAAGAGCTCAAGCAACACCATCCTCATGGAATCCCTTTCCCTAGTCCAGAGCTGTTGCCAGAGCTTTGCTTCAATCCCAGCCTTTACACCTCGCCTTATTACACACACCCGATTGAGCTGTGAAAGGAGAAATGATTCAGAACTGAAAACAGGTCCCTGGGTTCCAAAGCTCCCATCCTCAAGCAGGGGTTTCACCCTCCCATCCCTTGTGCCTGCGATGGGGATGAGGCCACACATTGGAGAGTAAAATTAAGCAGAGAGGCTTTGCTTAATGCATTGGTACCCAAACATTCCCTTCCTCGAGCAGCTCGGAGTGATCATCTCATGGAAAGAGAAGGGGAAAACCCACTTCACACGGGAGGATTTGCTTTGAAAGAAATCACTTTGTGTCACATCCAGCCTTGATTTCCTTTCATGTGGCAGCTTGCTTCCACAGTAGGGAAGGGATAGGAGGGCTCACCCCATGTCTCGGCCACATCAGGTGGTAAGACATACCCTGTGCTGGGGCAGAGCCGGGCAGGAGGGGATCTCTGTCCAAGTGGGTTTTCCCATGTGCTGTGGGTATCTGCAAAGCGATTTCAACACAGGGAAAAGGAGAGGAGAGGGAAAGAGGAGGGGGGGGGAAAGAAATGCCTGGCACGAGTTCAGAAAGCTCTCCAGCTCACACATCTGGTTCTTATATTTCAAAGTTAATTAGTCATATTGAAGCTGTCTGAAGATAAATTTATCATCCAGAAAAAACACAAACAGTTTGAGAAATGAAAGGAAGGGAGGTGACACGGCTTGACGTTTAAATAAATCATTTTAACATGATTAAAAAACTTGTCCTCCCTGACACCCGGAGCCGGATACTTTGTCAAGACTTTCTGACAAAGACAAGTCCCTGTTTGGTACACAAAGCCCCTGCCATTCAATTACACAGACTAATCTTTGGCCAATTACTGCTCTGAGTGACTACCGGAGGATGCGATGCGCGGCACGGGGTTGAAGCAGGCCAAAGAGGGGGGTCAGGCATGGTCCGTCCTGCTCAGCTGGATGGGATGGGGATAGAAACAGGGAAGAGGCAAAACCAAGGGCACAAGCAGCACCCCAGTGAGCCCCACTGGGTTTGGGGTGCATCACTGCCTTGCCATGCCCGTTCCCCCATCCCTCTGTGGCGACCTGCAAGTTTTCCCCTATTAGCATCCTGGATAACGGGATATCCTCATCTCAACTAATGATGCCCACAGCTTTGCTGATGGGGTAACAAGAGGCACTGGTTCTGCTGCAGGAGTCTCATCACCTCTGTAATTGCCACCCGAGCACGTTACCCATCTGTCAGCGCGTGTTCCCATTAACAGCACGCAAAAGTCTTATTAGATCAGTGGCTTTAGCTCTACGTCCATATTATCAGATTTCCTTCTCACTACCGTGAGTGATAGAAGGTTTGTGATTAAATGAAACACTTGCCCTGAACATCAACAAGAAAAGCAGCCCCGTGTGTCTGCTTGACAATACGTCTATAAGCTAAACATCAATCAATATTAGGGCAAATCAGCATATCAGATGACCCAGAGGAAGAGCTCAGATGGTTTTCATTCCAATTCACCTGTTTTGTCAGATGCTTTCAATGGATATTTAAGTCTCACCAATCCGGGCTGAATTACTGATACTTTCCATTGCCCAGGTCCGGCCCCATCCCTAGGGAATCACTCAGGATTTCTTTCTGTGATCAGATCCAGCCCATTGCCTTCCCGCCATGGCTTTGGGAGGGTTTGCAGAGGTCTTGGAGTTTCTTAAGAGGAAATGTGCAAAGTGGGGATCACGGCGTGTTCCCTACCCTACACAGGAGCACGGATGCGCTGGGGACAGACAGGGAGACAGCACAGCACCGAAAGCCATCCCCCTGCTTGGAGCCGAGGAAGTTCAAGGAGGTGGGGAGAATCACATCATGTAACAAGAAAAGAGCTCTCTTGCGCTTGAAGGAAGCCAAGTGACATAAGAAAGCTTGGAATAAAGACAAATAGATGAGAAAGTGACGCTTAATGGAGAAAAATGAATATTCAGGTTGTTTGCAGGGAAGAATCTTTGACTTTGGTGCTAGTTACACTTACAAGGTTTAGACGTTTTCTCCCTGTCAAAGCCTTCACCGGAATTGTCCAAAAGTTCCTTGATTATTTCCAGCAAACCTGTCAGCTGCCTTTGAAGTATCAGAACACTCTCATCACATCCTATTAAATAGTAAACATCATTTGCAAGCGTGCAGGAGATGCAGGCACCGCGGCAAGCGGCTCGTCAAAGTGGGTCGCTGGGGTTTGAACGCGGCACCATCCTGCACCAGGCACAGGGATGAGGGATCAGCACCAGCCCTGGGAGCTCGGCTCATTCCTCACGAGGAGCAGAGAGCACAGAGCCAGGTCAAGCTCCTGCTGCCCATCCAGCAGAGCCGGGGATGCCATGGGATGGGGAAGGCAGGTCCTGGGCTCATGCATCCCAAAAGCATGGTTCACACATCCTTCTCTCCAGCTTTCCCCTTTGGAAAGTACCAGAGAGACCGTCCCTGTCAGCCCGGAGCATTTTCAAGCATATTTGGAAAGAATTACTTAATTTGAAAAGAAAATCACGCTCTGGATCCAGCCTAATGCTTTCAGGCTATTTCTCCAAGCCAGATTTGGAGCAACTTATTTCTCCTGTTGAAGAGCCTTTTGAGAGCTGAATCTTTCATACAAGAGTAATTGTGCAATTAGCTCGGAATTAGTAAAAATTCATTCTAATTACTTCCAGGTGTGACACATTCTCTGCTTAAAACCAAGGATGGCAGCAGCAGCACCCTGTCAGCGGCTGCTGCCAGCGCGGATGGGAACAGAGCTTCAGCTCGCAGCCTGATGCGCGCCCCGCAATGATGCTTTTGGAAGCCATAACTGCAGAGTGAGTGCAAACAGACCCCGAGCAAATGCTCTGCTCAAGCAGGGAGCCAGGAGTGGGTGCTCCTAAAACCCACAGTGAGCAGCCTGCATCCATCTGCTAATCCGTGAGCCCCCAGTAACGCCCAGTGCCTTGGACCAGTGAAAGCTGCGGCTCAGACCGACCCGACAGCTCATCCAAGTCCCTCTGTGCCACCAGCATGAGTATGAGCAAACCTTGGACAGGAACCATGCACTGGGGTGAGGGTCAGACCCTACTCAATGCCACCCATCCAAGAGCAGTGGGGTTGGGCTGATTTCCCTGCCCTCAGCTCTCAGAAAGGGGCTTCAGGGCCATGACGCTGCAGGGAGTTACAGCCCCATCTCACCCTGGAAAGCCACAGCTAAAGCCATAGCCCAGCAGTTTACTGCTGGCTGGAGAGGAAAAGCCAGGTGGATCCCATTGTGCCTGGTACATCATTAAAAACACTGGGAATCGCACAATAAAGCCTGCAAGGTTTCTAAGCCTTAATTCCAGATCAAAGGGGCTTTGGGAAGGAGCATCCCAGGTTTGAATGCTTATCTCAGCCAGACCCCATGAGCTTTTGAAGTTGCCCCATCAGTCACTAATCAAAGATCCCCTTTTAGATGGGGAAATCAAATCCCTTTCAGCAGAACCCAGTGGTTATCAGTTTCTAAACACCACTTGTCTTTTGAATGACCTCCTTTTTGTGAGCTGACCCTGGAGCCCTCGGCAGAGCAGGAAAACCTTGCAGGAACCGGCCCCTCAGTTTGCAGAGCATTGGCACACACATAGCTTTGCTTTCAGGATGTTCAAATCAGCAAAGAATGTGTGTTTGGAAGTAATAAAACCCTTTAGAGGTAAATAAATACATGCTGTAGTCCCTGTTTAACACATAGCAATTGCCTCCAACTGCAAGCACTAACAAAGACCTGGCATTTCCAATCAAAAGAGGAATTCACAGAACTATTAGTCTGCTTTTCCTCATCCCATCCAGACAACGCTGGGAAGACAATAACATTTCAGAGGATCAAGTTTTTAAATACAAAGCTTTTTGGCTAAAGAGCCCCTCTGGTAGCACAAATAAAGGGTCTTGTCTCAAAGCCATTGGAAGTGATGCATCTGGAGCATCACTCAGGAGTAAACTCCCGAGACCTTCCCCTTTTGCCATTGAAACTTGTATAAAACTTGCCTTACACTGTTCAGATCCCTGCGGGATTCTGCAGTGCGAGCATGCAGCAAAGAGCAGCGCTCTGCTAGCAGGGATATTCCCTGGACCCCGTTACCGTGATCCCTCCTTGCAGACTCATTGTGCAGAGATCAGATGACAGCCTGCTCCTTTCAGCCACTTTCCCCATGGGAATTTACACCTTGAAACTCGATGTGGAACATGAGCGGAGCTGCTGCCCATCTGCAGGCTCTATTTGAAGCTCCCCTGCTTGCCTGCAGCACGGCTGGCACATCAACAGCCCGGGTCCCCCCGCTGTGATGCCTTCGTGATTCATGACCCTCTATTCTGGTCTTGCTCTCTATTTCTGGAGGCTGTCTCCTGGTTCCATGTCATTCCCTGGAACTGGGTTCTTCACATCCCCTCGCTTGATGGCTCAGCACTGTTGACTCTACAGGCTCACAAGACGGGTGCTCGCCTTCTTTGAGGAAGCACAAAGGGAGTGAATTGAGAACAAATGGACAGCGAGGTCTGTAGATCACCAAGCACCTCAACAGCACTGCTTCCATTGGGTCAGACCTCATTCCTTATACATTTGCCTGGGCAACACCGAATAGCCAAAGAGAAACCTCTCCTCTAAACCCCAAACAGTGTCACCATCCCAAGCAGCAACAGCTCTGGCTGGCTGAAGTGCCCTCATGCTGCTGATCCCAACTCCCAAGATCCCATTGAAAGCTTGGAGTGTGAGCGCAGGAGACTGGAAGCTGGAGCACACGGGAATGTGGCTGCCAAGAACTGGGGTATTTTTTAATAAGGGCTCAAGCAAGCTCATAAAAAGAACCCCGTCAGCAGGGCAAATTTCATTCCAGCTGCGAGCCGGATTCCTGTTCAAAGGGAAGTGCCAGCAGGCCCTTCAGCTCCAATGGCACCACCAGACGTAGCTGTAATTACGAGCTTTCTATTGCTGCGTGAGAGCTGTTATGAATTTCAGTGGGCAGAGGGGCACAGAGGAACAGTAAATCACCCAAACAAAAGGTATGGGCAGCAGGGAGCAGGCTCCGGTGTTAACCAAGCCCCATTGTAAAGAGCTTCAATTATGAACATGTGCCACAGTTAAAACAGAGTCTGCAAACTGGGAGCTAATTGTCCCCGAGGAGCCCAAGCATCTCTGCCAGCACGGGATAAATCAGGCCATGCTCACTGGGAATCCCAGTGCTCCCAGTTCATTTGTAGGAGTGGAAAGAGCTTTGCTGCAATGCAGCTGGGGAGGGCAATGCCCTGGCTCCATGCGCCCTAGGATGCTTGGAGCCTCCTTCCCTTTTGGGGAAGGGTACGAGGTGCATGGAAGACCAGCTGTTTGCGAGAGCAAGGGACATGGGGACCTAGAAAGTGTCTTTCTGGCTCAAGTTTCCATGTAGAAAACTCCTCCCCGAGCCAGTTTCATTGCTTGGGGGCCCTTTGCTCATCCCCACAGCTGGCTCCTGATTTGAGCTTCACAGTTGGCCTCAGACCACAATTAGAGCTGAGCTTCCCTTCCAGCACCCAAGTGATGCCTTTCAGTGCTGCAGCATCCCTCCTCCAGCCCCAGCTGAACACCCCCCTCAAGCCACTGCTCCAGGCTGGACTTCCTGGTTGTGCCAGCAGGAACAGGAGCTATGGGCACTGCTGGAGGGCTCCAGTACAGAACTGGGAGCCTGGAAGTGTCTCCGGAGGAGGTGGGAGATCCAGACCTTCACCCAGCTCCATTCATCCTCTCCTCCATGCCGCAGCCTTCTGCAAGCAAACCCAGCAAGCACAGCTCCCCATGAGCAGTGCCTTCGGTCAGGACTGTCACCACCCCTCCAAGCACAACCCCTGAATAATCTGTTGTTGATTTGTACATGGATTTGTACCGGAAAAGAGATTTTTCCCAAGACCCCCAGCTTTACACAGCCTCCTTTATTAGTCCTGGATGGAAGCTTGCAGGAGGCTGAGCCTGGGGCTAAGCAGTGAGTCACAGGACCATTGCTCAATGCCAGGGCCTCATCAGAGGAACCTAAATCAACCTCAGCTAGAGCTTCTAAGGGAAGTTTAGGCCCCTGGCGTGAGTTACAGCCAGGCAAGGAGGCTCTCCCAAGGCAAAGCAGGAAACTTGACATTGGAAGTAGATGATCTTTAAGGTCTCTTCCAACCAGTCTATGACTCTACGAACTTCTGGCCAAACACAGCAAAAGAGACCAGTTTGACCATTCCATCCCCTGCAGTGTGTTGTCAGAGATGCCCATTTCTCCTTCAGGCCTGTTACGTTGTTCCTCTCCACTTCATTCTGGGGGCATTCACGGCTTTAACATCTCCCATTGCCCTTTTGCTGGCCTCTAAAGCGTGCCTTCCTCCTCCAGGCACTCCAGAGCACCTGCCTATAGCTCCAGGCAGGATTCTGAGCCATTCCACTCCTTCCCAGCCCAGGCATGGAAGGGAAGGTGCAAGCAGCCCCTTGCCTTAGACAGGAATGGAGCCCTCCCAACGTTCCCCTTCCCTCCAGCCCATTCCCCAGGGATTACATCTCTATTTATCCAGCCGCTCCCTCCTCCATTGTCCCCAGGTCACCATCACCCTGCCCAGGGAGACAGAGCAGCACGAGCAAACACCAGCACTGCCTTAACAACACAGGGAGAACCCTGATGTTTGCCAGGGCAGCGTTTTCCCCCCCCTTCTCCTTGATGGATTTCCCTACTTGGAGAGATTTGTCTGCAGCACACAACTTCCCTGCACCTTGAGAAAGTCAGTGCTCGGCCCGAGACAGCTGCAGTATTAATATCCCAAAGTGGGGAGCGAGGAGGGAGAGCGCCTGAGCGCGGAAGCGAGCCCGCACCAAACCACATCAGTAAAATGAGAAAGCCCAAGATTGCGCCATAAATAAGGCCCGCTTGACACTTCCTAAATTCATAGCTTTAGCACACAGCAAAGTGTCTCCTTTTTATCAGGAATTTGTTGACAAGGGTTGCAAAAAGATCTACAAATAATACTGAGTGGGGCTATGAAAATGTATTTGTGGAGCATTTCGGTAGCAGGGATCACCATTATATCGGCAGAATCCATCTTCCTGGAACATTTTATTAGTATCAAGATTTTATAGCTGCTCCCTTTTAATTTTTTTTTAAATTTATACTTTTTTTTCCCCCCATTCCTCCAGTAAATGTAGCACTGGCCGAGAAGATGCGGCACCAGCATCTCATCTCCGCACTGCTTCCCTGCTCCCTGATTTATCCCGGGCATTTCCAGCTTGGTAATGGCTATCGGGGGTTCGGTTTTCCAGTCTCCTTTTCCCTATGGGTCTCAGGGTTTTGGTGCTGGCCAGGGATCTAAAGCATTCAGAGCACAAGAGGAACCCAAGAAGGTGCCTGCACTCAAGGCAAAGCATGGCCAAGCTCTGCTCCCATTTCCCTGGGTCTTCCCCCAATAAGAGCCCATTCTGCCCTCTGCCCTCCACATTCCCTTCCTTTCCCAGCCTCTCCACAGCTCTGCTCGGCACAAGTGATAATAAATCCCCAGCCATGGCATTACAGACAGTCATAAATAAGGCTTTGCTCTTCGGAGCCGGCACTTTCCATTAGGGCTGTCTGGATGGGGCTGTTGATACCCCCCATCTGCATGGGGCCCTGCTGTAAAACTTATCAGTATGCTTTCCCCACCCCATAAATCATCCCAACTGGAAGCCATATGGCAGAAAAGGCCTTAAAAACACACAGCACAGGGAGAGAGGGGCACCGGTGCTTTTTGGTGGCACCTCTTGAGCCTTGCAGACCCCACACCATCACTCCTTAAGCAAATCTCCTGTAGGAAGAGCCATGCTGACGGGGAAACCAAAGCCAGCGCATCTCAGGTCACCCAGCTTTACTTACTACAGGGCCAATATACACTGTTATATGAACTATGTATAGTTTTCCACCCAGGCAACAGGTAGATGCACTAAGGAGAGCTCCCAGCACCAGAGAAGACCCCAGTTTGTCCTTCCACTGCTCATTGCAACCCTACTACCACCCCAGCCCTTAAGGAATTCAAGTGTTGGGCAGTACATACCAGTAGCTCCCAAACAGCTACAAGCATGCTGAATACAGCTGTTTTGGTCGAAGAAGCACCAAGTCCACAATGCAAAGTGATTGTTGGATTAAAAGAGCCTCACAACAGAGGAACTCACGTTTCCTTCTTCTCCTCACTGCTGCAGCACAACAGGAAGCACAACACACCCAGGGCCAGGCTTTTCCCATCCCTGCCCTGCCCATCCTTATTTATTTCACTGCGGAACGAGGTGTAAATTGATACCAAATCAGCCTGTTTGCATTTCACACCTGCTCTGCACTCAAGGAAACGTGTAAGGGGATGAAGAATGAGGGCTATTGTTGTTGGGCTTTAATTAAAGCACAACATCTTGCAGTGACCTGTTACAGTACCTGGGTGCTGCGGTACCCCTAGGCTCTGCACACCCAGAGCTGCCCTGGCAGCACCTTTGCTCTGGCACAGGGATGCAGCAGCTCCCAAACAGGGATGGGCAATGTATGCAAGGCAAAATGCACCATGAGTTTCTATAGCGTGGGGATTTACCACCCTCTTCCCCTGCTGTGAGTGTCTGGATACAACCAGATGCTATTTATATGGAGGAAAAACTGTTGAATCTGTCAATGCAACCCCTTGGCACTGGATAAATGAAAACCAAGTGTTTGGAGCACTGTAGGCATCAATCTGCCCACTGCCGTCCCTGCTTGCTTCCTCCCCATTCACCTTCAGCTCTTGCTCTGCTTTACGACATCCCTTCACCTCATTTCCACTGCAATCCACTCAAAAGCACATTGTGGGGCATCCTCGCCTTCCTCATGGCAGCTTCTATAGGTAGCCAAGAGCAACGAGCTGTTTCCCCAGCATGAAGGGGTTAAACTGCATCTCAGCGAGCAAATGAAGCTTTGGAGTCAAGAGCAATCCCAGGAATTCCTGCTACCTCGAGAGAGGCCTGCCTTGTGGAATCTGCCATAGTGACCTCTTGGGAACACATTAAATTAAGTGTCCTAAATTCGCCTAACTATGCATTTAATTTGGCAGTAATAGGACGCTCTCTGCGTAACAGCGGAGTAGCTGGATAATAGAGGAGTAGCTGCATATTAATATTTTGATTATTAAGGACATGTGCATTGGAGGCTTGATAACTATGTAATGTATTATTGCTTAATTGCTCAGGCTCTTAAGTATGTTTTCATAATTAGCTGCTATTTAGTTAACGTAAATATCCAGCTTATTAAATACAGAAATGCATCTCTGCTCCCAACAGCTATTTGCATGAGAGAAACACCATGAGCTGAGCAACCAGAAGCCCTGGGTAACAGCATGGGAGGACAGCGACCTCACGAGTGGCAGCACAAAAAGGGCCATTTTGCCCCCAAAAGCTCATCACAGGCACACCGAACTCCACAGTCCTTATTGGACGTGATGGGAAGCCTTTCTGAGTTGAAGGCTTGGTCTGGTTCCTCTCAAGCAGAGATAATCCCCTCTACCTGGACCAGAGGGTTGATGTGCTTCCTCCTTCCTTAACTTAGTAATAAATCTGCCAAGCTGGGAGGCTTCTGAATGAGGCTTTTGCTCTTGTTTCTGCATGGAGGACCCATACAAAACACATGGACGTGAAAGGCAGAGATGCGTATTTCATACTGTGCCTAAGCTGGGCCCGCAGCTTGGGGATCATCAGCATTTAACCATTAGAAGCACCAGATTTCCCCAGCCCAGGCACCATCACAAGCGTGACCAAAAGCAAATACTTTTGGGACATCACCTTTGGTCTGAGTTTGCTCCTGCAATGGGTGCCCCTGCTTAGGAGAAATGGGGTTTCAATGGAGAAACCTACAGCCAGGGCTTGCTATGGCAATGCCTTGTGTGCAGCCGAGCCCCAGGCTTGGACAACCACTGCTTTAGGGTGTTCCACTTTGCTGTGATGCAGAGAACAGGCCTTGGACCATGGCAGTGGGGAGGTCTTGGCTTTAGACTCCCCCAAAGATGCTCTCTACCTGGCTCACAGCAGCAGCAAAAGGCAAGTTCATCTCAACTGCTTGTGCTGCTCCGATGGAGAGCATCGCTTCCACTTCAAGGTCAGAGCCACCACGAGCATCCCAGCCCATTCCTGCACTCGGCAAGGTGGCAGCGCTCAAAATCCCTCGAATCCTGGGATGAAACAGCCCCAAGGCGGGGTTGAGCTTGGTTTTTCAGCTCACAGGTTTCTTGTTTCGGTTCCTAAATGCTACATTTCAACGTGTTTATTGTCCCACTCCCTAAGAGGGGAAGAAGGTTGAATGAGCTAATAACTCAACCGCTGCCAACATGTTTATTTGAGGGCTTTTTAAAGAGCTTTAGCAAATACAGTATGTACAGGGGAAGGGGAAAAAAAGCCCCTTGGTGCCAGCATGTGTAATTCCTCTAGGAGCGAGTCGGATAGGAACACAAACCCATGCGTGCTTCCAAAGTGTAACCAATATTTGCACATCGCAGTGACTAATTGCCCGCTCTGCGCCACGGAACAATAGGTGTAATAGCAAGGACCAGGAACGCAGAGCGTGGTTGTCTGGTGCCTGCGTCTGTGACACATAAACAGGGAGAGGAGGAGGATTTTTATCTACCTGGAGAACCATTCGCTGAACAGCGGGTTACAAATGTGCTCGGAAAATGCTGACCCAGGGCTGCTCCTGCACCTCCTGTGCTGGATTGGCACATGATTTGCAGCACTGCGGGAGTTCTGGAGCTGACCTCATTAGCAGTGCATTTCCTGGCTTGTTAGCATCATATTTGTATAATTTACGGCACCTTCGTTTTTATGGAATGTGTTCCTTGTAGAGTGTAATGGCAGCAATATATTTAACCTCTCCTATTTAGGAATGCTGCTGCTGCTGAAGGCAGCCTGGAGATATAAAAGGGATGTTTTTTCATCTCTTCTTTCTTGCATCCTTATGGGTTGCTTTCTTTTTTTCCCTACCCATTTGCTAGATATCCCAGTATACGTGTAACCTGCAAAGTGTTCATAAAAGGCAACGTGAAGCTGTGCTCAGGAAACCGCAGCTTTTCAGGAGCATCCCCAAGGTCAAGCCCCTAAATCAGTGCAGAGTCATCTTTCCAAAGCCATTACTCAGCTGCTGGAAGAGGAATGAGAACTGCACCAGCAAAAAGGAAGGACAGCTCAGCGGTGAAGGCACACGGATGGATGTGGGCTCCCGGCTCTCTTGGCCAACCTTGGGCACGTCCCTTTGTGATGGTTTTAAAGATGGGGATGCTCCTCTCCTGCAGGTCTGGTGTGGCCAGGAACCTCTGCACCAGCGTCAAGTAATGGAGTGTATGGGCTGGGAAGGGGCAGACGGGACACGCTGCCCATGGACTGAGGTTTAAGAGGTGGGTTTGAACCCTTCTGCTTGTCTGAGCTGCTCTGAGCAGGCAGCGGGTGACCCCAGGGCAGGAGCATGTCACAGTGGGAGTCTGTGCCTCCCGGATCCCCCCCGGGAGCATCGTGGTCTGCTGGAGGGAAGCTCTGGCACCATTCTTAGCGCAGAGCCTTTAGGAATATGATCCTGTTTCTGTCCCAGTCATCGCAGTTGTTCTGTTGCACTCTGGTAAATTAAAGCATTGATTTTTGTGAGTGGAAGGAGGACAGGAGAAGGTGACCTGCAGAGAACTCCTCCAAGCAACACAGAGCTAAAGAGGACAGGGGTAGCTGTGCCTCCAGCCAGGGAATGGGAACCAGCCACGTCTGTGCTGCACCCCAGCTGGAAGCACAGAGGACATTGCCCTGGCTTCACATCACATCCTTGCAGCCACCTCCAAGAACATGATCAGATGTGGTCACCTACAACGCCGACCTACCCTCAGTGCTCGAGGTCCGCTGTGTAACCCATGGAGAACAGCAACACTCGTAGGCTCTGAGCCAGCCCAGCCCCATCAGAGGTGTCTGAAATAGGGCAGACAAATCCCTGCAAGCGCCTGTTTCCCTCCATCTCAACGGAGCCCGGGGTGACAGCGCAGATGGAGATGTCTTCTGTTGCTGACTGAAGTCCCTACCTGCAGAGATGTTTACTGCTGATGTGTGAAGCTGACTGCAATGTGGAGCAGGGTTCTCACTGGGGGTGCTGCTCCTGAGACAGGCTCCGACACGACAACACGGGTGGAGGAATGCAGCACCCAAACCGCTGGAACACCCTTTGGGGCATGAGTTAATGCCAGGTTGCTCTCGGGGCTCACCCATCACACCACCAAGCTGGCAGCACTTGAAAGCGAGTGCCTATGACTAACCAGACCCTGTGCTAGATTAAAACTGTGCTTATTTCTGGCTTCGTCTGCTCATTTGAGCGGGCTGAGACGCAGAGTCAGCAAAAACGGGGTGCTCCAGTCAGCGGGGACTCCAGGGTGATGTGGGTTGGGGCTGTCCTACATCCCCTGTCCCTCCCATGCAGGTTAATTTGTCCTCCTAAACCACTGGTTCCTCAGGCTTTGAGGAGACATCAGGCTAAGACCATTTCTGCTCTTGCTTTGCTGGGCTTGGATCAATTCTGAGACTGGGAGGAGGTTTAAGGAGTCTGTGGATTCATGAAGCAGAACATTCCATCACATATACTGCGGTATCTCCTACAGCAAGCACCTCTCCCAGTGGGAAGTGGGCTGAGAATACACACAAACTCATGTCATGCAGGTGACTAAGGAGCCCATGGCTTGTTTCAAGTGAATACGGACCCAGCTCAAGAGAGCTAAAGGTCTCCAAAGCTACTCTCTCCTCCCTGCTCCTAGCGTTTAACGAACTCCTCTGCATCCTCCGGTGCTGTGCTTCCACATCAGCATCATTCCAGCATCACTGGATAATTGCTAACGGGATGGGCACGGTGGCTGCTTCCCTGCTCCAGTTGTCAGCTCCACCTCCATTCCCTGGGCTAAGCTGCTGCTCTGAAGAGGGTGAAGTGAAAATCAAGCAGCTTTTCCTTTGGAGACGGAGCCCTCCAAGCCTGAACCAACCCATCCCTCCTGATACAGAAGCTATTCGCAAGGTTAAGAAGGTCCTGGGGCTCTCGACGCGGCCAAGTGCATCCTCCATCTGCTCCTGCAGAGCCATTCCTTGCCTTTTTCTCTCCCTAAAGGCACCAATTCGCTCCTATCTCTCTATTATGGGATGAGGCATCCTAAAGGCATGCCACGGACCCTCCTGTGACCTAACACCAAGGCTCTCCTCAGACAGGACCAAGCACCCAAGTGGGTCCCTCCACCTCACCTGCTGTTTCCTTGCTGAGTTTCCATCTGCTTTTCTCCAGTGAGGATCTAAAACACCAGGATTCCACCTTGGGGGTGAGAGGTGAGGAGCCTGCAGCGTGCAGAGCCTTCCTGTCTCCACCTGCTTGCGGTCTGCCTGTGCCTTAAACCGAGATTCACATCCCTTCTAACTTGATTTAAATGGAACCTGTCTCATTAAGTGGCTTAGGTACCCGCTCCCTTGTCTAAACATCCCATTTTCATGCTGCTCAGGTCGCCAGTGATGCCTCGCAGTGATGAATTCCATGGCTTAGCAAACAGTTGCATAAAAATACATCTTTTTGTGATGCTTTTCAGCCTGTTTGCACCTGACACGGCTCTTGGGCTGTGACAGCGGTTCCAGATTACTCACCTTCCCCCTCCATTTCTATTTGCTCAAACCCATCCTAATTCCATTCAGCCTCAAGCTGAAGAGCCGGTAGGATCAAAAATGAGTTTCTGATACCAGGAGGGGAAATTCGGCTTTGTCTGCTCCCATTGCTGCTCACAGGCTCATGTGTGGAGGACCTACAAGTGGTACCTTCGTACTGGGTTTAAAAGGGAAGAGACATCTGAGCTGGTTTCTAGCACCGTGCAGAGTCCCAGCTTGGGCAGGGATGTGCTCCATGCTCCACGTGCTTGGATGTGGCCCTTGAGCCATGCAATCTGCTCCAGGGCTGCTTCCAGTGAGGAGGAAGCAAGGTGAAGGTGGTATTTCCAGTGTGTGTCAAGAACCAGCCTCCTCTGCTGCTGTCTGGGGGGGTCCCACCCCTGTAGTTGTCTGCTGCAGCACAGGTGGATGGGCAGACACCCAAGGGGCTGATCATGGTGACATTATCACCCCATCAGTTACCACTTGGGGGTAAACAAGCGTTTCCACCCAGCCCAAATAACTGCAGAGAGCAAATGAGAGAGTATTGATTTGATCTGTGAGAGGCAACAGCCACCACCAGCACCCCAGAGACCCACCTCCCTTCCTGCACCCCGGTGCTGCAGTGGGGAGCACCCATCCCCATGGGGGGAGGCCGGGCGGTGGGTCTGGAAGCACACGGGGATGGCGTGGGCATCACTCCCGCTGCGGTGCAAGGCTCCGGCTTTGCAGCAGCCCTGGGAATGAGCGGCAGCACCAGTAATGTCTCCATGGCTTCTTGTTAGCTGCACTCTAAGCAGGAAAGTGACTGGCCCTGACAATATAATTTACATTGCTGTATAAAACTATCTGTGGAAGCCAAGCTAATTTGTGCCAGATTAGGCTATTTGTCTCAGCCACTGTCTAACGGCACAATCTATCAGAGGGCTGTTTTCAAATATCGCTTTTCAAGCGTGCCCTTGAGAGGCGGGAATTGATTGGGATCTTAGAAAGCAAAATTACAGCAATAACTTAAAAGAAACAATAATTACTGAATCATACCAGTGTCAGCACTCTGCAAAACATGAAATAGCCATCAAACCCCAATCCAATATATTCTGCAGCAAATTTATTGAATGGAAAAAGCAGTTGAGTGAGGCTTTTTTTCTCCCCTCTCCCTTCGCCCCCTCTCCCTCTCCCTGTACATATGGTTATCTCAAAACCGCAAGTGAATGAGTCGATAATTCTTGTCATTGACTGCTCCATTTTCAGAGAGTCAAGAAAAGATCCATTAGCTACCTCCCGACTCGGTGTCTTTCCCCTTCCCCTCCAGTCATTTGCTAGTCTGCACTCCTCAGGCAAACAAACATATATAACTAATCATCTGTTAAAACGCCGAGCCCCCTAATAAATCTCTGCAACTGAAATACTTTAATGGGTAATTAATTGATCCTGTTCCAGAGGAGTAATAAGATAATAAATTAGACAATATTTCACTCAGTTGTGTCAGTGTACTGCTAATGGTGCTGTAGGGCTAAGCCGAAGGATAATAAATTAGCCAGAAATTAACTGCTAAGAGCTTTCTGCAGAGAAATGGGCTGACAGGCAAGGCGCCGTGATTTAGCGCCCCGCTGCCATTGTGGTGCTCTCCATCCCATTTATTTATTTCCCGGTGCTTGCAAAGGTGGGATGCTGGAGGTGTGAGGGGACAGGCGAGGGGTGCAGCAGCTTGTGCTGGATCCCGGGAAGCACAGGCAGGGCCGGATAGCGGCGGATTGATTGCACTGTGGATGCGCTGCATGTAGGTAAATTACTTTTGTGCTGACTATAAAGGCTGTCTCTAAGGCGAGTTATTACCCATCCAGCAAACAAAAAGGGAATATTTCCTAGTGCATCTGTCATATTTCATGGGAAGCTTTGGCAGAGACATGGGGACAGTCGACGCTGAAGGATCCATCCTCGCTTGGTGCAAAGCAGCACAGCCCCGCTGAAGCCTGGCTGCTGGCTCCAGCTCTGGCAATGAGAAGTTGAAGAGGTTTTGCAGCCTGGCCCACACACATGCAGATGTCTGCAGCAGGGGCTGTTGAGTGCCGAGGACTTTGATCGTGCCAGAAGCAGCCAGGCTCCAGCAAAGCCAGAGGGAGGTGGGAGGCAAAGGTGGGCTTAGGGGGACCTAAAGGCCTGCTGCAGTGTGTTTGACCAGGGATTGGCAGGGTTGGGCCATCCCAGAGAGACAGACAACAGAACAAAAGGAGGCTTTAACAAGGCAGAAAACCACCGGCCCTCTCAGAGGCCCTGGATTTATTTCCTACCTACAGCTAAGTGGAAGAGGAAAACAACCATCAGCCTGTGGTGGAGGAATCTGGCTTCCTAGAAAGAAAGAAACATTTGAAGCTCTCAGTTTTGTAGAAGAAACTGAAATATATGGCATCTGAGTCAAACCTGCCATTCCAGAGGGTTCACATTACCCTTAGACCAAGCCCGGAGTGTGTTTGGAGCTAAAGGAACTGAAAATTCCTGTTGAACTCTGAGCTTTGAGCATTGTTGACACAGCTTTGGGTCCAGGGTGAAAGTCATGTTTCAGAGGTGCCGGGGGAGATGTGGGGATAGGAGAGGAACAGGCTGGTGAATTGCCATGGGAAGCTCTTACCCAATGTCCTGCATCCCCATCCAGCTCAGCCCCACAGCATCCTGCAGCATCCCACCAAGAGCATCTCAGCAGACACCACGGCCAAGCACCTCTCCTTGGGTTTGCCCTCTCCCGCTCCCCCTGTTCTCCTTCCTGCTGCCTTTGCTTCCTGAGAGGAGGTGAAGAGAGTGATAATCAGCCGGGGCACCAGGAGAGCTCACGGATGAGATTAAAAGCAAATCAAAGAAGAAAAATTGTGGCATGGTTTATGTCTTCCTAATTAAAACCCCGCCAGTCTCCCTTCTCTTCCCCCCACCCTCTCCCAGCTAATGTTACACTAACGAGCTGAGTTTAGTGGCATTTATGTAGATAAAAGTCCTGATGATTGATCTCAATGGCTTGTTAAAATTAGTTTCAGTCCACCATATTGATTTAATTCCATTGCTTGAAAGTGCTAATTAATAATGATAATAAAAGTGTCTGGGCTCATTATTATCAGGAGGCAGGTTGGGAAGGGGATGAGGGGCACAGCGGCTTGTGCATCACTCGCTCCATCTAAAAATGGCCTTTGGAAAGCTGGTGGGGAGTGGAAAGCAAACAAGGCAGGAAAGGAGGGCAAGGCGGGGGGATAAGAGATCTGGGTTTGCCCTTAGTCAGGGTCAGAGTAACTCTGCAGGGTGGTTTAGCAGAGTGACAGTGACTTTGCAACACTGCAGGAACCAAAGGCATGAGGCTGGGCTCTCCCTGATCCATAGGGATCTGCTCCCAGCACCTCCACCCTGGGGTCAGGAGCCCTGGGGAGATCAGGGGACCACCAGGTATTATATACATCCCTGGCTGAACCATCCCCATAGGCTGGGGATTGTTTCAGGGTTGCATTGGCCAGGCAGGACCCCACCAGTCCCATGCTGGGTGGGCTCTGGCACCCATTAGTTAAGCTCCTGTTAGATCCCTTTGTGTTTCCTGAAGTGTTTTGCACTGGGTTTCATCCCTGGCCCAAACTTCAACGTCTGGGAGCAGCTCTCATTAAGGAACTTACCGAGGATGCACTGCAGAACGATGCTCCTCCTCTCCTTCAGATACCTGCTGTCTCCAGCTACTGCAGCGTCTTTCCTGGGGTAATTAATTAGTGTAATTAATATATTTATGCTATCATCCCAAGTGCTGATTACAGACAACTGCAGAGCAAACTTCTAACAGTGACAGCACCTCTTCCTCGGGCTCAGCACTGCAACTGCTCTCCATTTGTTCAGCTCCTTTGGTACCATTCTCCAGCACCACCCTCATTGCCTCCAAGGCCTCAGCAGCCCGACAGCCATCCCTTATCCTGGTGTCTTCCCATTGGAGCCTCCCCTGCAGTAACTAAGCTGGTACCCACTGTGCAATGAGGGGTAGGAGCAAATGGAAAGCAGGCTGGGAAAGGGTCCTCTCTCCCCCTCCTTTTCCCTTCTTTCTCTCATTTCTTTCCCTTTTCTTTTTAAAAACTCTCCGTGTCTTTCTCATCCATCATTTTCTCATTCCCTCTCTCCCATACACAGCGAGGCAGCTAATGGAGTCTGCAGTAATTCAGTCCTCGACAGGGGCTGTAATTTCAATAAATAATTACAGGACTTCATTTCATCTCCCTCCTTCCTGAAACGCAACGGCACAAACTCATCACTGGGATGTTCATTAGAGGTGGGACTTCAGGGTGGGCTTGGGGACTGCAGGGAACAGACCCTGCTTTCCCTCTGGGGTCACTGACTATGTGTTCCGGATGTGGGGAATCACTGAATCATAGAATGGGTTGGGTTGGGAAGCACCTTAAGATCATCCAGTTCCAACCCCCTGCCGTGGGCAGGGACATCTCACACTAGACCTTGTCACCCAAGACTGTGTCCAACGTGGCCTTCAACACTGCCAGGGATGGAGCATTTACATCATGTAACCGACCCAATAAAGACAAACCCAAGGCGAATAATTGCCCCTGGATGCTGCAGGCAGTGAGACCATCGATAGCCATTTCTAGTGCCTTTGGTCGTAGCTGAAAACAAAGTGAAGGTCCCTGAGTTCTCCTATAAATGGTAATGATAACACAATTATCATGCAAAACAAAAATTAAGTTTAATGGTGCAGAGCCAGGGTGTACTGTGGAGGTAATTCATATTAATTATGTTTGGATTAAAAGCTTATTTCTTTTGTTAGCATCTGCAAGTAGGAACTTAGCAGTAAAAAAAGCTGCATATAATTACTGCATCTTATGGAGGAGCAGTGTCGAACTTAATGGAGCATCCCCGTTCTCTCTGGGCACCCGATGAGTGGTAATATTTCACATTTTATGAAATACAGAAGAAATAAATTACAGGTTTAATGATAAGCATTACTTGGGCTCGTACTGCAGTGTGACTGGCTACTTAATGCGCTCAGACCTGCAGAGCCGAGTGGCGTGGGGCTGAGGGCAGAGGGTGCCTCTGCTCAGGAGGGACACTGAACCCCAAAACTCTGCCTCAGCCCCCACCTAAGCTTGTGGGATGGTTCTGCCTGTCAGAATGAGGTTGTGAGCTCATGCAAGGGGCTGATGGATGCAGTGGTCAGGTCTGCAAACTGTTAATTCTTGCCTGAAGTCACACCCTGAGCGCCTCTGTGCCGCAGTCAAGGCCACCCATTGCAGTGATCCCCTTGTGCCGCAATCAGCGCCACCCACTGCAGTGATCCCCCCGAGCTGCAGTCAATGCCGCCCACTGCAGTGATCCCCTCATGCCACAATCAGTGCCACCCATTGCAGTGATCCCCTGTGCCGCAATCACTGCCTCCCACTGCAGTGATCCCCTCATGCCACAATCAGTGCCACCCATTGCAGTGATCCCCTGTGCCGCAATCACTGCCTCCCACTGCAGTGATCCCCTCATGCCACAATCAATGCCACCCGTTACAGTGATCCCCTCATGCCACAATCAGTGCCACCCATTACAGTGATCCCCTCATGCCACAATCAGTGCCACCCATTGCAGTGATCCCCTCATGCCACAATCAGTGCCACCCATTACAGTGATCCCCTCATGCCACAATCAGTGCCACCCATTGCAGTGATCCCCTGTGCCGCAATCACTGCCTCCCACTGCAGTGATCTCCTCATGCCACAATCAATGCCACCCATTACAGTGATCCCCTCATGCCACAATCAATGCCACCCATTACAGTGATCCCCTCATGCCACAATCAGTGCCTCCCACTGCAGTGATCTCCTCATGCCACAATCAGTGCCACCCACTGCAGTGATCCCCTCATGCCACAATCAGTGCCTCCCACTGCAGTGATCCCCTCATGCCACAATCAGTGCCACCCACTGCAGTGATCCCCTCATGCCACAATCAGTGCCACCCACTGCAGTGATCCCCAGTGCTGCAGTCAATGCCACCCTTTGCTGTCCCCGAGTCCCTCCCGGGGAGAGCTGCAGGCACAGCTGAGGGTTTGGTTTCGACCAGGGTTCTGTTTTCATTCTAAATACCCCCTGGCTGGGTGCTGGTGCCGGAGGTGCAGGCTGTGCTGACCTGCCTGCAGTAGGGGACGAGGTTAATCCCACTGTCATCACCACCCATAGTCTATTCACCCCCTAGACTCTCTGGGAGAGTCTCCCCATTCCTTATTAGTCCAGAGCTTGACATAAGCTGTGGGTGCCAGCTGCTATTATTAATACATTTGTGCTGATCCGTGTCTTCCTTTTAAGCACAATCCTGTTTGGGATTGGTCTAGAAGTGCTGCAGGGGCTTCAGCTTTGATTTACAAAAGGGAAAGGGTCACTTTTTACAGCATTTTATTATATTATTATTATTATTATTATTAATACTATTACTATTACCATTACTATAACTACTATTCTTATTTATTCCTATTAATATTATTATTTCAACCAGAAAAGCCTCCAGCTCTGCCCTCAAGTTCCAGACTCACTGACACAGGCAGCCTGACCCTGGATACCACAGGCCATGGAGGGTATTAAAAGAGGCTCAGGGCTTGGGGTGTGTTTCAACCAAAGGCTCAAGCTGGTTCAGTTTCGCCCATTTCCCACACCACCGTTTTTCTTCAGGGGTTTAAGCTGCATTGAAACCATCATTAGTATTATCTGGTTATTGATCTAAGAATTAAAAGTTCTGTAGCTGGGCCTTAAGGTCTTCCTCTAACAGACCATAATGATCCAGGGCAGCGGCCCGCTCAGCAGCCTGGACTGCGCAGCGCAGGGCAGAACCATGAGGGATGTGACATGGTCTTTAGTTACCATTCAGGTGACTGAATGCCTCAGTCAGTTCCTTCCAGTTGGGATCTGGCTGAGGACAAAAGGAAGATGCACAGTAAATGGTCCCCGTACAGGCAGGAATTGGCTTTTAAATGATGGGAGCGAGGGATGTGGCAGCAGAGGGGAAAGCAGACTGACTTGTCTTCACAGCAATCATTCAACAAAACACCTGGAACGAAACTGGGTGATCCCATCCTGGAATGGGAAGCACATGGCCCAGGCCAAACAGCCTGTAGTTCCTATAGCTGGGGATGCAGCTATTATTGGCCATCGCTAAGGTGTCTGCTCATACACAACATGCCAAGTGTCTTTGAGAGGCAGCCTTAATCCCCAGCAAGCAAGGAGTTACCCACACATGGTCAGTCCCCCACATCTTTCCTGTATTAGGACATCCTTAGCTTGGGAGATAGCTGAGGTCTCCGACTCCTGGAATAGCAGCAGGACCCCGGCTGTGTCCTATGAGCTGGGCACCAGCAGGATGGGATGGACCCAGAGGTGCTGGCTCCAGTAGTTTAAATTTAGGGGTATTTCTATCTTTACATCCCCATATGTAAGCATTGCCATATCCGACATGATTAATGCACCATGGACACTAGGGATTCCCCTGGGAAGGGCTCTCTCCCTCTTACACCTCCCATTGCCTGTTTTCCCCTCCACTCATCGTCTCTGCCCACTGGACTGACTGCAGATACTTGTGGCTCTTGCTCTGTCTCACTAGAAGGAAATCATTTCACTTCCTTACTACCCTGGTGCTCTAAAAGCTCATAGGAGCCTCCTGGGGTTCACTTTGCAAAGCTCCCATCTGGAAAGCAGGAATATAGTCCCAATTGGAGCCCTGTTTGGAGCGCTGGGAGGAACATGGGAAGGACAACCTGCTCCAGGGCGGAGAACAAGAGCAGCCAGCAGGTAACTGGGGGATAAATAACTCCAGCTCTTTGGAGAAGAGCCTCTGTCCATCGACCAGAGAAATGATGGGGAGCAGTGGGCAAGGGCACCCGGAACCCGAGGGATCCATGTGCCCATAAATCAAATCCCAGCCTTATCCCCCCACCCTGCTGCAAGAGGGGAAGCAGCGAATGGGCAACGCATACGTGTGCATGTACACACACAAACATCTCTATACACACACCCACGAAGCAGATTCCATAAATCAGCACTATTCCTGGCTTTCCTTTCCCCCCCCCCTCTTCTTTTGACACAATAAATCTTTTTCTTTCCCTTTTTGTTGTGAAACCAGTGGTGGGGATTGCATCATCTCCCTTTCGCTTCCTTCCCCACCCGCCCCTAGAACAGCACAGATTAAGATAAAGTGATAGCGCTGTGTCAAAGAGTGCTTTACTGCCTCACTTGGGATAGAAGAGGAGAGGTTAATTTATCATCACTGGGGAGAACTGACAGAAGAGAGATATACTACCGAAGGGGGATTTAGCACAGGGCCAAGAAACTTCACACTATTTTTACCATCTGTCACATGCTCTAATAAAGCAGGACAAAATATGAAGAAAGGAAAAATGAACTATCAAACACTGATGTAATGCAGCCCATAAATCTAATTTAATTACTTTGCATGGAGACAGGTCCTCGAGTCCGTGTGAATATACTGAATTTTCTTGGCAACTTAACAACTAAGTGTTTTAATAACATCACACTATAATTTATTCTGCTCGAAACACAAAACCTCCTTTGTGCAAGTTTTTTTCCCTCCTCTTCTCTTTTTGTGTGTGAGAACTGTTAATTTTGCCTGCTAATGTCAAAACTGGCATAAATTCACATGTGAACTTGAAGCCTGACTGTGAAAAAAGGCGGAGGTTAGCGAACGCCTTTTGATTGTTCCTTGCTGGCTGCGTGCGCCCGTGAGTGCACGCACACGGGGCTGTGCACGATGCAGGAGTAATTGGGCCTGGTGATGGCTTGGGTGAAGAGAGTTGTCTGGGTAATTAGGTTTTAATCGCATGGTAAGAAAAGGGCAGGAAGAAGTGGGGGTTGGCCAAAAAACCCCAAAAGCAGGGGGACAAAAAAGAGCCTGGTTTGGTTAAGAGGCAGGCGAGGAGGAGGAAGGAGCTGCCCGGGTGAAGGCTCTGCAGGGGCAGGGACCCAGGGGGACCAGGAGCAAATCAAACCCAGTAGAATTATTATTCAATATGTGTTCCTGTGAATCCGGATGCAGTTACAGAAATTATTGCTAATAATGAAAGCTATATATCAAAGGTTATAAAATCCCTGTGTGCTGGGACACAATTTTTCTAGGCTTTGTTCTGAACCATTAAAGATGACATATTGAGTTTGTGTGCCTCTGTGTTTAGCAAGAGACATTTAAATCTGATTTTAACCTAAACTGGCAATTCTGACATTTGTCTCTGGTCTTTAAAGTTAGGAGCTATGATGCCAGAGAGCAGGGGGCCGCGGGCTGCCCCCCCGCAAGCCTCCATGACCTCACGCAGCAGGGAAGAAGTGAGCAGGTAATTAATTTGTTAGATCATCAGTGATTCATGTAAAATAAAACCATCACTCTCTGCACAATTCCCTCTGGGAGAAGGGAAAGAGGGAGGAAAAGGAACGTCTCGTGCGGAAGAGGCCGGCACTGAAAGCAGAGGGAGCGTGGGATGGGTGTGCAAAGACCCTGCCCATGATCCGAGGATGCGGTGGGATGAGGTCCGTGCTTGATGGGCACCCACAGCCCCGTTGGGAAGCTGGTGGTGCGCGTGGTCCTGCCCCCCAGCACCGCAGCATCCCTATGGAAGAGGGATTGTTCCCTTGGGGAGCTTCAGCCACTTGTAAGGGATCAGGGAATGGAATCACTCCTGCCCCAGGGCTCTCTTTGCTGCCTCTGCAAAGTTTATTTAACACTAAAACTCTGGGGGCTGCTCAGAGCCAAGGCTCAGGGTCTGGAGAAGGCAGAGCCCAGCGCATGTCCCCTGCTTGCTGCCCTTCAGGCCCCTTCCTCTCCCATCTCCCTGCTGCACCGGCCTTTGGAGAAGAGGGAAAAACCAAATCCAGGGTGTATTTTCAGGGGCAATTTGACTTTCTTCTTCTCCCCCTCCTACAAAAGGGCCATTGAAGTGGAGGGGAGGCAAAAGCAGGCCGATGTCCCCAAGTGAGGACCCATCCTCGTGGCTCTCAGGGGATGCTGCCGGGTTCACCAGCCCCATGTGGTGATGTAACAGCCAGAGCTGCTGCTCAGAGCTGTTTCATCACACACACAGTCAAAATGTCAGATGATTTATGTGACCGAGCCTGGATTTAACATGCGAGAGCAGCCTTGCCATGAACAGAGCTGCTGCTGTCCCGTCCCCATCTCCATCCCCAACCTAGGCTCCCATACTCACGTGCAGGAGCCAAGCACACGCAAAGGGTGATGGAGTTGGCAGAATTGGGGTTTCCACCCCAAAACCTCCCCCAAAACTTGCTGGATCTCAGAGCGTTTTCTGTGCAATCATTGATTTTCCAACACTGGTTTCCCCATATAGAGCTCCTGCTGCAGCAAATCCATTTGACTTTGTGGCAGCAGCTCAAGGGAGGAAAGTGACGGTTTCAGATGGGACGAGTGCAGCAGGAGACGCTGGCCTGGGGGAACGGGAAGGTTCCACTTGCGCACTATTTGCTCAAGGATCAGAGTTCGGGAATCTGTAGGCGCTGTGACCTCTGCACATGGGAGCCAGCCCGGGCCACAGGCGCTGCACAAATGCAGAGCAAACCACAAATCCTTTAAGCCCAAATAATCCTCTCCAAACCCAACATCCCACCAGCTCTATGGAAAGGGAAAACTGTGGCTGAAAGCTCAATATGACTAACCTGCAGGGTTGCTGGGAGGTGTCTGCTTGGCATTTGGGGTGTTAAGCTGGTGCTGAGGGTCCCTGGGGCCCCACTGCCTCATAGGAGCCCACTGAGGCTTTGCACGTGAGTGCTTAAAGTGGCACAGGAGCAGGGGTAGGATGTGGGATGTGGGGGGGGTTGTGGGACACAGCTCCAGGATGGGAAACCCGATGCTCCGGTGCCACTTGTGCTGGAGCAGATCCATTGCAGGTTATTTTTGCTGGGAATTGCTCCGCTGTTGGCACTGGCAAAGCAGATGACAGGGGGGAATACGGGGCTGCAGAGGGGTGTGTGGCACAAAGGCACTGTTTTGGGGTACCTTTTTCAGTGGGAACCCCAACAGTGGGAACTGAAGCTCAGCTCTGTCAGTTCTGTGGTTCAGCCTGGAGACACGGAGACATCCCTGAGCCGAAGCAGTGGCCTGATCCCATGGGAAGAGGGCTGAGCCAGGACAAGGCTTCCCCCTCACTACCCAGAGCATCGCATCCCGGAGCTGTACCCGCAAGCACTGAACAGCAACCGTCATTTATTGCACAAGGGCATTTGCACCCACATGTACTGGGGGTCTGCTCTTATAGCACCAGAGGCCCAGATAACCCAACCCAGGAATCATTTCTTTCTTTTTCTAAGTGAAATTTTAGGAGAGAACGTGGCCATTCCCAAATTCACTGAAATGGAGCTACACGGTGCATTCCCAAATGGACTGGGTGCATTTGGGAATACAGTCTGCAGGCAGCTCTGGAGTAATGCCCTGCCCTGGGCGAACAACTGCTCCTTCCCCTCCTCTCTACTCCTGTCCCCATCCCTATGCTTCAGGTCTGTTTCCTGATGGGGAGAGCTCTGTTTGTGTGTGTATCTACCCAGCGGAACAGGATTCAAGTCTCTTCAGGGGGTCTTTACAAGGCAATGCGGTGCAAATCTTATGAACTAGTTCCCGACTACTCAAATGCATCACAAGACAGTGGGAAGGATCACGAAACTGCAGTCAAAGGCACTCTGCAATCTCCTTTGCACATATATTCCTACCGCAGAAGAAGATTTTGTGCAATACACTAGGATTATATGGTTGCAGAAATATGCACACCTTCAAATATATTGTTCAAGAGATGGGAATTTATTTCCCTCTCTTTCCAATGTCCCTCTCCCCCCTTTCTTTTCCCTGCGTTGGAGATAATGAAAACCCCGGTATTTAAATTCAGCTGCAGCTCTCAGCTGCCCAGATTGATTGCTTAGAAAAAACCATATATATATAAAAAACCCCTCAGAGCATGTATGCATAAACTAGATGGTAGATTAGGTTACTGGGAGAGGAAATGTACAAATGTACCGGGAGTGCACCTTTTGCAAGAAGATTAACTGATGGCAGCGGCAACTTGCTGATGAAGGCAGTTTGTGTAAGAGCAGACCCTGACTATAGAGACTCATCAGTCACCACTGGCAGCATCCGCTGCCTTCCCCGGCGCACGGAGCAGCTCGTGGCGTGGTGGGCACGGGGGGATGCTCCTGTTGGATGTCTCCATCGGAGGTGCTTTGCTTTCAGGCTGGCGAGGTGAAGCCCATGGATGTGCTGAAGGCTGCTGTGATTCCAACCTGGCACAGGAAGGATCCAGACTAAAATAAGGAATAGATCTTGGCTTTCCATCACATTTTGCAGTGATCCCGACCCATGGTGTGGATTTCCCCATGGCTACTGTTTGGGAACATGGAAAGATCTACAAATGGAGCCCTTAAAACGTGGCTTTGAAAACCCTCCTCCTCCTCTTGGGCTCCAGAGCCTGGCCAGCACTGGGGAAGCTGCCTCGGAACCAGCTGCTTCTCTTCTGGCACTGGGAATGCCGGCACTGCCACTGGGAAGAGGAGGTGTCGGGTCAAGGAGGTGCACAAGGACAACGCAGGCTGTCCCCCTTTGAGCTTTGGATTGTGCTCATCCTCTCATCTCTCCCTCGTACCTGCAACTGCTGTTTCTTGAGACCTGCAACATGGGATGCCTCCAGGTGCTCCAGGAGCCAGAGGAAAGAAAATCAATGGAGAGAGATGGAAAATGCCCCTGGGCAGAGATGGAAAATGCCTCTTAGCTAAGCTTGAGCTGAGGCCGACTTGTTGCTGCTGTAACAGCACTGGCACCCTGAGCTGCAGCCTTTGAAGCAAAGACACCCCAAGACGTTGCCAGGAAAGAGGAAGAGGAGGAATCTCCACTGGGAGCTTCTGCAGCCGATGGGATAGAGCAGGGAGAGCCCAAGGCATGGGCCAAACCAGAGCTGACACCTCTGGCAGGGACAAGGCAAACGCGGCCGGCAATGCAAGAGGGAGCAAACCACAAGCGGGACGGAGCCGAGAGCTGCTGAGAAAGGGGTTGGCAGCAGGAAATCGGTTGTGGAGAGATCCGTGGGGAAAGATCCCTCCTCCAAGAGCTCCCCAGTGCTGGGGACACGCATGGAGCTGGAAACCCATGGAGCTGCCCGGACATTCCTGCGCCTGGGATTCCCTGTTCATGGTTTGTTACAGCACCCAGCTGCTCCCAAAGCCCAGGCTGTGAGGCCAGGCTGGCCAGTGAGAGCAGGATGGGTCCTCATGTCCGTCCTTCCCCTCCAGCCCTGCTCCAGTGCAAACCAGCAGCAAGGACTTACTGCAGCCTGCTTGGGGCCAGTTTGTGCTTGTGTTTTCACTACTGCCTGCTCCTTAAACAGGTTTTGCTGCACACACACACAAGTTTTTACATGAGTTTCCTGAGTTCATGGATAAAGTCCAGAGCTGCCAAGCTCCCGGTACTTTGCCATGTCACACTAATAGCTTCCAGATCCCATCACATATTAAATTCATGCGGTTTCAGCGAAGCCATCTATTTAATGCAATTCGCTAAATGCCTGCGTAGCTCCAGTGACAGTGACATATTAGGTTTGCAGTCTTTTGCAATCTGATATCTCTGAATTTGCCACTGTACTAAAGATTTGATTAATGTGGTTCCATTTCAGTGCAGTAATTGGCTGCGACTGTTGTAGAAAATAATCAGGCTTTCATTCCTTACAACTGCATGGACATGCTAATGAGAGAGTGGGTTAATTAAGCCCCAGGCAGAAAGCGACAGTTACTGATGACTGTTATGACAAACCACCGACTCGGCATTTGGGAGCAGGACAGCAAATTTGCACTTTATGAAATTACAGGAAAACTGGGACATAAGGAATAAATAGTTACATCTGTTTGGTGAAAGGGAAAGAGGAAGAGAAGAGCGAGCAAGATGGTGTCGCCTGCTCAAATCAGGGCACGAACACGCGGGAGAAAAGTTTGGAGCCCAGAAGTGTGGGGAAGGGAATGAACTTCTCATTTCCCTTGCGTGCTCTTCACAGCTTCCCAGTGGGCTGAATCCATTGGCAGGGTGTGAAACATGGGACACCCAGCGAAAGGGTTCGCATGGCTGCAACGCAGCTGAGAGACGGCTCCGGGGGCAGGCGGAGGCTGCGGGATGGCCTGGAATACATCACATTTGGAGAGACATCAACCAGGGCCCCACCGGACCTGAGCCCACCCTTCCAGTGCTCCTTGGGGGGCAATTTGCCCCCCAGCTCCATTGCAAGTAATGGGGGGTGGGTGTGCAGCAGGGACAAGCTGAGACTTTGGGCTTCCTTAAAATGTCTGGGAGGAGGAGGAGGCTCTCGGAGGAGCAGGAGGGATAGAGCCAGAGCTGTGCCATGACATCAGCGCTGATGCAAGGCTTTGGAAGAACATCAGTGCCTTCACAGAGCTCGACAAATCAAAGCCAGCCCCCAAGAGCTCCACACAGAGCTGGGCATGAAGTGACCAAAGAGCCAGGCCTTTACCTGGAGGCTCCCCCAACCCCAGCTTCGCTGTAGTAATAAGTCATTTATAAGGATTAACTGGCAATCTTTTCAACCTTCCTTTTTGTGCCAGGGCTATTTTGCAACATAAGCACTGCCACCATATAACCAATGATTTAGTTGAGGGGTTTTATAGCCTGAAATGGCTTTAAAATTTGTTTGGAATTACCTTGAGTACATTTTAAACACTTAAATTGTCATCTTTGCATGTTGGACTATTCACGGTGTGCTATAGGGTAGGGTTTTTTTTTTACTCCATTAGATTGCAGAGTAATTCTGCCATTGTTTTACCAAGCTCTCCTGAAAGCAAGCTGACAGTGTATCCACAGCATCCTGCACTACATGAGCCACGGAAAGGCTGCATTGGGCACTGTGGGAAACCCCAGTGCACCCTCCCTGTGGCTGCTTGGGTGTGCGCTAGTGAGCATCCTCCATCCCACTGCCATGGTCAGCAACAGAGATACAGGAGTGAGCATCCTCCATACCATTGCCATGGTCAGCAACAGAGATACAGGAGTGAGCATCCTCTATACCACTGCCATGGTCAGCAACAGACACATAGGAGTCAGCATTCTCCATCCCACTGACATGGTCAGCAACAGAGATACAGGAGTGAGCATCCTCCATACCATTGCCATGGTCAGCAACAGAGATACAGGAGTGAGCATCCTCTATACCACTGCCATGGTCAGCAACAGACACATAGGAGTCAGCATCCTCCATCCCACTGACATGGTCAGCAACAGAGATACAGGAGTGAGCATCCTTCATCCCACTGCCATGGTGAGCAACAGATACAGGACTGAGCATCCTCCATCCCACTGCCATGGTCAGCAACAGAGATAAAGGACTGAGCATCCTCCATACCATTGCCATGGTCAGCAACAGAGACATAGGCTGAGCATTTCCCATCCAGTGCGACCTCATGAGTGTCCTTAGATGTCCAAACAAACGGGGCTTTTACAAATACATTCACGGGTGGGATTTCGGGCACATCCCAGGAAGGCAAAACACAGTCAGGGTTTATTTATGGATCCCATGAAGGTTTGAGGACTGTTCTGTGTTCTCTGCTGCCTTCCAAAGCTGTGAGGCTTTACTGGGGGATCTGATTCCTATCTTTGCACCTCACCTGAGCCTTTCTCCCTCTGCCTCCTGCCTGCTCCAGGGAGGGTATCTTGAGGTTCCCCACATTGCCCAGGCAGCTGTCGGGGGTCCTGGGTACTTTTACACAGGTCCTGGCCAAGGAGCCCCTGGAGGAGAAGCCATAAAAATGTTTTATGTTGGAATAGGTTGGTTTCTGTGCAATAAAACCCGGAGCCATTGAAAAGCAAGCTCCTGTGTAATTACAAAGACAGAGGAGATCGCTTCCATATGTCTGAGTGGGTGTGAGGGGCCCCGAGCCCGCATCTGCTCTCTTTGTTCTGGTGGGTTGGGGGGGAAAAAGGGAGAGAAAGAAGGAGAAAACAGAAGACAGCAAAGGGAACTTGGGGGTCTGCTGGAGAAAATGACCTGGTGCTAAACCCCGGCCAGGCCTTTGAGGATGGAGGCGCAGCCACATCTGGCCCGTCCGAAAGCACACTTGATCAATAAATTGTGCTACCAGGCACAAAATCAGAGAGATCTGAGCGCCATTCATTAACCAGCTCGTGAAGTGATTGATACGCTTAATTTTCCTGTCAAATGCGGACTTCCCTTGTAAACATGTCAATTGAGAAAAGTTCAAGCTGGTCACTCGGATTTATGGCTGGAATAACATGTAGGTGGAAAAGAGCGACGCGTCCCCTGTGGCCCCTGTTGTTTCCTATTACATGGAGAGCCAACGAACCCAGGTGCTGCAGCGTCCTTCTTCTGCCCTCCTCCTCCTCCTCCTCCTCCTCTCCTCCTCCTTGCCCGCAGCTGAGATAACAAAACCAGACCATCCAGCTGGAAACAGCCCAGAACTTGGTCCCAGCGACAACCAGCCGCCTAATTTGTTCACCTTGATAAAGTGGAAGCCTTTGGCTGGAGGTGCCTTTGATGGACTGGGCTGGAAACCCAAATCCCACCTTGTTTTCCTTGCCTTCAAGAGCCGCATGTTTAACTTAGCGCCATAGCCACGATGAGCTGGTTTGAGCCAGGATATTTAACTTAATAGCAGGCTCGTGATTAGACATTTTGCTCAAAATATTTGGTTTTAGGCAAAACACGGGAAGTGCTTTGGCTTGTTCGCATTGTGCAAATGGGTTTGGGGTTGTGTTTGCCAAGAGGCACAGAGGTGGAGGGGGGACGTGTGGAGACTGAGATGAGCTCTGAAGTAGAAGTTGCTCTCTGTGAGGGTGCTGAGGCGCTGGCCCAGGGTGCCCAGAGAAGCTGTGGCTGCCCCATCCCTGGCAGTGTTCAAGGCCAGGTTGGACACAGGGGCTTGGAGCAAGCTGCTCCAGTGGAAGGGGTCCCTGCCTGTGGCAGGGAGTTGGAACTGGATGAGCTCTAAGGTCATTTCCAACACAAACCACTCGGGGATTCTATGAAATCCAGGGAATGCCACCCAGTCTTTGCTATGGGGGCACTTTCATGGGGGCAGCACTGAGGAGCGCAGGACATCACCCCCACCCTATCTACATCTGTGCTTGCTCAAACCCTGTCCCAGGAGCCGGAAAATCAGATCAGAGCAACCTCAAATGCCTTCATCCACCAGCCCTGCTCCCCCCTCCCTGCACCGAGCCCCTCCTCTGCCCACAGGGAGTTCTGGGGGCGGTGGGACCATGCGATGCTGTTCCTCTGGCAAAGCTGCTCCTGGGGAGGTGATGCCGGTGCCGGGGCGTGCAGCGAGCTCCATCACCCTGCCTTTCCCAGGGACCCCCTTCTGGGCCGGGCACAGCTATAAATAAGCAGTTTGGTGACTGATTCATTTTTATTTCTGCTAACTTTTATCACGAAATAGCAGTCATGGAATCGACACCTCGGCTCCCTTGAGCATATTCCCTCTGGTGTCATCTTTTGATAAATGCCAAGAACAGCCTAGCAGCAGGAGACCATTATCCTGTGACATGCTCCACTCTGCTCACATTATCTCTAAAATAACACGGATGCTCACACAAATCCCTGCAGCAGTGGTGACAGGGACCAGAGGCAGACCCAGCCTGGCTGCACCGCGGCCACAGCAAAGCAGCCGGCACAGCTCGGCACCTCTTGCTTTTCCCAGGAGGGGTTGTCTTGAAGCTGCTGGGTACCAGTGAGCTGACGTGGATGATGGTGGAGATGCAAAGAGGTAACTCCTGCCTATAGAGGGGGAAAAAAGTTTTTACAGTTCATATTGTCCCCTTTACAACTTATTTTAGGTAGATTCCCACCTCCTCAGGGACTGGAGGAGCCTGAAGCATCACGGGATAAGATCAGCATCTCACTGCCAAAAGCAGGACTTAAACTTCTCCCAGATTTTGGAGTAACCCCTCCTTCCCTTTGCATTTGTTTTTACACAGTGGTACCTCACAGACCCCACCAACTTAGGAACAAAGAGCAAAAGGAGGGAGGGGAGCACCAACACCAAACCTAGCATCATTTGGGTTTCACCTAATCCCCAAAATTTAGATTTCATTGTGTTTCTTAAGGAAAATCCGGAAAGCCTGAAATTTAATTTGTTATGGAAATGGAATATTCTGGGGGTGACGCAGGGATATGTCTTTTCATCACAAAGCCTGTTAAAGCCAGCTGGAGATAAGGCATTTGGGGTGAGCGGCTGGAAGGGAAAGGCTCACAGATCCTTTTATCCTGGCTGAGGGCTTACAGGAAGTGGGGACCGTGCAGAGGGGAAGGAGCTGCGGTGAGGACCCAGCAGCCCAGCCAGCACCCAGCTTTAGAGACAGCAAAAGGAACCCAGGACACAGATTCCCCTTCCAGCTCTTCCCCACTGTGCCATTAAACACCCTTGTCTTGAAGCCTGCAGGAGTCTGAGCACTTTGGGCAACAGGAATCCCATCCTGTTCCCAGGGATTTGCCATCGTTTGTGCCAGCCTTGCACTGTATCAGTATTTATTTTTGCTAATATGACACAATTAAAGGGTAATCGTATCTATACCTTTCAGATCATGTCTGGCAAAATGAATGCTGTTACAGGATGATCCTAACGTGACATGATAGGACATAGTTAACGCCATGAAACGTTCAGATCATGTTAATGTAAGAGAAGGGAGCTTTGGTGCCTTTGACTCTCCTTTGGGTGACTTGCGGCAGTGCTCGGGCTCATCCCTGGAAGCTTCACTGCTTCCAGCTCAAGCTGGTGCCTCTGCAAAGCACAGTGGGTGGCTGGGGTGGACGTGTCCAGGGCTGGGACAGTCACGGGTGACAGAAGAGGGAAAAAGCCTCATAAACCACAACTCCTACACCTGCATCCCTCTGGGTGATGGCTCACGTGTCTCTGGCTGCTTCCCTTGCCTTGCCCAGGCTGGGCTCTCAGCATCTCTGCCACTTTGCACCCTCACAAACTCTTTCCAGCTAAAACTTGGAGGCACGGTGGCAAAACTTGGAGGAAATAATTAACAATTATTTCACAGGAGAAGGTTCCAGCTGGAGCAGTATCTGGTGCTTGAACATATATCTAACAAAGGCTTGTTATTTAAGCAATAACCCTTGAGAAATTGGTCGTTACCAGCATTAAACGACTCAGCCCATTGCCAAGGATGGTTAACGCTCTAATAAACTGGTCATTAACTGCAGTAACAATGAATTTCGAGGGGATTATTGCTATTATAAACCTTAATCAATGGTTTATAACAGCAATAATGTGGTCCTTTCTTTTAATGGTAAGTAGTGCGGCATGAGCAGCCTGCTTGGAAATAGTTTCAGTCTGACTGATAAGACAAAATCAGGTGTTAAAAGCCCTCCAACTCCAAACACTTTTGGGAAGGGAAAAAGGCCTGGAGAGGTCTGCAGTGAGAGGTGGTGGGGTGGCTGTGGCCACAGAGTGGGTGATTCTGCCACGAAGAGCACCAGGCCTGGCTGTGGGCACCCGAGCTGGCCAGCCAACATGCTTTGGCCAACTAAAACTCATTGGGCAGGATCTGAATTCATTGCATGAGTCCTCTGGAGTGGAGTGGGCAGAGAGGTGGAGAGAGGTGGCAGGGGGAAGAGGATGGGAAGGGGGACTGGATCCAGGCATCCAGCCATGGATCTGCTGGAGTCTCCATGCATAAGGGCTCGTGCACATGGGGACCCTAAGCACAGGCAGCTGATGTCTTGAATATCCATCCCCACCTCCTCAGAAGGAACCATGTTACTATGGGTCACACAAGACGAGGATGAAGCCAGTGATGCTGCTGACTCATGCTGAAAGCCGCAGACCTGGTGGACCTTTTGGAGGAGGGTTTGGGAGCCCTTTGCTCTGGGGGCCGGGTGAGTGTGGGCACCAGGGACAAGGTGCCTTGGTGTTTGGCTCACCCCTCTGCAGAGGGATGTGAAAGCAGCTCCGGCACTCTCTTGTTTTGTGCTCTGTACCCCTTAAAAAATAACATATGGTAATAAAATAAGGTAACAGCCTGCTAATGGTGCCATTCCAGGAGGCTTTAAGAAGCATTCCCTTTTCTTGAGCTAGACTGAAGGATGCTGGGTCAATACTGCCCAGTCTGTGCTTCCTTCTCCAGGCAGGCTCCAAGAAACCCCTTGCTGGGCCGAAACTCACCTTGTCAGCCCCATCCAGGGAATTATCTGTGTCGAGCAGATAAAGAGCAGATAGAAGAGCTCAGGCACCTTCACTTTTGGCAGATGCAGGGAGCTCATAGGGAAAGGCAGGACGATCTCCAGTGACTGGGGCTGCAAAGCCCCCAGCCAATGAGTGAGTTCTAATTGTGCTCTGATTTGAATGGAGATCTCCTCTTGTCTGTGCTTGTGAGTTTTACAGCTGGTTCTCAAGCCCTGCTCTTACCTCTGTGCTCTGCAGCTGAGCTCATTGCGGCTGCAGGAGCAAAGCATCATCCTGTATTATCCAGGGTGAATTCACAAGCAGTCTGGGGGCTTGGGCTGGTTTTGGCCAGTCTCCTGACGCTGTTTCTGACCTGGTCCTGCTCATCCCTCCTTTGGCTTGCTTGTCAGTGTCCCTCCGAGTGGAGAGGACTCTTCTCTCCGCACTTTTTTTTCTCCAGAAGAAGGCTGCAATGGAATAAATTGGAAAGTTTACTTCATGTAGCATGGAAATAAAAAAGCTCATTCAGAAAGTTAATGATTTATTTTATAGTTTCATTATCAGGGTCACATTACTCAATAGCATTTCAAACATGTCATTTGTACAAACTATGGTAATTAAAATTTATAACGTACTTCATCAGTGGCATATGAATCTTTTAGCCAGCACTCTGCTGTCATATAAACAGTGTAATTTCAGCTGCAATTCACCCTTTATTGGCTCTCATTTGTGATTTAACAGCCATCAATGACTGTGCTATAAAGAATAAATTAACCATCCGTAAACCTTATGATGACAGGGACAGTCAAACAGACTTAAACTGCCTCCACCAGACTCTGGTGAGCCAACAGGGATCAGACCCGGGAGGTGCCAGTGCGAAGGCACGATCGCTCCATCACCAGGGTGCTGGGCACGATGCACACACTGCCAGGTCCACCATTCCCAAATGAATCATGGAATCATGGAAAGGTTTGGGTGGAAGGGACCTCAAAGCTCACCCAGCTCCAACCCCTGCCACAGGCAGGGACACCTTCCCCTAGAGCAGCTTGCTCCAAGCCCCTGTGTCCAACCTGGCCTTGAACACTGCCAGGGATGGGGCAGCCACAGCTTCTCTGGGCACCCTGTGCCAGCGCCTCAGCACCCTCACTGTGAAGGATTTCTTCCCAATATCTAATATGTGAATGGAGCTTTCTCTCAGCACTACCCAGAGGGCCCAGCTGGAGGATCCCTCCCCTCCTGCAAGCAGTTTCCCTCCTCCAAGGAGGAGTTTCAGTCACTAACAGCTTTCAAATCCCTTCTCTGTCCCCCTCATTGCAGCACCGACCCATGCTGCATCCACAAGATCCCTGCCCCGCTGCATCCCTGCACCTCCCACTGCATCCCTGCACCTCCCACTGCAACTCCATGGTCCCTGCATCTTCCCCAGCCCTGAGGGCCACCAGATTCTTGTCCAGCACTGGTGGGACCTGGGGGAAGGATGGAATTCAGCAGGGAATTGCCTGGAGGGCATCACCTCTGTCCCCATGGCCAAACCCTGCCCGCTGCTCCAGTGAGGGTAGGGAGGAAAAGGGGCAAGCAGCACAAACCCAAACCCTGGTGCTTTCATTCCGGGCAAGCTTTATGGACCTGAGAGCAAAGCTACAACGAGCCATTTCTTAATCAGGGGCTCCTTGCAGCCAACAATTATCCAACAGCTTAGTTGTGTCCATCTTCTGCAGAGGGAGCGATATGTTTTAATGGGATCCCTCCTATCCTTAGAGCTGACACTGTACAAAGCTAATAAATGATATGGATTGGATTTGTTACTGAGACATCTCCAAGGAGCCTGGGTCATACAGGCCAATAAAATTGGCCTCATAAATTTACCCTGACACACAGGATTACTCCAGCATTGCTGAGGTCACCTTCTCACGCTGATTTATTGCCAGCCCATGGGTTAATAATACTGTTTACGGGGTTGTTGTTTTCCCCTACACGTAGCAGATATTCATCAGCATGTCCGTGCCTCCTCGGCGCGGGGGAGATGTGGGATGGGGACGTGGTGGGCAGGGTGAGCCTGATTTATGTTCTAGCTGAGGGTTTTTGTGTTTAAAAGAGCTTGTGACAGACCTCAGCAGGAGGAGGGAAACTTTTCCATTCCTGAATCCCGAGGGTAAGGGGGTGGCACTGGAGCTGTCTGCCCCACTAGCGTGGGACAGGGCTAAACCTGTGTATTCCATGAAGAAACCATGGAAAAACACAGCCTGGAGAGCTGCCTTCTCTGCAGCCCAGTTCTCTCTGTTGGCAGTTCTCATTAGTGTTTGCTGGTGCTTAAAACCCTGCAGCAAGAAAGACCTGTGTGCAGTAAGAAGGTGGGACAGGGCTGTGTGTCTGTGTGTCCCTCTGTCCCTGCTCCAGCTCCGAGAACAGCACCATGTGCTCCCCATCCCTCCTCCAGACCCGGGGCAGCCAGCCCCGCTCCTGCTGCTCCGTGTTATTTTCATCCTGCCCTAATCGGAGGGGACAGGTGAGATGTGCTTCAAAACACTGTAATCATATTTTAAATGGAAATGAAACGTGTGAATTAAATGTAAATTACAGCAGAATGGAAGGACAATCACTATTAGTTAAGGTCTGACACCTATTTTTGCAGACCTTTCCTAAATGCCACAACTTGTTTCTCTGCACTTGTGACGAGGGCTTGTAATTCCATGGCAGCTGCTCCTGCAGCCGGGCGGATGGCGGGGACCGAGGGGGGCCCGTGTCTTTCAAATAGCAACGGACTGCTTGTTGGTTCTGGGGAATTACGAAGCACCAATGATGTTTTTATTCGGGAGCCATGAAAATAAACCTTGGTGTTTTCCCCCTGAAAAGGTGAGGCCGTAATACAAAAGGACGTTTTTATAGAGCCAATTTATTTAAGGGTTCCCCCATTTGCTTTTCTATTGGAAAAATATGTGCCCTGCCAATGAGCTGGAATTTCTTCTTTATCTTTAATCCCTCCCGTGCCTCCTCCGAGGCACCGGCTGCTCCTGTGGCCTCGCCGGACCTCAAAGCCTCCCACTAAAGCCTCACTTCATGCTTCACCCGGGGCAGTATCCACAGCCCCTCTGCAGCCCCTGGTGTGTTAAACACGGCCCGTGCAGACAGGCAGAGACAGCCCCTGCCCTGCGGACGCTGCACAGGACTGTGCCAGCCAAGGCTGGGTTACATATATGTATATATATATATATATAAGGCTGCGTGGAGACCTCATAGCAGTCTTCCAGTATCTGAAGGGGGCCTACAAGGATGCTGGGGAGGGACTCTTCATCAGGGACTGTAGTGACAGGACAAGGGGTAACGGGTTCAAACTTAAACAGGGGAAGTTTAGATTGGATCTAAGGAAGAAATTCTTTACTGAGAGGGTGGTGAGGCACTGGAATGGGTTGCCCAGGGAGGCTGTGAATGCTCCATCCTTGGCGGTGTTCAAGGCCAGGTTGGATGAGGCCTTGGGTGCCATGGTTTAGTGTGGGGTGTCCCTGCCCATGGCAGGGGGGTTGGAACTAGATGATCTTAAGGTCCTTTCAAACCCGAACTATTCTATTCTATTCTATTCCATTCTATTCTATTCTATTCCATTCCATTCCATTCTATTCCTGGGGAAGGGAAGGTGAGTCCCAGCGAGATGAGAAGTGACACTCTGGCTCTATGGCACAGTCGAGGGACAACCTCCCTGCCTGGGAGAAGCGAACTACAGTAATGAGACAACTTACGTGCAGTGAGAATGGGACCTCGTGGGGAAAAAACAGCGCTGAGCGGAGACTGGTGCCACGCGGCTCCTCGGTGACATCTTTGTGATTCAGAGATTTCCTCCTGCGCCCCTTGTTCTGCCTGTCTCCCTGTAAAGATGAAACAGTTACTGCTCTCATTACCACCGGGAACTTTTCAGCTGGGGAATAAAGAGGATCCTTGTCCTGAAGAAGCTGAGAGCTAAGCGCTGATTTAATCTGTTGTTAATACCTGGGGTTATTTGGCAAATGGTTTATTTTCAAGGTACTGGACAGTAAATAGTCAAATGCAAACTGATAGACCTTCAACATATCATCACATTGCTCTGATGTGTATGAGCTTAGGTGCTGAAACACTTCACACAGGGAAGTGGCATTGCCTGAAGTGCCCTGACTCCTTGGAGCAGCCCCAGTGGGGACTTGGCCACGGACAGCAGCAGGGCTGGGAAAAGAATTGCTCAGATTTCCCTTCCCTGTTTCAAAGCAGGATTTTGGGGCTTAATTTCTTGCAATATTGCACTGGGGGAAATGCATCATCAAAGGCCAGGCTGGACGGGGCTTGGAGCAACCTGCTCAAGTGGAAGAGGGTTGGAGCTGGATGGAGCTTTAAGGTCCCTTCCAACCCAAACCAGTCTGGGATTCTATGTTGGGATAATCCCAACATTTAGTTCTGGTTTCAATAGTTCTTACAGATACATATATATAGAGAGTACACTGAAACAAAATGCTTTATGAAATGGAAAAAACCCCTATGCCATTTAATTCCTCAAAGGTCAAACTGAAATGCTTTGGCCTTATCGAAATGATTTTCTCCTTTGATTTTTCTTTCCAAATGCAATTTCATCAAAATCAGTGCTTTTCCGCAAATGTTTCACCTTTGGTGAAATGGCATCTTCTGACAGAGAAGTGTTTTGAGGGGAAATTTCTGACCAGCCCCTTCTGGGAATGATCCACCAGCCATGGCTGGAAGGGAGGAGCGAGGGATCCCACCAGTGCCCAGCCATGAGCTCCTGCTCCGGGCAGGACTTTCCAAACCAAGTTGTTCTGTCTGGAGATCAGATACCAGGAGACCATCATGAGGCCTCTCCTGCTGCTGTCCCCACTGCTCAAAAGCTCAGCCTGTGCTTGAGCAAGGAGCTGGATCCCGTGGTCCATGGCACGGCACCGTGAGAACAGCCGTCTGACTTCCCCTCGCACCATCCCTGCCAGGGATGGGATGGAGGATAGGATGAAGGGGGAAATGTCTCTCATTCCTATCAGGTGATTCACTCCCTGGCTCGGTGCTTGAGCCCTCCCTCCTCCCGGAGTGTGAGCGCTGGGAGGCTCCAGAGCCTTCCTTCCTATTTTTACAGAGCTTGCAGCATTGTCAGGAAGGAAAGGGTACCATCTGGTTAGCCCTTGTTTACTGCACACCCTGCCAGTTTGAGCTTATTAATCATATTTACCCAAGTATCTTAATTACTCCCTGTCTAGCGACTTGCCTTGCACTCAGCTGTTGACCCGCTCCCCTCCCCTCTCCCTCGCTCTTTTTCCCCCCCTCCCCTCTTTCTTTTTAATTCCTTTCTATCATTAATCATAGGAGCAGCGTGGGCAGAGGAATCTCTCTCTGGTGCTGCCGCTCTCACAGCTGATGGGCTGGAGCTCCTCCTGCCCACCTTCACAATGCACACACTGGGGTCAGAGCAGGCAGCGCAAGGATCAGTCCTGCCCCTGCCTGCGCTGCCCCGTTGTGGGGTGCCGGGGTCCCTGGCTGGAGCGTGAGCGAGGAGACACCATTAAAGATGGTAATTTGTTGATCCAAGGCTCTCCTGGCGCTCCTGTGCGAGAGTGGCACCGTTTTCTTTACGACCTCATAAAGTCACAGCCGAGAGGCCGATTTGGAAAACAAACTGCCTCAGGTTGACAGATAATTAGATACAGGGGACATATTATACGCCTTTGCGTATAAATGCGCTCTGAAGCACGTTGGTTCATCAGGAGTTTAGGCTATGGGAGAAGCAGGCACTGTCAGCACATCAGGATATATGGGCTGGTGCAGCCTTCAGATGACAGCTCCGTTTTATGGCCCTTTCAGCTCCTGTTTGCTGGTGGACTGTGAGGATGGCTGCACTCCGGAGGCAAAGCTGCCTTGGTTTGGTTGTGTTGGGTTGGGTTTGGTTGGGTTTGGTTTGGTTGGGTTTGGTTGGTTTGGATTTGGTTTGGTTGGGTTTGATTTGGATTTGGTTTGGTTTGGTTGGGTTTGGTTTGGTTTGGTTGGTTTGGATTTGGTTTGGTTGGGTTTGGTTGGTTTGGATTTGGTTTGGTTGGGTTTGGTTTGGATTTGGTTTGGTTTGGTTGGGTTGGGTTTGGTTGGTTTGGATTTGGTTTGGTTGGGTTTGGTTTGGCTGGGTTTGGTTTGGTTGGGTTTGGTTTGGTTGGGTTTGGTTTGGTTGGTCTGGGTTTGGTTTGGTTGGGTTTGGTTTGGTTGGTCTGGATTTGGTTTGGTTGGTCTGAGTTTGGTTTGGTTTGGTTGGGTTTGGTAGGGTTTGGTTGGGTTGGATTTGGTTTCATTGGTTTGGGCTTGGTAGGGTTTGGTTGGGTTGGGTTGGATTTGGTTGGTTGGGTTGGGTTTGGTGATTTCTAGCCCAGCAACCTCCTGAGCTTCCTTCTTCTCACAAGACAGGGCTTGTGTTTCGCATCTTGGATGTCACACTGCTGTGCTTGCAGCAGGGAGGAGTGGCCGAATGAGGCTTCATTCCTATTATTGCTCTTTTTGTGTCACTATATCACAGCCAAACCTCACTCTTCCTGAGAGTGAGCCCACTGAGAACAGCGGAGCAATTCTGGAATGACACAGGCCTTGTATTTATAGGGCAATTCAGCATCCTGCTCTCCCAGCCCCTGAACCACAAGGTTTCAGATATTAAAACCAAAACAAAACAGTTGGGTTTCTTTATGCACTTCAGGATTTAAGGTGTCATCCAGCCATCTCGTCAAGCTCTCAGGGTTTGCTTTTCCAAAGGAAAGCCAAGATCCCTCTATGACCATGGTTCCTGCTGGGGGTATTTTCAAAGCATAAGCCCAATTCTGCATGCATAGGTGCATACTCCTCTGCTCACCTCTCAGTAAATCAGATCCACACCTCCCTAAGATAACCCCTCTTTCCCACATATCCCTTTATCTTGGGAGTAAGACAGAAAATGCCAATTAAAGGACCATATTCCCAAAGAAAGCTTCACCATCATTCCTTCTCCCCCAGAAAGGGAAAATAAAAATGAGTGTGGGAAAGACAAAGCTGTCAGAAAGGAAAGAGAAAAAAACCCCCAACCCTAAACCCCCAGCAGCCCCCATGGAAGGAGGTGATATAAATAGAGACGCTGTCACTTCGATGAATTAGATCTTTTGTTAATGAAGATGCATTGATTTAAGGGTTGTCCAACCCCACAGACCCCTCTTTCCTTCCCCTTCCCTGGCAAAACACAGCTCAGGGCGGTAGCAGCACATCTGCCTCCCTGCCCTTCATCGCCTCCTTCTTCGCAGACCATGTTTCCACTTCTACATCGAAAAGGAACCTGGGCAGTGCTGTGTAAGCAGCACACGCGCCAGCAAGGTTCCTCCAGGCTGCTGTGTATGCCTTGTCCCATGGGCTGCTGCAGAGCCCTGGGTGCTGGTATTGGTTTGACACCCCCATCCCACCTTGCAACTGCCCCAGCTCCATGCTGCTGGGCAGCAGCAAGTGAAAATCACTGCTTTTCTAACTGGACCCCTCTGAGGAAGGGAAGATTCTTCCCTGCTCGACATCTCCTCCCTTTGCCCTTTGCAGATTGGTGCCCTTGTTACTCTTGTGCCCTCAGCACTGGTGGGACACGGCTTTATGCTATTTCCATTGGCGACTGCTGCTGCTCCATCCTGCACTTCCCAAGGGAGACTTCCAGGCTTTGCAGGTTTCCTCGCTGCCTCTTGTCATCACTTGAGCACCAGCGAGTCAGAAGGAGAGAGAGAGAGGGAGAGAAGGGAGAAAAAGTGCTGTGCTGTGTGGATTATTGTGTGTTTGTCATCTGGAATGGTGTAAGCTGTAGGTACAGCATCTCCCAGCGGTGATTTATGGCCGCTGTCAGGCAGCACCAGAGCTTTGTCTGCTGTAGCGTGGAGGATGAATGCGGGGCTGTCAGCCCGGGCAGGGCAGGCTCCCTCGCGCTCGGCTCCGCGCACTCGCTCCCCATTTCACGCCACTGAACATAAACAATCTTTTGTAAACCTGACAGTCACACTTGCTCCGTTGGAAACATAAAGCAGGGATGTATGGCTTGGCTTTCATTACCCCGTTTCCTCGGCTGTGCCGAAAGCGCTCCAGGAAAACGGGGAAGGCGACAGCCCAGAGGGATCCCCAAAAAGATGGAGGGAAGCGATGCATCTCCACAGCACACGTGTGCCAACGCCGGTCGTGACCACGCGTGCTCACCCACACACGCTGCATCGTGATTCACACATGGGTCTCCCACTGCAGTTTTGACACACAAACGTGCCCTTCAGTTAGAGCATCAGCGTGCTCCTGGAGCAGGGCATGTTTCCGACACAGACTCACACAGAATCAAGGGGGAAATCTCATGGAACACACTGGGACCACAGCACACCCGGTCATGGGCTCGCCCGTGCCCACCAGAGGCAATGGGGAGTCTGACAAAAACTAATGCACTTTGATTATCACTATTTATTGTGATTGTAATAGCCCTGTATGTGCAAAGTGCCCAAAGCTCTGTTCAAATCCAGCCTTGCCTGAAGCTAGAAGAGGGTGTTAAGAAGCTGCAGTGAGAAGTGGGTAGAAAGGCAGAGGAAGAGCCAGCACCTCCAGCATGAGCCAAGCACCAGGCTCCTGCCTGCACCTTAACCCAGTGAGGACCAGGGCTACTGCTGATGCAGGAAAGGTGGCTGCCCTATGCCTGATGCAAGCTGCTCTTAACTAACAACATGGGTATAAGAAACTCTTGGAAAAGGAGCACTTAGAGCAGGGATAGATGGAGCGTTCTGTCTGAAGTGCTAATGGGGACATAGGTACTCGCTCAGCTCAGCCCTGCTATTATGGGTACTGGTGAGATTTAGTGTAAAGCCCCATGAATCTAAAACCTGCCAAGGGGCAGAATGAATGCTGCTGATCTTGTGGATGCCGTAAGAGGTGCAAGGAGCAAGTTCCATCTTGGTCCTACAGCCATTTACAGCTCTGACTTTGGGTGAGAGCAGCAGGCAAGGCCAGGCCGGTTTGTCCCTTTGACAGCAGCAACACCAAGGTGCACACTGGTCACTGCACTCTGAAGGGACATGCGAGGGGACAGGCCCTTCTCACAAGCCATCAGCCCTCTGGAAGGGGGCTCCTGGCTATTGCTGGAGGCTGGAACTGGCTGCAGGAGCTGAAGCCCAGACCCCTCTTGGATGAGCTGTCCTCAGGTCCCTCCCTCTCCGCTTTCTCTCATGTTTCTGGATACTGAAGGAAGAAAAACGCGTGACTACGTTTTGGCTCCTCGGCACAGCAGCGCGAAGGGCTGCAAATAGCAAGTGGGAAACCAGAGACTGCAGCACCGCAGGACCTGCCAGAGGGCAACCACATCTCAGCTACAGCATTCCTGACGTTAGGAACAACATCCGCCTTTCCCTACAGCTACCGCCTCCTCCTTACGGTGTGAGGCTAAAAAGCAAAGTGAGGGATGCTCCAGCCCCTTCGTGTCCCCAGCGCTCACTCTTCAGCATCACAACAGCTCTTTCTGGAGGCGCTCAGCCCTGGGGGTGCCGGAGCCGTGCCGAGCGAGCCGGGTGCTTTGCCATAGTGCAAGAACAGGAACAGCTGCAGCCTTCCTGGGAACATTCCTGTCCTGACGCGCTCCTTCCGTTCCCGGCTCTGGCGCTCTGTCCTCTCCAACCCTTCCCTGTGACTTTGAGATCGCCGGCCGAGGCAGGGGGGAGGCGGCGGAGGAGGGAAATAGCTTCCAAATAGTTTGGTGTTTTCTTTTCCAGATGGTTTGTGTTGGAAGCTCCTCCGTGGAAGCCTGAGTGCTGAGTCTTGAACATCTGCTGAGGAGCAGCGTGCTCTGTGTCAATGTGAAGAGGCTGCTGGAAGGGCACGTCTGGGGAGGGTCCTGGTGGCAATGGCTGTCTCTGCATCCTGAGCTGCACGTTGGGTATGATTTGTGATGTGTTTTAGTGTGCGTCAAGGACACCTAGAGCTTAGGGACACACACAGCCTTGAAAAGGATTTACATACGTCTGATGTGCAGAGGGCATCCTGCTCTGGAGCCAGGCTGAGAGAGCTGGGCTGGTTCAGCCTGGAGAAGAGAAGGCTCCAGGGGGATCTTAGAGCAGCTCCAGTGCCTGAAGGTATTGCCAGAGAAGCTGTGGCTGCCTCATCCCTGGCAGTGTTCAAGGCCAGGTTGGACACAGGGGCTTGGAGCAAGCTGCTCTAGTGGAAGGTGTCCCTGCCCATGGCAGGGGTTGGAGCTGGAGGAGCTTTAAGGTCCCTTCCAATTCAAAGCAGTCTCTGATTCTATGACCTGAAGAAGTAAACAAGGTGGTATCTTATCCTATGGCCTTTCCAATGGCTTTTAACCACAATGATTTATACTGGTGAGCACGATCAAACAGGTATTGTAGTGACAGCGCTGCCTTCTTGCACTTGGCTACTGAGAGTGGCCTGTTAAAGGCTGGGATGGCTGGAGCTGCCTCTGCTGGAGGCTGCAGGAGCCACAGAAACTCTGAGTAACCAGTTCAAGGGATCAGTGACAGGAAAGGAAACTTTCCTGGCAGGTTGCTGTTTCACTCTGTGCGCTCAGAGGTGACTCGTTGTTGCCACAACCTCATGGAGAGTCTCCGTATTTGTGGAAGTGCTGCTGGGTTTGCTGGGGAGGGACCAAACCAGGCGGATCCGAGCCAGAAGTGACACCGAATCAGTCACTGACAAGGAAGAGGAATTGTGACAGCTGATGATACATTAACAAAAGGCTGGTGAAGCCGGAGGGATGCTTCTGGCTGTGCCTGGCTCCTGGGTTAGCGCTGGGTGATCACCAGCAGCTCCTGGGTTGATGCTCCCCTCCTGTATCCCTGTATGAGCCTCAGTGCTGAGCTGCGCCCTACTGCAAAACCCTGAGACCCAAAACATGCTTTAGTATTGCTCTGATTCTCCCTCTGTGCATTCTTCCCTCAAAAGCCCATGGTATTCCACAGCAACAGTCCCAAAACCTCCCAGAAAGCTCCTCCCTTCAGCTTATGTGATCCTGCGCGCATGTATGCGTACAAGCATGTGTATATGAACATACATGTCTGCTTTGAACATGAAATGAAGCAATACTGAGGTCCCACGTAGAGCTTTGCAGGGAGAGACACATAAATGACCAGAGCAGGTTGGATTGTTTTGTTTTTAGCTCTGACCTGAGGATTTGGGTCCTTGAATTCCTGGATCCTTTGATCCAAGGGTCCTTGGCAGCGCTCAAGGCCAGGCTGGATGGGGCCTGGAGCAAGCTGCTCTAGTGGAAGGTGTCCCTGCCCGTGGCAGGGGATTGGAACTGGATGAGCTTTCAGGTCCCTTCAACCCAAACCAGTCTGGGATGCTGTGATTTTAATAAGCATTTAATTCTAATGAACCTTCAGTGGTTACAAGGTTATATCTTTAAACTTCAGTTAATGGCAACTCCTATTCAGCTTTAATGCTACTTACCTGTGCTAGAGCTGCACCCATCCTAGCTGGCACCATCTCTCCCTATCCCACATGCCAGCGCACCCTTATTTCCATGGGGAGAATTGATTATGCTCTCCTGCAGCTGCACTTGCTGTATACACGGGAATTATGGGTCCTTCCACACCTGTGAAAGAAACATTATCCTCAGCCTTCAAGGGTGAAACATCTTATATTTAGTTGGACTAAATAATGATTCTTCTCTATCCTTCATATCAGGATTTAAGAGCACCCTGGAGCTACAAAGTTTATTAGAACCCATAAGAAGAACTGTACCATAAACGGGACAACTGTGGCCATAAACCTGCACCTTGAAGTTGTAACAAATCCTGGGATGTTGAAGTAGGACACAGTCTTGTCTCAGTCAGCAGAAAGGAAAAGAAAAAAAGGGAAAGAAAGAAGAAGAAATGCCAACTTAAGCAGAAAAGAGGCCTGGAAATATAGAGGAGAAGAAAGGGAAAAATAATAAAGAAAAGCACGGTGCCTGCATAGTCCTCTCAGCAGGAGCCTTGGGATGGGTGCCTACATGATAAAGTGCAACTCAGATTAATGGGGAGGGAGAGAAAGGGGAGCCTGGAGGAGGAGAGGGAAGGCAAGGTGGAAGGAAGGAGGTGCTGGAGGGATTTATGAGCTGCTGATGCAGGGAGGGTCACTGGCAGCAGCGGTGATGGGTGGCTCCTGTGGCCGGGCAAGGGGAACACCACAAAAGCCACCCCTGTGTTGTCTTGGGTGAAACCCAGTGCCAGGAACAGGGGTGAGCAGCTCAAGGGGGTGAAATCCCTGAGCTCTGAGCCAGAGGCAGGGGGTGCCGCTGAGCAACACTGGCTCTGGGGGGAGGATGTGGTGTGCGATGGGCTCAGGGACCCCTTGTCCCCTCCAAGGGCACATCCCTCAGCTGCCCCACGTCTCTTCCCTGTTGGGTTCCCTCTCTCTTTAACCGCTCTGCTTTGTTTCATTGTCACTTATTTAGCTCCCACTGGTAGCCAAAATCCTTTCAGCATCTCAACCTCCAAGCTCTCTCCTTTTCCACGCCAAGGCTGGGGTTTGAAGTGTTTTGGTTTGTGCATTTTCTGCCTTCCGCAGCCGTCGCAGATGCCTGGTGCTGGGATGCCAAAGGACTTCTGGGATTCCAGGCAACTTGGGCAGGCTCTGAGCCACCCTCCTCCATGCTGTGGAGGCTGCAGGAGCCAGTGAGAGCCCTGTCCCTCCCCTCCAGCCTTCACTTTTGTCACACCAGGTTATTTTTGCTGCTGTTGAATAGATTAAATGACAGAGGTGGTTTTTCTTTTTAAGTAATTGAGTTTTATTTTGGAGAGGGAAAAACGGAGAGCTAAGTGGGAAAAGGAGGGAGATAGGAATAAACCACACATCTTTTTATATAGGATCCACAGTTAATTCTTAATTAGAACTGACAGATGCTTCTCCCATAATCCTATTCCCAACATGTTCTGTTTGCTTTGTTTGGCGCTGCATGATACATGGTGGCATCGTAATGACCTTTCGCAACTCCTCCTGGAAGTGTTATTGGCACTCCAATGATTTATTGCATGTTCCAGTTGATTACTGGGCCATTTGTCAACATTTTTTGCCCCCCTCTCCATAAACCTGTCTCCTGTGTCACAGACATTCGCTCGCATGAAAATTTAAACAAATACAGTGTGTGGCTTGTAGGCAGCATCTGACTTTTACTCCAGGCTTCCCAGAGTCAATCCATTCCAGCCTCAGTGAGGGTTTAAGCTTTGCAGGGCTCGAGGATGAGGTGCTCTGCTTGCAGGAGACAATGGGAGACCTGGGCATCGCTTCCAAAGCCTTATTTTGGAAAGCTATCTCCGGGTGATCCGTGCTAGCTGCTCAGTCGTTTATGGGCGTTTTGGTACCACTTATGGGAATGGGGGGAAATCAGTTCTGGAATTAAACACCAAAATAATGATCCTTAAAATGACTGCCTGAGGACAGCCTGTGTTCTCCTATTGCTGGTGCAGGCAGAGAGGTGCAGGGAAAAGGAGCAGGACAAGGGCTGGGGCGGTGGATGCAGGAGACTGGGGGCACATTTGGAATCACAGACCAGGATGGAGCCTTTAGGGGCAATCACAAAGCAGACACCACTCAATTCACTAACACCTTCCTGAGCAGACATTGGGACTGTGTGTGGGGGTATTCCTTAAACTGATCCAAATCCTGAGGGTAAGAAGGCAATTATGCCAAGGCCTGAAAAGGATCAAGTCCTTCTCATCCCAGTCCCCCTGGGCACCCAGAGATGGATGCCATGAACAGAAGCACCCAGAATCACCTGCCTGATTTAAAGACCTTGGTCCATAAGTAAACTGGATATAGTGGCCGTTAGAGTGGCCTGGAGCATCTGCACTGCATTTCGAGGAAGCTTTTCCAGGCACTCGTATAAATCCCGCTCTGCTGCAGGAAAGGGAAGGTATTGTTTCACTGCTGTGACATCAATGCAGGCCACATAAATTACTTTTTATTAAGTGTGCAGTGCCCTGTAAAAATACACACACAATCCAGGGATACTGCAGAGCGAATGCAGCAGCACAGCCAGCCTTCAGCAGGCTTTTCCATCCAGAAGAGGCTGGGATGAGAAAGGAAACTTGCTGGGGTGGGGAGAGGGGTGGCTGGGTCTTTTTCCAATTCCAGCTCGGATCAGCATGTAATGTATGGCTTAATTTCCTCTCAAATTAGACACTTGATAAAAAAAGTTATTATATCTGTCAAGTTGCCAGTGCTTTTTATGAGTGTGATAAACTAAGAACCACTGCTTTACAAACCTTGATAGGATGTTTCAGTACCTGGAAAACAATTTTATTGCAGCCTGGACTACTAACAAATTGCAAATACTGATTAAGCCATAAAGTTACAACAACATTAAAAAATAATGAGAGGTTATTGCACAAGGGGAAGGCTCTTAAGCGGCGGATGCAGCCGCCAGATTTCCATTGTGCAGGGTAACAGCCCGACCTGCAAAGTGCATTTCTCCAGGAGAGCTCATGCGTGGAGGGTGCTGGGGAAGCCAGACTGGGTGCAGGGACCCTCAGTTACACACCTTAGTATCTGCGCTCTGTGGATTCCCAGCCAGGGAGATCTGAAACATAGAATCCCAGCCTGGTTTGTGTTGGAAGGGAGCTTAAAGCTCATCCAGCTCCAACCCCTGCCACGGGCAGGGACACCTTCCACTGGAGCAGCTTGCTCCAAGCCCTGTCTAAATCTCAGTCTCCCCTTGGGCAGGTTCAAGCCATTCCCCTTGGCCTGTCCCTACAGGCCCTTGTCCCAAGCTCCTCTCCAGGTTTCCTGCAGCCCCTTTAGGCACTGGAGCTGCTCTAAGGTCTGCCTGGGGCTGTGAAGGCCCAGGAGAGCATCCTTGAACATACCAGCACTCACATGCACCAGCACTAAGACACTCCTCTCAATCCAAATCAGCTTTGAGCAGGACTGGAGTGTATGAGTATCGAAAGACCCGGCTCCTAGATGTCCCGTACCTCAGTTTCCACATTCCAACATTAACATCACGGCATTAGATCACAGTGAGGACAGGCAGAGGCAGTGCCAAGGGCTTGGAGTCTATAAGACCCCGCTTGATCTGTGCTGGCAGATGGATGGAAGCACTGAGTTTCCCAATTGGAACTGAAATATCAGGGCATGGTGTGACTTAAGAGTCACTGAGTGCACCCATGAGCTCGCACTGCTCACCAGCACTGAGGTCAGGAGGGACCCCCTGATATCAGACCCTCCCTAGCACATCCCACCCCATCTCCTGCTGCCTCTGACCCCCCATTGCTCAACTCTGCAAACACAAGCGTGTTTGAACACAGCTTTAGTAATGATTGTTTGGACACTGCCAAAACCTCCCGGGGAGCCGGAGAGAAATTCCTTCTGGGAAGCACCATTGCATTCAGCCCTGTGCAGGGCTGGTGGGGTTTAGCAGGCAAAGCGCAGTCTGGGGTTGGGTCGGGCTATCAAAGGCCATCAAACCGGAGGGAGATTCAAATGACAGGATTTAATCTGATTTCCTTTTGCCCCATGCAGTTTTAATGATGGCAGATTGTGCTGGTGGCTTTCCCCATCCCTGCCATCGCTGAGGCTGGGACATGAATCTCCTCACACTCCGGCTCTAATGTTAAAACCCTGGGCACAAGCTCCCTGTGCCCTTGCAGTAATTAAAGAGCCCAAGGTGCAGATGGAACTTCAAAGATAGAAGTCAGTGAAATATCTGCCTATGAAGTTTGTGAAGCACTTCGGGGTCTCTGTGGATGTCACACATGGGGGAGGTTCTATTGGCATTTCTGTAGCCTAGCACTGAGCTGGCCCAACCCTTCAGTGATGATTAATTTAACCCTCTGCTCTTCTCCTTTTTAACCGTATCTGAGTTAACCTTTGAAGGTCCATTGATCTCAGTGATTTATTGGTCGTGATAAAGAGCCTTTCATGCAGTCCTGTTTCTCAGCCCACGGGTTCCCCAGGAACATGGGCCTTCACTGCTGTCCTTCCACCTTCTCATTTCAAGTGTGTCACCGGTGATTTTAATCACATGAAATCACTTCTGATCTCGGATTAATGACCAGAGAAGACATAATGAAATCCTGGGTAGAAGGGACAGCAGGAGGACAACACAGATCACCCCTCAGCTCTGGTCCTTTATCCACCCTCCTAAAGCAGAACCTCCGGAACAAGGTATTTCCATGCTGGGCAGTGCAATCCCACAGCTCTCCCATACCCAATCCTTGCTCCGAGGCACACCATCCACTCACAGCACTTGTGCAAGGATCGACACAAGCCACTTCACAAGTACCTGAAGTAGCAGGAAAGGGGTTGTGAATGCAGCAGCATCAGAAACCCACTGGAAACTCAAGCTAACATTCACCTTTCTCCTCTTCCCCACCATCTGCTGAGCTCTTCTGTGCTATGCAGGTGCTTTCAGAGTCCCAAAGTCTTTGAGTCTGCAAGACCAGCTCAGCTGGGACTTCACACCTGGCAGATCCTCTTAATGGCATTTCTGCCCTGGAGCAGCTCAAGGGCCTTGGGGTCCTTGTCCTTGCTTTTTGCTCCTTAACAACAAACTTCAGCAGCAAGTCTTCCTCCCTACCCCCTCCGGTTAAGGCCGTGCTGTAACTGCTGCATTACTGCATCCTGAACTAATGATGCTGCAATTAAAAACATTGAGGGTTATTGCCGAGAAGGTGGATGCATGAAGTTGATTAAAAAACATTTGCTGAGGAACATAACTTAATGATGGAGGTCACAGAGAGAAAGATGGAAATGAAAGTGAGAGAGTATCCCCTGCTCAGGCAAGATGGTCCTGTGGAAAGGCTGCAGGGGCCTACTCCTTCCACCTTGATCTGAGCTGCAAAAAGAGCCCCTTTATCTCTCCAAGATCTCTTCATCTGACCCACCTAGAAGGAAAACTAAACTTAGCAAACTTACTATAATACAAAAATGGCCTTCAGCACTGGAGAGGAAAGGTCTGGGTGGCAGCAGAAAGCAGAGATCAGTGTCAGGAGCTGCATGTCCTGGGTGCAGAGCAGAGATGCTTGCAATGACCCTGCAAGCAGACTTACTCCATGATGGTGTCCAAGCTAGTAAGTGCTCTTTGCTAACAGAGCTCATTAGCTGAGACGCAGCCCTGCACAGATGCAGTTACTCTGGTGCTGATGCTGCCCACATCGAGCCTGTGTCCTGCATGTCCCTTGTGTTGTAAGGAGCCCAAAAGCCCAAAGACTGCTGCAACAAGCCAAAGAGAGGGTCCTTCGCTGTCCAACCCAGCCAAATGAGGTTGGTCCCCTTTGCTCCAGGGCAGTAAATACCCAGGGCCATGAAGGGCTCCTCTCTGAGCTGTGTCACCCCCAATGACACACTGGCTGGCAAGTGGCACCTCGAAACCTGGAGCCAGGGAACCATCTGGGAGCTCAGCGCGTCTCCCGCTCCGGCGTCTCGCACGTCCCTAAAGGTGAGCACTCCCATGGGAGGACGTGCTGCTTACCAGCCTGAGCTGAAAGTGTTTTCTTACGCACACACACAGAAGTGGCATTTTGCTAGATGTAGGGAAGTAGGCAAGACGTATTTGTCTGCGGAGGCTTTGCACCTTCGGCAATTATGTCTGCAGTCTGGAAAACAACAGCAGCAGGGTTGCATCGGGGAGGGGAGGAAATTCTATCATGTCAGAATAATGAGATCTGTGATTTCAGCACTTACTGGGTCACAGACACACACAGTGTGTTATCTGTAATGCTTTCCTCTGACATTCAGGGAAATTGCATTTATGCAGAGGACAGGAGGCACTGAAGCACAGTGCTTCAGTGGGATGCTCTGCCTGCGGGCTCACCTGCCCCATGCCTGTGGGGTTCCTGGATTCCCAGGGTGTGAGGAGCAGCCCTTGTGCTCCATCTGCTTCACACCCTCACTGGGACACAGCCAGCACGTTTTGGATGGATCCCAGGAAACTGGGGTCTGTTTCTGCCTTCCTCACCCCGTTAGGGTGGCTCAGACGAGTTCCAGATCTAAACCCTTCAGGCCAGTAGCCCCACAGCAGCGCCAGCAAGCGATGGATTATCCCATCATCTCCCATGGGTTTAGATTTAACCCTGCTAGAAGCGCAGGAGGACGTGAGGAACACAGAACGAGGAGGCAGGATGCATCAGGGATGACACTGCCCCAGGTATGGAGCTGCTGTCAATCCCAGATAAGTGGCACACGGCTTGGGAGAGGGTTAATGGTCCAAGGAGCTCATCCCCACTCCCGGCTTCTGACAGCCTCCGACTCTGGCACTATCTTGATCCTCCCTCAAGACAAGAGCCCTGTGTGAGCATAGCACGGCTACACACACAAAATGAAGTGTAAGGTGGAGCAGGTTCCTCAAGGAGACAAACCAGAGTTTTCTCATACGCTCCATAGGCATTTTTGGAGCTTTAGAGAAGCAACTTCAAACCAGAGGAATTCCTTTCCCTCCCTCTCCTTTTAGGAACCCGGAGTAGGGAAACTCAAAACATTTTGCTTTCCCAATTAAAATCCATGGGTTTTCCTCCAAACCCCCTTATTTTCCAGCAGAAATCGAGTTTTCTGACAAAAAAATCTATTTTCTTAGAGAAGACAACTGACCTCCATCAGAACCGAACCCACTGGCTGCTTGGAGGGAGCCCTGCCCTGGCCGTGCTGCACAACATCAGAGGAGGGTTTTCAGACCCCAGGACTGCTCCCATAGCCCCCCAAAACATCAGTCAGAGAGTCTTTATCAATAACACCCATCGTTTCCCACTAATGAGCTGAGCCCTCAAACAATGCAAGGCCTTGGATTAGAAGCTGAAGAACAATTAACAGTGGAACGGGTGTTTTGCTCCTTATGACTTTCTCCTTAATTCTCATCATCCAGGGGTTTTATTACAGCTTTTGCCTCTTGTTCCTCCCCCTCTTTCTTTTTCCAGAGGAGGATGAAAGCCATGTCTAGATTAAAAAGCTGTTGTTTTCCAGCTGTTTAAGGCAGACTGAAGCACGGGCCTGCGCCAATACCCAGGATCAAACCTCCCACTGTGGGAGAGGCAGTTCCAGCCCAAGGCCAGCTCTAAATTTTGCCAACAGCTCCTATATTTACAGTTTTCCTTGAGGGCTTTCATTACAGGCCACAGAGCTTTCACAGTCAGGATCTGGAGTTTGTCTTGGACCTGATGTGGGGCTGCCTCCACAGGCCAACGTTTCTGGACAGTTCCTGTAAGACACATGGAGAAAGGAGGAAGAGGAAGGAGGAGGAAAACTGCTCTGAAGCGAACCCTTGCAAGGGACTGCCATAAGGTGATGCCCCATGATGGTGGAGCCACCTCCCAGCCCTGCCCAGTGACTGGTGGATCTCCAAGCTGAGGTCAGGCTCTTGCTGCATCTAAACACTGGCTGCCCAGAGAAGCTGTGGCTGCCCCATCCCTGGCAGTGTTCAAGGCCAGGCTGGACACAGGGGCTTGGAGCAAGCTGCTCCAGTGGAAGGGGTCCCTGCCTATGGCAGGGGTTGGAGCTGGAGGAGCTTTAAGGTCCCTTCACAAACCATTCCAGGATTTCACGAAATCCCCAACAATACAAACACCCCCAAAGCAGGATGTTTCACTGCACTGAAAAGACCTCAAAGGAAGGAAGATGACTTTCCTGCCTGCCTGGTGCTGTGGGGCACAGCAACCCTGCCCCAACCTCCCTGATAGCCACAGAAGAGCAGGGCAGTGGGTCTGCTCCCTCCAGGTCGGTGTTAAGAGCCGCACAGAGAATGGGATCTGGGCATGCCCAAGAGGAGGTCCCTGCAGCTGCTTTTTGTCTATGATGGACTCAACTAACGATGGTGTGAAACGTTCTTGCTCGTCCGGCTGCTGATCTTTTGGGCAATTATTTGGAAGTAATGAAAGTGAATGCATGACATTTAAAAAAGAACCTCTGCTGTCAGCAGGAAAGCTGCCACATTCCTCCTGCACCTCCGAGAATACGCTTAGCTTGAAATAATGTTCATTTTAGCCGAGTTGTAAATTACAAGTGTGTGAGGGTCTTGTGGGATTTATTACCATTTGGAAAGAGGTTATAGGCCGTGCGCTGGTGCTGCTGCATCTGGTGCATGCTACAGAGCAACCACAGAGCAAAACTTGGAGGCAAAAGAAAGCACCTTTTATAGCTCATCTCTGGTGGCTTGTATTGCTAACATTACACACACACCCCCCCCCCAACCCCAGCAGTAAAGAGGAAGGATTGCAAAATCCCTTTTCCCACTTGCTGGCTGTAATTGATCCAGTGTTGTTAATAACCAAGGACCAAACCTCGCTGGGCTCCGGGTAGAGAGCGTGGCCACGGGTCCCTGCGCCAGGGCTGCGGGCGCGGGGCTCCGGCCCCTCTGGGATGCTGCTTTAATTTGCTCAGGTTTATGTTCTCTTTCTTTCATTGCAGGTGTTTCATAAAAATGCAGCCATGGAGCTGGCAGGAAGCAATAAGCTTCAGCTTCCTCTGCATGAACCAAAGGGATTTCTTCCTCCCTTCTGGCGAGGATGGAGTTGTGCTAATGTAAGATTAATGCTCTTCACTCCTGACCCTGCTGTCTGCAGCGTGTAGATGCTGACGGGTCACCTTTAGTCCATGCCATTAGTGATTAATTAATCGCAGTGTTTATTTGATCCATCCCTTTCAGTGAGGATTTCTGCGCCAACGCTGTTTTGATTCCTTTTGCTCCCTCCCTTTTCCACAGTGTTCCACATCAAACTGTTCAATGAGTTCCCTTTGATATCCCAAAGGAAGCAGGACTCTGCTCCCAGTTCCCTGCTGCATGCCCCTGAAATGTGCCAGGAACAAGTGAGTACCAGGAACACAACTGCAGGTCTGCAGGGATGGCCAGAAGAAAGAGGCAGTGAAGAGAAGGAGGCTTTTAAGCCTACATCAGAATGTAAGAGACAAGGAAATGGATGTCATCTTAGCTGGATGCACATATTCCTTGCAAGTTCCTGTGCCCGTTAATGTAAGAGAGATTGATTGTCCAGCTTTTAACCAAACACGTTTTTCCCTGAAAAGGTGGGTTGTAAACTGAGCAGTGCTCATGGGGGAGCTCTGGAATAAAGTCACTTTAAGGTACATGTGGGGAGGGGGACAGCATGGATGCTGGGGCCACCATGGGTTAAGCAGCATGGCTGGGTTGCCCTACAAGAGCAAACCAGAGGGCTGTGGAGCCAGCTCAGCAGCCGGGAAGTGTCTGAGAGCAGTGGCCATAGAGGCTGTGAGATGCTGCAGAGCCACCTCACGCTGAGGAGCAGCAGCAGGATTAGGTACAAACACCCTCCATACCGTGCAGAACAAGCCCCAACAGCCGTGCTGGCCGCAGGGTGGGAGTGGGTGGGAGGCCAAGGCGGGTGGCTTGGCACCCACGGAGCATCCATCTCCGGGAGAGCTTCAGCTCACCCAGAGTTTCCCAGTGCAGGGATAGGATTTTCTTAGATCATGAGCTCTCCTCCCCATCTGTTTATCTCTGTGATTGCCATTAATCATGTTGTGTGCCTGGGCAGTTTATAACACCACATCCATCCTCTAAGAGCTGTTATCGTACACGCTGAAGATCTCGCAGATAAATAGCCAGGTCAGCTGCAGCTGTTCCAATATCCTGAAGAAATCAGATTTATCATTTTAGATTAAAAAAAAAAGCCCCACACAAGCACATGGACCAGAATCCCCCTCCCAAGCCCACAGCAGGCTGGCTGGGACGCTGTGTTTCTTGGCCTTCCACAAGTCCTGCTGCTGCTGCCTTCCATCTCCAGCCCAGTGATAAATGGCTGCAGGGTGCCAGGTACAGTTCAATGTTGAAAAATCCCAATATGTGACTTAGGCATCTCATTGCAAGTCATTAATCTAAAAGGAGGCCGGTGCCAGGACAAGGCTCTCACTCACTCCATCGTCATCTGGACCTGCTCGGCACAGCCGCTGCCAGGGAAGGAGGGAAGGGAAGGCCCCTGCCATTTTCCACTCACATGAGAAGTGCTCTCCAAGCCATTAACCCTCTCTGCAGCCCTGGCCAGCTCACACGGGGCTATTCCATCTGAAGGGATGCTTGAGCATCACCTCCAGAGAGGCTATGGGTGGTGGGCACTGCTCAGCCTCTGCCACTCCCCAGCCCTGTTAACCCTTTAATCCACATGGAAAGGCCACTTTCATGGCACACAGCAAGGATGCCACGGCTCCTTGGAGCAGCACCTTCTCCTTGCCCCATGCTGCGACCTGGGGCTCCCGGGCAGGAGAAGCTGGAGCCCACGTCCATAGGGATGATGCCCTGCTGCCTGGTGGCCCCATCCTGCCAAGGCGCCTCTGCTCCCTTCCGCACCAGTCACATCCCGAGCCTCGTGCCTGGTGCCAAATTGAGTTGTAGCCGTGAATTATTTAGAAGCATCAGTGGAATATTGTTGTATCAGTAACGCAGACTATCAGTTTGTGGCCTTGGGGCTGCCTCAGTTACACACTCCATCACTATTTTCTCTCATGAATAATGTAGGAGTGGAATTACTCTGCATGTAGAGAATTCATACCCTGAGAAAACAAGGTTGCTCCAAAATTAATTTTCCGTACTAAAAGAGCGACAGAAAATCAATTAATCGCATATTATTCTATACGGAGACAGAGTAAGGGAAACAGCGAGAATGGCTGTAGCTATACATCAGCAACTGCTGTATTGGCAGAGTGCTTTGCAGGGATGTGAGTTACAGCCAGCTACAAAGCAGGTAAATATATTTTCCCCAGGAGAGCCCTGGAACATCAGGCTCTGGAGCTCTCATCACAGCCACATGGGCGCTTCCCAAGGACAAGCAGAGCTCAATGCTTCATTCTGCTCCCAGCTCCCTCCTTTGTCTGCCACAAGTGGGCTCAGGCTCTTCCCAGGGCAGCACCCAGGTACAAGCTGGTTTTCCAGAGGCGTCCAGCCCTGGCTGCTCTGTGCTGAGGATGCAGCCTCTGCAAGCCAGGTCCTGCTGCTGGCTGGATGTGGTCCCCTGGATGTGGTCCTGCTGCAGCCCAGGTAGGGATATGGACATTTGCCTCTCTAGGAACACAAGCAGGAGCTTAGAAATCTCATCTGAATAAAGTCCCTGCTTCTAAATCATGGAGCTGGAAACCAAGGGAAGGGAGCTGCTCTTTAACAGAGCCCAGCGTGGTCCCAAGCAGGACATGTCATGGTCAACAGTACCTGCCCAGGAGCTCTGTTCCTGCCTCCAGCACCAATTCACTGCACAGCTCGTGTCAACACTGCTTCGTCTTTATCTGTTTAACACCAACAGTACCCAGCCGTTGCAGAGCAGAGCTGGGAGACTTAATTAATATTTCAAATTGCTTTGAGTCTCACAGCAGAGCAAAGCATCGTTACTTAAAGTACTTCTCAAGAGGAGTGAATGCTGTAAAGCTGATGTGGAATCAGGCACAGATCTAGAGCTGAGACAGATTGGTGCAAGCGGCTGGGCAGGAGGCAGAGAAGACAGAGTCCACCCCTTCCAAGACAGTGTCCACCCCTGCACTGCATCCCACCACCCCCAGCAGCATCCTGTGGGCATTCCAGAGAGTTTGCTCCCACCGGATGAGTGGAAGTTGCTCTGCTGAGTTTGACTGTCTTCTACTAGACATGGCCGTGGGTCAGCCATAGAAACACCTGCAGAAAGGCTGTAACAGCACTGCGGCCTGCACCTCTTCCATTCCCGAGTTAGTTTTGGTTAATAACACTCATTGATTTAACAGGTGTCATAATTAAGGGATGAGGAATTAGGAACTGCTCAGACATCGACAGCATCCTCAGGAATAAAACTCAAAAATAAACTAATCTATAATGAAGACTGGCTCCTCATTGCAGCTTATTATTCTTCCCTAAGCACTCAATTCTTCTGTCATCTCCTAGAACTGGGAAGCTCACACAGCGGAGATCCTTTTTCCAGCAAGGAAAACAGCAGCTTTCAAAGTGTTCACAACAACAACTGCAATGGCATTTACAAGTTGCAGTCTTGGGGCTTATCACTGGGTTATTACCAGTGTGGTTTCTACACTGGATTTACAGGGGGTTTTATCTCTCTTAGCACTATTAACAGGGAAAAATGGAAGACGCAATCCTCTGTACCTCTGCCCACATGTCCTTTACCAGCTCTAGATGTAGCAGAGGTCATCAGCAAGACGAAGCTGCTGGGTGAAACCTTGCAGAGGCAACACAAGAATCACTCTCTGAAATGGAGAAAAGGGTTTTCCCTCCATCTCTCCCAATCCAACGTATCAACAAGGATGAAAAGAAACGTGTATTTTGTGTGTCGGCCCAGCAACCACACACTTTGGCCTCGGTGTCCTCTATAAGCCACGTCTCTGCTCCTCAAAGCTCTGCATTTTTGCTACCTCAGGGGACAAAAGAAGCCTTTTTGCCTTCAAGAGTAGCTGCAGACATGTGTGTGCACGTATGTGTGTGTGGACACGCCTGTGTCCGTGTGTGCATACACGCCTGTGTCCGTGTGTGCTAACATGAGACAGTAACATGGGAGTTTACTCTGTGCCTGCATGAGAAAGCAAAGAGGCTTCATGTATGCACATACGACGACACAAATCACCCACTGACAAGCGAAACTGAGCACTTGCAAATGCCTCTCCAGGCCCCTTTCATGCTCACAAGCCAATGGCCCCTTGCTCCCTCCCTGAGTGATTTACCTTCTGCTCTGTAGAGGCAGAAAGTTTCCCCACGCAGGGCCCAGGCAAGCAGAGAAGCATCTCCATGGGTATGGAAGTGTTTAAGAAGTGTCTGCGCGTCCCCCAGCCGGAGCAGACATGAAAGGGAAGATGCTGTGTGTGATTTATTGCGTGCTGAGCAAGCTGACAGTCGTTCTGTTTGGAACCGCTGTCCTCTGGCTTCATCCCGACGAGGGGAGGGCTCAGATTGATGCTGGGGGAGGAGGAGATGGATGGCGGTGGGAATGCCTGGTCCCCTCCCACCCCCTGCCAGATGTGGAGAGGGGAGGATCTGCTCCAGAGGGTGCACTTGGATCTCAAGCCCTCTGTCCACAGATGTTTATTGACTTATACATCCAGTCTTTCAAGAAGTTCATTAGAAAGCAGACCCATGGAGGGTGCTCTTCCCTCCCCAGCATAGCTGGCCATGCTCCCCAGCATGGGGAAAACAGCTTTTGCACTGTGATGGTCAAAAGGACATATGGGCTTTTATGGCTTAGCCATGAGCAATGAAGAAGGTACCAGCATTGCTTCACTTGCTTTTCCAGCCCTGATTTACTGTAAGGATAAGCCTTCCCTCCCAGTGAGTCCCAGCAGCAGCACAGCAGAGGGGAGGTGAGGGGCATCAGCTCCCTCTGCCCAGTGCATCATCCCTTGTCTCCCCAGCTGGGCAGTGGCTTAAAACCATGGGAAACGAGGAGAAGGGTCTTTCTGCTGCTGCTTTCTTTGGCTTTTGGGACTTGTAACTTCCCTTCAAGCGTGAAGGATGGAAACTTCCTCACACACAGAGAAAAGAGGTCAGGTTTTTAGGCAATAACAGGCCTCCGGGAGCTGAGATTTTTAATGATGATAATTTGCTTGAAATCTGGTTTGTGGGAACTGTTTCCCTTGTGTCCAGCAGCACCCACCACCAGCAGCATCCCACCACCGCAGCAGAGCTCTGTGCTGTGCCATAGTCCAACAGGCGCCTTTGCTGGAGAGCCAAAATCACACTTTGTCACCGTTCCTCAAGTATTGATATAGACACTTCAAACACTGCCTTATTCTGTCCACCTCCTTAGACTAAATCTGCCTTGGAAAACAAATGACCCTATTGGGCTCAAAATGCTCCCGCAGCTGACTCCATAATGAGCTGTTTATTATAGTTCCCATAAGTGAAATCCATTAAGTCTGACAGAAATGCAGCTAAAGTTTACATTCAGCATCCGTGTGAGGGGAGTCCTGGGTCTGAATTAACTTTGCCCCTTCCCTCCTCCACCCCAGCAAAGCTATACATGATACTGAAATGAATTTTCCATCGTTCTTTTCCAGAAGGATAAAGGCTGAGCTTTACCGGGCCTGCATGATTTGGCAAGTTGTCCAACTTGTCTGCTACGAGTCTGCATTTTCTCCCTTCCAGTATCAGCTTTCAGTCTTGAACACTTGAAAGGAAGGAAGGCGGTTTAGGGATGACACTGTTCTTTAAATCTTAGATGTGATTTTTTTCTCGCCTCCTTTCAAGATTAATATTGGTGTTACTATTGCAGCTGGCTGAAAACTGAAGTTTCCATTGGATGAGAAGTTCTGAGGTTTCAAAGAGGAGTAACTGTCCCAAATGTAGACAGAAAGCCGGGGTCTGTTACTATATCATAACCAAAACTATTAATCCTTTCCTTGTGTCTCAATTACAATATGACCTTCATACAGAACGGTAAAGTCAAAATGAAAGATTTGGGGATTTTAGAAGCAAAATGTTTTCACAGTTCTCCAGAACACATCAAACCCCATGTGTTAGCACAGAACATTTTTATGCCATTGAATCATCAGTTTTTAACAGAAAAGCATTCCAGGTACATCCATCTCAGCAGGTTTCATCACTGTTTGCAAGCACTGTCTAACAAAGCACAGGGCTGTTGGTGTTTTCCAGTTCTCTTGACAGGAGTGAGGAAATGGGAGTCGTGTGGAACAGAAAAAGGTGCGAACAGGGGCGGCAGAGAACAGACAGGATACAACGGGCAATAGAGACGTGAGAGAAGAATCCTGGACCAACAGCAAACCTGCTCTCACTGGTGCCATCCTCACCAGGATGTTCACTGATGCTCATCGGTGGTACCCTGCTCCTTGAGGGGTTCCCAGAGAGCCCCTGAGCTCCACAACACCTGCAGGAGAAGCAGCTGCCGCTTCCCTTCCCCTCTGCAGAAAAGGTCTGGATGTGCTGAGAGCATCCTCTCGCTTCCCCCAGGAAAAGGAGATGAGTCTTTTCTACACTGATGGCTCCGCAGGCTGATTACACAAACTCTGCCATGAGTGGCTGATTGACCTTGGGAAAAGCACTTCATACCTCTGCAGATTGTAATCAGGTAATATCTGTGAAGTGCTCCGAAGTCTTTGGACAGAGAATGTTGCAAGATGATCCCAAAGGCAATAAAAAAAGGGGAGAAATGCTGCCCAGGCATACACAGAACTGTATCCTTGAAATTACATTTCCTTCCTCCCCTCTCCTCCTCCTCCTCCAAACGTGGCACCGATCTGTCAAGTCTGGACAGGCAATGCAGAGGTGTGTGCGTCTGGTTTATCGCAGGAATGTCTGTATCACACGAGGTAGTGCACAGACCTTGATTAACGGAGATGAATCCAAAGGATGTTTGATGGTCCCGTTTTGTAAATCTAGCCAGAGAAGAGATATTCCTATACAGCTGCGTGTGGTGTGTGTGCAAGCAGGAGAGGCCGCCTGCATTAGCATATAAATGTATTTAAAGTGAGAAAAATACTGGTGGCTTTGGCAAGCTGGATACCTCTGGAATCAGAAATGTAAACTGTTTAGAAAAGGAAACATTCCTGTTTAACTGTAAGGAAAAGGCGGCTGTGGAAGGTAAACATCCTCCCAGAGAAGGAATCGCTGTTGGAACTCACCCTGTGCACTGGGAAAGGTGGATGCGGGAGTTTGGGAGCTGGTACCCCAGGGTGCTGGTGAGCAAACCCTCCTCAGGGCAGGCATGGGTGGGAGGCACATGTGGAGTGGTGATGGGCAGCTCCTAGAGAGATGGGCACAAAGAGCAATGATGTCCGTGGAAGGATGTGTGCATCACTGCTGCAAGGTGTGTAAGCTGAGAGTGGACTCATCACTATAAACTCACCCTTCAGATAACTGATTGTAAACTCAGCAAGGGCTGGGCCACTTTGATATGTGCTTGTACAATACCTGCTGCCAAGGGCTTGCAAATCCGAGTACACCGAAGATGACAATAGCGAGAAGGAGTCTTCCTTAATGAGAGTCTTCATTAATGTCCCTCTCAGCCTGGAAAAGTTTAAGGTAGGATAAAGCTTACTGTGTAAAACAAGTCACCTCTTTAAAACCATATTCTGCTTGGCTTCCCAATATGCTTGTGTGGGGAAAAAGAGAGGAAAAACCCCAAAGAATGATGGCACAGCCCCACTGAGGCCCCAGGTCTGCACGTGAGCGGGGCAGAGCCAGGCGCAGTGGAAGCCCAACAGACACAGAGCATCCACTCACACACACCACCCCGGTGCAATAACAGCAAGTTGGTCCAAATAGTGAAGATTTTGTCTGTTCCTCACTCGGGGTTTGTTTTGGAAACAGCTGTTAGCCTGTGCGGTAAAACAGAAGATGGAAAGTGTCACAGGAATGTGCTTGTCATGTGAAACCTTCCCCAGGAATGGCAGGGAGATTTATATTGTGCATTTGGTTTTAATTCGATGCATATGGCTCTAGATGCCTGAGATTGGGGAATGGCACTCTCAGCCAGGATGCATTTTTCAGGGGATGGCTTGTGGCCTAATACAAAAGGAGAGCACATTGCAACCACTGGGACGAGCTCGTCCTTCTCTGGGCCAGCTCCTGGCATCAGAATGCTTCCCCGGCACCCATAGAATCATGGAATGGTTTGGGTTGGAAGGGACCTTAAAGCTCATCCAGTTCCAACGCCCTGCCATGGGCAGGGACACCTTCCACTAGAGCAGCTTGCGCCAAGCCCCGTCCAACCTGGCCAATCTGGGACTCTAAGACATACAACATCCAGTAAAGGATGTCCTCTCTCTCAGGCTCTCGTAAGACAGGTAAAGCATCCTCATTCTTCCATACCTCTCTGTCCACAGTAAAATGCTCTTTTACCAGCATTATTAAACTCTTTTCTACCTATTTCATGAGCAGGGGTGCAATCAGCATTCAGGCTATGTAGAATTATGAGCTTAAATGCTTTTGCCTCCCTCCCTGCTTTTCTTTGGGGGAAAAACCAAGCAAACCAAACACAAACAAAAGCAAACCAGATGTGGCCTGTGCTCTGGCAAGGGAGAGCGCTCCATTGCTCTGCGGGAATCTCACAAGTGGCTGTGGAGATAAACAAGGCAGGGCTTGTGAAAGGGAGGCTGGTGGTGCGTGGGGAAGGGAAGAGGGGTGAGGAGAGCATCTCATCTTCAAAGAATGAGAAAAATGTGATGCAGTTCCTTGAAAAGAAAGGAAGAAAGAGGGAGAGCAGGGCAGGGACCGCCGCAAAAGTCATGCAGGCAAGAGCCTGCAGCTGGCTGCGTCTGAAAACAAATGATTTTCATCAGCTCCTATTCAACTACTGTCAGCTCTGATTTACTGCGTTCAGCCAATTAAGGTTTTTGGGGGGTTCAAAGGTTAGGAGGTGAGAAACGAAAGCATGTTGGTGGAGGGCAGGAAGACCAGAGCAAGAGTAGGAATGGGGCTCTCCAAGCTCTTCCCTGAGATAAACCATTGGTGTGGAATCGGATTCAGCCTGGGAAAGGGTTCTCATGGGCCTGGGTGACCCTGGAACAAGCCTCAGCCCCTTACCCAGGGTTACCCTGCACAGGCCCATCATGGGCAAGTGGGCAGCTCCCAGGGGAGCAGTGGGGTGGCTCCAGCTCAAGCCTGGGATGGCCCAGATCCTCGGAACTTGTACAAAACACAGCGGAAAAGCTTGGGAAAAGAAGCGGAGGAGTTTAAAATCTGCTGTGATTAAATGGGACGTGGTCTTCAACGATGATGGAAGAAGCAGAGCAAGCGCAATGCTCACGATGCATCTGCAAGTTCCCTTCAGAACAAGGCTGCTGCAGCGCCAGCACTGGTGCCCAGCAGGCAGAATGGTTCCCCTGGGAAAGGTGGCTTTAGACTCCATCGCTCTCACACAAAGCAAATTGCTCCCATCATCTACAGATGACAGAGTAAGTCGAGGTTTCTCTCCCCCCCTCAGATCATCCCTAATATATTCAATGCAAACAGTTCCAGCAGGGCCGCGATATGAGCTTTCCACAATTAATTAGCCCAGCTTAGTACTGAGCAATGAAGAATATTAAAAAGAAAAACTATCTTCCCGAGTGCAGAGCTAGCTGGGTGTTTGCACAGCTCCCACCTCCGTGGCAGATAATAGTCTGGAGTCTTTGATCCTATAATAACTCTTAGAACTATTAGGAGTGCTAAAATGCTCCCAGGCTTTGGCTTACGGCGATGCCTACTCCGAGGACATGGCATGGAGGAGAAATGCCTCCCTGTGTCCCACACATTACGGTCGGGAGGTCCTGTTTACCCCGAGATCTCCAGTTTCACTCATCCCAGCATCGTGTCACTGGGCTGTCTTTGTTCCTCCTATTTAGCACTTTGATTTGTGCAGCTCTGCTAAGAATCTCCCTTGCAGCTTGTTGACTTATCACTCATCCCCGTGAGTTGCCGTTCCCTCTTCTCCTGACAGCTTTGCCTAATGTACTTATTCATTCCATTTAAATAAATCGAACACGGGCCTATGACAGCCGATAAGTGAGTCACACAAGAACAAACAGAAAGGAAGCACTGCAAATAGTCAAATGTCAAGTAGGAATGGAAAACTGTCCCTATAGCTTCAGCGAACCTTAGATGTCTAATATTTATGGCCAACTGATGTCATTAGAAAGTAAATAAGCCCTCTTATGCTGCATTACAAAAGATTAACTGCAAGCAATGGAGTTTAAATAGCACAGATAAGTGCAGATGGAAATAAACCTGTTTAAAGCTGGAAATATTTGCTGAACCTCCTTGCTGCTTTTAAGATAATTGATCTCTGTATATCTGTATTGAATCTCACCATAAAAGCTTTGAAACGTCTTCTGGCAAGGCCGAGCTCACTCGTGACTCAACCTCTCCTTATCTCTCCAGATTGCCCGGGGTTTTTTCATTCCTCAGCATGCAGGGTGGGGAGCACACGGTGGTGTCAGCATTCTCCATCCCGGGATGCTCTGGGCCGGGGTCATTCACCCTCGCTTGGAAAACTGGCACCAGCTCCAGCCTTTGCCCAGCCCCATTTGGACCTCCGGAGCGAGCATGAATGCCTCTAACTCTCTGCAATTCACCCAGCTTCAAAGGATGTCAGGGAAATAAATAGTCTTTCAGGTTATTGAAGTGTGCTCCAGCTGAGGAGCTTTGGAAAGAGCCCTGCATGATAGATATTAATGAGTTACATTTTGCTGATAAGGAAAGTAAGCAAGAGAGAAAAGGAACAAGTGATTCACTTCAGTGCTCTGCTTCCTTGTGCCCACACTAATCTCTGGAGCACGCTCCCATGCAGGGCGATGCTTGCTGTGATGGTGAAACACGCTCCAGCCCTTGAGCCCTGCCCTCTGCTTGGGCAGCCCAGGCTCACCCGTGTTGAAATGCACCCACCGGTGAGTGGGCACGGGATGGGGTCAGGGGTGGCTCGGGTCTGCACGTCGCCATGCGGAGGCCGAGGGATGCTGCATGTGATGTGTCTGTGCAAGCCTTTGAGTGGGTTGAGAAAGGGAGGACGTGTGGCCAGGACAATAAGTCAAGCATTGAAGAGGCAGCAAGCCCCTCCCCTGGGGTCCCCGTGGCCCCCTCGCTGCCCGCTGGGCACCATCTGGGGCTGGCCTCTGTGCCAAGCCGGCGCTGCACCGCTTCTCCACTGCAGAAACATTTATTTGATCCTACAACATTGCTTTCAAGATGATTAATCTTTGCCCGGCTGTGTGTTTAGGCTCTCCATAAAGGCAGGTGCATGTGTTCATGTGCTGCTGCTGTCAGGGCTGTTAATGTAAGCGTCTGTTTTACAGCCCAATTGACAGCCGTATTGTTCTGGCAGGGTTACAGCTCTGACATGTGGAATCAATCTTTTTAACCTGTCAATTAATCAGTGGGCAGCTGTCAGCCCAGCTGAAAGGCCTGAAGGACAGTGCCCTTTCAATGGATTATACTGGATGCTCAGTGGAGTAAAATTGAAAGCTTCAGTCTCAAGAAACTCTCCCTGCATTCAGAGCAACGCTCAATCTCACTTTTACTGCAGGAAGCAAGCGCCGGGCCCTTCCTGCCTGCAGCCATGCAGAGGAGGAAGGCACCCTGGCTCTGGTTCATCTCCAAGACACAACCACAGAGCATGCCTCAACACATCCCTGCCTCCCCTCCTTAGAGGAGGCTGGAAGGTTTGTAAGACATGGAACCACTTTCAAGGGGTGTCGTGGTGAGCGGATGGATGCTGGTCCTCGCTTGCAGCCTCTGTTGCCTCTCAAGCCCCAGCCAAGTCCCTTGGGGCTGGGCTACGTGAGCCTGGACCCCACCACCACCATCCTGCAGCAAGCTTCCCAGCTTCCCATGCCATGCTTTTAACCCAGAACAATGGGAGCTGCTCCAGGTAATTTCCTCCTGCAGTTCCTGTCTGTAATTTCCTTCAGGGTTTAAGTCTCCCCCACCGTTCCCTTGCTATTTCCAAAGATGTTTCCCAAATCAATGAGCAGTAAAGGGCACCTGAGGGAGCTGACACTGGTCTGTAACACTGTCTCCTTTTTCCTAGGATTCTCTTTATCACCCCAGGAGCAGATGATGAAAAGGGAACAGAAAATACCCCCTGAAGTATCTCGGAGCGGCCAAGGTCCCCTGGCAGCAAGCAGCTCCGAGAGGCAACAAAAGCATAACCTTGAAAAGAGCTGCGTTTCCCCAGTCCCTTCAGCCTAATGTACTGTGGTGCTAGTTGAGTGGCCACTAATTTGATTCATATGAGAAGCTTGACCTTATTCCACCAAGTGTTTTCCAGCCTGGATTTCTCTAACTGCTTGTTTATAGAGAGTATATGGAGCATTTAATGTTTTTTCAGCTGTTTAGGAACTTGCTTTTTTGAAGGCAGTCCCACGAGAGCTGGGTACAAGTCACAGACTCCCCCTTCCCTTCCCAGCCATCAGGTGCCCAAAGCCCCCTTCCCTGCTCTGGTGCTGGGAAGGGAGCAAGGATAATTTATTTGGTGGCTGCATCATTACATGGAGCTGACTCCAAAGGCTATTATCTTTGTTTAGCACAAGCAGGGAGCAGTTAGTGCTCTCCGGGTAATTTATCTTAGGATCAAAAAGCTATGGAGACACAGAATGGCCCTGCTCAAGCTTTCATCTCTCAGAACCCTCATCTTCTCAGCTGAGGATGGGCAGGGACCTGGATGCCAATTCCTTCGTGATGATTTTAGATGACTGATCTTCCTAAACTGCTTTTTCCCTTGCTTACCACACAGACGTGGATAGATGAAGCATTTATAGATTAGCCCTGTGTCAGATGGCTTTGGACAATTAGTCACAAGCTAAGGAGTACCGTCATGGTTTCCAGCAAGGGGAAAGCATTAAGGGGATGAGGAGACTGCAGGTCTGGGTGTCAATCACGCAACAATGGATGGCAAATTGTACAGTGGAAGACAGGCGCTGGCCATTTGTATAAGACACCACTGGTTATTTGCTGCAGGGTCCTGGGGAAACCAGTCTGAGTTTGGCAGGACCTGGACAAAAGCACTGTAGCGCCTTTGGAGGAAGGCTGGGTGCCAATGAGCAGCATGGAGCAGGAAAACAGGCTGCATAGGGCAGGAGATGTGCCATGAGAGCAGGTCTAGAGACAAACCTCAGGAGGGCATTGGCTCCCAGACCTCTGTGAACAGCCTCCTGCTTCCACTAGATTTATTCTCACATTGCACTGCAGGAAATAGAGAAATATTATCTCCTGTTTACCACTGCGAGCTGAGATGAAACACCCTGTCCAAGGTCACCGAGGGAGGCTATGGCACAAGGAACTGAACAGGAGTTGCCTGTGCCCTGCTCTCACTGCCAGGCTGGAAGTGCCTCCTGTGCTCGGTGCTGCCCCATGCCAAACAGGGACCGGCACGGCAGGGAGCTGTGCTGGGACAGGTCCTGATGGTCCCTTGCTGAAAGACACTGAAGAAGAGTGAAGAGTAATTGAAATGTTTTCATTTAGGGCCCTGTTATAAAAAGCAGCAGGACTTAAGCACCAAGTGCCTCCTAATTTGCACCTGACTCTTTTAATCAAATAGAGCTTTCAGCCCTAATCCTAAACCAGGCTTTTCAGAAAGGATTGCAAAGAGCTTATTCATCAGGAGGAGTAGAAGCTCACAGAAGTCATTAACACCTCTTCTTTTGATAGAGGAAAAAAGGGGTGACCTGTGTACAGCTCAGTTCACGCCTGCTTCTTTCCCAAATCCCTTTCTCCTCATCTCAGCCAAGCTGAGCTTTAAGGTCCCTTCCAAGCCAAACCATTCTGTGATTCCTTCTACCCTGAGATGCATCCCCCAAAGTAAAACCCCAAGTGACAACTATTATGCATCTGACCTGGATGCAGTTGTACCTACTGATAATTTAGATGGCAAACATCTTCTCCTGAAGCCACAGGAACAGGAGGATTTTCAGGTCAGCTCCACGTGAGTTTACAGAGCTCCTTTAAACAAATTTTCACCATAATCATTTCTCTGTGCAGTGTCTGCTATAAAAAGACAATAGATTAGATAGCCACGGAGCGAGCCCGTGGTTGTAAATCAGGCGCAGGGCCTCGGCGCTGCCTCGCAAGCATCCTGCACTCTGCCTCGCATGGTTTATGGTGTCATCCCAGTCCCACAATCCCCAGAGTGAATTACAGCCTTGCAGGCAGCGGGTGGCCATCTATTATCCTACATGTAAACAGGTATTCAAATAGCAGCTTCAGAGCCTTCTCTTTGGCATTTAATCATGCCTGTAATCTAACCCCAGTCCTTACCAAGGTCACAGCTCTGATTGCTCTTTCTCTAGCACTGCAGGTTTCAGCCAGCAGCAGTGACAGCCTCAGACAAGCTGATTGCCCCCCAAATTAACTCGGATGTTCTGTGCAGAGTAATTCAGTAGCAACATGGTCTAATCACCAACCTGGAACCTGTCTCCATCCCCACAGCAGAAGGGGAGCCTCGCAGGAGAGCTATGGTTGCTCAGTGATGTTCAGCTTCCACGGCTGTGAGAGGGCATCCTCCAGATCTGCTGCCGGCTTTGCTGATCTGGTGGGGATGGTCCAAAGGTCCTCACCAGACCAGCAAAGCCCACAGCACCCAGCCATGGAGACTGAGCAATGCCACCCCTGCCAGGAACAAGCTGCGAGCCTGGGCACATCCTGCCTTTTCCCCTCACACCTCAGCTGCTCTGCTAGGACATTCAGGGAGGATGTTCATAGGTACAGAGAGATGCAGCCTCCACAAAGCGTAATTCACAGAGCATCACACACACATGGCAGAACAGCCCAGACACAAACACATCCAGACCTGTCCCGTGCTGAGCTGAATGAAGTCAATGAGATTTGAAGGTGCTCAGAAAAACCTTTAAAGGATCAGGTCCTTGAAGTGTAATCAATAACCAGTTCATCATCCTCCCCGTGCTGCCTTTCTATACAGCAGCTGAGAAATTCCTCAGTCACCGGCCACCTACGCAGGCAGGAAAGCTGCACAATATCAAGATGATTTTCATTTCCATCGGGCTCCTCTATTTTTCTCTCCCAATATTTCTGGGGAGCTGGATTCATGGCTTCTCCTTTGGCCTTCAAAGAAAATAATAATAATTTTTTATTTAAAAGGTAGAGAGCAAAGCCCCGAGCACGGGGGCCCTCTGCATTGTGTTTCAAATGGTTCCCAGCTTCATTACTAGCTCTAAGCAAGTTCTGTATACATCACCTGGTTTAATTCAGCAATATCATCAGTGTCAATGGGGATCCAGCGGCTGCCGGCTATTGGTCATCTGGACCTGACACAAACTCAATAAATACTCCATAACCCCTGACAGCCGGGAGCAGATTAGCCCGAAATGAACGATTGCCCAACCAACGCCTGCTGAACCAAATCACCGCCGTGACGGATGGGCCTGTGCTGAGCTCTGACCACAAGTGAGATCAGGGGAAGAATGATTTTATACTTTAAGAAAAGAATTAGAGGTGGTGGCTGGAGTGATTGGAAAACCTTCACGAGGCTTCTCACTCCTTCCTGCCTCCCCCTGCCATGCCCAAAGCCATCCGTGCTGCGAGCTGACCGCACGCTTCCAACAATGGCAGCGGCTTTTATTATTCTATGCATTATTTATGTTCCCATCAGCAGCTTTATTTCATGTCCTAGCCTATTATTGCTGTAAATTATTATTTTAAACTCTTTGGTGAGACTTTAACCACTGCTTAAAAATAAGCACTTATTTAAAGGTAACATTTTGCAAATGGCTTTCAGAGCGACGGGTGCTCTGCTCCTGATTTCAGACTGATGGAAACTCAGACCACAGCTCTCAGAGCCAGCCTTGCCTCCCTTCCAGACAGTGATTCTTGGTTCCTGATCGTGCTGCCCTACAAGCTAACCTAAAGGCTTGGCTCCATTTGAGCCCCATCCCCTTTCCCCAAGGCTCTCCTATTAGTGTGTGTGGAGCTTTTAGAGCGGTCAAAGATCTAAGTCAGGCTTTAGACAAGGTCTTGGAAATGCAGAGGAGCTGAAGCTCCTGTACCTGCTGCAATCCTGAACTGCTGCTTGCCTTGGGCAAGTTCCTCTCCAGAAAGCCACAGGTAACATCTGTATGCTGAATAGACAGAGCTAAATCAGGATGGCCAGGCCAAGCTCAACTTTGAGCACATGGGTTTTACTCTTGCAGTGCCTCACGTTTCCCATAGGCTGGTCTCTGGTTAGGGGCTTTTTGATCTCATTCTCCAGAACAAGATGTTTTTGGCTTGACTGCTTTCCCCCCCTCACCTCAGCAGTCATCTGGCACCAGCAGAAACAACGTGGTGCAGAACCTGGACTGACCCAAAGTGTTGCAGTGCTGGAGCAGGTACTTCTGCTTTGCCCCAGCCCTGCAGGTCACTTGTCTGGTGAGATACCGAGATCCACGCTCCCTCCAGGACTGGCCCTTGGTGTGTAATTCCCAGCCCTCACCCGAGATAGGACCTGTGCACGCTGTGGCAATGCAGATGGAAGGATAATAGCCCTGCTTGGTTTATCATGTTCGTTTCTGTCTGCTCAGAATCTGTCATCGTTTTCACTACCCGGAATAGCTGTCACTCCAGTTTTGGCTCTAGGATCCTGTTTTGATTCCAGCCCTTATCGAGTTTATCTAGAATCCTTCTGCTCGTTTAAAAGCAAGAAAAAAGAGAAAAAACCAAAACCCACCCAAAAAAATCTCGACGTGAAAGTGCTTTTAGGGGTTTGTCTGAGTCGAATCCCAAAAGCCCCGCATGGGTTTGATGCACTCCAGCCCAATTGTGGTCCTGCTTTTGAAGAGCTGTCTTGATTAGGGGCCCTCCAAAGTCTTTCAGAGTAATGTGATTTGCTGGAGAGCCACAGGATAGCTTTGCAGCAACACTGATGCTCCCGCTGCCAGCTTAAATCAGATACCAGCCTGACCTCAGAAAGCAGTGTCTCTTCCTATAAATTTTGGCATCACATTGAGTTACATCATTCGTGCTGCATTATGTGCTGTTACAGACAAGAAGACACACAAGTTAATGTGGCATCTGGCTGGAATTTAAAGGCAAATGCACAGGGTTTAGAAAATCCAAACCCACCTTTGCCCTCAGACACTTGCGGATGCTCTGCTGGCCTTGCCCATGGCCTGGGCAGTTCTGCTCAAACAGGGTAGGGATGTGTTTCCTTGCAGGTGGAAGTCCCCGTATTTACTTCTGAAAGGCTTTTCCTCCCCTCTTCCCTTTGTGTTTGGCAGTGAAGATGAACAGTAATTGTTCATCTTCTGGAGCACAAGCTTGCTGACTTCAGCTCCATATGGGGATGGTACCAAGCTCAAGCAAGCACAGGCACACTTGGGGAAGAGGTGGGTGAGGTGGGGATGCCCCACTCTTGTCATCCCCATGCCCTGTGCCTGGGCTGTGCTTCTCTGGGCACCCTGTGCCAGCCCCTCAGCACCCTCACAGGGAAGAGCTTCTGCCTAAGAGCTCATCTCAGTCTCCCCTCTGGCAGGTTGAAGCCATTCCCCTTGTCCTACCCCTACATGCCTATCCCTATCCTCACATGGGAGGACACATGGCGGGTCATCACTCCTCCATGGGGACACACGCTCTCACATGCTGGGCTGTCCTTGCCAGACCCAGATTCATCACTGCACTCCAGCTCGCCATTGAAGCACAGAGATTTCCCAGCCTGCCAGCATGCTCAAGCCCCCCTTGGCTCCCCAAACATACTAATCACGAGTCACAGCTCCCTCGGTCCAGGCGCTGGATGAGCCCTCAGTGTAAGCAATAGACCATTCTCCTCCCCATTTGCTTTCCAGCCCATGACGTTACTGACTGGCAGCCCCTCAGCGAGAGCAATCACAGCTCACAAATGTGCACTTCTCTCATTCCTACTTAATTTGCTCCCAGCTGCTTTACAGCCCCCCTCACCAATTAACCGATTAGTAGCTAATTTAATTTGCTCCATCAGGACTGCAGCCCACCGAGTGCCATGGTGGATGGACACAGTGAGTGCTGGCTCCACTCGCCAACCGCCCGCTGCAGAGCCAGGCATGGAGAAAGTGGGTCACGTTCAAAGTGACACAACCCAGATTCCAAGTGCCTGCCCTGAAAGGCCGGACAAACACTGCTGAGATCCCAGAGAATCCCTGAACACCTGCATCCCACACCCAGCGCTTCCAGCTGCCCTTGCCTTGTGTTGTGGGGAGATGCTGCAAGGACAGGCACAAATGTCCACTACACAGCAAAACCTGGTCCCGTGTCCTGGTTTCAGGCCCTGAATGGGGCTGGAGGAGGGTTATTTTGGACTTACTTTGCTCGGAAGAGGGCTGGAAGTGGCCTCATCCAGGTTTTTAATTTAATCTTGCCCAGGATAGAATATTTCATATCATTGTGATGAAACTTTGAGTAATTTCCCTCCATTCATTTCCAATTTCTAGGCTATGTTAAATTATTGATTTCATTTTATACAAGTTCTAGCTGCTGTCCGTTTTAATATAGGGGGAAAGAAAGAAACAGTTTGGATGTTTCTTTCTGAGCACTACAGGGTAAGACAGGCAGAGAGATGGATACACAGATCTGTGTGCAATCAATCCACTGCAGGAATCTTCCAGAGAAGAAAACCTGGTTTCTGTTGTGCTCGGAATCTGACTGATGGTACCAAACACCTCTGTTCTCCAGCAGCGAAGCCCCACTGTGTGAGCATCAGTAACCAGACAAGGCACCAGTGAGCAGCCAGGAGGTTCCAGCCTCCTGCACTCCACCTCCTGCCAGGAAACACCAACATCTTGGAGACACAGTGGGACAGGGAAGAGCTGATGGGTGGGAAGGAAACAAACCAGAGGATTATGAAGCACCTGGTGAAAAGCTACAAGTGGATGGCTACGTTTGCTGTCTACCGGGCTCTGCCTTGAGAGAGTTTCTCACTCTAATTGTAATTGATGTTTTCCTTCGTCCTTGTAAAATGGCTTAGTGGTTTGGAAATGATTTAAAGGAGGAATAAATATGCAAAACCGGGGCAGGTTTGGGTCAGGCTGCAGCTCCTTCCTCTGCAGATGGGCTGCAAGGCACCGGGCTCAGGTGGATACCTCAAAGGAACACGTACTTTTGCCTTGCTTGCCCGACATCCCCAGAACGTTTCTGATCTAACACTAACCTCGCCAAAGCACATGAAGTGTTGAGAGTGTTTTGTTAGATCAATTTTAGGCCAGTGCTGCCGGAAACTCATAGAGGGGAGGGTGGGATTCTCTCTGCTGGCTTTGAGAACAAAGCTGTCTTCATTTTCTCTGCTATTTTGCAGTTAGTAGAGACTGCTAACGAACGAGTGTAACTGCTCACATCCATTCCACTCCCAGCTATCACCTACATGTTTCAAAAGCTAGCTAAAACATCCCACCCTCCTTGCTGATCGGGGAGGATGGGGAGGAAGATGCAGGTGGGATGCAGAAGGATGCGGGAGGAAGAGAGGAGAAGAATCTAGCTCTTCTTCTGGAAGAGGATATAACTACGGGGACTCCAGTTTACAGGGGATAAGGGAAACAGTGCAAGGAACAGTCTACCCATGCAGAGCACGCTGCCCCTGCTGGGGAATGCGCTTGGGATACAGCACCTTGGAGCGCAATGACTTCCCCAAACCCCACAGATATTCCCAAGACGTTGCTGCTGTTGTTGTTATTGTTGTCGTTCGGATTATTATTCCTTTAAAAAGTTCCTTCTGAAGGCTGCTGTGCTGGTGACATTCCCTTCAAACCGCAATAACTAACCTGTCACAGCCTACAAACGCTGACAATACAGCACCGTGTGGGGCTGACTTAATAAACCTCATTTACATTCATTCTGATTCGCTCAGGCATTGAAAAACATTTCACAGGGAAAAAGAAATAAGTAGGAACCTCTCCAAGCTGACATGATGTTTGCTGATATGATACGAATGGACTTAATAGCAGCACGTATGAGAACATGCATTCCTTACAGTATTTGCAAATGGGCTTCTTTTTATTTACTTGCAGGCTTTTCCCCCCCCTTCTCTTCTGTGCTGGAGCACAGCCATGACCATGTCTCTGTGCCATCAACACACCCAAGTGTTCCTGTCCTCCCTGTGCCGGCATGGCCCATGGGGGGGTTACTGTACAGCACATGGGGTGATTCGTGCTGGGGTTTTAATTGTGGTGCTCCATAACCTGAGGCTCTACTCCCCAGTTTCCCTTCTTAGAGCTGCCTGTTGGCTAGTTGTCCTACACTAGGCCAGCCAACACTTCCAGAAGTGAAGACCCATCTGGGTCCTGGTTTTGGGAGGCAAGAGCTCACCTGCATTGTGTTGAGCAGCAGAGCCCATAGGCTTGGCCAACAGCCACCCCTCCATGTCAAAGTGTCCTCACAGGCTGCACTGGATGAGACACATTCAGCAGCGCTGAGCCACAAGTTTGGAATCTCCCCAAAATGCTTTGTATATCCCTTTCCTGAAGTTCCCTGTATGCTTTGCATCCCTTTCCTCCCAATCTGCATCACACCACCCAGCAGCACACATCAGACCCCGCTGCAAATGCGTTACTGGGAGTTGCACTACAGCCTGCACAATGTTGGAGGAATCACAATCAGGCTAAGAACTTATCTTACCTTGAAGAGTGATAAACACACGAGGCATGGTGCTTTTGTTATTTCTGCTGAGCTTTTCCCTGCTGACATTGGTTTAAAGTAAGTTCCTCTTGATTTATGTCTGTCTAAGATCAGAATGAAACAGGACGAGTTTCAGCAGAATGGGATTCTGCAGCTGAACACATGGGGCTCATTTAGTTTCTCTTATCTGATTTGCATCACAGGGAGAGACAGTTTAATTTCAAGCACTGGCCCTGAGCAATTGGGAACAGGGAAAAAAGGAAAACCCCAAACCCTGGAAGAGTATCATAATGAAGCAAGACAGAGAGGTATGTGGGGTTGGGAAGCTATCCGGAAAGCGGAAAACTACCACAGATGAGAAACAATGCCAAGTGGCAAGATTTAGAGAAGAAGATTCGTTGCAGTGCATGCAATCCAATGGAACTTAAGGAAAAGCTCAGCCCATGGAGCATGGATCAGCCTCGTACCCAGCCGAGCCTGCTCTGCTCCTGCCCGTCCCCATCTCCAGCCTGCGGTCGGGTTGTGGCTGGTTCAGCCTCTGAGATGTTTTCAGTCAAACACTCGGATATGTTGTTCCCTCTTCTCCCCCTCTCCCCTTGCCCCTGCAACCACCACCTTGTCCAGACTTGGGCAAATTGACAAAGCAACGGGATAGGGAAAATTGAGTTGTATCATTTCCCCTTGGGGAGTCTCACTTTCCTGCCTGTATTTGAAAGCGCTCATTTCCTACATCTCCTGATGAGAGTTCCTATCGACCAGTGACCCCTAAATGCCTATGCCAATCAATAGTCCCCAGTATCTTATTGACAGGTCTATTGACAGCTCTCCCAACGCAGGAGAGCCCAGGCAGCAGCCAGCCAGGAGCTGGCAACGGCTGCTTCAGGAATAGGGACAACTGGGCCAGTATTGACAGCGTAAGGAGACAGTTCACTGCGCATGCAGGGAAGATGCCATCTGTTAAGGCAGCCAATAGATTTCCCTATTGTTTAACAGCAGCTGCCTTATGGAGGGAGGGGAGTTCCCTTTGCATGGTGGCAGTGCTACCCCATAATACCCACAGAGCTGCTCCGCAGGCCCTGGGCTCAGTGCTTTCATCAGCAGCAGCTCCATGGCTCAGGCGAGTGGAGATGGGTGATCCCTTCCCACTCTGTCCATGGCTGGCTGCAATACGTTCCTGAAAGCAGCTATTAACACCCTGGCTCATCGTGCTATGGCCAACCCACCTCTCTCCTACTCCCAAGGGCCTGCAAGCCCTTGGTTACCCATGCAATAAGAGGAGAGACTCTGCCCACAAAGTAGGAGGAAACCTTAAGAACCCAGATTCACACCATCTCCCACAGCATCATTCTCGTAGGCTCCTTCTCCACCAGCAGCCCTGGGGGGCTTGGGGACCCCACGCTCCCCGTCGCTCTGCTCCTGCACTCCCTAGGAGCGGGAGCTGCATGTGGATGGGCACGCAGTGTGTTTACAGGAAATCCTCCAGCACAGGCCTTCAGAGCCCACCGCTCATCCAGGCGAGGGGAAAAAATGAGACAATATTGAACTTCTAATGCACTGTAATTACCAAATGATCCTATCTCAGAAGCAATGGCACCCCATGGGATTTATTGCTGTATTAACAGTGGTTTGCCATTGCATTACTTAATGAATAATGTCTAAGCTAATAGCACACCAAAAAAGAAAAAAAAAAAGAGAGAACACAACTCCAGTGTAATTATTATTTCTTCTAATGCAGCCACTTCTTACATAAATACCCATCTCTCTTTATTGGGTTGGTGTTTAAAAAATGTTTCCTATTAAACTGCCATTGGTGCAAGGCATATATTATGGTTGTTACTGGTACTTTGGCCATACAAAGCTGTTTTCCCACTCCCCGATGCTCTCGCACAGCCAAGTGACCACTGGGTTCCCAGCCCTGGTGCCACCCTCGGCTTGGCTACCTGCATTCCCAAAGAGCTGCAAAGAGCTCAGCTGTGCAAACAGCCAAGCCTCTGTTTATTTTGGTAGCCTCACAAAATATTTATGGAGAGTTATTCGAGCAGAAAGGCTGAATGGAGATCATTGCAATGTGTCAAATTAAAGAGGGCTTAATGCTGCCTAATCTCCTGGTAATTACTGTTGTGGCAGCGGATGGCATTAGAGCTGGGTAAGAAAGCTAATGACAGAGAGGAGCCTGGCTGGGTGTCAGGGTGGGGAGGGAAGCGGGCTTCTGCCATCAGCCAGAGCCAACAAGTGGGTCTCCTCTCTCTGTATCTACTACAGGACACCCTCAGTGTTATCAGCAGCATCCTCACTCGTGAGTACAACTAGTTACTCGTACAGTAGCAATACACCGAGCCCCAAATGCAGGTCCAAGTGCCGGGCATTGTTTGTGCCTTCAGAGGGAGGCAGCCCATGTCCCATGGAGCTCAGCATCAATTAAATCAAAGCAGACAAGGAAGCCTTATTATCTCCATTGTAGAGCTGGAGAATTCAAGTACCCAGAGACTAAGAAACCCAGCAAATACTAATAAATGCTCCTTGGAACTGCTGATGCTTATCTGAACTTTGTAGAGTTTGTGGCACACTAATTACGGGGGCTGTGTCTGATTAGCTCTGCACTCACTGGAGGATGATGGTGCCTATCTGGGCATCCCACACATGGATCACTGCTGTGGTTTGAGTGTCAAAACCAATCCCATCTGTGAGGCAAGTGGGACTTCAACCCCCACAGTGTGTCTAGTTTGTGTCCTTGATTAGGTCAGAGTGAGTGGAACAGAAGAAGGGTGACAACCGGCTTGATGGGTTTCAGAGGTGCGGCTGGACTGCTCTGTTTAGAGGTATGTATTTAGAAGTACCAAGTAGTTATTGGACACATTTCCAAGTGAACACTAATTCTACTCCTTAACAACTCTTCTTTGTCTGCTTAATCATAACCCTAGTTTTGCAACAGCAAACCCAGTGCCCTGGCAACAAGCTGTGATGTCAGAAATGGTGGTTCTGACATCTTCAGGGGAATAAGCAGGAGCAGCTGATGAATGCTGGAGCAAGAAAGATTCATATATTGATGCCAACTACCTACTATCAGCACTGGAAAAAGAGCTCTCTGAGCTCTCCCAGATGCACAGCCCCAGACAGGGCACAGTTTCTGGGCAGAATAATGTGATTCAGCATCTTCCCCACCATCAGTAGCTCTACGGTAGCACAAGGACCATGACAAGTCAACCCCTCTGTACCTGTGCAGATGTCTTCCCTGCTACCACTGACTGCATGTTGTGTAACCACAGACATGCCAGGAACTCACCAAGAGCCTCAGGACTCTCTATCTCCCACCAGCTATAGGCCAGGAAGGGGGAGAAGCCATGCAGTCCAGTGCGGAAGGCGGCAGGGATGGAAGGATACGGGAAAGGGCTCGGCAAGGGGAGGGAGGGATGAACCGGTCTGTTCCAGTTAGGGAGCTCAGCAAGCGAGAGGTTCATCATTAACTGTCAAACAGGGGTTTTAATCAGCCCTGCTCCTCGGCGGAAGATAGATTTAATATCAAGGCACATTTTCAGAGCCATTAGTTTAATTATGACAGGTGTCTGCAAACTGGATGGCTCCGCTTTCAAGCTATGAATGACAGCGTTTAATTCTCTGGGCCCACAGGGGCCACTGGGGTACTTTACAAAAATGAGCTTCCATTAAAGCATAAGTGTTTCTTTCTTCCTCCCTTTCTTCTTTTTTTTTTTAATACGTATATAAATATATATTCCTGTCCTTTTGTTCTCTCCTCTGCTGAGAAAATGAGAGAGATCAGAAATTGCCCTTTAGTGGAAGGCAAAATAATTTTCCTTGCCCATTAGGATTTATATCACAGGTTAGGAAGGCTGTGCCCTGTGTTCTCTGACCAGGCAGAAACACAGCAATTTGCTGCTTAACCTTTGCATTATCCATCTGTCTTCAGTGTTTTCCCAATAAAAAGATAAATAAACAATAATAAGAAGTCATGGAAGCTCTGGGTGCTTATAGGATGCTGCTTACCCCAAGCAGAGACGGAAGCCAGGTCTGAGCCCCCCATGTCTGGTGGTGGAAGCTTCAGCATCCAGCTTGTGCTGAGATGGGTGCTGCCCATCTCTCACCTCTGCCACGAGCACTGTGTCAGATGGGGAAGGCACACACAGGCTTCTCAGATCAGAGCTCTTCATTTGCATCTGTTTTAGGCATCAAAAAGGCTTCCCACTGCCCCTGTTCCCTAAAATAGTGGAGCTTCTCCACGGCTACACTTGGGGCAGGGAAGGGTAAAACCTGCCGGGCCTTGTACAACTTTTGGGAAGTTTGGGTTCACTTTGGTAATGGATATGTAGGGGGTCAGCAGAGCTATAGCCTCAAAGATCATTAAGTGTTAAGAACGAAACAGATGAGGAGAAGACAGACAAGGTACGAGTGAACTGCCAGAAAGGGTAGCAGTATGAGCCTGTCCGTTACAGACACCAAGGACTCAGGATGAAACGACCCAGTCAGGGCAAAAAGTTCAGACAAAGCTTGTAAAACCTCCCAACCCCCCCTAATCAACAGGAAAACCAACACAACAATTTATTTTCTGTTCTGTTACCCAGAGAACCGGTTGCTTTAGCCCATTCTTCACACAGCAGTAGCAGCAGCAAAGGGTTCTTCTGCCCCTCCTGTGGTTATCAGCTGGCCTTTGCTGTGGTCCCTCACACTAGAGCTGCTCCAGAGCTATAGCATTAGACTTCCAGAGGATCCAGGACTCTCAACATGTCCCGGCCAGCCAGCAGCACTCATTCTCTCAGCCATACCCTCCAGGCTGAGCTCATTTTCAGGCCTGGGTTATTTCGTAACCCAAGCTCCAGCTGATCCTATTATTTAGCACTCAGCTTTGGAAGTGTTTCTTAAAATCAGGACTCCAGGGTGGCTGCGTTAAAGCGAGGCAGACAAGTAACTCACCCAGTCACACCTCCGGGATGATGGACTCCTGATGGGGAGAACGGGAGCTGGACCGAGCCTTGTCCATTGCCCAGGGAATGGGAGAACCCGGAGCAGTGTGTGGCCCTGCGTGTGCTGCTATCCTGGCTGTATGGTGACCTCTGCTGCAGAGCAAAGCAGCTGCCAGCTACACAGACCACAATTAGAGCTGACATGAATCTGGAGAAAGGGAGCAGCTTCCACTCTGGGCACCACTTCAACCTCCTGCAAAGTCAACACTCTAAGCTCCTGCTGTGCCTGCCTGTAACCTCCATCACTTGGTCTTAGGTCCTGCAAGAGCAGACCTGTCATATGCTTGACAGGACAAGGAGGAATGGCTTTAACCTGCCAGAGGGGAGACTGAGATGAGCTCTTAGGCAGAAGCTCTTCCCTGTGAGGGTGCTGGGACACTGGAATGGGTTGAACGGAGAAGCTGTGGCTGCCCTATCCCTGGCAGGGTTCAAGGCTAGGTTGGACGAGGCTTGGAGCAAGCTGCTCTAGTGGAAGGTGTCCCTGCCCATGGCAGGGGGTTGGATAAGCTTTAAGGTCCCTTCCAACCCAAACCAGCCTGGGATTCTGTGTCAGCATCCCAATTCCTGCTGGGAACCCCAGAGAGCAGAAAAGGAAGTTACAGGGTACAGTGCTCAGACTGCCTGGGTTGAGTTGCAGACAGTTTCTCAGCAAGAGAAATATTTCTCCACATCTCTCAATACAAAATTCACCCAGTCCAGGCTACCTCAGAGTTTTGCCCCAGCATCCCAGCCTTGCCCTGCTGCTCTGCCACCCGTCAGCATCACCGCCGTCACTGTGCAGCTCTGCAGTCCAGCTAGCTTCAAACTTTCCCAGGCAATGCTCCTGTGTAGGAAAATGCCAGGCTGGCACACTGCAGTGCTCCTGGGGCCCGCCTGGTTTACACAAGTGCTGACACAGCAGCAGCCAGGGACTGAGCAGAGCCTGCCAGCTCTCCAGCCTGGCTTGGCTGCCCAGGAGCCCCAGCTGCCTGGCTCCAAGGTCTCTTGGCAAGAGGACAGCCCTAGACCAGGGTCTGTCAGCACAAGGAGCCCCCAAGGCCCCGATTCCAGCCCCTGTGCAGTCTGGAGTCTTTCAGAGTGTTTCTAAAGGTCAAAAGGAAATTATCACTTCTACTTTTCCCCAAGTCTGATTTCGAAACATTTAAGTCTCCAGCCAGCCCTAAATGCTGTTATTTCTTACTCCTAATTCACAGGGTCCCTTGTTATCGCCACATGTCCATGACCTTTCTGTCATGTGTTTAGGAGCTGATGAATGGTAGTTAAGACATGCCAAACTCATTCCATTCATGAGACAAACCATGCCAGTCTCAAAGGGCATCAGGGAAATCACTTCTCATCCAGCCCTTCCAGCCTCTGCTCTAAGCACAAGAGACAACAGCTTAGGTCTCCCCTGGTATAAACCAGCAGAGCTCCAGGTAGAGATGTGCTGATTTATGCCAGCTCAGTGTTAAGCAGAGCCTCCCAGGGACCTGCCTCGAGCACTGACAGAATGTTAAAGTCGTTTGGGACTCCTTTTTTTTGCATCCATTTATACAATGAACTTGTTTAAATGATATTGCCAAACTCACACATGTAAAACCGGTCTAGATAGACCCTGACATTCAATACTTAAAGAGGCTTATAGACTTGTAAAGGGGGTTTAAAAAGGCATCTAGGTGATGGAGACACCAGCATGAACTGTTTTCAAATGGAAATCAGATGCATAATGTATTTTGGAGAGTCTATACAGCCCTCCAGCATCCAGTCACCTCTTGCATCTACAGCTGCTCTGTAAGCATGGAGCGTGGGTGCTGAACTCCAGAAAGCCACTGGGATTTCATGGGAAAGGGACCCTGTCAAGATCCACGACCAAAGCTAACAGCAAAGCTGATCCCATGTCTCCATGACTTTCCAATTCCTTACAAATGAACACTGTGCTCAAGAACACAACCCTCCTCTTCCTTTTCCTCCTGTCTGGAAGTGCCCCTGCCTTTGTTCCTCCCCAGAAGGGGTCTGGCAGGTTCTAGCACAGGAGGAACCTGGGAGAAAGGGCACAAGTTACTGAAGTCCAAACACATAAAACTGCACATATTCCAAACAAAGAGCATGGGAACTTGGCAGGAGGAGAGGGTGTCTAAGTTACCAAAGCAGCCATAACTCAGGAGCTGACAAATGATGTGGGTTTGAAATGAGTATTTATTCTGGTATTTAATAATACAAATCCAGAGCGTGGAAACTACATCACATTGTCTTGAGAGCCTCCAAGTCACTGAGGGCTGTAAGGACCACGCACTGCTGCGGTTTATATAATTCAGTGCCTCTCTTGCAATGTTTTACTGCAGAAAAAACACAGAATCAGCAGGGAAAGGGATTCCCTTGCTAGTTTCTAGGCTAGCATTGCTCATGAAGCTTTGGAGCTCAGAGAGGCATTGAACAGTGCAGGGGAACAGTCCCACCAGCTCCCAATCAATCTTCCTAGCTCCTGTTGAAAGATCCGTCTCCAAAACATCTCTGCTTCAGAGCAGATCTGACTCAAGTTAGCAACACCAACTATTTTCTCACCATGCGGCAGCATCTCACCAGCAATCCAGCTGTGCAGAACCACAAACAGCACATGGGCTGCCATAGGATGGAGGAGGGGATGCTCTGTTATGCAAGTTCCTTACTGCATCCCACTGAGGAAGAGAGTAACAACACTGAGCTTCCACTGCAAAGCCTAAAAGCTGATGGTCAGCAGCTCAGCAGAAGAGATTTCTGGGTTTCTTTTCCCTATTCTCATAGCAATGAGACTGAGCAGTGGAGTTTGGGTCTAGATTCAGCCCAATTTTAGGGTTTGTTGGGCCTGAATGGGTCTCAAACACATAGGGAGCAACAGTTCAGTCAGACTGCCCCAGGATGCTGGATGCTCTCCCTACTGAGATCATCCTTCAAGCATCTTTTAATGCAAAGAATGCACCAGTGACCTTCAGAAAAGTTTGGATCCTTGAGGTATTCTGGCCTGATTTTGTCGAACTAAGAAGCAGGGGCTTAAAGTTTAAGGTCAAATCATCCTATCAGGTGTTTACTGCAGTCTCTGCTACCCCACGAAGTTTGCTGAGAGCATGTTCTGCCCTAGACCCAGACAGAGGTGAGATTTCAGGTCACCCTGGGACTAGGCAAAGGTAAACCAGCAGCCCATGTTCATGCCTTGAAGGCTTGCTGCCTTGGCTTTCTCCCCATGTTCAGTAGGCTTTTTGTATTTTATTTTAAATGCAAACCCAAATTAGAGTGGCCTATTTCTGTTTTCCTAGGGAATACTGTTGGAATGACTAATTGCTACAGCAGTTCACCTCTTAGGCTAATAAACCCAGCCCAAGCGAATGCAGAAAGGAATCTATTGTTTTCAATGTGTAATAATGGGGAAAAGAGTCTTTTATGACTCTCCATGACCTTTACAAGGAAGCTCAGAAAGTGGCTGGACAAAGCAAACAGGATTCCTAGGAAGAAGCTGTCAGCAGTGGATGCCTTTCCTATGGGATGGATGTTTTGAAACTCAGGTGGAGATTCTCATGTCCACTGCATGTGAACCAGCCCAGTGCACCAGCCCTTTCAAAGGGGTGTTTACTGGTTGCTGTAGTGGTAGCTTCAGTTCAACTACAAATGTAATATACAGTGAACACCCCAAATCAATGGGATTTGACTCAGTTTTGGAGAAGAACCCAGTGGTTCCAGTTTCCCATCCTCAAGACTTCCAGTACTGCCAAAAGGAAACAGCCCAACAGACCCACCCCACTCATTAGTATTGATCCACAGGTGGGTTAATTTGGGACAGTAACAAATAGGGTCAGAACTGACATCTAAAGGGCTTACAAATGGCCAGATGTTTACAACTTCTTAGCACCCAATAACCCCAGCAGTTCACTCCACATCTGAACAGCAACCAGACTGCAGCCAGTGCTGAGTTACAGCCAATCCCTGACCTGGCTCTGCAAGGAATACCTCTGAACATGCCATTTGCTATGGGGATGAACCTGACCCTCAGCAAGGAGCTCACCCTGCCTGACAGCCAGCTGGGTACTTATCACAAGCAACCAAAAGTAAATAAACCATAGCAAAACATGGTTGTCACCTTGCAAAGTGGTATTAACCACCCAGGGTAGAAACCACTACATGACCTGAGAGAACAAGTCACTGTGGTATTTCACCTCCTTCACCTTGACTGCCATGAGCAGTTGAGTGAGGTACAGTACTCAGACTGTCTGGCCTTCAGATGCATTACCAGAAGAGAAGACCAGCATTAATACCCACACATTTTCATCACACAGAAACACCCCGCTGCAGTCCCAGGACCTGGGAGATGCTCTGAGCACGCTACTTTTTGGCTGGAGAAGTTGCTTAAGCACACAAAAGGTCTATATTTAACCATTCAGCTTTTCTAAGGCAGCAGCCATTCCTCCCCTCCTCTTCTCCATAGAGAAAGCACATAACAACACAACATAAATTATCAGCTGAGCCATGAAAAAGCATCTTTCCATGATTACACAAGGATTACAGCAAACACCAGGAAATGAAACTGCTGGAGGAATACAACTGCATTGAGATCAACAGATGATGGTATTGATGAGATACAGATGGTCAGACAGAGTGGTGCTACTTGCCACCAGAAGCCCCATTTATCACTCTGGGAAGCATTTAAACAGAGGGGTTTGTACTGGCATTGTTTGAGGCTCCTCTGTCCTGGATGCATGGCACCCCAGGAGATGCTCACCACCCAGCTTGGATAGGGAAGATGCTTCTTAGGTACCTGCTGCTTGTGGGGGAAGAGGTTTTCTTTCTGCAGAACCATGCAAGGAAGCCACAGGGGCCTGGGGAGGATCCTTTCTCCCTACTTTGGCTGCAGGGAGAGCACCAGACATACATAAAGGTCTCTGTGGCCAGACACTGGGCCACAGCCGCCATCAATGCACTCAGGTAAAACAACACTGAGGAACGTCACAGAGAAGAAAGCAGCAGAACAAAGCTTGAAAACTCCCTCAAGGCTTCAAGCAATCACAGCCCCCTATTCCTACTGCTGCAGTACCTTATTATTTTAGTGCAAACACATGATTTTAAGAAAGCTGACTCAGGGCTTTAATGCTTGGGGTTGCCAACACTGTGTGCACAAACACTTTGCAGAAGTTCTGATCACCTGCAATTCACACCAAATTGTGGGGAGCCAGCACTTAGACCAGCAAACCTGTAATTTCATTTGCTGTTGGTGGTTTAGCTCCTGCTTTCTGTTCTGACCTTGATATTTCTGTGCTCTCAGACAGATACAGCAAATGGAAAAACCCCACCAGTCTGCTCCCATGCAAAGCTGTTTCATCTCAGACGAAGGGGGGAATTTTTATGCCTGGTGGCAAATCCACAACCCATAATCCCAAGTCAAAAGCATTACCTGTGGCAAACAGGCTTCTGCAGCAGCACAGGGACACATTCCCTTGGAGAAACTGGCAGGAATGTTCTTAAGGTCAAGTTCTGACTCCGGGAGGGACAATACCAGGTTTTAGAGGCTGGCAAGCAGTCGCCTTGCTGCTATTCAGAGCAGTGGGAGCTTGTTCATTTGTCTTTCACTGTAGCTAAGATAGAAAATAATAAAAGGGGAAAAAAAAAGACCCATCAACACAAGCACAAAGACCAGCTCTCCAGAAAGCAAGCTACAGTATATAGGTTACAGTTTCCTGCTAACACAAACCCCCTCGCAGCATGATTTCATAGGCCATGCTAATTATTTTTAGGGCAAGCATAATCAAACGCAGGTGATTTGCCTTTAGCAATTTCTTCTTATCTTCACACAGCTCCAGATCATTTCCCCACATGGCAAGCAGCAATTCCAGCAACCCCACGTTCGCAACAGGCAGCTTTTGTCCGAGCCTGCAAGAGTACGCAGAGGTTAATGTGCTTCTGCACTACAAAACTCAGGGCATTGTCTCGTGCATTGTAAGACGTGCTCGTGACATGCTGAATTCAGCTGATTTACAAGAGCAGCAAACCAGAAGGTTTTCCCCCTGGGAGCCTTCTCCTAACTATTTCCTCATCAGGATGTTGGCGTGCAGGAGTTGGAGTCGCCAGGAGACCCCATGCCCCCCCTGGGCAGCCTGTTCCAGTGCGCTGCCACCCTCAACGCAAAGTTCTTCCTCATGAGGAAGAGCCTCTTATGGTTCAGGTTAAGGCCATCGCTCCTTGTCCTGTCTCTGGGCACCACTGAAGAGAGTCTGGCACCATCCTCTCAGCACCCACCTTTGAGATATGTATATGCATTGATTACATCCCCTCTCAGCCCAGCTCTCGCAATCGCTCCTCCTAAGAGAGATGCTCAGACCCCTGAGCATCCATTCTCCCTCATTTGCTCCACCTTTGCTCCAAAGCTTCTGGTGGAGGTCTCAGAGCTTGCCTTAGGTCCCAGTCACTGAGAGTGAAGTCCAAGCGGGACGTTGTGTGAAGGGGGACACATGGGAAAAGGAGAAACTCATTTATTCTGCAGCGCAGGGCACTTTTGTGGCTGCTTTTATTCAATTGTGTCTCTCTGCAGGGTATTAAATGTAACACACGTTTAAGCTAACTCTGCGGTGCCTAAGGAGGAGAGACAGGGATCTTTCCTCGGCATTTATTTATATCAAAACACGTATTTGTATTGATGAAGTATTGGCTGTCAGGCGACCAACACAAAATCACTCTTGATGCAATAAAACTCACAGCCTGGTCAGCCCTGCTACCAGTAACCTTACCCCAGCATTTAATTCCCATTTCCAGGCTGAGAAAAGCAACTCAGCTTGATAGGAAGGGAAAAGAGCCACCAGCACGCTGGCATCCTGCAGCACAGGGATGGCACTCGGGCCCACCGTGTCCCTGAATGAGCCATTTCCAGGAGAAGCCTGTTGTACGGCATAGGAAAATAACGACAAAAGATCTTCAGGAGGGTTGGCAGCACGGAAATTTCTGGCTCTGTCGTCTCCCTGTTTCTGCGAGCAGCAAAAGATCCATAATTCTCACACTTAATGTAATTCCAAGGCATCTAAAGTGATTTACAGTCAGTTTACTCAATACTTTCAGCTTTATTTAATGTAACAGTTATGGCACATAAAAAGTTTATTGAAAATCCTTTGGGAGTATGATTGAGTAAGAAACAGTCATTGCTAATACCATTACAAGAGCTGAAGAGAAGGATCCCAGCATGTTCCCTCAGCGACCTTTCTGGCTCTGTGATCCACGGTTACACCAGGAAATCCTCCCCTGCTCTCCAAGGGGAACGGTGCCACGCTGTGGGGAGCAAACAGCTTGGGAGGTGCTTATCTGACATGGTGAGCCCTGGGTCCGCTCTGCCAGCGGGATGGGAAGGAGAGGAAGTTCTGGGAAGCTGAAGGGGGAGGAATTCCCCTCCTACCAAACCCATTTATGCAGCTATTTATTGTCCTATTTGCCATTTGCAAGCAGGGCTGAATCTCTCCTCTGCAGAGCAGAGGAGTTGCTCTGGGTGGGGTTGGGATGAAACCAGGGTTGTAGTGGAGGGAACTGCATGGATCCTTCCCAGCTCGGCTCCCTGCAGGGCTGCTGACTCTTCCAGCATCACCAGTCTGTGAAGCTTCTCCCCAAATGAGGAATTGCAAAAGGTGTTCATTTGCCTTAGCAATTAACAAACACTACTTTTACTATCATTATAGCAATAACTATAATGTAATAATTGCCAACACTCTTGGTGATAACATCCACAGTGGTAAGCATATCTCAACATCAGCTTGTGTTGGATATCCTCGCAGCGCTGGCAGCCCACCAAGGTTGCCTGAGACAGCAGAAGATTCACACTTATCTCAAAGAAGATGAGCAGGATAACTATTACTGCACCTAGAAGCTCTGATCACAGGCCAAACCCAGGCTGGCCATGTGGCACCAATGCAAAATGCCACCATCCCTCCTGAGGATGCTGGAGTGAGTGCTCAGATTCCTCATGCTTGTGCCATGGCTCAACGCAGGCTTCAAAGGAAGCCCTGGTTAGTGCCTACCTCCATGGGCAGCCTCTGATGTTGCGGGAGGTAAGGGCAGAACGTGCAACCTCTCCTCAAAGCTGGGGTACTTCCAAGATGTCTTTTCTCCAACCTGTTTTCACACACACACAGTCATGGCTTGTTTGCCACCCATGTTTTCCAGGAATCCGAGGTGAAAGGTGTGTCATGGGAAGGTGGGAAGAGCCAGCAACCCCGGTGTGAAACGAAAGCACACTGAATAAACTGGAATGAAGAGGGAGTAAAAGAAAAACATGTTCCACATGTGCCTGTTCCATAAACAGAAAAAAGGTTACAGTTTTTAGAGAAGGCAACTGTGATGGATTGTTTCTCTGTGTTTGTCAATCAAGTATTAAGACTTGCAGAATTAAAATCAGTGCAGTTCAGAGATGGATTCCAAGCTCTCCAAAACATCAGGTTTGGCATTTAGATAGCTATCAAGCTATCATCTCTAGACAGACAAACAGATAGATGGATGGATGATTTGGAGAAAAAAGATGGAGACATTCTTTCAAGACTTCTTTTTTTGTGTTGTTTTCCAAGCGATGATTTGCTTGTGCCAAGAATTCAGCCTGGGGAAAAGTCCAAATGTAGCATTTCCTCCAGCTTAAACTGGGGCTTGGCCCAAACCGCACCTTGGCTCCAAAGGCCTGCTCTCAGCAGGGACACGCAGAAGGCGATTTGGTGCCTGTGTTAGCCCACCCTGTGCTAGCAGAGCATCAGTAGAGGAACGGACACCTGCCCCTGCCCCCAGAAACCCCATGTACAGGTGCCCAAATGTTAATGCTGAACAGATGGGGGGAGAAAAGCAGCATTTCATGCTGGGACTGGCAGAGCAGACTCCAACAAGTCCACTATTGTTAGAGAGAAATTCCTAGAAACAGATGCAGCAAATTCAGCGCTTCAGAGCCAGTTCTGGAGTTTGGGGTCTGCTGGGAGAAGCCTGTGTAGCTTATGGATTAATGTGCTATTATTACATTACTCTTTAAGCTTCAAAGGTCTGCCAGGAAACCTAAGCCTACTATCTATTGAATGACATTTTAAGAACAAATAATACATTAATATATTTAATTTGAGAATAAACACATACATTATAGGAAGGGATTTTGTCTATGCTGATAAGTCAGTGCTTGACCTTTCCGCTGCAATCCCCGGGTGCTGAGCCATAGAGAACCTCTTCCAGGAACCTTTGCTATCAGCTGCGAAGTGAGAGCCTTTCCGCTGGTCCTGCCAGCTCTGGACTGCAGCTGCCACGATGGTTGGGAATGGGAGCTTAGCCCTAATTATCCCTTCGACACTAATCTACAGCTACACTAAATCTTGTTGCCTCAAATTAGTTAATCAATTAAGTGTCAAACCACAAAATGTTAGTGATTGTGGCCTGAATTTATTGCCTTGGCACACGTTTCCATCTGCTGCCTCGCTCCTTCACTCTGGGTCTGCTGCTGGGAAACTTTGGGGCTGGTGCTTCCCCCATCCCATTAGGAAAGGGTGAATGAGGTCAGGCCCAGAAAGAAATGGGCTGGGAATGCAAAGTCCTGCACCCAGGGAGGAGCAACCCCATGCACTGGGATATGCTGGGGGCCAACTGGCTGGAAAGCAGCTTTGAGGAAAGGACTTGGGGTCCTGGTAGGCAGCAATGAGCCAGCAACATGCCCTTGTCACAAAGGTGCTTGGTGGCATCCTGGGCTGCACCAGGCAAAGCACTGCCAGCAGGTCGAGGGGGATGATCCTTCTCTCTGTTCAGCACTGGTGAGGCCACAACAGGAGTGGTGTGTCCAGTTCTGGGCTCGCCAGTACAAGAGAGATGTGGACATACCGGAAAGAGTCCAACAAAGGACCACGAAGATGATTCAGGAACTGGAGCATCTCACGGATGACGAAAGGCTGGGACTCTTTAGCCTGGAGAAGAGAAGGCTCAGGGGAGATCTTATTAATGTGTATAAATACCTGAAGGGAGGGTGCCAAGAAGATGGACAGAAGCTTTGAGGTCCAGGACAAGAGGTAATGGGCACTAAACACAGGAGGCACCACCTGAACATCAGGAAACACTTCTTTCACTGGAAGCAGGACTGAGCACTGGCACAGGTTGCACACAGAGGTTGAAGTCTCCCTCCTTGGTGATATTCCAAAGCCGATGGGACAGGGCCCGTGCATTGGATGAGGTCCTTTCCATATCCAGAGATCCCTTCCAACCTCAACCACTCTGTGGTGCCCGAGCCTGAACCCTGAGTCCTTACATGCTCGATACGGGTTGTTACGATAGTAGTGAGTCAGAAAGTCCCGTTCCTAGCATGGGGTTACTTGGGAGGTTTTAGATGCTGATCACTTTTGCTGGGATTCTTTTCAGCTTCCGAGGTGGTTGTTTTTGAAGCATTTCAAGGAAAAGATAAAGCTGATAACTGAAACACGCAGCTTTTTTTTTTTTCCCCAAAAGTCGTGAAAATATTCAGCTTTGGAAAACATTTCTGGTCAAAAAATAAAATAGTCTGTTTTCTTGGAAGCAGTTTCAAAAATCCATGTCAGCCTTTTCAGTGTCTATCTGAAAGAGAAAACTTTAAAAAGAGGGGTTTTTTTTCTTTAGGTTTGTTTGTGGTTACTGCAAAACAACCAAAAAGACTTTTCAATGGAAATGGCAGCTCTTGGTGAAGAGGTATTTTTCATTCAAACGATGTTTAGAAGAGTAATATTCACCCAGGGCTGATGCCTGCAAGAGCTGCATGGCCACGGGTCATCTTCTCCCTACTTACAACCCCTGGGGCCAACGCAGAAAGAGAAAGAGATGAGTATCCAATTCTTGGGGTGCCCAAGTGCGGTGAGGGATGCTGAGCCACACTGGGAGCAAATGGAAGCGTCCTCGCCGGCACTGCCATTGTCCTGCTTCTGCTGCTCAGTTAAAAATGTAAATCCAAAGGGAAGACTTTGGGCAAAGCAGCACAGGACGATGGAGGGGGAAATTGCAAAAAAGGAGGTTTATTGATCCCCAGTGGAGATTGATGGCACAATAAGAGCAGGAGGCGAAGAGTGATTTTGCTTTTGAAAACGTTGATGAATAAGCACTCAGGGGCAACAAATAGCTGGACTCCGGGAATGATGGACGGCAGCAGGGGAACAAGATGCATTTTTATAAATGGGTGAAAGGAGAGGAGGACTTATTAAAAAAAATGAATGACCACACGTGGCAGGGATCTGCCACTGGGGAGAAGGCAGCCATTGATTTATGTGCACTACTGGCATTTGAAAATTCAATAATAACATTGACAAATGAGAGGCAAAGCTGGCCAGAGGACAGCAGAGAACTTGGAGTGGAGAAAGAAAATGCCAAGGTCAGGATGAAGGAACAGAAAAACATGCTTATGTTGGAAAGGGTTTGAGTTAACTCATCTATATAAAGACATGAAGAAAAATCACGCTGGGATCAGAGCTCACCAGCCTGCCTCTGTGGCATGAACTGGGGAGAAGTAAATGGAGGAGTTGTGGCATCCCGTGGATCTCTCTGTGGATATCTGCTTCCTGATGTGGGGAGCAGGGATCATTTAATCTTCCCCTCCTGCTTCCAATAAGCTGGTGCTTGGTGCTCCCTGGCACCTTGAGAATTAAATACCCTGCAGTTTATAAGGACCCCCCCTGCACAAGCATTGCACCGCTGAGCATAGGCACATTCCTGCACAGCCTTGCTCTTTGCATCACTAACTGGGACCATCTTGATGCTCCAGCAGACACCCTGGAAGGGGCATCCAGAGCAGGGTGTACAGTGAGATGGGGAAGGAACACCCTGGAGAGCAGGAGCTGCTGGAGATGGTTTTCAATCTGTAGTTAGGCTATGGCTGAGCAGTGAATGAGAGGAATATGCTGCTGGTGGAGCTGCCGCATCCCATCGTGTCACAGCACCCCAAGATCCTCAAGTACCAAAGAGGCACAGGAGCCGCCAGCATCTTTGAGCTGGGCAAGTCTTATCAGGACTCAAAAGTGAAGCATTCCTCTTTTTTTTTCCACCTGCTCAGGGAAGGATGGTAGAAAAGCCTTGCTGCAACAACCTCTCCTGAACTAAAGAGCCCTGGATCTTAGAGGCCCATAGAAAAAAGCAGTAATTGAACTCATCAAAGCCCTCTCTGGCTACCGTTTGAATAATACCTTGTCCTCACCAGCCTGCAGAACGTAGCATGGCACATAATGTTACCTTAACATTTGATCTACTTAATAAGCCCCCCATTTTTGCTCCTCCTTGTCTTCTGGCTCGGTTACAAATGGCAGTTAAAGAGAACAAAAGGCAGGAGAGACCGCGAAGGGAACGCCGGTGAGAATGTGGCAGAAATGCGCTTTGCTCTTTCTCACCATGCCTGGCCTCCCTCCGGGCTTGTATTCATCTATGAAGATGTCTTTTCTAAATGCTAGAAGGTCAGAGGTGTGGATGGAACATAATTCTGTGCATCAGTGTGCTTGGCTCAGTCGAAGGAGCACTTACTCAGTGGTGGAGAGGTTTCTGCAAGGACGATACAAAGCCCTGGCATGGCTCACTGAGGCCAGGGAAAGGACTGCAGGAGTGTAGGGCAAGGCCTCAGCACTGGGAAACCACTGGATTTGGTGCCTGGGAGCAGGTCAAGCCCTTAAACCAGGACTTCTGAGAGTGTACTTGGGTTGTTGCCTTTATGTTTGCAAAGTAGTTCATTTCCATCTTCAGGAAAGGAGCCGAAACTCCTGCTCTTGGTTCACTTTAGGGAGATTTCCAGCCTGGTAAATCTCACTGCCAGAGCCAGCTTTAGCTTTAAATATCATCTAATAGCACGTCATTGAATAGCGGATGTGCAGCACCGGCCTGTGTGTTTTAGGATGTGTCCCTAACAAGTTCCAAGCCAACTAATCCTTCGATTCCAGGCAAAGTCACCCCTTGGATGCACTCTCCTCCAGCCAGAGCAACCTCTGGCCAGGTGATTTTGGGAAGATGCCTAAACATAAGGCCAAAATGCTCAGTGGATGCAGACAAACCTCATTCTTTTGTGCTACCCTGGCAGAAGTGTCAATAGAAGGATTATACATAATCTCATTAAAATTTACATTGCTGAGAATGGAGTTGGTATTCCTGCTTTATGTTCTCTATATTTAGATTCCATGTTGCTGCTGCCACTCAGCTCCTCTATAACCAGAATTAGTATCTTTAACAATAACAAGGTACACACACACACTTTTTGCTCTGAAAACAATCTTTGTGTTTCTCTAATCTAAGGATCTCAAAGCAGTAAAGGAAGTACAGGGAATCTGTTGGATTCACCCAGGTTTTATAGTGAGCCTGTGTATGAAAACAGACCAACACTGTTGCAGAGATGGCTGGAGCCCCTTCCAGTTCCTGGCAGCGCGTCCCTTGCAGATGTAGCTTTACCCCTCTGAAAATCAATCAGTAAAGAGTCTGAAACAAGTAACCGAGGCTGGCAAAGGAGTGCTCAACTCTTTCTGGTTGCTGGGAACCCCTCTGCTCCACTTTGATACAGCCAAAACAACTAATGAGGGGAAAAGAGTGCAAAAGCTGATAACATCTATCTGCGAGAGCCCACCCCTCCGCCTGTCCTGGTAATGCTATGCTGAGAGCTGTGTCAGCAACAGCGTTTTGCAATCCCATTTGAAACAGTGCAGCTGAGGACAGCATTAATTCAGAGTTCGGAGCCAGTGCTGCCAACACGAACAGGCCCAATCCACAGCAAGAGTAAACTGGTGTAATTCTGCTGCTTGTGAACAACCACTGAGGATCCGGCCATAGCATCTTACCCCTTCTCCATCCCCGAGGGTTGGAGCAGCTCCTCAGAATCACTCTAGAGCCCATTAAAACAGAAGTAAGATACCTGTCATCATTGTTACTCATTTTTATGACCACGTTGTTCACAAATGACTGAATTTGGCTGTCAAACGTATAGAAAAGAAAAATAAAATCAAAGCATCAGCCATCTGTGCCCCTGAAAATGTTTGTGTTTTCCTGGGTTGTTTATGGCAAGAAGGTCTCAGCTCCTTCGTTCCACATCGTGTTAGTTATTGCATGGGAAATGAGTGGTTCTCACTTCACCATTTATAAGGCTTTTGCATCCTCTCTTTTGTACACGCTCGGTTTCTCCCTATATGTATTTCTAGTCCATACGTCTGGCATTGACACATGAAATTGTGTTTGCTTTACTGGTTCTGTCTCTCTAATAGTTTTTCATTGCAAAAGGGATCCAACGTTCGTTATTTACTCTGCTTTCTTCCAGTGCCACTACTGCGAGCGCTCGGTTCAATCAATCCCATTGCCTGATCGCTCTGAGCTTCCCTGGCCTACCTGGGTGTGAAGGAAGCAGGAGCAGGGAGAGCTTTGAACCTGCCTGGGCTCATCTCAGAGACGTCTGCAGAGGCTCAGCTCTCTGAAAGCTCACACCTGGATGTGTGCTGAGGGTCAGGTCCTCAGCTGGAACTACCTGGTCTCACCGCGCGGAGCAATGCGCAGAGCTAAGATTTATCCTGGACCAGGGCTGGGATTTCCAGCACTACTTTGTGACCAGAGGGAGGAATCCGCTCTCGGAATCATCTACCTTGAAGGATCTCAGCAGCCATGCAGTTTTCCAGCCAAGTTTAGTGACTGTGCTCTTTCAGGGCCTCCCTTAAATGGAGTGCCCCAAATCCAGTAGCCACTTAAAAGAGTCTTGGCCAAAAGGCATCAAGAATGAGGCACAGTTGTTGCAAGTAAGAGTTCCACTCCATCAGATCATGTAAACACGTATTTAGCCCTAAGTGGATAAATAATCCCTTTGGAAGGCACCCACATCGAACACTTCTCTAGACTGGTGCTGTGTATTGGGTAAGTCGCACTTTTCCTCTTTCAAACTCCCTGAAGGGCAGTGCAAGCAGAAGCTGAGATCCCAGGGACTGCCTCCACTTTCATCCCTGGCCTGATCTCATATTCTCAAACCTTACCTGGGAAAGTGCTGTAAACAGCAGGAGTGTAAATCTGCTGTGGTTACTCGGGCACGGTGATGGATGGTGCACCAGGGAGGCCTCCTGCAAACACCGAGCACCACTGCGGGCCCCAAGTTATTAGATAGATGCTGAAGGAGAAGGAAAGGAGAAATAAAGGGCATCTGAGGACCAAAGAGTTGCGTGATGGAGCCAGCTTTGGCCTCTGCATCCCTCCAGAATTCCAACACCTCTGAGGCGGTGCACAGAGGTTTCAGAGTGGATACATTTAGGTACTCTTACTGACAGGGAGGGGTCTCAGGTGCTCCAGTCTCAGATGGTAAGTGGCCCTGTGGTCTGCAATAACCTCTAACAGGTTTCCTTCTTACCTCATCCATCCGTCAGCCTCCCATTTCAGAGCTGTACAGCACACACAGAGCATGGGGACGGCAAAGAGGGCAGTGCAGAACTGCGGTTTGGTGCTGACAGAACATACCTGGTCCCACGTTTCAGGCCATCAGAAGCTAACACCATCCTGTCTTGAAGATGTTCTGATAGCCTTAACGAAGCCTTGCCACAAACCAGTCCCAAACCCCTGACAGACCTGTGCACTGCGATGATTCCATAAGCAAGGAGAGCATAGAATCATAGAATAGGTAGGGTTGGAAACGACCTTAAGATCATCCAGTTCCAACCCCCCTGCCATGGGCAGGGACACCCCACACTAAACCATGGCACCCAAGGCTCTGTCCAACCTGGCCTTGAACACCGCCAAGGATGGAGCATTCACAGCCTCCCTGGGCAACCCATTCCAGTGCCTCACCACCCTCTCAGTAAAGAATTTCTTCCTTAGATCCAATCTGAACTTCCCCTGTTTCAGTTTGAACCCGTTACCCCTTGTCCTGTCACTGCAGTCCCTGATGAATAGCCCCTCCCCAGCATCCTTGTAGGCCCCCTTCAGATACTGGAAGGCTGCTATGAGGTCTCCATGCAGCCTTCTCTTCTCCAGGCTGAACAGCCCCAACTTTCTCAGCCTGTCTCCATACGGGAGGTGCTCCAATACCCTGCCCTACAGCAGGACAAGGGAGTGGAGGCTTAGAGGCAGATGATGATCCATTGTCAGTCAACAAAACCAGGAAGAGGGGGTGATGGCACGTGAAGATGTTGTCACCAGTGACACCGAGGAGACACCAAGGGCTACCCCTGCTCCTACCCTGAGCCAGAGGCAGATCGTCAGCCTGCGGTAATGCTGACTGAGAAATCCCAAGGAAAGCAAGTGAGGAAATGAATTCCAGGCAAACAGCTGGGGCAGGGGGAGGGAAGGGGTGGAATGAGCGTCTCTTTTCCAGGCAGCTGGGCTTATTTTAATGGGCAAGGTCAGCAAAGAAATGACCAGGAAGAGGAATCGCTGCCATTACAAATCAGTCGCGATCCTGTATCAATTATTCCCGCGCAGTTCCCTTGCCTTGGGCTGCAGCAAACGTGGCCTAATCAGTTTTACATCTACATTTAATTTTATTGGAAAGAGGAGCCAGCAATGCATCATGGGGCCGCTGTGTGACATGAAAGGTGACCCCTGCCAACTTAATGACACAATACATAACCCTTAATGAAGTCACTATCTTGTCCTTTTTTTGCTGTCTCAGCCCGATGATTTACGATGGCATCATTTTGCTTTGCCCTCTTTTCATTTCAGCTTGACAAAGTGGATGAAACAATTATCTTCGTTATCGGCCGGTGCAGTAGAAATGTGATGGTTGAAGATTTCTGCAGGTGGAGGCCTCGGCTATGGATCAAGCGAATGGAAAAATACACTCTGGAATTTCAGGGTTCCCCCCTCCTTTATCTCTCTTGCTGACTGTGGCCTTCTGGAGATGGATACTGGATCCCAACAAGCCCTGCAAGCCCTATAGCACTGTGGCAAGAAGTAATTTTGAGAGAAAAGAGATCTCTGGAGCAGATAGAAGGAAGCTGGGAGGTTTCAATACATTTCCTTTTCAGCTTTCTTCCCTTTCCCCTCCATTCACACCTGGACTGGTTTGGTGTGTACCCACAAATGCGCCTGACCCAGGTTCTTAGGCATGAATGCAGCTCTATAAAGGTATTGAGTGGTAATAATGGCTGTGTGTGTGTCTGTGCCTCCACACATCCAGATGTATGTGTGTGTTAGTACCTGATTTTATGTATAATTAAAATCAGCATAAACCTGTATGTAATCCTTCAGAGCTGAGGCTACCTCTCCATGGTCACAAGGGTTTCTGGCTGCAAGCGCATTATAAACCTGCTGTTGCTAATTGTAGCTTGATGCTTTGGCCAACATCACAGCCCAGCTTTTTTACCAATTCCTAGATAAAATGGGAAGCTTTTTTCCCTGGGTACCTACAGAGGTTGTCTGATGGAAGCCTCCCTCCATTGACAGAGATGCAGATGGAAGCTGATGGCACAGGATTTCAGTCCCGCTAGGCAGAAATGACAAAGTGCCCTCACTAGCCATATGCTTGATGGCACTTGGAACTGCCACAGCAATATTTTTGGCTGGTGCTGCTCAGGGTCTGATGTGGCTGTTGCTGTTTACTTAGTGTCTCCTCTACACTGAGATGATTCAGGATGACTGTGAGCAGACCTTCGCAGCGCTACTGAGGCACATGAACAAACTGCTCTAATTCCTTACTCATTTTAAGAGATAAAAAAGGCAGACTCAGCTACTCCTTTACCTGCACAGGTCCTTTACCTTTCCCAAGTCCCAAGCCAACCATTCCTCTACTCCACAAGCTGATAGCACCATCTCACCTAGGAGTTTTCTGCTCCATCTTACACTACTCAGCTACCCCAAGTCCCCAGTTGGGAGCTGCCGGAGAACCCTCTATCAGCAGAGCTGGAATTAAAGCATCATTCCAAAACTCGAACACAGCACTCGGCCAACTCAATCACACTGTCCTGCTCCTCAACATAGATTTACATACTCAAAACACTACCTGTTTTTAGCCATTTTTGATGGTTTTGGAAATAGATTTCCAGCATTTTACAACCACTGTTTCAGCTTTCTAATGTTCTTACACGCACCCTTGTAGGTCAAGGCCTCTGTACAGTGAAGCAGGTCGAGTACCTCTAATTAAGTTATTCTGCTTCATTCCTGACTAATATAAAACACGCTTATCAACCCAAGCCTGCATTAGGGCTCCATCCTCCTCCTCACAAGGAAGGCTTTCTCTCCACGCTGTGACCTGAGCAGGCATTCTCAGGGAGGGTGGGGAAGGAATGGGAAGATAAATGCAGTTTGGCAGGACATTAAGGGAAACCACAATATTGCCTTGTAATGCAGCTCCTATCTGATCAGCAGAGTCAAATGTGGTGCTGGAGTTATGTCTCACAGGAAGTGGAACCAGCCGCCCCTGTCAAGCTGATTGCTGAGATCTTCCCCGAGATACTCCTTGTGTCTGTCAGAGATACCAGTGGCTGAGGAATTCCCAGCATGTGCTGCAAGTGACCCCAATCCAGCTAACACCAACCCCTCTCCCATCCCCAGCTCAGGCTCCTCTCCCTCCCTCCAGCCTCCTCCCAGGGGCTGCAGCCGCGCTGTGGGAAGCAGGACAGCATCCTTGGCATGGATGCTGTGGGCTTTAGGAGCGTGTCAGGGCCTGAGAAAACATGGCCTGGCTTAGCTTGGCGAGCAGAGGATGTGGGAGTGGGACATGACTATTGCGTCCTCTTACAGTGGGAGGAAAAGCTGCAGCTCTTGAATTGCTCCTTTAGTTTCCTAACACCTTCCTTCTGCCCTCGCAGGAGGCATCTCCTGCTCCTCCTGTCAGTTTGGATGGTGTCCTAGGAATTCATTCCCGTGGAAGGTGGGTAGTGCAAAGCACTGGCAGAAACACAGGCAGCAGGAACCTCTGGTAGGTTCAGAACAATCTGCACAAATGTAACTGATCAATGAGGTATGAATGCCATTGAAGAGGGGAGACCAGCTCACCAAGAGCTCAGCTGATCTCAGCTCCCAAGGCCCTGCAGCATGCGGGGTGCTGGATGTGGTCGAGCCCAACTGTCCCTCCTTTTAGTGACAGGAACTACAGCATGTAGTAGAGAGCCACAAATCCTGGTTAGATTCAAACACATCATCAGAGAGAGAAGAAAAGGCTCTCTGGAGTAACTCCTCTGCCGTCAGGATAATTACAGCCAAGATTAGAACTGGAACAACAGGAACAACTAACTGTAGGGTAGTTTAATCATAATTAATGGGAAGACACCGCTCAATGAGTAGCTGCATGCGGGCCTGGTTGTGGTTCGAGCAGCTGAGTGTGATGTATAGTGCCTGTTTTCTAATCCCCTCTCTTTATATGCCCATTCTTCCTCATGCCCTTGCTTTAAGAGCTTTTACAGGTTTTACATCATGGTCCTTGCTGCGGTATCCAAGGGTATTTAACTGCCACACTGTGATACACAGGCTCTGCATTCGGGAGCAAGCAGTGGTGAGTCCTGCTCAGGCTCCAAGGGTTAACCCACCCTCCTGCTCTGCTGCCTTCAGCCCCACTGCCAAAACCCAGCTCCTTCATCTGCTGCTTCCTCCGCGTGTCAGCAGAGGAAATCCGTAATCTCCCAGCTACGGATTTGGGGAACTTTGACATCCCCTAATGAGGTAAACACATTACTGTCATGTACAAACAAACAGCAACAAATTAGCAGCTGACACGTGAGGCAGCCCCGGCGCAGCAACACGGGCTCTGCACAGGCAATTAGAGCTGCCTGAGCCGCTGCTCACGTGCCAGCCGGGTCCCACCACGCTCCCGGCCCCAGCCCTGGGGCTCTCCTGGCCACTCTCCTTCTGCTTCTTCCTCTATGGGGTTTCCTCCTCCTCTGACATCTGAAGTCCTGTTGGCAACTGGGTGCGATACAAGGGTATGGCTGGGTGCAGTGTAAGAAGCTACTGGTGGAACTGGGAAGGAGCTCAGTGGTGTGGCTGCTGATGCAGGGAGCTGGCAGGGCATGCTGAACACACTATAATGACACCCTGAGCACCCAGAGAGGGATGATGGCAGAGATAGGCATCGAGCTATGGGACCTTCAGCTCAGGACTACTTCTGTTCTCCAAAAGGGAATGTAGTCTGCACCTGGGAGGAAGGATTGCAGCAGCCTGGCAGAGCAGCTCACTGCATCAGATGTCTTTCAGAATCAGCTCTTTGCAGTATCACCCATAAAGATCCCGGGGTCTTTACTCCTAGTCTCTTGCTTGAGGCTATCCCAGGAAGAGGGCTCAGTAGCTAAAACAAGAGAGGAAAGGGAGCCCGAGCTGGTATAAAGAGAACAGATATTTGACTTTTATTTTAGCAAAAGCCATCTCTATTAAGGGAGAGCCAGGGCAATAGGCCCATAGTCAAAGGGCTTTATTATTATAATTGCTTTGCAAGGGTGAAAGCCTCTGGATAAGAATCCAAATCAGTCATCACTCAGAATAATAATCATGAAAAGAGATAAATAAATAAAGGTAGGATCCAGCCAAAAAAGGAGCTCACATTATCAGCCATTAAACCAATAATCCATTAGTGACCAAGGTTGCTGAATAATATAGTACTTTCACAGTACCCATAATTTATACTGCAGACTAGAGAATAGACACGATTATTAGAGTGAGGGCTACTAGATGACACATGATGCATGACCGCGCGGCATTGATCTTCACACAACAGGAAGGTGTCTAGACTGGGAGATGTATGGCCCTGCGATTCAGAACAGGGCATATTTCATGCGGGGCCTAATGGAGTGGTGGAGGCCGTGATGGATGACTTGCCTGGCTTCAGTAGCAGCGCAGTTATAGCAGTGCTAATGCGTGACCTCTCCCGCTCCCTGCGTCCTTCATTCAGTCAGGGTGACCTCATTTAAAGGGATGGAAAATGAAAGGCGCAGAGTACGAGGGGGAGGGAAAAGGGGGGAGAGAGGGGAGGAGAAGAAGAGAGAAGAAGAAAAATAAAAGATAAGGAGAGGGCGTGATGTAAATGAACAACCTCTCGCGAGCTCCCACCCTGCGTCAGGCTCCCTCCAGCGCTGCAGTGGCACCGGTTGTTACACGACTGATCCTGCTCTGCACCAGCCGGGATGCTGCTCCTCTTTGGACAGGGTTACTCCTGATTTAGAGGAGTACTAAGTGTAAGTATTTAAGTGCGACTGAGATCACAGCAAGGCCCCTGCAGTGCAATTCTCAGCCTTTCTCAGGCTCTTGGAGCTCATGGGACTGAGCCAGCAGACATCACTGCTTGTGACGTGGTGTTAATCCCGGCTCCAGTGCTGGCCATGCAGCACCCACATACCCCTGGGGTCTGTGGGTTCTGGGGTGCAGTGGTTACTGCTGCAAGGTGCCCATCTGGTCTCTCTGCCATAAACTGTCCCCAGAGCCAGGAAGCGCTGTGGAAGAGCTCCTGGCCATCAGCAGTTTTCAATCTAGGGCAAGAAAATAACCCCAAACTAGTAGCATACTTGATCCTGTATCAGGCCTGAGTCCTTGTTGAGTGATAACAGGCGATAAATAGCTTCAGAGAGTGGGTGTTCAGTCACAGAGCCACAGAATCATGGAATGGGTTGGGCTGAAGGGACCTTAAAGCTCACTCAGTTCCAGCCCCCTGCCATAGGCAGGGACCCCTTCCAGTAGAGCAGCTTGCTCCAAGCCCCTGTGTCCAACCTGGCCTTGAACACTGCCAGGGATGGGGCAGCCACAGCTTCTCTGGGCACCCTGTGCCAGCGCCTCAGCACCCTCACAGGGAAGAGCTTCTGCCTAATGTCTAATCTAAAGGATACCCAGGCTGGCAGCACAACCAGAGCTCTAAACTGCTCTCACAGGAGGCTGACAGCAGCACCAGCTCTGCCACACATGGCACAACCTTGGCCTGCAGCTAAACCTGCCTAGAGCAGAGAATACATCAACTATCCCCCTTCAGCCCTTAGCTGGATGCTCCCGGCTCCTGTGCTGAGTTCTGTGCTTTGGTAACGAATCCTACAGGGTCCCTAAAGGTTAAATAAAACGATCTGCTGAAGCTGAAAACTGCATTGATAAAAGGAACTGTTTGCTTGCTTTCTCCCTACTATTTTGATTCTACTTCCCTTATCTCCCGTTCATTGTTTCAGCCATCCTGGATTAGTGCCCAGGACTGCTGTCAGCCAGCACGGAGAAGAGACAGTCTCCACCCTGAAGAACTTGCAAGCTCAACAGTGCAGACAGATGGATGAAAGGCAAGATTATTATTGCTGCCCAGCAGTAGGAAGCTCAAGCACACAGAGCACACATCCTTGCTCGCACTCACAGGGGAAAGGCCAGAACAGGACCAGGAGCTAAGCCTCAAGCTCTCAGGGTTCTGAGCACAGGAGCATGCTTCCTCTTTGGAATCGCTGGCGCCTGAACTGGGCCGTGCAGGCAGTTACTGGATGGGCAGATGGAAATGGCTTTTGTTAGGCCCTTGGAGGGTCTTTCAACTGACTCTTCCTGTGTCTGCCCTCAGACAGATATGAATCCCTATTAGCATCCCTCCCAGCACCCCTGCAGCTCCCACAGCACCACCTCACTGCCTGATACATCAGCTGAGCATCTCCCTTCCCAACCCATGTACGGATGCATCCATGCATCCCGGGCCAGGAGGAGGACCTGCTCCATGTCCTTCCCTCCAGGTAAAGGCTCTAACACCCTGAGCTGCCTGGAAAGAGGAAAGAATGAGAGCCAATGGCCATTTCCCGTGTTCCCTTCTCCATCTGGGCTTATTAAAAACTGCACAGCAAATTAAAAATAGGTGGGAACAAAGCTGGGGGAATGACATAAAGGGCTGCAGAAAATTCTCTGTGTACTTTTAAAAGCTGGAATTGCCATATGGACTGGCAGAGAGACATGTTTTACATTTCCACTGGTACATGACTGACATCATTTAGCATTAACTTCTATTTGAATAAAATGGTAGTAGACATTTAGGTAATATTACAGGGCAATAAATGTTTTAAAGAGCCTTGGGGGGATGCTCTTGAAACACAGTCCAGACCAGAACTCTAAAAATATGTCTTAATATATATTAACCTCTTTTAGGACTTTTGGCTCTCAAAAAATAATGGAGGAGAGAGGGGGGTTTTTTCCTCCCCCCGCCCCTTTTACTCTCTGAATTAAGAGTCCCTGGCTATATTTTTTCCCTTTTTTCTCTTTAGCTGTGCTGGGAAGAACATGAGGGAATGTAGTTAAAATTCAAAAAGGTTCCCCTTTATCATTACCATGAATCAACACAATAAATGAGCCCCTTCAGAGCACGGTAATAAGAATTTGATAAATCATCAGCCAAAAATTAACTAGATGTCAAAACAATCTTTGGGAAGTGTGATGGATTAGGGGCGATAGTGGCAATTAATCTCCCAGCATGAGTTCACAGGAGAGACTGAACGCTGGGGAGATGGATAGGGGGGAGACCAAGGCCTCACAAGGTCAGGACACTGCAGAAAGGAGCCAGAGAGGCAGAGAAGAAGAAGAAATATTCCACTGAGTCGGCAGTACCCGGCCCCGCAGCTGAGGTAGAGGTCAGCCACATGCCTTTGAAACCCGTTCTGTCTCCAGCTGCTCTCTGTGATGAGGCAAGCACTTTTCTGCTCCTGCTAATAAATGCCACAGGCTGGCTCATGGGGTACAACACATGGCTGGAGAGAAGCAGAGACCAAGGGAAGGCTGAAGCCGAGGGATGGGCTCCCCTTTGGATACAGCAGGCGGGTGGCTGGAAGGGGGCAGGATGCCGGAGGGGGAGCGGAGGGAGACAAATCCTTCTCTAATGTGTGAATTCATCCATACAAGGCCCGGCAGTGGGTGCGCGTGGCCTAATTCCTCCTGAGCACAGGAGGGAAGTGCCGCTGCAGTCATAAATCCCCATCTAGCTGGCAAAAGCACTTCCTCAGTCTTCCACCTCGCAGGCGGGTCTGCAGCACGGGGATGGAGCAGTGCTCCCTGGGTCCAGCCACGTCTCCCAGTGCTGGGCTGGGGTCCATGGGACCCCTCTGAGCACACCATGGAGAGCTGTGAGCAGGGGAGGGTCTGCAGAGGGACCTGCTGGACCGCTCTGCCCAGCCCCTGATGGGCTGCCCAGCAGACCAATGTGCCCCAGTTTCCCTTGGCTTGCAGTGCAGGTGATTATCCCGATGCAGCAGTTTGACATTGCATGAAGTTGGATCTCTCAGGGTTGGGAAGCATGCTGGGACACCCAGATTACCCACTGGGTTAACAAGATAAGCCTTGCAGAGATGCACTGAGCGCATTGCTCCCCCACAGCTTCCAGGATTACAGAACTGCAGAATGGTTTGAGTTGGAAGGGACCTTAAAGCTCATCCAGTTCCAACCCCCCGCCATGGCCAGGGGCACCTTCTACTAGAGCAGCTTGCTCCAAGCCCCATCCAATCCTGTCCATCCCTCCTTTCCACTCTGGTGATTAGCTTTACCTGTGCTGGTACTTCTGCATTTAAACCAGCAGCACAGGCTGCTCGAGCGAAGCACTGTACAAACAAAAATATCTACCATGAGTCAGCCCCTGCTTCCCTATTTTGCTGCCTATGGCAATTCCTTGCTCTGCCAGCACTGTGTAGCCAACCCAGCGCCGCAGCTACCCCCTGCTCTTTGTTCCCACTATAGTCGGCCCTCAGTAATGACCTGGACAGCAGCATCTCTGCTCTGAACGTGGATCTGTGCTGGCAGGAGTTTTTGATCAGCATGAGCTGGGCCAGATCCAGCAATTCTGTGACTGAGAGGTGGCAGCACCCACTGCCAGTCCTGCCCGATTCATGTCTCCCCTCTCTGACACAACCTGTCACCCGGCACCCTCTGCAATCCAAGCAGGAGGCAAAAATGGGTGATGAAAGAGAATCAGAAGTCAGGCACCCGCCTGGCAGGGCTCCTGCTGCCTTCCCATGCTCTGCACTGGGCCTCAGGGCATGGAGCTCCCAGTGACATTTCCCCCAGCAAACCCTGACACATCCTCAGGCTCCAGCAGCAGCCAGGGTGACACCGGGGGGATGGCCAAGCCTGCAGCTGGCTTTCAGGAGTGACAGTGATCATGAGAAAATAAGTAACTGGCCTAGATCCTCTGCAGCCACACTGCTTGCGGTTCTCTGTTTCATCACTTGGAGGCTTGCAATCCTTGCCTGAGCTGTTTAGCATCTCTCCTCACATTCTCGCTGCTGGAGCACTGTTGGCTTTGATACATACTGTGCTCTTCCCCTCAAGCGACAAGGAACAAATGTTCATGCAACACAGAAAGCGCCCATGGGGTGAGGAAGGAGAGCCTAAGACTTACTGAAAACATCTGCGGCTGCTTGCTTTCACCACTGGCTCTCTTCCCACTCCAAGCAGGGTAAGAGGACAAGGGAACAGCAGCCAGGGACAATGTCTGGGCTCACCAAAGGCTCCTCTCCTCTCCCAACACCCTGGCTCACGCTGACACCAGCTGAGAGAAGGGACAGGCAGAGGTTTTGCTGCTGACAAGGCAAAGGCCTCCAAGGATGATAAGGAATACAAGATCTGGGAAGAGCATCTGGCAGCAGGGAGGAGCTCTGCATAGTCCTGAGAGCTCTGGGCATGACCTGAAAGCCTCTCAAATGAGATGGGAGCACGTGCAATGTTTTGAACCCGAGTTGTAAAACTGGAGCTCGGAAGAAGAAGTGGTTGCGAAGTGAAACCAGAAGTGGGAGCACCAGCGAAGCACAACCTGACAGGCAGTGGGAGCTGTGCTCCAGCAAGCTGTTAGCTCTCCTGTGTCATCTGGCTCAAGGTGCGGTTTATGGACTGAGAAGATAAAGACTCACGAGGCAGCTGTGGCAACAGTGCTGTCAAACTTGGCCTGTTTGCATTGACATGGCACACGGATTCAAGTCTGCTGGAGACTCCACAACCCCAATGCAAGATTCCCTTTTCCTGAGGAAATTAAAGTCCACGGCAGGTTGCAAACATTGGCAATGGCAATTTTTGTTCTTAGGTTAGATGCCTCAGGCCCAAACATTGTTGTCACTACTGTAGGATACGGGGTCAAGCCACTACAGTAGGGAGAATCAATGCTGATTTATGTAGCCTCTTGAAACAGAGGTGGCACAGCAACCTGAGGTGGTGCAGCAACCCCGCTTAGAGCACTGCTCCTCCTCGCTGCGATGCACAGGGTGCTTGGCAGCTGCCTCAGGGATGCTGCAATGAGAAAGTCACTGGCTTCTCCATTGAGATAAAGCAAAACATCTGCTGTGGTCACCTGAATGTGCATGACCAGCTCAGTAACGCCTGCCACTAGAATCTGATTGTCATTTACCTACTGACGTGGGGTGAGCTCAGCAGCATTGTCTAGTTCTCCTTTCCCCCACCTAATTCTGCTGCTGTGTTAATAGAAACTCAGTTATACAACAGGACTCACCCATTGTTACTTGTTAGAGGCTAAGGGTAAGCCACATGATTGCTTCGCTCCTGTGTATTCATAGCATTGGTAACACCTTTCTTAAATATTTGCATCCTTAAGAAGCAGACTTCTTTCTCTGTTTTTTAATCTTATTGCATCTGTCATGCCTTTCCCTGGGTTCCTGAGGCAGTTCTGGGGAAGAGATGAATGCCTGGCACAGTTCGGATGCTGCTGCCTGCTCGGCACAGATCAATGTCAGAAAGACTTTGGGAGAGGGGTGGGGAATAGAGAAGAACACTCCCCCCACCCCCCCCAGCTGGAATGCTTTCCCAGGATGCCTGGCTCTTCTCAAGACAGACAAGGCTTGGATAGAACAGATGTTTCCACCCAAAAGCAGATGTGAAGATGTTACTTTCCCAGGGAGGAAATGTGCTGGGGTTTATTATTAACCAACAGTCCCCATATGACAGCTTCCCTTGACCAACAGTTGGAAAAGCTGGAAAAACCCCATAGCCCTCTCATCCAAGTGGTGGCAGGAAACAGCCAGCCCTGATGGACTGCACTGATTTATTGTTATTAATTACAACCCGGAAATTACCACCAACATCTGGGAGAGCCAAATGTGGACGAAAGGGAAAGCTTGAGCAAAGGGGCTGAAGTTTTGATTCCGTGATGGCCTTAACATGCTGCTCAACTCCAGGAAAAGCAGCTGCAAAGTCAGTCTGAGCAGAGGAATTGTGAACAGAGTATTTAAAGCAGCACCTGGGGCACTCTGACCAGTTCTAAAAAGCTTTGGATTTCTTTAGGCCTTTTGAGGCACCTCCAGGTTCTTAAACAAACACTGAATCAACCATTACCATTGCTTGTGTCAAATAAGACATTCTCCGCTTCTCTGCTGCCAGCCCCACCTCAGGACATCAGGTACTGGGGAGCAGGCTCCCCAGCACACACACGCCAGCTGTGGTTAACCCACAACCTGAGAGCTTGTGAAACATCTGCTTGTGTTTTCAGAGCAGAATTAACATTGTCAGACCGTGGCAAATCTGCTTAATTTTAATAGACACATGTATAATACACAAGCCAAAATACACTTAAAACGGGACATGTCAGAAAATAAACAACTATTAGCTAATGAAAGAGAAAGGAAGTTCGTTCTTGCGCTGTCTCTCTCCCACACACATCCCCTGCAGCCACAGTTCACTCATCTCCTCCTGACTCCCCACTGCAGCCTCACACCCAACGACTTCTACAGAAGAAAGACTCCACTTCCAAGCGATAGCAGGGGAGGGAGCACAGGGAGAAGGCGAGACCTCTGCCCACGTTTGGGCTTTCAGCATCAGAGCAGTGCTGCTGCATTAGCCAGGATGTCAGTCCCTTCCTAAGGAAGCTTTAATAAAGGCACAACATCCATGTGAAAGAGAAGCCTCACCACAACACTTCCAGAACAGTCCTGGCTTAGGGCAGTGTTGGATGCATGCACTCGAGGAGGCATCTGGAGGCCTGATTTTCAGTTGTACTAACTAGGGGACTGGAATTGAGACTCATTTTCCCCTGTCAGAATGTGGGAAAGGGGCTCTGCACACCAGGACCAGCATCTCCTGCCTCTAAACATGCCTGATGTTAAGGATAATTGCATTTGTTCTGGGTGTTTTACAGCTCCTTCTTAAAGGGAAGTAACAACCCCACCCCTGGATTCACCAGACCCTCTCTACCTCCATAGATCTATTTGTACCTGAATGGGTCATTCACCTTTTGGTAAGGTCTATACTGCTGAAACCAACTGCATGGAGGTGAGGAGAAGTGCCCCATAATTGAGAACAGCATCCCCAAGGGGCTTTTCCAATGAGGTGCAGATTTCTCTGGCATGCATTTTCAGAGCTGAAGTCAGTATAATGAAGTCCAGAACTTTTAGGTTTCCCCTTTAATACATCCATCATGTCTAGATCCATTATTGACATGTTGACTTTCTTGTTTCTGATTTAAGCTGCCAGACTCGGTAAAATTGCCTTGACAGCTTTAGCATTTGTGGCAGAACACTGACATGATGTTACTTACAGCTAATTAAAGTTGAGAGCATAATAAACAATCTCGGGATCCTAGCAACCTCATTTCCTCAGTATTGAGTTTGCTGGATCTTGACCCGAGTTCTTTGAAGCTCCAGCAAATACTGAGCCTGACCTTGCTGTGCTGTGGATGCTGGCTTTGGAAATCGGGGTGCTTCTTGTGCCAGATGGGTAACACCAAGACCACACGAGCCCAGCTCCTCCAGGGAGACGGTGACTGATGGCGAGAAACAGGGCTGGGTAATGGGCAAGGAAATGGGAAACTCTGAGATGCTGGATGTGGGTTTCTAAGGCCACGAGAAGAAATGAGCCAATAGGTTATAGCTAATTAGCAACAGGAAAATTTGGACTGATTACCAGGAAATCTTTCTTCCTGGTGAGCTCTTAGACTGCAAAATACCCTCTGATGGGAAGCAGTGCAAACCACATCGCTCGAGTCAATTAAACCTGGCTGGACAAAGCACTGCAGAGTGCTGGGAAAGGCAGGCTTTTGGGGTGGCAGAGTGTGAACAAGTGACCTCATAGGAGCAGATTTGCTATTCCTAGTCTGTAAGGTCTTGGAAACTTCAACGGCATCAGTTCAATCCTCCTTTCCTCTCTTGTGCCATCTCAAACCCAGTTGTTTTACACAGCAGTGCCTATTGCAGCGGGAAATCATACACAAAACAAAGATCAGGTCAGGGGCAAAATGTCACCTTTTCTTTTGAAGAAGATGTTCTGGTGATTTCTCTTGTTTTAATAACAAAAGACTGAATTTTGCCCTACCCAGATCTGACTCGCAGAGCTGACTCAGCCAGAAAAATCAGCATTTTTTTCCCCTTGTCTGCAGTGAATCAAAACTCCCTACTCACTCGTGCAGCATCAACTGAGATTTGAGGTGAATTACATCCAAACTCTCCCTCTGTTCCTACGAGTGACTGACATGCCTCCTGTATTGCCAGCTTCTTGAGTGCTATTGGACTGATTCCTCCCACTTCCACTGTATCTCCTCATTCTGCAAAGTAGGGCAACAGCATTTCACATCTCTTTTGCAAAGACTTAAGTGCAAGTGACACCCTCGCTGTGAGTCGAGCCACTGTAAGCCATTGGAGCAAACAAAAGTTAAGTTGGATTAAGTTAAATCTCAATGCAAAATGTTCTAGTTCAAGCACGTTGACCTGCATTTGTGCATATGAAGAGCAGCAACTGCTGAAGTCACAGTAAGATGCTGATGCATCTGACACATTAATAGGCAATTTTTAACTCGCAGAGTAAACCAGCACAAAGGCTGCGGTGGTGCTCTTAAAATCCATCCTAATTCAGCTTAAAATAGCCTGAAACTGAAGCTCATGTTCACACAATGGTTTACTGCATTTAGAGTGGTTTCAAGACTGGTATTCTTAAAAAGACAAATCTTCTGGACACAGACAAGGCCCTAAAGGTGAATTGAGAGAGGACCTCTGAGCCCAAGCCACTGCTTGCAGGTACTGTACTGCATGTGCAGGAACTCCAGGGACACCAATAACTTAATTCATCTCTACAGAACTGCTCCAAAAAGGAGTCCACACTGAACACCACTGCTGGGTTTCACGGCCGTGCAATGGGAAGAAAGCATGCAGTAATTATTGACCAAGCAAAGTGAAAGGCTTGGGGTTAATATGTCTCAAGGCAGAACGTCTCCCTGGGCCTCTTGTGAACGCCAACAACATCACCCCCAAACAGTTCTCGCTTGCTGCTTCATTGCTTGGGGGGAGTGGAATTAACAGCATGGGGCTGGACCTCCTGCATCCTCCTGCCTGGTGCTGGCAGGCAGCAGAGCCGTGCTACCCAGCAGATTTGGCTTGAAGCAGCCACTGCTATGGAAGCACTGCAGGGGGAAGCCTTTCCCAAAGCGACAAGGGGACCTAGGAAAAGGTGCTGCAGGAGGAATGCCTCTGCTCCTGGAGAACAGGGATCCAAGCCTCCTACCCCATCCCTTCCCAGGAGCCACCCTGAGCTGGGCTTGAGCCTGGAGATGCAGAAGAGAAAACTGCTCATGGAGTTTGCTCCCTTCCAAGTTCATTTCCCATTTTAGTCCTCTCTGATTCCTGGTGTTTCCCAAACACTGGACTTCAGTTTCAGTCTTTTTAGCAGGCCGGTATAGACACAATGGCTGGTAAAGGCACAGCAAAGGAAAAGGAGCTTCCACATTTCCCAAGTCCTGTGCTAAAATCCCGGATTTCCCAAATCCTCAGAGCCTGCACCCTTCCCTGTGTCCCGAGCAGTTAATGCAGCAACTCCACTGGATTCAGGGAGAGAAAAAAACTCAACCAAGAAAACCAACTCCTGGACGAAGGACGCCTGCAAGAGCAGCATTTCCTCCCTTTTGTCTTGGCAGGGGCTGTTCTCAGTTCCTGATTGTTCAGGCTCTTTATTCCTCACTTTCAGACTCTTGTTCATTTCCAGCTGGGCTGTATGTGTGCTTCAGAGATCCAGTGGGAAAGGTGCTGCGCAGTGACCCCCAGTCATTAATCAAGCTGCCTAAGCCGGGGCCTTTTCACAGCCAGAGCCTGATTATTGGCTCTTGGGAGCTGCGTAATAAAATGACAAGGGGAGTGAGTCTATTTCCTGCCGCCAAACTGCTGACATTAATTCACACTGGGGAGCTTGGGAAGGCAGCGGGAGGGGGAGAGCCGGGAAAGGGAATGTGTCTGTGCAAGGGAACGCTGCAGGATGTGTGTGCCGCTGCCCAGCGGCTCTGTGTGCGTGTGAACAGGCAAGGAATGGCACAGATGTGTTCACGTATGCACTGTCCTATGGAGCAGAGAACAGCAGTTTGGAGAGGAGTTTAACAGAAACCTAGGCAAAATACCTGGATCAAACACAGGATCCAACTCTTAATCCTCCATTACTTCAGGGGTGCAGATCCCGTTTGCAGCCGCTTGCTTTATCTAGACTAATACACCACTACACCTAAAAACCTCAGGTTTGTTGCAGTGGTAGCCCTTAAAACCAGCAAATTTAGGTCAACACTTATCACAGTTCAGATTCAACTTTAGCTCAATTCCCACAGTCTAAGAAAGCCCCAGACCAAGTCACTCCCACCACACCGGCCTTCAGACTTACAGGGCTTTACCTGTCACAACAAACTGTGGCCGCAGCAGCCTGGTTGCCAAATACCTGCCATGTTGCTTGGGATGACAGGAATCCATCCTAACAGCTAGGAAAAACCAAAGCAGAGCCCCCCATGACTACCACAAGATCAACACTGGAAGCGTTTGTAACTGAGATCCTAGAGGCCGCGTGTCTAGGAAATCTGGGTGATTGCATCCTGACGTTCCCACTGCCAAGGAACAAACTGGATGGTAAGTACAACTGGTAACAATTTTCTACAATTGCAGAAATTTCTTGCTCTTCTCTTTTTTTCTTAGTTAATAGTTCTTTTGTCCTGGCTCTAGACATTTTGCTAATCAGTTTATATCATATGGGAGCTATCAGCAGAGACAGTCAAGCCTGGGGATATGCAAAACCTTTCCATTGCCTCAAGAATCCAAGGAGACCTTTGACACTTGCCAAATTCCCTCTCAAGGGAAGGGTAAGGGAATAAAGTCAGAGCCAAAATCTGCAACGTCGTTTCTTCATCAGCCTTCAAGTGTCATCTTAAACTTCCCTCTGCTGATACCATGTTTTCATGGGCAACAACAACTTAGCTGTTTTGCTAAGACCAGTTCTTTTCATGCTGGTTCTTACCCACGCATCACCTATGGTCCAGCCCGGCCATCTGGTCCCTCAGTGTGCTCATGGATGGCTGTTGAAGAGCCAAGTGTGTGGGAATTCAGGATCTGCTCTGAGCAGGCCCTGTTGGTGTAGGAATGGCACTGGAACAGCAACACCTCTGTGAGAGCAGTGATGTTCTTCAGCAGCAGTGGTCTGTGAGACAAGGTTATTTCCTCAGAGTACTTCCAGTAGCACTCTGAACCTGCCTGATCTTCGATGCGATTCCTACAGTCAGTAACAACCCAGCAAAGCAGCAGGAAATACCCTCAGTGCAGCATGGTAGGAAACGGCCCCTACAGGGTCTGCAGAGGTGTCAATGTCTGCATGATCCATTGCGGAAAAAGGCAGACAGTCTTGCCCGAAACATCCCATTAGGGATCAGAAATGCAAGTCTAACGCTGTCCTTGCACCAAAGCAAAACCAACCTTCTGGTTTAAGCAGAACATGAATACACGTACTCCTCCATCCTCCGGCCACCAACACACCCACCTTCACTGCACATGAAGCCACATGGGGGGCTGACGGGAGGTAGCACAGAAGCCTTTGCTCTGCAGTCCAACCCATCTTTTTTCTCCTCTATTGAAATAAATGGAACATGGAAATCGGGTAACCTGAAGAGAGTCAATTGAAGCACCAGAGCAGAACAGACCACTGTACACTGGCTGAGCTGAAGTGCCTCCGATGGAGTCACACCATTGCAGCAGCACAGAACCTCGAGCATCACTATCAAGTGCACTGGTCCTCAGAGAGCTCCTGACTGAGCCCAGGGTTCAGTGCCCAGACCTCCAAGGCCATGGTTGTGCCAGGAGCCGGCAGCATCCGGCGCGGGGCTGGCCCTGAAAGCAGCCACTAAACCAAGGTGTGCGGAGGAAATAGTATCATTAATTCTCACATGTGCATCTGAGCAAGAAGTGCCTGATAAAAACAGACCCATTTGCCACTGCAACTATATCAAACCTTCCACAAAAAGTCACTTCGAGGTCACTGTTTTTGTCCAGTATTTCAATACATTAAATGCAATTACTTCATTGTTGATTTACCTGTCATTAGAGGCATGTGTTTGAACATGATTTATTGAGTGAGTTTTGTGCCAGTTGACTTGCAATAGATTGCACAATATTCAAAAAGGCTCATTTGCTTGGCATTACATTAGAAGCAGGGTGATTGCAACACAAAGCAATGTAAATGAGTTCTGAGAGGCTCCATCATTCATGTTGTCATGTACTGAATCCTATTATTATTTATTACCATAATTGTACTGTGTTTCCTGGGGCGATAAATTAGGACTGATGGGTCCCGCTGACAGCCAAGGACTGGACTCGCTCTATATAATTTAATAGGGATACTGCTGGATCTCTGCTTGGAGGAGACTTAGGAAGGAATTTAGGAACTAAGGAAAATCTTTTCTTAAAAAAAAGAATTAAAAATAAAATAAAAGCAGTGAGGGGTTTTTTTCCCCCCTCTTTTCCCTTGGCAGCAATTTAAGTCTTGATAAAAGCTGCAAAGGAAATGGGAGCACTCTGTCTTTCATAATAGGATTGTTAAAAAAAATCACTGCCCTGTGTCACAATCTGTTTTATGCTCCCTGCTGACAGGCAGCCTCACCACGGCTGGGACCAGAGGGCCAGAGGATGACTTAAAGGAATAGCAGTGACAGCTTCTGACCTCCAGCATCCCAGCTCAAATCCAACCCAGGGCTGCAAGTAACAGTTGCTCCTTGCTGATGGCTGTGGGGAATGAGTGAGGTTACCCCTGCCTCTCACACACGAGCAGCCACAAAATGCCATCAAACCCAGCTTCCTGAGGTCTTACAAAAGGGGTTGCTGACCAGGCTGACAGACCTCACTTGGCACCGAGCGCTTCCTTCAAAGCTCAGCGTGTTCTTTTGAAGACCAGCACCTCTGACTTGCTCACCTCTAGCCCTGGCTCCGATGGGCTTTCCAGCAGTCTGACGTGGAAGTTTCCATATCTCAGATCCTGGGGATGTTTTAGGTCTAACTTTGATCACCACCTCCTGCCTGAAGCCTGTTCTTTCTGCTGACCACTTCTTCCCATGCAAGTGAATTCTCAGGGGCCAGTGAAGGGCTGTCCAACAGCTTCCAGACAGCAAACACAGCACAAAGGTTTGTGCTCCTCGACAGCTTCAAGCGTATTTTGCAGGCACTACCTGTTGAAACCAAGCAGTCTGCTCCTCCCAACTTGAGGGTGAGAAATACCAGGTAAGTCTCAAAGCTTACCTCTTACTTTTAATGCAACCAGCAGAAGTTTTCCAGGTGGGACAACTATAGTGTCAAGAGCAAAGCCAGGACAGGGTTAGTCTGGGTTTTCTGGGTGTTAGTGGAGCCATTCAGCTGTTCTATTCCTGGCCCAGCTGGGACACACCTTCCTGCTACTAAATCAAAACCCAACCACTTCTATATAAACTGCTGATGAATGAGAACTGTGACCTTTCCCTCTTCTATTTGAGCTTGGAATCAGAAAATAAGAGTAAAACCAAGGCAAGGGTTTTTTTTCCCCATCTCATATGCCACAGGACTGGATTTCAAAGCACGTAGGATACACAGTCATGGCAAGATTCTCACTAGTCCTCAATTCACTGCCAGTTAAGCATGGACAGTGTCTTGTTTGCTCTGTGAACAGGTTAATCTGTAAACCAGAAACTCTTCTTAGGGGTTCTTTGGATTTTTAGTTCAATTTAGTTAATGACCAAGTTAACACAAAGAGTTAACTCACAAAGTGTCTTTCTGCCATGATAAAGCCCTTAGTCATGCTTTGGTCTTAAAGTTAGGAAAGATGAGAGCAAAGGATTTCTGGCCTTGACTTGGAGCTTGGAGTGTTGCTTCTGGAAAGGGATCAAACCTTTCTGTGCCAGGGTCACTCCTCAGCTATAGGAATACCTATTCACATTATAGGATTGTGATTGATATTCATTAGCCAAATTAGGAAGTTAGGGCCAAGACTGCTCTTGTTTCTGATGACTGCATCCTTGCTTAAACCAAAGAGAATGAACTGCATAAACCACTGCAGCAATGTTCTACCCTTAGAACTAAGGGACAAAGTCCCAGCTGCTGAAGATACAGACACAGCACGAGCAGCTGAGTCATTAGAAGGAAGCCAAAGCTTGCATTTCCAGAACAAAAACCTTGAGAAGCACTGCAAGAACGCTGGCTGCAAAGCTAGATACAGGATTGTATAAGCAGGAGAGAGGAAACAGGGAGAGCACATCTCAGGTTCTGCTATCCAGGTTCGGATTCAAGCACAAAAATTCTTCTAAGCATGCTTTTAAGCACCACGAACAATGTTTGTACTCACTTCTTGTAAAGAGATTCAGAGCTGCAGAACCTCAGGACTGTTGGACTAGAACAGGTTAATGGTCCCTACAGTCCCGTATGTTGTATTTGTGAGCAACCAAATGTCCGTAAATCCTCCTAGTGGACAACTTTATGGAATAATCAACACATCAGGGATATTTCCTTCTAACATACCCCGAGTTCGTGACTGGCTTAAGCCCTGAGGCATGACAGCTTATTGACTGGATCCCTCTCCTGTTCAAGTCAATAGGTATCTGTCAATTCAGGTCAATTCAAATGAGATTCTATTGACAGGAGAAGCTACACAAAATGCTGCCAAAGTGTGAGAAAACGACAGCACCCCCCTACCTTCCTGGAGCCATCTGTCAGATAGATACAACCTGCACTGCATTTACACAGAGACTTACTCCCAGCTCCATCGAATAGAAATTGTCCTTGATTTAGCTTCATTGACTTAATTGAGCTGAGCTATGCTGAGTATAAACAAGATCCATCCTGTTTCTCTATGGACACCATCAGAAGTAGCGTGAGTGCATTAAAAGGCTGAGGTTGTAAACCCATAACCGTGTTAAAAATAGGGCAATGCTGTTATCCTGCTGACACAGAACACCAAGCAGTGGCCACAGACCAGAGCAATGCAGCAGAGCCTGCACCTACAGCTGCTGGACTATTCCTGTCCCTCTTTCCCCCTCCCCGCTGACTGCTGCTGGGATTCTCTCTACCCCACACAGACATATGAAACTTGTCACTCAGACATCAAAGGCGCTTTTCGCTCACCCTTCCTCAGCAGTGACACATTTTTGGCCCAGCACATCACATTAATAGAACTTGCTGTCAAACAAGGCAGCTTTCAAACAATGGCAGGATTGTGCGCTGTGCGGCACGGCTGATGGGCAGATCACCAGGTAATGTGATGCAAGAGCTACAAAATCCCTCAAAGACACAAGTGAGAAACACAGACCCCAGTTTTGAAGAGAGACTTGTGGTTAGTGGAGGTTTTTTTTGTCAGTATAAATGTTGGAACAGACCCTGGCATGGGCCTTGATTGGGTTTCTAAACCCAGCCTTAGTTTAACATGCACATTTCCTTGAACGGTGCAGTGTTTCCTTGATGTCTCCAGCGCCTCCTTCCCTAGCACACGCTCCCCATCCTTCATTTCCTAACTTGAAATGAATTATGGGCTGAGTTCATCCAGCCTCACAGAATCACTGAAAGCATTTCAAACACACCAAGCTGCACTGCAACTTGTGCAGAAGCCATCTGCAGCTCACGAGCACTTCTTACCATAAACCAGAAAAGGCTCTGCTTTGCATCACACTCTTCATAGAACCACAGAACAGTCTGGGTTGGAAGGGACCTTCCAAGGTCATCCAGGTCCAACCCCCCTGCAATGAGCAGGGACATCTTCAATTAGATGAGGCTGCCCAGAACCATGCTGTGGTTGAGCCCCCGAAGGAGGAACAGGGACAACTGTGAGAACTTGTGCTTTGCAGGGTGACACAGGGCACACGTGAATCAGTCATCCATGGGGATGTGCCTCAGGGACCTTTCCCAGTAGAAGCCTCCAGTGCTCTAGGTGATGATTAATGAGAACATGTGGTTGGAGCTTAGGCATTGTGAAATCACTGGTAATCTAACCAATACCAAGAAACAGCAAACTTCACTGCCTGGACCTCAGCCGTCATGTCAGGCTGGGATTTGCTGCACACCTCGAAAGGATGAAGCATAACCCATTCCTCCTCCTCCTGCACCAAGGGAGAGCCCTGCACTACTCCATTTATGTTCTAGTAAAGACGACACGGGTAGGTCAGAGCAATTGAAACCACCTTTGGGCTTCAGTGGTGCAGGCCACTGAACATCCATTAGCTACTAAAGGGGTTCTGGCCCTCAGTGACCTGGCCTGGATTGCAATCAGTGACCTTGCAATCAGGCTGCACACCCCATTAGCCACCTCGGCCACCTCCTGAAGGGATGTTCTGTGCAGCTTTGGTAATCTGTATGTCCTTCCACACATCTCAGGAACATAACTAGGATACAGAGTACGTCTGACTGGAGAGATGAAGATATTAAGCATGTGTCTTTGTCAGTTATGGCCATTATCATTAGCAGACTAGCTCCTATTCCCTATATATTCCTTTTAGAACCGTTTACAGCTGAAACATTTTTAATGGCTCGATGAATATGAATGCAACATTTATAACCATTTACACGTATGAGACTTTGGGGCACATCCATCTTTCACTGCAGGCACGTAACCTCCCATTACCACAGTGTCACGCTGAAGAGTGAGTGGGGAGACGAGGACCCCACTTCGCAGTGAAAGATGAGGATATTCTTTCTGCCTGTTTGGTAAAACACATGTTCAGAAATCTCCCTTGTTGTCATCCCAGGCTTCTCTCCCCAGTCAAGCACTTATTTAGGCTCTTTATACTTTCATTAACAAGGGGAAAATGCAGGCCGTTACATCTGTTAGCAGACATAATTTTAGACAAATACAACTTCTTATCAAATAAGCCCGCAATAAATGTTTCATGAAGAGAACCCTTCAATAGAACTCCCAACACTAATTTAATGAGAAGTATCAAATGAATTTTTTTTTTATTCTCATATCTCCCCTGAGACAAATGATACTTTGCAGGCCTATTTTTAACAAATGAATTATTGACTTAAACTGGCACAATTAATCACAATATAATGGGATCAGGGGATGTTAGAGGCTCATTCAGCACGGCAGATGATGAGTACTGACTCTTCCAAGAAATGAGGCTCTTTAATCATTCCCAGATTAACAGCTACATGCTTTCAAATTTCAATCATAGGGAACTGGCAGTGTGGAATGAAAAGGGCCCACTCCAGCAAGACAGAAGCAAGCAAGAGGATTTCGTACCCTCGTTGTCTAAGAAACAGGCACTCACTTCCCTTGGGAAAGGACAGGATCTAAGTCAAGCTGCATTTCCAAGAGTTCTTCCTTGCAGTGTTTATCAGGGTAGAATTTGCTTTCAGGAGGACAGAGGATGCTCACAACTCATCAGGCTGTTTGACACCTGCCCCCAAGGGAAAACATTCAGGACTTAAGACAAAAAGCCTCTTAACTAATCCTCTCTTTATTAGGATAACTCTTCTCCCACATTTTTACACCTTCCTGCAAAAGGTGCTACTACACTGCACGCCATGAATAAAGGTGCTGGTTTGGAGTTATTGTTTCCTATTTTCTTTGGTCTGCTCCACAGGCTTATAGACATTTCTATGAATTACGAGGTGCCCCTCCCGCCACTGACAACTCCAGAACCGGGTTCTTCATGCCTCCAGTTCTGCATCCAAGAGCAGCCAAACTCTGCAGCAGACCTGAAACTAAGGATCCATCCCAGCTATTTAATGGAGGCCTCAGGTGCTGAGCTAACACAGCACTTCGGATACTACATTCAGCACAGAGTCTATCACCTCTAGTGATGCTGAGGGCCCTTTCACTCTGCAGAGTACTCCTCAAAGGCTAGGCGCCCACTCTTCCCTAACCCAGAGCATGAAGCTTTCTGTGCTCCTTCCAAGGAAACCCTAGATGAGCACAGAGGAGAGCAGACCCCCTCAAACACCTCTGCAGCTCCTCCCAACACTAGCAATACCCAACCCCAAATGCAGTAAGACCTTGGCCCTTGGGGCAAAGAGCTCTTGGAACAGCCTCAGCATTGCCCAACCCAAGCGCATAAGAACAAGCTTGGGTCTGGATCCCCTACAGGGCTTACAACACCTTGTGGGAAGTGCCCGGTAATCCTATTTAAGCATTTGCAGAAGGGGCTTGAGTGTTCTGTGCCCCTGCAACCTGCAAAATGGGGTTTGGGACCCCAGCATACAACGTGCTGCTGGTTTATCGCCTTGCCTGGACTCTGAACTCACAACTGCAGAGGCAGAGAGCAGTGAGAGCGCTCCTCACACCGGGGACCTGATCCAATTGTCTTGCCATGATTGGGACTGGAAATTCCTGGAGCTCCCCAGCCAGCGTTTGACTCAATTAAAGAGTAATTCAGAGGCTTTTGTGACAAACGAGAACAAAATAATAAGCGCACAGATTAACTTTTAAAGGCAGGAATGGCAAAGGAAATGAAACTAAATTAACATCAAGGCAAACTGAATGCACACGCAAACTACAGGGAAAGTCAAACCCTGCGTCTGCTTTACTTTGCTAGTCTGGAGTTCAGGGGTCTGCCTTTTCTCAGCAGCACTTAGTGACATCTCCGACACCTCCAGAGGAGCTTTTTCCTTCAGCCTGTGCTGCCTGAGGTGCCTGCAATACCCTGGAATTCTCAATTTGACAAGAGATTTGGCAAATAAATGCAGGGTGAAGAGATTCCCGGCAGTTGAGCTTCCAAACTCTAATGCATTCCTGCAATTTGCACCTTCAAATCAACTCCTTCCTAAATGGGAGACAGGCAGCAGTTCCCAGGGTGGACCATGTGCATCATCTGGTTTTATACCCTGCTTTGACAGTGTCAAACACACCTCGGAGGAAGAACTGAAGAAACTTCATAGCAGGATGTCCAGGAAACAAAAGGAACTCCACAAACGTGAGACCCACACAAGCCACATCTCTTCCTGACCGCTTAAACAAATGCAAACCCCAAAGCGTGTGGGTCAGCACTCCTTCAGTACTCACTTGATTACTGCTCAGGGTTATTCCCCCCCACAATAACATCATTGATAGAAACACATCCTCCCTTAGATTCACGTGCCAAAAAACCACACTGAAATCACTGTCCAGGAGTGGATTTCATTGACACTGACCCCAGTGCTGATATCTGTGCTGAGGGCTATCAGGAAGTCTGACTTTGCAGGCTGAGATTCAGTGCTGGAGCTGGTAGCAGGAAGAAACCCTGAAGATGGTTTTCCCTCTGAACAGGAGCGCTTTGCTCCCTCTACAACAAAATGTATACAATATTCCAAGGTTGCTTCCTAAGGAGATCTTCCAGCAGTCTTTGCCTGCTTGATGTACAATACAAGACCTCCAGGCAAACCAAACCAGGACCTGATAATACTAACACCACGATGCACTTTGAATTGTCAATATAGCAAAAACTAGCCCTTTTCCTTCAACTTCAGAGTGTGCTCATCTCCACCAGGATTTCAGTGCACAAGCAGCACCCAGGTTATTCTCTTGATCTATAACCACATCCCCACATTTTGGCAGGGAGAGCTGCCACTTTTCTGTCCACTTCAGCCCGTTTCTGGTGGAAGCTGATCAAGAGTTCCTCAAAATGGGTTTGCTGTGTTCACCTCGTGGCTTTCGCAGCTGCACATCCTCAAGCAATGAGGAAATACTGCAGCTTCCATTACCCCCAAAGTAACACCAAAAGAGGGAACAGCTATTTGCAATGGAAAAGCAATGGGAAAGAGACTGGGGAAGTGGCAGATGGACCAGGCCGTGCCAGACTTTCTCAACATGTCTCACTGTCTGCAAGGCACAGTGCAGAGATGGGAAGCAGCAAGTGAAACACACAGGGGCTTGCACACACCTCAGTGTTCCCAGGGCCACTCTGAGGAACAGGGCCCGCTCCTGGGTCTCCAGTGGAGGTCTGGTAGCCAAAAACCATTCTCTACTTTAATTTATAGGCCTGTCAGAGAGTTAGAATTGATTGGGAAGAGGTCTTGTTTTACCTATGGTGGGAGGAAATCAAGTGATGTTAGCAGCAATGCTGGGCACATTATCATCTGCTGGTTCCATTTAACAACTTCTCACAACATATGCAGTTTACATTATGGTATCCTGCACATGTAGTCTTTGGCTGAAAATATCCTCCAGAGCTCTGAATTTATGGCCATGCAAATACTCTGAGAGGCAAGAAACAGGCATGCCAAAGAATGAAAAAGGAAAGCCTTCTTTGTTTCTGCTTCTAGGTCACGTTAACTCCAACCCTGCCATGCTGCAACGCAACAAGGGATGCTGGTGTTCCAACCACACACCCTCATCTTTTGCTATGGCAACTCCTCAAATACCATCATCTTGCACAGATTTACTTGGCTTCCATGGGCAGCTGGAGCTGGGCCTCTGAGAAAGGATCTGCTTTCAGCCAAGCTGTCTTTTTCTCTCTCTGCAGGCCTGGCATGACAACAGGCCTCATTCTGCCATGATTCCTACCAGCTCTGCACCCCTTGGGGTGTCTCCTGAGCCCCAGCAGCACAGACCACTACTGTGGTTGAACCCACATACACACAGCCTAAGGAGCATGTTCCTCATCACTGCTAGCCTTTCTGCTATGCTTTTTCCCTGACATAAAAGTTCAGTGTGATGCAAGAAGAGGACTGAACAGAATCGCTTTGTCCATCCTTTCAGCATAACTAACCTCACTTTACAGCTGTCAGAGATACCAGCTTCAACCCCACGATCACTACAGATACATGGTGAGGATCCTGAGCTCATCAGCCCTTCCTGCCCAGTTCATTACCTTGGGCCCAATTATGCTGATTCTGGACTTGTGGCCCCAACCCAGCTTTGGTGCCTTTGCACGGCCCTAGCCAGCGGCTGTGATTTTTGTCACAGTGGAACTGCAGGCTTAATAAAGGGAAAGCAAAACAAAAGGCTGTTTTTCCAAGACCTCCATTTCACTTTAGGGCACGAACAATATATACCCAAGCAATGCAGCAATCTGTCACCTGTCAGCTCCTGGCAAAAGCTCTGTGGGAAATTCATTTTCAAGTGCAGTTTCAGGAGCCCGCTGGTGTGAGGCTGCGGAGCAGCGGGAATGGCTCAAAGGGGAAGCGCGCCCCTGGGTGTCCTTACTGGGTGCTTTTCACTGCAAAGATGCAGCCCACTGCAAAGTGAAAATGTGTCTAAGAAATTTTACCTGCTCCGGAACTTCTTCCTATGCCAGGCTGTGACTGCCAGTTCATGGAGATGAATCTATCATCTATATAGGATCATGGATTTAGGATGAGGAATCTCATTCTGTACCTAAAGATAATGACCCTCTGTTCTGAGGAGTGGCCACTTGGAACAGGAAGGTTAAAGCAGCAAAAGGTGACCGGGATTTACTAGGGGAACTCTATTTGTCACCAACAGAATGGTTTTCCCTGCAGGTCCAGTGTCCCTCCACCTGTGACAGTGGCCACGGAGCCCTCAGCAGGACTCTGTCCTGCCTGTACCACAGAACGAGTACAGCAAACAGCTATTTCCAGCCCTGACTAACCCACACCATAAATCACAGTGTCCCTCTTGGCCACACATATGTTAACTACAGTGCAATGTGGTCACAACTACCGTACACGGCTGTTTTTTGATGGATTCAATTACTCTTAATTTATACAGGGCACAGCTGTACGTAGTATGAAGTACTTAGCATTGTCATTTTAATGTCATGCTTAATACACATTTTTAGAGCCCTGGTCATTAACTACATGGGAGATTTGAGCTCTGGATTTACTATACTGTGCTCCAAGGCTTCACCTGGCTTTTGGAGGACGTTGCAGCACTCTGCTCAGTGTTGCCTCAATACAACGTGTACCCTCTATAGATGGGATTACCTCATTTCTCAGTTCTGAGATCACCAGGGATCAGCAGCACACCTCAAGGGGTGACACAGGGCTTGCTTTGAAAGGGAGATTCTCAGGTTACCCATCAGTGTGCTAAGAAATGCAAGCAGGTTTGTGCTTCCTGGGGAGGTTTATTACTGCAACAGGTCACAAATGAAACCTCCTATTTGTGAGAGAAAGATGGTGGAGGCTGTTCCTACGTGGATTAAAATGACCCACATTCCTTCTTCCCCCTTCATTTTTCACTAAGCCGATTCATCCCCTGCACGCTATCACTGCACGCTCGTGTCTTTATCAGAAACATTAATAAAATATTCACTTGTTTGTTTGCCAAAATGCCTTTTATGGAGATGAAATATTTTGCGGAGCTGCTCATTTATGTTTTTCACTCAGCAATACATTGAAAAACCCCAACCATAATTTGTACTGCTGAAACCTAAAGCATTCTGACAGCAGCAACAACTTGTTCTGTGAAAACTGGTGTTGAGGGGGAAAAAAGGCAGCAACTCTCTTAAATTCCACTATTTAATGTTTTCTTTATAACAGCCTCATTCTGTGTTTGCTCACTGCTGAACACTATGGCCTTGGTACCATCTGAGGTATGATACCAGAGAAACATAGATATAAATGAAGATACTAAACGGTGATTACCAGTTGCCTGAACCATCATCCTAAACAGGCCATTTAGGACAAATTCCATGCAACCCATCAACACAATTCTTGGCCTTTCAAAGGTCTTGTCTACCGGGTACCTTGAGGGAAGTGGAGACAAATGACACCAGAGCACGAAGTTACTGTGCATACATCAAACTCTGTGCTTAGATGAAAGTGCAGCAAACTCCAGACCCGTTATTCTGAAGCACAGCAACCACATGGAGGTTTGAGAGCCTTCGACTTCTGTTTGAGGTGGTGTACAATTAGTTACTCCTCATGGCTCCCCATATAGCCTGCCCTGAGCATTAAGAGGTTATGGGTTGTGTGACCTGTTGCTACACACCCGAGTCATTGTAACATTGCTCATTTTCTGGGCTTTCTACAAAGTGCATCTTTTCCACCACTCTTTCCTGGTGGTAATATATGGGATAGGGAAAGTTTTGCTGCAGCAACTGCAATTACTGGTGGTGTTATTTATCTTCTGATTACTTAGGAGAACACAACAACAGACCAACTGAGCAAACAAAGCCCCCCTTCCTCTGCCCCTTCTCCTCCAAACAACCCAGTGTAAGCAAGGGGACCGTACTTCCCAGCACAGGCTGGCTTCTACAAACATACGTGGAAAAACCTAGGGAGAAATCACACTTCTCCTGATTGACAGCTGCCACCGTGATCAATAAGGGCAATGAAAACAGCTCAAATCACTGCTCAAGCTGCTGTTACACGGTTCTGGCAAACAAAGGCAAGTCTCCACTGTCAGTAGTGAGTGACACCAGCATTGTGCCCTGCTCATCACCACCCGTGTCCTGCCCAGGCACTGGCTGTCCCTCCAGGGAAGCTGCCTGGGACTGCAGGGGGACAGAGCAAAGAGCCAGGCATGGGGGACTCGAATCCATCCACAAGCAGGTGTTGAGTGAATTCCTCCAAAAGGACACGAGTCGTTCTTCCGCCAGCTTTGGGATGAATTAGCATGAATTCATAATCCATAAATCCTGGTGGCAGCAGAACAGCATCCCTCCTGTTGTTATTTATTTTGAGATTTTCACTGGGGCAATAGCTTTACGTTTGACATTTATATAGGTCACAGTGAGCTAATAGCCATCTGCCATCTGGGGACTTTTATAATGAACATTGCAGAAGACTATGAAACAATCTCTGGCATTTCCGAGTCGAACATAAGCTGAAATAGGGTTGATCTTTACAATATGCTCTGCTGTCTCTCTTCAGGTTTGCATTAGTCATTTGCCTGGCCTTGCTACACACACACACACGCTTGCACATATGGGAAGTGGTGGGCTTCAGCATTTAATACTACCAGTTAATCACCGCACACATGAAGAACACCCAATACCTTGCACAGCCATAAAAGACCCCCAATTCACCTGAAAATTCTTCATACATTTAACAAATACTAATGACTCCCCAGTCCCCCTCCCCTGCAGCACAGGCACAGGAGACAGCTCTAATGCTGGCTGAGCTGCAGTACACAGATGTGAAATGGCTTTTGCAAGGTCACACAGTCTTCCCTTAGCATAACCCCATTGTCCTGATCACTCAAATACATACCAGGCTGAACAAAGGCATGTAGGAACATGCAGAGGCCCCAGCAAAGCTAGCACAGGCACTGCTACATGGCAGATGACACCACTCCATCTCACCCTTGGGCCAGAGCAGCTGCCTGCACCAAGCCTGGCTATTTATCAGCACTCCAGCCAAGCGCCCCATGATTGAAAGCAGCCGAGCCAGGGGAGGGCTGGGGCAGGTTATGGGTCATGTCCTCACCTCAACAAGCAGCAGAGATCCTGTGAGGGCCTTTAAATGTCACTGAAATCTCCATCGTGTCACCTCGTGCTCATCTGCACCTACACCACAAGCGCTGCTGATGCAGCAGGCTCCCCTCTGGCTGGCTGCAGGGAGGTGATGGAACCCCACTTCTATCCCCCAGTGATGTAACAGTGCCCAAGGGCATAACCTGCAGCTCCCAGCCTGGAGAGGAGAGTCCCTGCCTCCTCCTCCTGTACTCAGGGATGATCCATACAGGAACACGTTGTCTTTGCTAGCACCTGGGTGCACCGTGCTACTCCCATCACCTCTTGCAGATGAGGAATTGACAGAGGCAAAGATGAAGTGACTTTGCTGAGTTGTGCAAGGCACCTACCAGAGCTGTGAGTGAACCCAGGTGTCCTGACTTTCAAGTCAGCACTTTAACTGCGAGGCTGCCCCTTCTCCCAGCACCTACACGCTGTTTGTGTTACCATACAAACGTGAGAAAGGACTGGATGTGCTCAGACAGATGAGAATATCCCATCTCAATTAGTCACTCTCCAAAAAGCCTCCAAGGGGGCCAGGCCTCCTTAATGCTGTATGTTCCTCCTGAGCTCCTCAAGCCTCAGCAGGCCTCAGGGTAATAAATTACATTTGTCTCTGCCTTAGCAGCAGCAGCCTGGCTGAATCCTCCTTTCCGTGACTCAACTCGTGATGAAATGCCTATTTCCTGGTGCTCAGGTCTGTGCAAATTGGTCTTTTCAGCCTCCCTCCTGAGGGACAGTGGCGGCTGGGGGCATCTGTGAGCTCCTGTCCCGTCCCTCTGCCCCCTGTACAGACGCCTGGTCCTGGGGTGCCACTTATTTGTATTCTGTCTTTGGAGGATGACACACAGAGCACGTTTGAAATCCAATCCCCTCTCGCAGGGCTGGGAAATGGGAGATGCCTGAGTGCTGACCAGGCTTTGACCTGGTCCTGCAGGGACTCAGGTTACACAAAGCGCTGTGCTGGCTCTGAGAAGCAGAAATCTCGTAGGCTTGCACAATTCAGCAGGTGACAGCTCCAAGAACTGAATGCTCAGCTGCTGCCTGCTAATGCTGACACATTGAGGGGGCCTGGCAAGTCCACCCTGCCCATTCCCACCACTGCTGTGGTGGTTGTCTGTTCCCTGGCCCTCTGTCCTTCTGTGCACTGTGAGACTTGAGCTGATGACACAGGCGAGGGCATCACCTCCTGAAGTCACACAGCCCCTCCTGGCTGCAGCAGCAGCTGAGTTAGGACTTGCCTTTCATTGGCCTCAAACGAATGGAGTTACTGTGCACTGATGCTGCTGCAAACAGACATTAGCTCTGCCCGTGCCACAGACATCACTGCAGACTCTGGTCCACGTGAGAGCAGTTTCATTACAACGGAAGGCATGAAAAGATAAATGCTGTAACAACCTTATCTCTACTCCTTCCACCACATGCATGCTCCCTTCCCCACAACACAGGATGTGCAACAATACACAGTCAAGGCTGTGCTGTTAAACAGCGCTCGTTCTTCTCAGCACTGCTGGTAACACATAACACAGCTCAGCCTGAGGAGTGCTTCTCGTATTGTTATTAATGTCCATGTCATAACTGCTTCCATAGGATTTCCATTACGCCCAGGGATCACAGCGTGCAGAAGGTGCCAGGAGCTCAGCCCCGACTGCTTTCCCCCAGCAGGATGTCAGACCCAGCTCTGTCATTGAATTACAAAGAGAGCAGAAGTTTCGCATTGTTTCAGTTAACAGGGGGGATCACCAAAGGGTACAGAAGAGAAATGAAAGCGAAGGGATCATTCCTGCTGCTGGGAACACACATGTGCACCAGCCACATTAGGTACATTTACTTCTGCTTTGCTGCTTAGTGCTCTCCTGCATTCGTGTCGTGCTTCAGACCTCACCTGCAGCATCAATTCAACCTCTGCCCTGTCCTGCTCCTCTTTTGTGGCAGCCCCCCAGGTCCTGCCATGTCCCACCTCTGTGCTCTGCACTGCCATCAACCCCCAGCTCCTGCAATCTGATGTCAATCACAGCTCTTTTAATGTGCTAACTTTCTAAATCCACACTTGTGCTCACTTAACAATAGGCTGCTTTGATCAGTGTAACACAAGCAGAACTAACAAACCTGAGCCCCTCACCTCCCTCCCCTCTCCTGATGCACCCCTCGCCAGGCCTCAGGCTTGTAAAACCAAAGCAATTGCAAGGCTTAATTTTATTTCCTTTATTTTCAGGCTACAAGGTGCTGGTTCTGATTAGGAATATTCCGAGCAGGAATAAAGCTCTTTTAAATAAAAACCATGTTGAGCTTTAAGGGGAAAATTGCACAACCCTATCAATTTAGAAGAAATGCCTTTTCAACGAGCGGTGTGGACAGGGCTCTGTTAAGCCAGGCGATGTGGGAAGCAACTTTCCTTGTTAGTCACATTGCTTTTATGGTTTAGAGATCAGAAGAACATCATTTGTAGGCAGAGAAAATGGGCTTTACCTCGAGATTCCAGAGGACAAGAGCTCCGAGTACTTTGAGGAAATGCAGCTTCAGGAGCACATCCAGAGGTAACTTCTGAGCATCATAAAAGCAAAATGAGATTTCACATAGACTTCGCTCGGGTAAACATGAAGTCACGAGCTTGATTTCAATAGAGTGCAACTGGGTATGTACTTCACAGCTTGGTAAAGCTGAAGCTGCTGCACTGGGACAGCTCTAGAGCTGCCTCATTCACAGAGGCTGAGACAGTTATGCTAATCTGTGGTGCTGAACAAACAGGCTGGTGTTTGCAGTAGAGCTGCTTTGGACTGCTGCTGCTGGAAATGAGATCAAGTATGGCCCAGTGGCTGGATTTACACAGACCTAGCTAAGAACATCATCATGCCTTCAGAGCATGGCCCTGGCAAACTGATCCTGCCAGCACAGCCCCCTGACCACTGGAAAGAGACTCCACTAGAGCAGTGTCATGTCTAAACAAGCTGCTGAGGTGTAATACATGGGAAACACATCCTGCCTACACGTGGCCTCGTGATACTGCATGGATTTTATGCTAGGGTCAGGGTAGAACTCAGGACCAACCATTTAATCCTATTCAGTTTAGGCATGAAATCCGCCATCCCCAGCATCCTGACTGCCCTTTCCCCTTCAAAGCTGCTCCTGCCTACTCTGGGTAGCAGAACCTTATCTTTGTTTTCATCTGCCTGTCATTCTTGATTCTTACCTCTTTGGAGATATGCGCTCTCCTCCTACCCCCACAGATCCTATGACCTCAAGGTCCTCCCCCATTCAGTGCCAAAGTCATGTCAGAGCTGAGCTTCTGCTCCCCAAGGAGGAGCTGCTGGGACCTTTCAGAGGTCAGGGTTCAGATTAAGTTAAAGCAGCAAGGAGGTAAAAGCTGGAGGAGGCTCTTGCAGAAGAGTTCATGGACGACTGCTGTACTGCAATACGAGGGGCTTGGCTTGAAGTGTGCTGAAGCCAGCAGGAAGTGTTCTGAATGCACCAGATGCTTTATGTGGTTTGGGTTTTATTCATTATTTCTATCCTGGTTAGAAGTGAAATGGCTGTCTTAGGACTAAGGCTAACTGCTCAACAATACGACTTTATATACACCTTAAAGTGTGCTTTTCAAGACTGACAAGAGCGATCACAGTAAAAAGCTTTATAACCAGATTTAGGATGAAGAGTACACTTACTCCAGCACAGGAATTCATCCCTTCTAAGTGACTACCTCTGCTCTGGTAATAGCTATTATTATGTTATTATTAGAGTGGGAAGAAGCTCATCCACAGACCAGGGCTCCACTGCACTAACAGCTCAATAGGAAGAAGAGGCTGTTATCCCAAAGGGCTGGCAATCCATATGTGGTTCTGAACCCTGCTGCTGGCCATGGCCTTAAAAATCTGCCTCTGGCACAAGCAGTTTCAAAGCCTTCCCTTCTCACTTGAAACTCGGCAGTCTAACACGATTTCATTAAGCAGATGCTAGACAGATAATGTGACATCTTCACGAAAGGGGTGTTTCCCAAGCGCTTAGGAGTTTGCTGCATGACTCTGATGTCAACACAAAAACTTTGGCAGACATCAGAGGACTTTGCATCAAACCCTTTTCTTTCCCTAAGCCACGCTTCTGTTGTAATTACCGTTTTCCCTAGTCATTCTGTGATAGGTACAGGCAGCCTGGCAACACCTTCAGGGAAGCTTTGCGGGACTGAAATACACCATCACACGTGCTGAGTGTTAAGTCCGCCTGGACCTGGACCTCATTACTCCAAGTGCTGATCAAGCGCTGGCAAATCAAGCTGCTCCCGAGTGCTAAACAGAAAGTGCACCAGACCAGTGCAGTTGCATGCACTTCAAAACGCTGATTTATTTCCCCAATATGCGAGCTAGTTTTATGCTATCAGCATTTTGTAGCTCAAAAGCTGCAGGTTTCTTTCCCGTACAGGGAAGGTCAGCATGCTCTGCAGTGACTGTGGGCTCCTCTCGCTGGCAAGCCAAGCCAGGGCCCCGGATAGCCAAAGGCAGGTGCTCAGCTTTCAGCAGAGACCTGGCCCCTTTCCAGTGCTTGCAGGTGGCCAGCTCCAAAAGTGAAGGCATCTTGAGACACATCACTTTGAAATCCGGACACCAGGACTGGCAAATCCCCTCTAAATCTGCCTTTGCCTTTGCTGTTGAGTACACGTGGGGCATCTGCAGAACCAGCCAATGCACTCCATGCTGATGGGACGTGGGCCCCGCGCTGCCACGAGTGCTATTGTACCTCCCCTGGCAGTTGCTGCATTACTATGACAGCTGCAAACCCCGATGAGTGAATAACCTAATCGAGCCATTAAAAGAAACAGAAGCCCTCTGCCCTGTTTGATTTCTCTCTATAATGATGTAAAGTGCACTTTAATGGAGTCAAAGTGGTCCTGGGCCATTCTTGTTAAGGCCATTTGATGCAGTGCTATTGAGTCCCACTGCTAGCGTTCATTACCTCCCTTCAGCTCTCTCCCCTGCTGCATTGTAGTTCAGACTCCCCAACACAGTTTCGCTGCTGCCACAGCCCCTTGCCTGCATTTTGTCTACATAAATTAGACCTTGTGCAGCATATTGGCCTGTCAGGGGACTAGGAAGAAACTGTATATTGTTTCTGGCATTCCCGGGCCCTTCTGCCCCTGACATCTGCTGTGTTTGTGACAGGGAATACATTCCTGACTCATTATCCGGGCAAGCGGAATCCCTCCCTGACAGCACCATTAATCAGAATCAAGCAGTCCAGCAAAGGCAAAAAAAAAGAGAAGGGAGAGAGAAGAAGAAGAAGAAAAAGCAAGCAAAGAAAAAAGACAGTTCCTAACTTTCACTTCTGTGTCATTCCAGTGTCTGGACAACTAGCAATCTATCTTTCTGAGTGACAGCTCTGATGGATGGCATTATTTATGCTTTTGTGTATTAAAAGACAGTTCCGGCACTGGCTTGTCACTCAGCAGAGCCTTGAAAAAAGTTGGAATTCAATCTGAAGGAAAAGAGGGCAAAGATCAGATGGTTCTGGCTAGGAAGTGGTGCCTGGAAGGGCCTGAGATTACAGTGGGAGGGAGGAACTGGAAGAGGTGTAGAAATGAAGCATAAAGGAGTAATTGCCTTTGCAGGTACAGAGCTTTTCATGGTGTATCTGTACTAGTGTCTGCCTGGGCTGGAGAGGTCTGTTTGTTGACACAAACAGGTTTGATGTTCCTTGGAGGGATGCATCATTTGAGGGTGAGACAGGCATATGCTTAATTTTCTGTACATAATTTGTGCGTGTTTGTGTATACAAACATTTTTATGTATGCACATGCATATGTGACTGAACGTGGGTATTTCACAGCATGTCTTTACATGCACATGTGTATTTACATCATTAATTTTAAATATAGGCTTTTTGTTCTAGCACACACATCTTCCAGATACAAAACACAGATCCAAATATCCATACACAGATGAAGACAATCACACAGATACACCCCAAGATGAACAACACATCCATGTTCCGAATTTAGTCCCTTTAAAACATGTTTACTTACCACACTGAGAGTGATTTTAAGTACAAATACAGGGCAATGTTCTTTAAACTGAAAGCATCTTAACTTGTCTCATGTTTTTGAGAAGAAACTGCATTTCACTTCGTGTGAGAAGTGCAGTCTGACTGTTAGTCTGGTTTTAAGTCTTTTTCTTTACCCACACACAGGCTACCTATCTGCTGAATGCAGAAACCCTGGGATCAAGATTTAGATGCTCCCACTTGCGTTTGTAACATTTCCTACCTGTAGAAAAGGCTGGTAACTGCATGTGAAATGCCAGGCTGAAGAGCTGTCACATACTGACCCATTTATAAAGTCAGGATTCCAAGGAGTGTAAATCTGCATCTTTGTTTAACTGTGCTGATGTATGTGCTGGCAATGGAACCCACAGGTGCTGATACAGCTTACACCACATCGTATATAAATACTAGAACACGGTCAAAGTATCTTTGTGTGGGGATATTTATGTATAGTATCTACATTCTGTATAACACAGTGGTGTAAGAGGAAACAAGCAGGCCACATCCACTTCAAGAGCAAACAGATACATCTCTCTTAAAACTGTGATTACTTGTATTTGTGTCAGCAGAGAATTTGGCTCTACATACAGTTCTGTTTCTGCAGGCCTGATGACAGGAAGAGCCTCTCAGGACCTGCTGCTCCATGTTCAGAGTGAGCAGTGAAGACTTACCTGATCCAAACCCATAGTTAAATTATTAAAGCACAGTATATGAATAAGGCATCCCAAGTTTAGGTGTCAACTTAAATGAAAAGCACAACTCTTACCTGGAAAGACTGAATTTGTTCAGAGAGCTTGGCTCACACATGGATGCACATCTCTTTCTTCATCTTCTGATGTAATCTTGGGATTGAATGGGGGGAACTGCCTTTATGCTGCTGTGCTGACTCCAGTGAGGGATGGAGATGCGCAGAGGTACCAGTACCACTCGCACAGGAGCATCTGCAGGAGTATCAAATCAAAGAGGGTGGTTTGGTCATAGGTGGAACAAGGCTGCCAGCCTCTGCCTGCAGAAACATTCTCTTTGTGTAGTGTCTGTTCAGCAGGCTGTGGCTGCCCATGCAATGCCATGCACAAGTTTCTAACCACAGTGGTTTGGGTTTATGGGTCAGCTCTTCAGAATTGATGCACATAGCTCCCTAGAGCCATGCAAGATGTTTCACTCTGTATTTCCAACACTGAACAACACATGGTTTGGACCTGAGAAAAGATGAAATAACATGAAATATAGTTCCCATTATTTATAACTTTTGCCTGCAGATGACCCATGTCTTGGCTATTTTGACAAACATCTGCTCTGGAACCCATTAGACAACACAGAGCATTTGCTTTTAATTAATACAAATGTGTTTCTTTCCCAAGCCCCAGCAGGTTTCAGTTCCCCTCTCCTGGGCTATTGGCATCAGCAGCAGTCACCCTACCACACCTAGCAAATCTTGACAGCAACCGCTCTTGAGACTATAAATCCAGGGCAAAATCCCCAGGACTTCAGAAACTGCTGGAGTTCTTGGCTAAACCCAGGAATGGTGCTGACTTGCAGGCCCAGCTGGATTGTTACTATCATCCTCTTGGATTCTTTTTTAGCTTCCTGAGGATAGTGGATCTCCTCTTCCCATCCACAGGGATTTTTTAGCTTGGCCTTTAGACTTAGAAGTAACATCGGATTTCCAGTATCCTGATTGAGCACCACACACGGACAGACAGGGAACTGCTGTTACTCACGAGCACTTGAAAACCCACCAGCCCAGGTTCACCCCACTGGTGCTCTGATGGAGATGCAGGTCACTGGAAGGCCTAGGACTTCATCTGGAGCAGCTCTCTAAAGGGATGACATCAGAGCAATCCCAGGCAATGGGCTGCCCCCTCAGGGTGTGAAGCTCTGGAATCGACCTATTCTTTCAAGACCCACAGCTTAAATTTCAAAGTGAGATGTGTGTGTAAATCCCCCAGGCTCCTTTGAAATCCCAGCCCGTGTTTGGAGAAGGGACTGGTCATTTTTCTACTCCCAATCTCACTGTGGTAGAGGCTGTGGATTGCCTTTTTGAATGCTGATACCCTTAAACTGAAATTGGCTGGGATGGACGGAGGCTGCAACAGCAGAGAAATATGCAGAGGGGTTTCTCTTTGCTGGCTTTCAGATGCGTAAGTTGGTCAGTAACTGCTCCAGAAGGAAACACAGTAATAATCGCTCCTAATGGCCAGGCACAGAAGGAGAGTTTATTTGTCAGTCCCACTGTATCTATCTTCCTGGAATTACACAGTGAAATAAAGACATCCAAGACTACACCTCAGCTGGAGTAAATGGTGCACACTTCCATAGCTCCAGTGAAGACAATCTATACCTGCTAAAGATCTGCCCCTTGATCTCCAAAGCCAAAAGAACATAAGCTTTTGTGTTTTAAGCATGGTGGTTGGAATGTCGAATTCTACTCCGTCGTCTGTCAGAACAGCAGGCAGAGGGGAGGAATGTGCTGGTGTCGTATGGAAACCGCGGTTTGATGACGGACAAAATTAAATCCTTGCATTTGGACATAAACCATGGTAACACAAAATATGCAGCAAGTCAGGCTTGGTTTTCAGTACTGAAAACACAAGGCCCCACTTGGCAGGCTGAGGAGGGGATATTAGTCAGATTTAGACATGGTTTTCTTTGTTTTATTGAAGGATAAATAATTACGTGCTGAGATATTCCAGACACATGTTAGCAGAGCTGTGTGTGAACCACAGCAGAGGATGCTGTGAGAATAGGAAGGACTGAAGGTCCTTTAACCTAAAAAGGATCTGGGAATCCTGGAAAAGTTTTGGGCTTTACTTCTGGAAAACAGTCCCTAAGTTTCCTCAACATATATCTCACATGCTAATCTCCCTCTACTGAACCATCCAAGCATTTGCCTTCTTGACATCCTTAGGTTAACACTGATTCAGTATATACCATGTCCCCCCAAAGCTCAGCATTCCAGCTAAAGCTTTAGCTGGGGATGCACTGGGAGCAGTTGGGTGAGCACAGCCCAGGGGATGTAGCAACAGAGGAACTCCATGCTTGCACTGCAACAGCACCTCTTTTTCTCTCCTAATGCTTTTCACTAGTTGGCAGTCCAGAGAACATCACATGGACAAGTAAGAAACAGAGGGTGTGCTCCTCTCAGGCATGTGGCAGTGGCCAGTTTTGAGTCACGCAAAGACCTTATGGGGAAGTTTCATTATGACTGGGTAGCATTCCTTATTTAATTGAAACAAATGTCTGTGGAAGTGCAGCAGATAAAAACAACACTTCTCTAAGTGCAAGAATTCTGACACCAATTTATTGGATAGACCCAAATCTGCTCAATCGCTCGAACTGATGCTCTGCTCCCACTCACTGTTTGTTCCTCATTCTCCCAAGGGGTCCTGCTATTTTCTGGTTTAAAAGGAACCCCTATATAAAAACTGCCTGCAACAGAGGATCAACGGCATCACAGCTCAGTCTCATTGCCATGATCCTGTTTTTATTTACATTGTAATACCCTGAAGGCAGAGCCCCTATTTCTGTTCTGGTTTTGCATCGTGCCTCGTTCAGTGGAGACCTGAGCTGGCCTCTGGTTGCTACCTGTGCTGTCGGAGCGAATAACCAGGACAGTCAGCAGAGCAGCTCGAAACAGGGGCTGTGATCATTCCCAGAGGCAATGGGCACTCAAAGTCATTAGCTGCCCTAGCAGAACCTGTGCAGACAGCCACCACAAAGTGTGATGGATGGGCTTACCAGAGACACTTGGAAATAAACAGGATTCATGGAGTTGTGGGGCCACACCTCTGTGGTGGCACAGGCCTTATGGTCCACCTGAACAGCTCTGTCTTCACTGGCCTGGTGCTGCAGTGTACAAACTGCTTCTTCCCCAGTATCCCCATCCCAACATGATTTATGATACTTTGTGCTGGGAATTCTGCACTTCTGTTGCCTGCCAGCACTAATGAAGCGTGCAGAGACCTGACAATATTGACTGGTCTTAAGTCATTCATGTTTCTCTTTCTTAGTCATTCATGTTTCTCTTTCTTAGTCACTCATATTTCTCTTTGCTGGTCCTTTGCTACCAAAAAACCTTAAAAAGAGAAATGTGGAAGGTGAAAGCCACAATTCACTGATGAAGTTCTGGAACTACCTTTCTGCAGTAAGAAAAGCTGCTTCAGTGCCTGCCCTCTAGCACCGAGTCCTGGTCTCACCACCCCCACGTTGCTCTGGATGCTGCTTTCCATCTTGCGCTGTCCTGGTGCATTTACAAGTGTAAAATGGAACTTGCAAATCACTTTTTGGAACAGGTAAGGGACATAAACGTCAGCAGAGCAGAGCAAGCTTACGCAGAGATGAAATCAAGCTGAGGAGCAGAGATCTGTGGAGCTGGATTTCACATTTCACTGACGCTCTTGGTCCAGAGGTTTGCTCATTAACAAGGCCATGATTCTGTTATTGAGACTCATGGTAAGTGGTTCCTCAGGCAAAGATCCAGCAAAGCACTTAGGCAAATTCATAAATTTATGTCCCATTGACTCCTGTGCAACTATTTATATGCTCAAAGTCATGCATGTCTTAAATGCATTTCCAGAGCCTTGTACTCAACAGTCTTTCTGCAGCACCGTAAGCCCCAAGGCTTTGAAAATTTATGAGTTCCAGCTCTCCTTTCCCCAAAGCTACCACACTGCAATGCAGAATGCAGAATGCACAGCCCCTGCTGCGGTGTTCATATTCCGGGTGAAGGCTTGTCTGTTCCCAGGTCACCCCTTCCCATCTTCCATGACCACAGTTTTCATTCTACTGCCCTGACTGGAAAATACCTGGTGCAAACCTCAGCAAGGAAAGCAAGCTCATCTGGCTGAGGGTTAAGCACTCCAATGCTGGCTTTCATAAAGCAGACAAAGAGATGAAATGCACATTGAGGTATGAAACTGAACATACCCATAGGCCCTTGAATATGTTCCCCAAGTCTGAAAGGACGCCCAAGCAAGTCTCATTTTCATCAGCCCTGTCTGTTAGCACCCAGCCAGTACACTTTATAGAGTCTAAAGAGGCAAAGATCATGCAGCCCAGGCAAGTACAGAAGTGATTTAAAACATTCTAATCTCATTAATCTGTTTCTTCTCCCTAAAGATGTTCAAAACCCAGGCCAGATCCATAGCTGGCAAGCCAAGTAGGAAAGCACTTAAATAAGACCTTAAATTTAAGCTCATGCTTAAATTCTATTTACCACAAAGTTCATTTCTAGATAAATTCATGCTAAACCAGTATTTCTAAGAAAAATAGAAACTCACTTGAGCCAGAGCCTTTGCAATATCAACAGAGCTAATCTGTAGTAGATGAGGCTTTTCTGCTTCAGGACTTCTTTCCCACTCTTCTGAGCCTTTTTCATCCAGCAAAAGGAACAGGAATTGTGCCTTTGGTGGCTGGTCTTAGCAAAGCAGTTCTACTTGGGTTGTGCATAATTCAGCTACCGGCTGGGAAAACCCCAGTGAACCAGTTTGTCACCAAGCTCCAATGCAAGCAAACAAACAAATGGCTATAATAAATATAGAAATGAACTGAAATCTGATGCACTTGTTCACAGCCCCAAAAGTCAGACCCTTTGTCTTGATCCCTTTTCCGCCCTGCAGTGACTCAGGTATTGCGAGTGCTGCACTGGTTGTGGGTGTTGCAAGGATTCATTCGTGCAGGTTTGCTTACAGCTGTAAAAATCACACAGGGCACATCTGTACAGTGTTATCACCTACCCTGAGTGCATTTTTACTATTACCTAAGTTACTATCACAGGCACCTAAGTCTGGAAGCCAGTATTTGGGTATTTACTGTAACAGGAAGACACCTGACTGGCAGTCGCCGTTCTCCTATGGAGTGGGCAGGTTTCCACACACTCGATTCTTTCTTTTTCCCAACTCCACTGCTAGTGGCTATTTCTATGCTCCAGGGGAAGCCAATAACCTCTGTAGGGGAACTAGGTCACCAGTTAGATACTCTTTTTGTGGAAGCTGTCAATCTTTCACTGTGTACTTGGCCACTCCTAACTTACTACTCACATCATGATCCTACTTAACGTCTCTAAGCCTCATACATGTGAAGAAACCATTACAAGTGTTTGTAATGGTAAGTAACACCCAGCCACAGTTGTAATTGGAGGTACTATGTGCATGCCAAACGTTGCATTAGTGTTATTATTGCTATTGACAGTATAAATGGCAGCACCATAATGGGACAACAGCATCAGGTCTCAGGGAGGCAGAGGGTAAGGAGACATTAATATGTGCAGTCAACTTGCATCTTGCACTATGAGAGTGTGCTGGTATGAGTGGTTCTGACACCTAGAACATAAACCAGATGGCCCCTTTCTTACGCCATATCATGCAAAAAGAGATTTGAATTAATTCATGTAGAAATCATGACAATTCTGTTACTGTTGGAACTCAGTACAGCGGACAGGGTGGCAGGAGATTATGCTGAATTTTTAACTTATAAAATACTAGCGACAGATGTCACTGCCTCCAGTCCTTTGTTGCTTCCCATCCTTCCTCCATCCCCTCATGCCCCTGAGTCCCTTCTCCAGAGCAGTAACTCTGCACTACATTGCTTCGAAACTTATTGACATCAAATTCTGGGCTGAACTTTCTCCAAGTAAAGAGAAATCCATCAAACCCCAAAGGGCCTGCCTGAACTGTAGAGATGCTGGGGAAAGGAGATTTCATTTTGCAGTGAACTCCACCTACAACCCTACTTGAAATTCCATCCAAAATTAATAAAACATCCCTGGCCATGGGGATTGATGAACTAAGCAAGCAACAGTGCCTTCCACAAAGGGTTCGCATCCTGAATAGCTGAGGCTAAGTGGGAGAAAGGAATATTACCGTCTGCACTGCATGAGGCTGAGGCACTGGAGTGCTGCGCTTTGCCCAGGGTCACTCCGCCCTGATCCCCCCAGTGCCCCTGCCCATAAGACAATTCCTTGCTCCAGCCCCAGGGATGGGTTCCCACAGGCACCCATCAGCAAGGTGCGGGGCGTCCCTGGGAGCAGGAACAGCTTCTGCCCAGGCTCTGAGTGCAGCATCCCCAGGGCTTACACTGCTGTAAGGGCATCCTGGGCTGCCCCCTGATCCCTGCACTTCACACAAGCCTCCTCGCTTCCATTTTTCAGCACCTTCTCCGCACAGCACGTCTCCTGCCGACACACCCCTGTCAGCTCCTCCATTGTGCGCCCAGCAGCGTCTTTCAGCACATGAGCCTCAGCCAACATGGCTTAAACACATCGACTGGGGTGGGAGGAGCAGGAGGGAAGCCTCCAGCACCAGGGTAGGGGGGTGTTTGCGAGGGGGGGGTGTCCTTTCTGCCATACAAAAGCACAAGTGGGTTTGTTGGCGCTGGCAGAGGCCGGCTGTGTTGAAGCTCCCTTTCATCAGTGGGTATTAGGCCCAAATCGCTGCCTCTTTGGATATGTACACAGCGCTTTCCATCTCCTGTCACCGGGATGACAGATCTGCCAGGCTCCTCCGGGGCCTGGCACCTGAGGCGCGCAGCAAAGCGGCTTTGCAGCTACGAGCACACACAGCTTTTTGCCTTCTTTCCCCCCCCTCCCTTCTTCTTTTTTCCATTGGGGAACTTTCTCCCCCGCCTTCCCTCCGTTCCCCCCTCCCTCCCCAACCTGAATGAACACTTCTTTCAGTAATGGGTTTTTTCCACCTGGTTGACTTGATGAAAGGTTTATGAGTTGACATTATGTGTGAGGAGAACAAAGCGAGCGCGGGGATGTGCGCGCGCGGGCTCCACGGAGCCGCTGAAAACTTTATTACAAACTCAGAGACGTTGGGAGCAATAAATCAGTTGGATGCTCTCTACAAACCAGCACAAAACTGCCACAGCACAACACAATGAGAGCATGCAGGGCTGTGTTGGGCACCAGCAGCTCCAGCTGCACTGGGAGAGGGCAGAGGGGAAAGGTGCTGTGAATCCACCCCTCAAAGGTCCTGCTTCCCCAAGACCTCCAGAGTCTCTACCTTGAAATCACAGTTATAGAAGCAACAGCTCCAAAGGGGGTTTCCAGAGGCATGAACTGATGTTTAAGCACCTGCTGAGGGTGAACATCAGTAGGTTTAGGAAATAAGTTGCGTTGGGAGAGCTTCCCTGTATCCACTCACCCCTACTCTGGAATTCTGTGTCTGGTCCATCCGCAGTTCACTGTTTGCTGAGGCTGTGCCTCTCCCAAGGTGAAAGTCTGCAGCTACTATTTAGCAACACACCGAGGAACAACAACAGCTTGCTGTGAGTGTTTCAAAAATACCATACCTAAAACAAACAAACAAGAGCATTTCAGCTGCTGTTCGTTAGGAAACCCGAGTTACCAGGCTTACAATGATGAAAAACACCTTTAGAAACACAAATGAAATGATTTTTACTTTGCATTACAGAGAAGGGTAGAAAGGACCTGAGCTGCTACCAGCTGAGCCTGCAAAACAACCAGGAGGTGTGTTGTCACGTCAGCTTAAAGGCAAGGCTTGGTAGCTGAGACATGGCATGAACACGGCATGAACACGGCACGAACACAGCACGTTCATGGCACTGCTTCCAGCTCAGCCCTTCATTTGCCCTCCACCACTTGGTACCGACACGTTCAGCAGGTTGGAGGTTCCAGTGAGGGAAAGGACAGCAGGTTTCCTGCAACCTCAGAGGCTGCTCAGTGAGAGCCATGCAGCACTCTCCTGCTTCTATGTTATACTGGAAGTACTTCGGTTCATCCCTTTGTTTTAAGGCATCAGCCTTAGTTCTGCTGCTCTGATTTTGCCCTGTGTTAATTAGCACTGTCTCTATTGAGGTGAAGAGTTTCTCAGGAGCAGCAGGTAACAGCTTTCCCTGACTAAGCTGACTAAATTGCTCAGAGGATGAGTGTGATGTGAAAAGCAGACCAGCTCCCACCGCATGAGAACCTCTGACCCATACAACTGCTGCGGGTCACGCAACCCCAGTGCGTGCTCCCAGTGCTATTTCTCCTTAGCAATCCCGTGCCGTACACAAAGGCAAACATGGTTCTATTTTAAACTCTAATCCAAGGCTACTGCGTGCCTTTCGGAGTGCGGATGTCCTGGAAATGTCACTGCAGAGCAGTGTGCTCAAGAGATTAGAGCTGTTCCATTTTGCAAATGACAGAGTACAGTCACAGATGTTACTCTAGCCATGGGGTCAGGCACAGTTGCTCAGGCTTAACTTGTTGAATTGCGTTAATAAAAAGGAGAAGGGGCAATACTGAAAGATCCTGAGCAGCTGTAACTTTGCCCAGCTTAGGATTTCTAAGGCTTTTATCCCAGAGAAATAAACTTCCTTTCCCCCATAACAACCATGACAAGCTTTAGAGATAACTCTAATGACTGATTCCTCAGACACTTTTGTTCTTATGGGCCAACTGAAGAGTCACCAACCTTTCTGCAAACACCTCTGCAATGAAGGTGACAGCCATGAGGCTCAGAGTTACAGGTTGTGATTCAAGTTCCCAGGCAAAGAACAACGTGGCCACAACCTGCTTGAGGCCTGTGGGCCCTGGTTGTCCCATCAGAACCCATTTACACTTGGGCACTTAACACTGAGCAGGGAGCAGAGCCTGCAGACTGGAAGGAAACCAGGCTGTGTTAATAATATTTCCAGGAGAGGTTAATACTATGGGATGCTTCTATTTTTAGGTACCTAATTTGAGAGCTCCTGATTTGCAGATAGTGAGAACTGAGCAGCTTTTACATTTTTAGAAAACCAGGTGCATTTAAGATGTACCTTTAAATTCAAACCCCATTTTACATCACCACCGAGAATCTTGGCTGGTTTATATTAACGCTGCTAGGCACTTGCTCTGAAAAGCAGCCTGAGCTCTGTCCTAGATCAGCATGTAGTGACACGCATCACTCACACTAATGGACTACTTCTAGCTGTGTTGGGGGAGAGGGAAAGGGAACAGCTGGGAAGAAATGCCAAGATGCACTGAAAAACACCCCAAAATAAAGATCAGGTGCAACTGCAGCCCTAGCCTGCATGCTCGGTGTTCATCATTTGTTCTGTGGCTCATCTGCTCTACACTTCTGCACTATGAGCAATTCTGGTGCTCTATAAAAAGCAAAGTATAGACAAGCTTGAATCTATAGCTAGCACTGTATTAGCGGGGGCTCTGATCCCTGCTGGGCAGGGAGAACCCATCATCTCCTTGGGGTCTGGAGCTGCCTGAGGAAAGCTGGGGAGAGGAAGAGCCATGAGCTACCTGGTTATTTACACTTGAATCAAGCACATGAGCACTGCTCTAGCAAACTAACCTCAGTCAGATGCACTGAACTTAGGAGGGAAGCTTGGGTGGAAAATGAGAGGCATTTGTTTCTGCTGTCTGAAAAGCAGCAGGCACACTTTCCATTTTCTTGTTCCAGCTACAGCTGAAGAGGTAACACAACAATCAAAGCTACTTTATGGCACGTCTAATGGAGCAGAGAAAGAGCTTCATCACGGAGACCAGGAATGCAAAAGACACAGGTATACTATGGATATAAAAAGCAGGACACTCTCCATTTCCTCCCTAAGCATTTCTCACAGGGCTCATGCCCTCACAGAACTACCCAGCACTGACATCTCTCTTCTTCAAGGTATTAATGAATTAAGACAGTTTTGAGCAAGGGGATTATTTTGGTTTGACCATGTGACTTTACTGGCCTTGAAATTTCAGTGGTTTATTGTATGCTATCTGTGAAATCCTTCTGAAACAGGGACATCATTGTGGCATCTGCTTTTCTGTCTCTCTTCTAAATGTGGAACATTCTAGACCAGAGTCTTCCCCTCCTCAGCCATCACTGTTCTGATCTGCAGTTCTACTCTGGCTCACGGGGCAATTTTCTGCAGTCATTCATCCCCTCTCCACACCAGGGTTTTGCTGGAGTCACCATCTCTTGGCACAGCGACGATGCCTGATGGCTGGCGATGATCCTGAAGAGAGATGTGATCACTTTATCCGGACCACTCTGCCAAAAAGGAGTCCTGTTCTACAATGTGACAGAGCTGAAGTCAAGACTTGCAACGTGTCCCTTGCATCCCAAAGAGCAAGGCTTGTACCCTGCCAAGCTCTTGATTATGAAAGCTGATTTTTCAGTCTCAGGCCTGCTTTTTCTCTTCCTTGGTAGCAAATCTGATCCATGCACTTGCTGACTAATGCTAACAAATCAGGGCAATTGCTGCTTACTGGAATCACCTTTCAATGGGGAGCTGACAGCAAGAACAATGCATCTGTTTGCAGCCTGCAGAGGCTGCGGGGAGCATCTGTCATCAGAGCAGCTACTTGTCAAAAGAGGTTTCAGGCTCTGGCTGATTCTCAGAACAGGGAAAAAGAGGCATGTACAGACCTAGAGCTGGACTGGTATTTTGTACTGGTGGTGCTTTCATCTTCCCCTTTCTTTGCTTCTACAGATGACTTTGTTCTATCAGATGTGGCTTTTAATTACGAGAGTTCTCTGTGCTATTAGTGGTTTAACTGAAGGGAAAAGGAACCATATAAATAGCACCGTTTTGCTACTCTCTGTTTATACTAAGCTGGATTTCCCTTTTGATATTTATTGAGGGAGACGTGGACCTGTTTGAAGATTCAGTTCAACTAGTTAAGATTTTACTGGAGGAAGGAATTCAGCCACTGAAATTGCCATAGGCAGCATTGCAACTAGTTGGGTAGGAAAGAAGCAAGCAGCAACCACTGCTTAGGCAAGACAGATGACATCAAACAGGCACTGCAGCAGGGGATTTTTAGCAGTCAGTAAATTATCCGTGTGCAAAGTAATAAAGGAAGTGTAATAATGCCTTATTGTTATATGGGCACCTTTCATCCTGAAGGATCGTAGTTTACAAGCTGGAGATCTCTCTCAACACTAGAGCTGGTACTCTGTTTTGTCTTGCAGGGCTGAAGAGTCAGTTACTATTTCAGTTTTAAGCTGATGAAGACATTACACTTTGGAGAATATTGTCAACGAAAAACATACCTGGAAAACTAACACTGGAAAAAGTCACTTTTGATATATTCTTAGCAGGAAATATGTTTTTATTTTCATGGAGAAAGTTCTGTTTTCATTTGAAAATGAAAGCAATTAGTTATAGGAAAAGCTGGGGGACAGCTTTATGGCATAGGTGGCAGTTCCTCGTCAGCAGTGAGCTGAGGCCTGTGAGAACTCAGACAAGTTGAATTTGTAAGCAGCAGCTTCGAGGATAAAAAGGAGGAGACCAATGGCATACCAGTGTTCAAAATGCGAAGACAAGGAGAATACTGGGTAAGCCCCCAACAGAAAACTCTTCAGCCTGATTCAAAGGGGCATCAATTCTCTGCAGAGACAAAAATCCCAGGTCTTAACAGTTTATTCAAATGGAAACTTTCGGAGCAAAGTGCTTGATCCCTAACACCTTGCTGGAAACCAGAAAGTGCTGAGTTAGTGCTCCTGGAAGCTGAAAGTGCCATTGTAGGGAATGTGAATTACTTCACACCAGGATTTGGATCAAAAAGGTAAGATGCCATGGAACCTGCTGGCTCCCAAAGCGACTCGCAGCGTACGTGTCCAAGTCCAAGAAGTGCTGAGCAAGGAATTACAAATGCTTCTCAGCTCTTCCTACACAGCACTTGTGAGGGTAGGAAAGCAAGGACTGGTGTGAGGGAGACTCTTGTCCTCAGCCATGCCTCTTTGTCAGGGCATTGCTTCCTTCCACAAGGATATGTAATTTGGAAATACATGTTCATGGGCAAAGTTGACTGAATTAAGCAGGAATTGCACATGCTCCATTGCATCTTAGATGATGTGGATCCATAGAGAGGTAATTGACCCCAACGCAAGAGGGGATTTTCAGGCTCTCATCTATCTCCTGGAAAAGGCCTCCTGGCAGCGAGATTGCTTCATTAGAAAGCAACTGAGTGTTTTAACTTCAGTTCTGTCTTCTGCTAGGCAGAGGCTTGTAAGTGCACCCAGAACTAAGAATGCCAGCATGCAAACTACAATTACAGTTACATTATAAATGTGAGACCATGAAAAGAAGGGAAAGAGTTGGTGCCTATTGCTTGGGTTAAAGCTATGCAGCCATCACTAGAAAATCCTTTCTCTGTAGGGAGTATTGCCTGTTCTCATGGTAGCACATCCTCCCAGACAATGCTGCATGCTGGAGGCTATTCAGAACGGAGCAGGAAAAAATGGGTAAAAGTAGTCTCTACTGTATGTTGTCCAGTTTCACCTTGGCTACCTCTAATGCTCACAAGCAGAGTTAGGTTGCAACATGAGAAAGTAAAACCTAGAGTTTAATAGAAAGCAACAGACACACACAAACAGCCATCACCATCTAATGATGTTTGAAGAGCTCCTCTCTGAGCTGAACGTCTGTTTGGCCTTCAGGCACTGTGAACTGTATCAGTCAAATGTGCTGTGCCACCTCTTGGTTATGAAGCAAGCTACAATTATTCCTATTTGACAAGCCAGTCCCACAAAGCCGAGTGAAGTTCAAAGCATAACCCACCTGGTAGCTCTTCTTTACAAGCATGCAACTACAAAGGGTAACTTGGGGAATATTTTAGCCTTTCTTTCCCACACGCCCAAGTGTTCTTGTTCTTCCCTCCCTTTCTTTCCAGCTTTCATTTCGCTGGGCATCACACCGAGAAGACTGAGATCATTCAGGTAAGTGGGGGATGAGGCAGGAAAGATCTGTTTAGGATTGGTGCTTGACTGAGATTTAAAAGAAGCCTGCCACATCAGATAGATTAGATCCCCCGGAGATCCAAAACAGCCCACGGGCCCCACATTGAGAGACGTTAAGCAAGGACTGGAATGAGCTGGAGCAATGAATTCCACCCTGAAAAACACTATGGCTTCAGCAGAGCTGCTCAGAATGCAGCCCACATTGTGCAGACAGCAAAGGCTGGCTGCAGAGGTTTCTGAGAGCTCCTTTCATACCACTTCATTATTATAGAGACGTGTGTCTGAAGATGCCAGGATTATAATGGAGAATGTTTATTTTGTCTGTAACCCAGCTGGCTGCTTTGCTGTATTTCAAATCTCTTCAAGTAAATAAATGAGTGGACTCTACTTTCCCCTCTACACTGCAGTGTGTGTACATGAGTGTTATTTCCTCTATCAGATTCCTGTACAAAAACTGCTGTCAAGCTATTAATAATCTGGAAAAACACCTTGAAACTTGATTCAATGAGGGCACATTGCAAATGGGCTCTAATGGCTTTTATTTCTCATCTCTGTCACCTCAGATCTAATCTGCCATCTTCTCATTTTTCATCCTTTCTGGTCCCCTCAAATCTTCCCTCAGTGCCAGGCAGAGCAGAAGGGGCTGTGTGATGGGGTCAGCAGGCATTTATTAACAGGGACAGGTCAGGGGTATCATGTAGTGTGGAGCAGAGGCTTGGACATGCTCCCAGAGCAGAGCAAAGGTGAGCGCAGGGCAGCTCTTGCCACGTCAAGGCCTGGGATCAAAATGGAGAAAGCAATGGGAGATGTTGTCCTGGAGGGAAGATATTCCCACCACCACAAACCACCCTTACAACCACCCCCCATTACTTTCCATTTTATGGGCCAGTAGTTTCCTGGATTCCAAAACTCACTTTTAGCCACAAGGAAAGAATTAGCCAAGACTGTGCCAAAAAGCCAGGAGCAAACCCCTGCATAGTGATGTGCTTGTTTTACCCAGCCTGAACTGAAATCAGATCCTATCTTTTTGCTCTGTTTTGGGTGTACATCTGCATCTTCTGTGGACACAATCCTGGCACCATCAAAACGTGTCCCTACGCTTAAACTCACACTCCTTACACTGAGTTTGGTGCATCTGCCTGAAGGAAAAAGGCAAATCAAGGCTGCTGAGAGGACAGTCAAAAGTACTATACAGGACTTGTGGCCTATCAAGAACTTATGATCAGACGTTTAAAAGATGTTCAGATGCTCCGAAGTGCTTAGCAATCTAACCACACCTTTACAAACCATGGACCTCAGGTAGCTGGGGGAAAGGCAGGAGGCAGTTTCTGACAAAAGGTGTACAGGATGTGACTCTCAGAGAGAAGCCACAGTCCTTTTCCCCTCTCATCCATCTTGCCATGACAATGTGTTTAGGAGCTCCACCTTTTCTGGTTTATTTGGTTATGCAAACATTCATTTAAGGAATATTTCTCAAGCCTCCTGTGGGAATCCAACCCAATCTTCCCCAGACAATGCATGCGCAGAAGTGACTAACATGGCTCTTTGAGGAGAGGAGGAGATTGAAGGCTTTTGACTGCAGGTTGATCTCTTTCTCCCCCCTTTTTTTTTCTCCCTCCTTCTTCTAAGTATCTCTTTATTCATCACTTTCATTACCTAATCGTAAATTTCTTTAGGGGGTTACTTAGAAGGAAAATTAGCATCAAAGCTTGGCAGTGAATCCAGGGGCTTTTGGAGCAGGTCCAAGTGTTTCACCTGTGATTAATTTGATGATTTTTTTCCTTAAGTGCCAGAGGGCTGTTGAGGTCTTTAAGCAGTTACTTGAGTGCTGCCAGCTCAGGAATTATGATTGATGCATTAGTCTGGCATTTAGGACTTCTGCTTCTTTCTGGTAGTTGCCTGCATAACCGAGAACATCAGAGCTGCCACACGGGTGGAAACAAAAGGCTTGCTGCTGGCAAGCACCAGGCCTTGCTCTCATAGGGGAGTGAGCAACTGGGGACATTGGCTTCCCCACTGCTGGCAGAGTGTTCAATAGGACTAAGATGAGAGAAAGGGAGCAAGAAATACCTGCTGTCTTACAAAGGTGCAGTTTCAAGTCAGAGCAGTTGTTGCCTTTAAATCTTTTCTGAAGGTAGGGGCTTATTCAAGAATGAAAATGAGAGGAAAACAGAACTAAACCTTTAACCTCAACCTGGAAAACTTCTGTAAAAAAAAGAAATAGATGGACTTAAGGAAAAACAGTTTTCTCCTTCACAAAAACCTCATATTTCTTTCCTCTGGCCCCAAAGGGAAAAGCAAGAATCTCAGTGGGGCTGCATTTGTTCCTTCAGCAGAAAGCTTTAGGAGACAACCAAATTCCAAGCCTCAGTGACTGATCTGGCTCCTCCTTCTGGCTGGAAACAAAAATCCTTTCTCACCAAGAAGAAGAAAGCCAACCCCAAACCCCCGAGTTCTCCATTAAAGCTTTAGCAGAAGTTAGAAACAGCCGGTTCCAAGCGTTATCCCTGTGTAACTCCCACCCACACCGGACAGAGGTGTTTGGAAAGGCATCTCAACGGATGGAGAGCCCAGTGGCTGTGTCTGTACCTTCACTGCTCCGGCTACATCTGTTTTCTGGGAAATGGAGACCCTTCAGTCACTAATGCTTATTAGTTGGCATGTGTACTACAGAAAAAGTGTCAGAAGCATTAATGATGCACTTCCAGATTGCTTAATACAGTTAGCTCACCTAATTCACTCTGCACGGCCTCTTGCTGCAAGGAGAGAAGCAATCTGCAGTTAAACAGCTCTAGTCCCTTTATAACTGGCCACTAGAGAGACAGTGGGGAATAAGACATTGGCTTCATGGTACATTGGTGGCAGGTCAAGAGAGAAAGCTGAAGCAGATGGATGGGAAAGTAGCAAAGAGCCCTTCCTTCAGTAGGAAGAGGCTAAAGAACCCACTGCAAATTAATGACTGAGAGAGACCTCCTTCTGTTCTGGCACTAATTTAAACCATCAGGTGTTTGGAGTTTATCTCAGCAGAGTAAAATCATCTTTCAGACACGATACATGCTTAGCAGGAAACTGTGTGCAGCTCTCAAAGGCTACTCCTGCTGTCATGCATCCTTCCTCCTAAGTGTTCTCAGGACAACAGGATGTCCCTTCACTTTAGGAGACAGCTCCTCATCCTGCTGTGAAGTAGTCAATCTCCATGGGAAGCTCTTAGGCCTCTCACCATCCCTGCTCAGAGAATAATGACACTTGGTGTTTGCAGCCACCTCTGGTTTTGTCAATGCCCAGCCTGCCTCAGCTGACGTTTACAGAGCCTGGATTCTCCTCAGATCTCATTGACTTTGTGTCAGTCACCACTGGCAGCATTCTGCTCTGCAAACCCAGCCCAGCTCACAGCACTGACATCCTTCACCACTCATCCTGCTGGATTCAATCTGACTACAGGAAGGAGGAAGGGAAGAAAACTTGCTTGTATGTATGTACATATTAACCTCTTTATGGGCAAGTGCTCTTTGCAGAGGCCTGTGTTTATCTCTATGTGTTTGCCCTTATCAGTGTTCAGATCCAGGTGGATGCTTTAGCATGTTTGAGTCTCTGTAAGAGTCTGCATTTCCATGCGCGCATCTCTGAAGAGGTTTTTGGCTCCATCTGTCACGTACCAACCTGAAACAACAGCGTGGCTCAGCTGACAAGACAGACACCAGTGCACGACAGCTAACCTACCAGGTAAGCTTAAGGAACTTACTTCCCTGTTTGAAAGCATGATGATACTTGTCTGCTTCTGTAAAGAGGGTGACCATTGTCTGCCAAATGGGGATTTTCTCCTTCAGAGAATTCATCAATTCATCAGGTACTGCTCCATGAAGACCATTTCAACCATCTGTGGAATGTTAAACCCCTAGACAGACCGGCAATGGAATGATCATGTTAGCAGGAGCTCAGATCTGAGAGTGAGAAAGCTGCTAGCCCAGAAATCAGGAGATCTGCGTCCTGGTTTTATCTTTTTCACCAATATGCTTTTGAGCAAACACAGCTCCTCTGCTTTCTTTGTGACTGTTCTGTGTGTACCACCTAAGCTCACCAGGGTCAGCACTACCTGATTCTATCTGATACAAGAAGGTCCAGAACTCAGAAACTCCAGTAACAGTGCTAACAATTAAAACAGTCCAGTATTAATTGCCAGCTACACACTAAGGTGACCTTTAGCCCTCAGAATGGGTGCAGGTTAGCAAACAGCAGCACAGAGATCCTGTGACAGCCTCAGGTACCACACCATGGGTTTCATTGCAGGAGCTGAATTTAAACATATGACCCAAACAATACACAGGAAGATGCTGGTGCTGAAGATTCAAAGGTGGTAGCTTCAGAAAGCGTGCTTGCAGGCACCCCCACACTGATTCTCTCCTACCCCTTTGCTTTTCAGTTTGTGACAACAGAGATTATTCCTTGCTGGAAGAATGTGGCATTGTTGACATTAAAAAAAAGGCAAAACAGGCCTTTGCTTTGCTTGAACAGCACAGGCTTTCTTGATCAGCTGTCTGAGGTGCCTCATCTGTACAAAGCATTTAAACCTGTCTAACATCAAAAAGTAAGGTAAGACAAGTCACTTTGATGCTCCAGAGCACATGCCTAACATGATTATTGCAGAATCTTCCTGGTGATAATAGAATTATGCAAAAGAGGCCTTGACCCATTAATGCTTTTACCTTTCTTAGGATTTCTCTCCCTTCTTTCATGAGAAGCAGAACTGCTTGCTCAGATAGAGCAACTGAACAAAAAGGTGGAATAAGCAAAATGAAAGAGGTCCCTTCCCCACCTTGTCAGCTCTCCCCACTCCACCTCAGCCCAGTAAATCACACGCTCCAGCAGCTGCAGGTTAAGCAACTGGAAACATGCTGGACTGGAAAAGCTGTGTGACTGAGATGGGCACATTCCCTCATCACAGAGACAGTATGAATGCAGGATGGCACATGTCATCACTGGCAGTCCTGCATCTAAGACACCTTGCGGGAAAAAAAACTCTCTTTCTAATGGAAAGAGAAAAGATGCTTGCACCAGGGGCTGCAAACTGTTTTACACCAAGCAGCACAGCTCTGGACTAACACAGTAGGAAAGCCAACGTTCGGTGTCTTCAAGCTGGAACTCATGTGTCCTGGATCTCAGTCATAAAGGAGCACTTCCAACATTTGCATCCCTTTTCTAGGCAAAGCAGATGATTTCAGACAGAAGAGTTTGCTGGCAACGTAGCCTCAGTTTCTCACCCTCTCAGGGAAGTTATGAGACAGGTTTTGGTGGCTCTTAATAAAAATGCCTGAACATTGCACAAGACCTGCTTTGTATCAGAACACACAGGCCCAGGCATGTCGTTATTGGACAGCAACAGAACAAAAAGGAAGAAAAAGGGATGCTACCTCCCTTGTGCCCTCCTCAGACTGCATTACAGCTGAAAGTAAAGCAAGCTTCGGATGATGATAATACAGAGAGCTTGCAGGGTCTTAGTATGAGGTATCCTTTGTAGCCACAGGAATGTGAAGCCTGTCCAGGCTCTTCCTTCCACCTTTTAAGTGTCCTGCCTGTTTAAAATAACACATGCTAGGGAATGGACTGAGACATTACTCTGGAAGCCCTGTTCTGCCAGAGGGTAAACAGAATCCAGCACACAAATTCTAATCTAAGCTTGTATATACAGTGGGTGATTTTAGGCCAAAAAACTCCTACCAAGAGATCAGCTGAGTGTCCTGGCTCAGGCTCAGGTCTGCAAAGGGCTGGCAAAGGGAAAGCATGCTTCCTATGTGTTTTGTTTGCTCAAAGCACGGTTCACTGATTCCTACTTGCAATCTGTCCTGAATTGAAAATGTATGATTAGTTTGTTCCAGGAAAGACGAGCCCAACACATTAAGGCTCAGACCTGAATCCAAACTCCAAACTTCCCCAAGCGCAGATAGGTTTTCATCTGGAGTTTTGGTCCAAGCTTTTCTCTTGTTTCTTACTCATGTTGTTTGAGTGGAGTTCCTGAATGTCCCATCCTAAATCAGTACCTATTTATGTTAGGCCAGACAAATCGTAAGAGACAGTCCTTTCCCCTAAGCTCTCATTATCCATATTAGCAAGTACGTTATTATATTATTCCTGTATGCAGGACGCAGCATTAGGACACAGTTAAATAACTCACCCAAGGTTACACAGCCAGTTTGTTGCAGCGCTGGCTACTAAAGCCAGTTGCTTGACTCTTAAGCTCAGTGCTTTAGTTATTCCTCAAGAGGGGAAGTGTAAGCCCAGATCTGACCATGCCCCTAGGCAGGAAAGCTTCTGGAGTGTCTGTTTGAAACAAAGACTTACCTTCCCCCTTTTCCTGTCTGAAACAGAAAAAGGACCAAGACCTCATTCTTGAGCTTCAGGGATCTGTTAATTGGCTCCCTAGTAAAATTACAGGGCCTCAGCTGCCTGATAATGATTGTAAATGACAGAGACTATCAGGTTTACCTTGTGATGTCCCTGGGGAGCTTGCAGTTAGTTTAGTCTGAACTCTGCGTCAGCTGTTTGGGTTCCTTTCTTCTCGGCATGTGGTATCTGGACTCAAGCTGCAGTCTTTCAAACCTAATTAGTGTTAAGGGAAAGAGAGAGAGAAAAAACCTCAAACAACAACACTCCCCTCAACTGACTTCATAATGTACAGGCAGGACCTGATTTACGGTACAAGTTCATGGGGATTGGTTTTGCTTGGTTTGCTGGTTGTTTTCATGCCCAGCAATCCAGCATCTTCAGCTCTGGCTGCAAGAAAACTCCATTTCAGTGTGCTGGAATCTTTGCACTTTGGGAAGTTCAGCAGAGAATCTCTGTAACTCAATGGAGTCATCGTGTTTGCACATCCTTGGGTCTGTTGCAGTGCTCAGCAGAAACTCAAGTCTTTGCCCTTTTCTTCACAGAGAAAGCATTTTACTCTCTGACATGTTTGTTGTTAAAGCTTAACGACACTGCTCTCAGTAGTAACCTCAGGGCAAAGTTCAGCCCAATCCACACTGCCACCCCTAAGCAATAAGAACATCAACAATTTTTTGGGGGTCTCCATAACTTGTACTATTTTTTACTTGCAAGGCATTTCATGATCTCTTATAAACTCTGACAGGAAGCTGTCTGCACTACCTGATTTCTTGCTTCGTAACTGACTTCCATCCCACATCACAGGTCATCAGTTGTTGCAGTGTTGAATGGAGCAACAGAGCAGCAGATCCATAGACAGCATCTTCAGATCACTGGCAGGCCAAGCAATCACAAACCTGGAATAGCAGCAGCACATGGGGTTCAGGCTGCTTTGGGAGTGCCTGGGATAGCAAGAAAACTGTAGGGTTTTCTGCAATGCCTGATTGTGTGTGCAGAATTCTTTGGAGTGAGGAGAATACACAGAAGGTTTAATTTTACCTATTCTACATATATTTAAGTGAAGCTAATTAGTCTTTGGAACAGCTGCTGGAAGATGTGATACATTTCTTGATTGCTCCAAATCTTAAATCAAGACTAAATGTCTGTCCAGGAGATCTGAAGCTCAAGCAATCCCTGAAATCTTGAAATTGAAAGAATCAGTGAGCAGAACAGGTTAGATGAGAAGATTCTCTCTGCCTGCAAACTCTCTGAAATCCCTGCCCTCAGCAGCATTACCAACTTCATGCTCCAGTAGCTCCCTAATGCAGAAGGCTCCCTGGTAAAGATAAATCACATTTTAAGTGAACATAAGGGAATCTCATCCAAGCACCAGTAAGCACCATGTTCAGACCACACAGCAGTTTGCGTCAAATGGCCTTAGCTACCTACAGCAATGTCTAAATCCAAGACAAAAATAAGTAATTCAGGTTGCCTGAAACAGATGCCTAACTTCAAAGTTACAACTACTATCTTCTGACTTTATGGAACAGCTTGAGATAAGGTGTACCTGCCTATTCTTGTACAGATTGGGTTCTTCCATCAGGTGACAGAGCCCAAAGCAGAGCATCCCAGACAAGTCTAAAGCTCTGCAGTGTCTCCAAAGGAGGAGTCCTGTTGTAGAAGAAGCAAACCCACTCTTATCAGAAAAGGACCCAAAGTCAGTCCAACACTAAAACACTATTTAGCCAGATTCAGATCTAAGGCAAAAAAGGCCTAGCCTAGAGCCTCTCTTTTTGTTTTCTAATCAGTGATGCCTGCAGTGCATCAAATAACTTCTTTTCCACCCTTTCTCAAGAAGCTCATTTCCTACATAGATCCACTTTGTGGAATCTGTCACCTGCATTTGCCTGAGTAAAGAACCTAAACAAGCTTCAGAGAAGCAATGGTGTTAGTAAATCCCTGCTGCACCCAAATCCGCTTAGGAACATCTGACCATATTGTCGGGCAAAGGGGTGTAATGCTGTTAGAGTAATTCCCAGTCTTTTAAAGTAAGGAGCTATAGTCCAGGGTTATCCAGGAGTGATACAGCTCGAGGGGAATCTGCACTTTACATATTTAACAGAAGCGTGCTGAGCTCTTTAACATATCATTGCTGTACTTTTTGACATCAAAAGGATTGCATTTCCATACTTGGATGAATTAATAGGATTTGCATGTCACCCTCATTCTGTACTTTCTTTGCTGAGTTACACTGCAGGAATTTGAAAGGCGGAGAAACTATAGAGGTGTGCATGTGTGTGTGTGCACTCTGAAGTAACACACTGCATTTAGAAGGGGTCTTGAAGCTGACTTTAAGGGAACAATGTTTCTGCAATGTGCCCATGAGATGTTACCTCCTTTGCCAGTTGATATTTGGTTACAGCTTCAGACAAGCAGATTTCTGGGAATACTTCTGCACACAAAAGCAAGGCTGGAAACCTCCCTCCATCACCAAGCAGTTGCCTGCTCCCACTGACTCCTGTGTTGCTATGATACTTTTCAAACAGGTCCTGTTCAGCTTAGGAACCCGCAGCTGGATCAGGAAGGGAATTCAGGGCTCGTTAGAGTACCTGAGCCGTAACGATCATGCTCATTGAATTGTTTTCTGCCTGTGGAGACCCCAAGGGTCATGTTGAAGCAAATGCTGGATCTGCTTCAGGCTTCCAAGGGTAACATTCCCCTTTACAGACCACATTCTTCCATTTAAATTCTTCTGCCAGTCTTCTTTCAAGCTAAAAGAAAGCAGCACTCTTGCACTGAGTGTCAACAGATATTCACAGTGACAGCAATGGGAGGTGACACCGGACTGCTGAAGGCTCCCGGCCTTCTCTTTCTTCTCCAGTTCACACATCTCCTCCCTGATACTGCCAGTCTAAGCAATACTGTATTTCTCCCAGTCTTCATTGTATTTATAGGATGACTGAATCCAGCCAAAGGTGCCCCTCTACTTTAAAGCAGAGTTGAGTGCTGATTGTTCCTGGACAGACTTGGAATCTTATGCTTGAGTGAAATTTTATCCTTTAAGACAGGTCATGCTATGTCTTGAGTTACTTTTACACTTGACACTAGCAGTCATTAATTACCATCTGGCTGATTGACATATCAGTGAGGAGCAGCAATATAATACTTTCCCTAACGCTGAAGCCTTCTCAGAAAAGCGTTAACTGGACTTGACACACTTACTTTGGACTGCTTATCCCTCGGGGAGATTTGTTTTGTATTTATTCAGTGTCTGTAAAACTGCCACCCAAGCACTATCCCCTTGGACATGCGCTGAGAGTGAGGCGTGTGGAACCTGACTGCAGAGCTGGGATTTGGGGTGAAGAGGAAGAAAGGGGCTTTCAGAACAAGAGGAGGCTGTTTTGGAAACGCAGCTCAGGAGCTGAACCGCTGCTCCGCTGCCAAAATCCTGCCTTAACTCCACCAAAGCGGGATCCATGTGTGTCACCACTGGCAGCATCACTCAGTTTTAACAGCACTTAAAATGATGACGTGACCAGGGGGGATCCCTGCATTCCCTCTGTTCTTGCAGGTTTGGTGCAATGGATCTGATCTTGGTGCTCCAGATGTTTTTAAAAGAACACTGCCAGAAAGTCACTAAAATAAGCACTCTGAAAACCTGATGGGGTCCAGCAGATCAGCAGTCGCCCATGTTGTGGAATTTGGTTTATACCTTTTCAGCACCCAAATTTCCAGGGAATTTCTGCCTAGGTGCCAGATGGCCAGGTAAGAGTTAAGTGTTCCGGTTCTCAATGCCTGCTATGGTAAAGTGGTGGTAGTGCAAACTCCCTGCTCCCTAGCTCACCAGTGCACCTCAAGCCAGGCTCAGAGAACTCCTTTCTACACAAACAGGTAAGAATTCAGAATCCCCATAATCTTCTCAGCCTTTGGCATCAATGCTGGAGCTTCCACTAAGGGCCCAGGCGGTGTCAAGTGCGATTTTGGCTTCAGTGACTGCAGCTCCCTGAGAGGGACTGATTCTAACATCACATTGTCAAAAAGCAAATAAACCAGGCTGGCTTTAAATACCTGTTGTAACCTGTCAATATCTTGGAGCTGGGAACAGGAGGAACTTCTAAAAGCACTCTGAAAGTGTATATCTATAACAGAGAGTTGCTGCTGATGGCATTTACTGAGAGATGTCTCTTGGAGCTGCCTTTTAGTGTATGGAACCCACTACCCCAAGAAATCAAAGCAGCTCAGTGATGAGCAAACTGCTCAAATAGGAATAGACACATATTATTCTCAGGGCACCATGTAACTAATCACAGCACTGATCTCTGCAACATTTCTTGTGCCTTTCTCTGACACACATGGCCTTGACCGTCATTAAGTCTAACTTAAGTGGGTTTACCCTGGCTATAGAAGACTTTGTTATACACTGATGCCACTGAACAGGACAGGACATGATAAATCTACTTACCCCAGACAAAAGAGAATTCAAGAAGCAATCTGAGAAGATAGCTCCTGCAGGGGTACCAAGGGTGAAAAGCTGATCTTGCTCTGGAATCTCATAATTGCCATTGGGAGCTTGGCTAATGAACCAGACATTTGGTGAAAACTCGATTGGAAAAGCAAGGAAGAAAGAGGAAACACCTTAGCAACAGAGGGAAGGCATCGAGAATCAGAAGTTAATAAATCCAGTTTGCTACTCTGGGTCCAGCACTAGCCACAGCATGCAGCATTAGTAAAACATTGCACTGAGTGTGCCATGGCAGACAAAAGGTACAGAATCCTAAAGCTAAGGTTGAACATATCAGCTCCTAATTAATCTACCTGCCTTGAAAAAGAAAGGAACAATCTAATTCTTCCCCTTATTTTCCTGACTTTAGGGAACTACTATTTCTATTGGCTTACACTGGGGTTACAGAGTCCCTGGCACAGCTGCCCTACTGTGACAGGGATCTTCATTAGCTTCTCAACCTTATTCTCACTGGCTGAGACAGTCCTGCAGAACTCCCCCACCCTGAAAGCGATTCCTCCTTAATCTTCTTTTCTATTTTGAGGGAAGTGTTGAAGTACCCCCAGGCAGAAGGCCCCTGCTGTGCTTATGAACATGCTAGGTATGCCCTGGCACTCCAGCACTACCAGTAAGAATGCTGATGAATGACAGCAGCACAGCAGGAGACTGAGAGGAATTGAGACCAAGAACCCATATCTTCCCATTAAAAAATAGAGAGTGAGCACAACTAACTCTGTGTGAGTAATGACTGATTTCTATTATGTCCCCTTGGGTCAGGAAGCATTTGAGTGCATCATTTTTAAAGATGACTAAAACTAGCCAGAATACCAATACTATTAATGTCTCCTGTTGTCTTGCAGTGCTGGTGTCATCCTTCAGCCATGTATTCCCAATACAGATATTTCACCCAGCCTGGATTTTGGTGTTGGCCTTACATCTAGCATTAATCAGGATGACTCCACTGATGGCTTATACAGGCTGGGTATGAAAGCATGCCTTGCAGCCATGGGAAGGGATCCACTTTATTTCTCCACACCATTCTTTTTCTCCTCTACATACATCCAGGACTGGTTTCTTTACAGATCACTTTGCTATTCCTCTCTGTTCCCTTATGGCAAGGGCTCCTAGAATCCATTGTTTCTGGGAATAACCATTTATAACACACACCTAAGGCCACTGAGCAACTCAGAAATTCACAAGATGCTCAACACATGGAGCTGTGCTCAGCTTGGTGGATGTGGCCTGCAGAAGCCCATGTAAAGCTTTTGCCATTCAGCCTGATGCAAAGCAGCCAGTTTAGCACGTCTTGGTTTTCTGTGTTTCTCACATCTGGGCAAGGAGAAGCAGCAGCACATCAGAGCACAGCTACAGCACACAGCTCTGCTGCTCCTCAAGGCAAATTTCCTACCTAGCCCCCTTTAGAGGAGCACAGGCCCTCAGGTGATTGTCAGCTCTGTCCCTGCCTAGAGAACAGACCTTTGGGACCTCAGCACACCTCTGGGACTCTGGGGGCTCTGGAGTGCCACCCTGGTCACAGAGGAACTGTGACAGAGGCAAGTCAAGCCTGGCAGATAGCACATTGCTTCCTGGGCCTGTTGAGATGAACTGCAGAACTCCTGCTGACTTCAGCAGTGGCAGGATTTCAGCTGAAGGTATGAATGATCTTGGCTTCTCTGATGGCAGGTTTTGAGCAGCAACAGAGCTAGCAATCCATACTGTGTGGCCAGTTTGGTGTATTAGACACACCAGTGATACAGATGGCCCTTGGTCAGCACTTGGTGTGCCTGGAATGAGCAAAGCCCTTACAACGTAAGGCACACAAGTATTACCCCTCTCTGCTTATTTCTAGAGATAGGCAAAGCAGCAAGCATTTGTCTAGACCAAGCTCTACCACAGGGACTCACAGGGAGCTTATTCAATCACAAGAAAGCTCCAGCTGGTTTTGTTTAGCTGTTTTGTGCTTCCAGGTTTTAAATTCTTGGGGTTATTTTGCTTTGTAGCCCATCCCTGTAACGCTGAACATATTTTTGTGCTGTTCAAGACTACAGCAGGGACAGGCATTCATGTGCTAAGGGACTGAGCTCAATTCATTATTTTGTCAAAGATCTGACATGACTAAAATCCAAGTCATGTCAACAGATTGCAGATGTTTTCCCCTTCACTGACACACCACATCCTGGAGGGAAATCACAGGGGTGCAATGCCTGTCTGAAGATGTCAGCTTGACTGCACAGTATCTTCTCAGAGGAGCTGGGCCTCAGTAGCCAGCTCAAAACATTCCTGGGACTTCTGGACACAGCAAAAATAAATGCCTAAACTATAGCAGAAGATATCCAAACAGCACTATGGGAAATGCAAGAGCTCTGCTCAGGAGGAGGCATCACTACCTTATTGGTTTGTGCCTTTTCTTACAGTAGCTCCTCAGTGGTTTGGTCTATGGAGCACACAGGACCGAACAGCCCATTGGGGTGCTTAACTGCTCTGGGGCACAGTCCATCAGGTGCAAGTTTTGACTAAGCAGAGCTTCATAGAAATAAGATATTGTTAGTGCCTGCTCCAGAGCAAGGCTGCTCACCAGCCCTGTTCCACCTGCAAACCTGGGTGCAGGAGGAGGAAGAGGACCCCACGTGTGCGGAGTCCACACTGGACTTCCAAGCATTGCATGGAAAAGAAAGCAAAGCCTGAGTGAGCCAGGGGCAGTCACGATGCCAGAACCATGCTTTGCTAATCTGATGGGTACGTTCTTGTGTCAGTGCTTTAAATGTCCCCTGGGACTGGTACCAGCCACACCACTGGTGCAACACTGACTGCTGTGTAAGCAGTAGCCAGTTAACTGGTACACATGTTCCCATTAACAGATCCAGTTTGTAACTAAAGATAGCCAAGAGCAGCATGGCACAACCCCATGGGTTACTTCAGTTTTGAATGTAGGTGAGAGAGGCTGAGCCTTGCGGAATGAGGACAAAGGGGTTTGGGCTCTGGAGTAGAATTCCTGCACTCTGTGCACCTCGAGGTGTGCCCTGACCCACCCAGGCACTGCACCCCAAGCAGGCACTGCACAACACTGCCATTTGGAACAGGCTCTGTTCTTCCACAGCCACTTGGACAAATAAGGAAGCCAGCAGCTCCCCCCCTTAATCCAGAAAAGGAGGAGAGAATCATGACCAGTGGCTCAGAAAGGGGAGCCTTTCTGAGAGAAGAGGCCTTGATTCATTCACCCCCTTTTGTCACGGCATAAAAATCAGGCATACAGTCTCTCTTAGTGCTTTTTAAATTCATCAAGAGAGGAAAGCATGGCCAAAGGGCAAGTTTGATTTCATCTGGGCAGAAGTGCCTTTGGTGGTTTCTTTCTCCATTGAAAATAAAGGCAAATCAAGGAAATAAGCTTCTGGTTTATCTACCTTAGTGAAGTATGTCAGGACAAGTGGGATTAAGGCAGGCCATGTGACTGGGACTTAGATTCCCTGAGGTCCAGTCCAGCACAAAAGACCCCCAAGGACATTATCTTTCTCCTAAACAGATGCTTCAGAGTTTTGCTACACACTGAGACCTTTGTAACACTTTGTTATATTTATTCTTCTGATAAACCATCCTGACTCCTTCAAAGCCAGTGAATTAACATCTAAGTCAAACCTTTTAATGTTCCTTGGACATGTCGCACTCGTAACTTGCTGCCTGTGAATTCTAAAAAGGGCCTGGGGTAAATAAATAATGCAGCATGCATATTGCTGCTGTGAAAGTTGTTCCTAAAGAATAACTTACTCAGCTCCGTAGTGGTGGGGATCCTTTTATAACATGGCTGTGATTGATTCCCCAATGCTCTCTCTTGGAAAACAGCATCTGTAGGAACAGTCAGTAACAACATGAGAGAGGGAAGAGGGCACAGGCAGAAAGGAAAAGGTAAGATAAAAAAGAAAGAAACCCTGGTAGAATGGTTCAGACTGACACATGCAGGAAATCTCTTACCTGTGCCTAAAACCATCACTGTCATGCAAAAACCCCCAAGCGGTTCCTATCTTAAGAAGGTTTCTTGCCTTGGTTTGCTTTTCCAAGGCTCACTTCATTCACTCACAGCTTCAAAGCATCAAACAAAAGCTTTCCTGGGAGCTGCTTATTGACATCATAACTAAAATACACTCACCCTCTGTGGAGCAGCAGTGTTGGTTACGGGGGGCGGGTGTGTGTGCAAAGCCCCCCCTCAGCCCACTTACACCCAAAGGCTGCTTGAGGAAGGGAGTTGTGCTTTTCCTTCCCCTTCAGGAAGGCTGTACATGAAGAGATGGGACATGTGATACAGCAATGAAGGCAAAAGCATATACCATAACTTACTTTAAACCCAAAAAAACTTCAAAGAGAAATCCAGACGTTCCTAGAAGCGTGTGTCTTCATTTCCTCCCAGTTCTCACCAGCTACCTGATTTAGTAGAATCAGCCCCAATTTAATGTCTGCTTTCTGTGTTTTGATCACATCTAATCTTGTCTTACCATTACGTCTATAAATGTTTCCTGTGCTACCTAGCACGGCATCTGGGGAACTGAGTGTTAACAATCCTACTGACTGCAAAAGATAGCATCAAAGTGATGGAATCTCAACTCCACTAAAGATTTTGCTAGAAATGGAACTTCTTCCAGTTCAGATCCTGTGTAATGGATCCTCTCTGCTCAGGAGCACATGAGCATTGGAGATCAGTGACCCCAACAGGGTCCTAGATGGCCTGTTGCTCTAATCAGCCATGTCTGAGTTTAGGCAATGGACTGCCAAAAACCTCATTAGAGACATCAGGCATCACAATCCCTCAAACCAGCAGAAAAAGCCCTTCCCAAGGGGCAGCAGCTGAATGCCTGCAGTGAATCGTTGCCTTTACTGCACCCTTCCTGGTTGGGTAGGGGTTGCTTTGAATGGCTGATCACTGCCTGGATACCTTCTCCTGTGTCAATATTTTTGCTCTGCAGCAGTACACAGTGCTCTACCTGAATTCTTACAAACTGGCAGGGTGCTATTACAAAAGATTACTTAATTGTAGATTACTACTGTACATTTGAATCTCAGTATCTTATTAAGTTGTCAGATTTAATTACCATTATATGTTTAGATTACGGCACAGATTATTTAGTTGGGTACCCAGGTTTGCCAACCTGTTTGCTTTGTGACATGACAGGGTGATAATTACAGCATTACTGGAAAACCGAAATTCTTCCATGGCAAAGACTACAAGTCCTTGGCGTCAGCACTGACCCGAATCAATGCTCCTTCTTGCAAGGCTAAGGAATGCTTCCGTCTGCGTGGCTCTGGTTCTGTAAGACCTAACTCCCTACCCCATGAGGGAGGCAATGTGCAGAACACGCCTGGGTCTGTTGCGTATGAAACGCTCACAGCCAAAGCTAAAGCCACAGGAAATGCATTTGATCTGGGCTTTGTTACAACCTCTAAGCTGAGACTATGCCTGTCATGATGCTTACTGGGACTGTTAAGGAAACTCAGGGCCTTCCATCCAAGTAACTATTTCCACTGTCGTTAGGATGCAAAATGCTATAGCTTCATCTACAGCAGCGGGGGTGGGGATGAGAAAGGATTTTGATGGACAGGACAGATGGATAGGACAGGTCCAGACAAATCATTGCTGTCCCATCAGCAATAGCAACTACAAAATGAGAAACATGAGCGTCTCTCTCTTTCCTTTGTAATAAAGTTAATAAAGACAATAGATTCATAATCATCTTGCTTTAGAAAGCTCTCACAACTATTCTTCTACCTTTCCCTACCTGTTTCCTCTCCCTAACATTAACCGAGGCTAGGTTTCTTGGGTCCCAGTTGTGAATGTAACTTTATCCTCCTCCTTCAAAACCTCAGAGGCAGATGGGGAAGGTTTTGCTGTACAGATGCTCACATCTCTATTTTCCATAGAAAGACTGTAGTTCCATGTTCTACAATTGTGAGTGATCAAACAAAAAATGCTGGAGGGGAGCAGGACAGTGATTGATGGGATGAAACATCCTTCTTGCTCTGAGTCTCTTTTTCATATATAGATAGAAAGAAGGAGCAGGGAGAGCATCTGTACGTGTCACTAAAATGGAGATACATTATTTATATATAAGTGTACATACTATTTACTTCTTTTCCATATACAACCAATAGAGTTCCATACATCTTTATATTTATGTAGCAATAAACATATTAGATAAAAGTAATCTGTTCAAGTCACAATTGCCTCTTACTCAAATATACCTTATAATTTCTCTTCTGTTCTGATTGTGTACACTGTGTATTGATACAATTTTGTCTAGTTATTATTAAAATCCATGTCTCTACCTCTAATCTTTTCTTTGGCACAGCCGTTGTTTTAAAAGCCTAGAATGATAATAAAGCATAGGGAGAACACTTAGGAGAGCCATCCATTCCTCAGCCCGTCTTCAGTTAATTAATACTCCGCATTCTCAAGAGGACAAATCTTGGCTCCTTTGCTGAATTAAGACAGGAAGAGATGCAATAAATATTCTACTGGGCTGAAGTCGGTTTTGCTTCCACTGCAGTTCTGAGCTACCAGCTCTGTTTGCCTGGGAACAGAGCACCCACCTTATTCAGCATCAAGAGAAAGGCATTGGTTTTCTCCTTCTGAAGGAGCCTCCACTTCCATGTGACAGCAGTCACCAGCACTGGTTACCGTTCACCCTCCAGTCATGGGCTCTTTAATGGAACCCTTGAACCTTCACTCAGAATCTGCAGGAGGAAGTGGCATGCTTCCAGGTGCAACGCTGGCTTATTTCTCCTTCCTTTGCATACCTGTAGCTACAGGAACTGGATAGGGCTGTACAGCCAGCAATGCTAAATTGAACTTCTGGCCCTTTTAACTTAGAAAATGATTGCCAAAGATGCAGAACAAAAATGTGATCCTGCAACTTGGTCACTGCAACTCCAAACTCAAACCAGAATTCTGTTAACATAAGCGATTAGATTTAATTTTCTCTTCTGTTACAAAGACTTAAACCCATTTCTTAGCTGTGTAACATCTAGCGGTAGAATGATGCTATATATATATAAAGAAGTATCTCCCCTTAAGTATTTGGATTCCAAGTGTAACCTACATCAGTGAAAGATTCATATGCTGGCATAAATCATCAAAACTATGGTAAAGGCAACAATACTGGGTTTATGTCAGGAACTTAACAATGACTTTGGCTGGTGGGCTTTTCCTGGCTACTTGATCATGTTTCTCAACTTAGCTCCTTAGTCTGGGAAAACACAGCAAGGAGCACATACTGCTCAGTGTGGAGCCCTATAGGTTGTAGGTAGTGTGGCCAGGCTTGTCACAGCACCGCATTAACACCCACAGTCACCACCAGCATCCATTGGATCAGGATATCCCTGCAATGTTCACTCCTTGGCAGGCTTTTTCCCCAAGAGAAACAAGGGACTTTGTCAGGGAGAAGTTTCCTGATGAGAGATTAGATTCATAACCAAATTAAATGATTGTCTCTATCTAATTAGATTAGTTTCAATTGAATAATGAAACCTTTAGCAGTATTTAATGTAACATGCCTCAAGTCCAACGATTAGTCTGCAGAATGAAGCTAAACAATTAAAACCACAATCTATTTTATAGCTTATTTTATAGCAACAATTGGAAAAACTATTACTGCTGAAATCTGCAGCGGAAATGTGCAATTACAAGACCAACAAGAGCACTCAGTGCAGTGAGCGTGCAGCAGGGACAGGTGAGAGGTTCTGAGGGCACTATGGGAGGACTCAGGCCAAGAAGCTGCCCATATCTGGCATTTATTACTTTGTTCTTATTTTCTTGAGGTCAAGGAATAAAAAAGTCACATTAATTCTCAAACATCTGTATTAGACTGAGAGAATTTCAGAAAATCTATTATTTAACAGCATGTACCTTAGGTAAAAGTCAGAGGACCATATTTTGATACGTGTTTAGATGCCCTGCGCTTTGCACGGACACCAAGGAGGACCTTCTGTTAAATATATATATCCATCTATCTGCCCATGGTTTTCAAACAGAATGAAATGCTGGAGTGTTATGACAAATCCCATGGGATTTGCACCATTAAGCACCTAAACAACTTTAGAAACATAACCTTTACAAACCAAGAGCACAGCCTGGGACTTTGTCAAGCACCCAACTCACTCCCAATAAATGCACCTCAGACTCCAGGCCTCCTTCCTTCCTTGCTTGTCTGTCCAAGAGACGTGATTCCAAAGGAAGCTACTGCTTGAACATGAAGTGCAAGAGCTATTACGCACTAATTTCTTTTGTGGACATTCTTAATCCTCATAAAGAGCTCCTTGCACGGGTTGGCTTAGCTACACAAAACGTCTCAGCGCAGAAGTGGCACATGGGGAGTTAGGACACACGAGCAGTTGTAAGTTTTTTTCCTCATGTAAACCCGCCTGTAAGATCCTTTCAAAACATCACCCTTTAATTCACAGAGCTGAGCTTCCAGTCCTATTGGGATATTTGCCCATTTGTAATGACTAATCCTATTTTGGAGGTTGCTGGGCAATAGGGTCCTTTTATTTGCTTGGAAGGAAGCTGCAGCATTTCAAGCAGCATGAATTCCAGCCTGCTACAAGTCTCCCAGCTGGCAGAACAGCTTGAACATTCTGTATTTTTGATGAAATCTTTGATCACCTCATTGCAAGATTTGGTTGCCTACTCTCAGCTCTCTGGCAGCTCTGAGCACAACCTGCCATTTCTAGATGGGATTTGTTCTTTTACGGATTAGACACGTTAAATAAATAAAGCAAACTGTCTGAAAGATATCCAGATCAATAATGTCACAGACACAGGGGTCTGGAAGCACAACAGACACCATTCTAAAATGAAATAGATGTCAATCAGACCTTCCTTTGTCCATCTTCTGAGAGCCTCTCCTGATCCAGGGTGCCTGCCCTGCTTTAGATGAACATGGAAGGCATTTCTGATCCCTTGTTACCTTGGAGATCTTTCTCTGTTCCCAGGTTACCACCTAAATTATGAGGGAATGTGGCTGTGGAATGAGCCTTCAGCTCCTACCATTGCAACAGAGTCTCTATGCAACCCTGGTCAAGACACTTTATCTGCAGCTCACTCCTGAAAAAGGGTAATGGTGAATGCTCAGCCTCTCCTCTCCAGGGCAGGGTCCATCTCTTACCTTTGCATATGAAATCCAAGTTAGACATTGGTTGAGATAACACTGCTAAATAACCAGCAGCGAACTAGAGAATGCTGTGCCCTCCAGCCAGACCAAGGTACTGAATCTTCAGCTTATTCCTAGGAGAACAAGGAGGAAGACACGTGAGCATCCCAAAGCAAATACCTACACCTACCAGAACAGCCTCCTGCAGTGGAGCTGCACCACACCAGTGGGACATTGCTGTTGCATGTAGGAAGACTCTGCTGTTCTCTCCTTGGCCATCAAATGCCCTAAACTGGAGAGGAACTCCTTAGCTACAGAACCACCTCTCAGCAGTGGCAGCTACAGTTTGAGATCACATCCCCAGCTGCTGCTGAGATACCCTCTTCATCATCATCATAGCTTCCATGTCTCATAGTAGCAAGGAAAAATTAGGATGTATGAGTCACACATTAACCATGACAGTACGGGGGACAAGGGTTGCGTGGTGAGGAATTCCTTCATCAATGTCAGCTGAGTGACACAACCAGAAGGAAAAATATACCACAAAGAGCTTCCGTGAATTACTGTATTCAGCAAAATGAAAGGTAATTTGACATCTCTGACAAGGGGCAGGGAGAGCTTCAATCTGGCTCTGCTGAATTTAGCAAGCTAGTACAAAACTGGTGGGAAAGGGGAGCATGTACCCCTTTAAACCTCTACAGTGTGTCTATGCAGCTCTGTGCTAACTGCATCTGTTGGCCATGTGTTTTCTCCTCAGATAAGGAATCCTGGGGCCAGCAATTAAAAGGTATTTTGGCAGGTTATAGACCCATAGAATAGTCAGGGTTGGAAAGGACGTTAAGATCATCTAGTTCCAACCCCCTCTGTTAGAGACTATCTTCTCACAAGCTCCCTTTTTTGACTCACATTTAGCAATCAATCAATGTATGTCTCCCTATCATAATAAAGCCATCATCTCTATACACAACCTGTCAGAAATGACAACTCCTCATTCTAATATTATGGGAAATATATATGCCTTGGAGGAAACACCTGTTGGATTCCTAAAGTGGGAGATAGAGAGAAAAGACAGCAGGAAACTCACTTCATCATAACGGCATCCACCTTGCCAAAGCCAAGCATATTCTGACTTAACAAGAACCACTCTTTAGTTCAGGGTTCCTTCTGCCATGTACTCTGCAAATGATTCTTATGGAATTCTGATTTTCCTGAGAGACTCATAAATCATCTTGCCCTGCACTTGGAGGAGTCTGAGGCTGAGGGCACCGACACTGACACAATCTAGAACCCAGGGTGAAAGAAACAGTCTCTGATTGAGCTACAGTCACTTCAGCCATTAGCAGGTTATGTGGTTCACAAGTTGACTGTGCTGTAGGTGCACAGTTATCTGTGCTGGCTCTGCATCCATCAGGAAACAGTTGCATTCACACGATGCTCTGCATTGCCATGGTTGTGTTACCTTTCCTGCATCACGTTCTCATTTGAGGTCCCTCCCACTCACATTGCTCTGAATACAATGCCAAAATAGCACAAGACTGTAGGAGTAGAGCTGACCTACAGAGCACCAGGTACTCTGGACTGTGGGCATTTCTGTGACTGTGGTCCTAATGGCTCAACATTTCAAAGCCCTCTTCCACGCCATCAGGCACATAAGCCACTGGTGTAACCAGTGCCCAACCTACAGGCAAACTGAGCCTATTACAAGAGCCCACCATAAAACTCAGAAAAAACCATGGGTTTATACTACAAGTAACCCCAGTTCAGTACCTTCTGTATCATCCAAACTGGCTCCAATGCAGCAGGCTCAAACTGAGAGTGCTGCAACATGGTAAAACATTCCTTTTTTGCCTGTTTCCACAGCCGTGATCTGATATAAACCAGTCATTCGTGTTACTATGAATCAAAGTAGAGAACGTAGCTCTCAGCTACGCTGAAAGATGGTCAGACACATCCAAGATGTTTCAAACTTCATTTGAGGACTAACATAAGTGATTAACAGTTGTCTATAGCATTAGAAGGCAGGAGTGGAAGTCTTTCTATCAAATTGTTAGCTGCCAACAACTTCCCGCTGACAAGCTATCTTTAAATTCTTCATAATGCCTTTGCAAAGCCCTAAAGCTTTGTTGAATCCCTCGCCTGCAGTCTTCCGGCATCAGCTCTTCCACTCCTTGTCATGGGAAAATGTGGCTACAACAAGTCAGAATGCCACATGCACTCATCAAGGTCTGTGCTCATTCGGTTTGCCTTCTGCACCCTAACTACAGAACAGCAGCAAATCCGCAGGAATCGGAGCTTATTTCTGTGTCCCAAATTTTGCCCAGAGAGAGAGAAAGGGGTAGAAGTGTACTCACAAAGCAGGGCCTGGAAGAGTTGTGCCACTGGTCCCCAGAAACCCCCACATGAGAAATCCATGCACAAAAGTCTCCAGGGAGCAAACACCGGTGGGACCTGCACCAGGTTGCTCCAAGCAGCTGGAGCTGGAATCCCCCAGCCCATCAGCACAAACACCCTGACATCCTTCCCCTGCCTCGGTACCAAAGCCTTGGGGATGATTTAACTCTAGGCACGTGGGCTGTTCGGTTCACATCCCATCTGGGAATCCTTTCATTGTTTTTTGACTGGCTCCCAGATCCACACATATGTTAACCTTTTCCTTCAGGGAGGAGTGGAGTTTCACACACACAATGAACATCGCCTCTGAAGGCTGCTCCAAAGCCCCTTTGCTCACTCCCAGGCCCACACTGTAAGAATACGGTGCTTGTCTGGGCTTGGCTTATTCATCACCATGGATTATATGACTCCAATCACAATGCATCAAAGTACTTTCCTTACCTCACAAGGAACTCTGAGGCTTAATTAATTGACACAGAGCGGTATTATGTGTCATTGCAAAATATTGTAATGTACAGTATTCCACCCAATAATTAACAAGTACGCCAGGCTATAAGTAGAACCATTCTTAAAAATGAGTAGTTAAATTTTTCTTAATTACATCCACTGAACCAAATCTGCCCCTAAGCAATGCACATGTAATCCCAGTGAAGTCAGCCTGCTCATACAGAATACACTCAAATAAAAATAGACTGTGCTTATCATCTATATTGCAGCAATACTTACACTCCCCCACTAAGTTTAGGGACTCCTGCTTTATTTAGAGCTGTAAACATGAACAATAAAGGTAAACTAAGTTGAACTGAGAAAACAGCATGGAAGGAGAGATGAAGCATTGGGACTTGCACAACACACAAATAGCCTGAATCCTCGTCTAATAGGCACTGTCTGACACCACACTTCAAAACGGAGCCAAGATTCTCTAACAACAGGATTCCAGGTGATGATGCCTTGAGAAGAACTCCTGATACCTGCGTGGCAAAGCCTGAAGAGCTGGCAGCACTGGAGAAGTTCAGACTGCATAGGGTAAATGGACTGAAGTGTCTGAACACTGATCCAGATGCATTAGGATCTACTTCACCGAAGAAACCTCCGAGTGACACATAAGAAAAGTCATCATCTGCTTTTGTTGCCTGCTCTCCCTTTCTGCATTCAGCCTCCATCCAAATCACCTCCCTCAGCTAACACTTCACTGTGTAAGGACACGTCGTTCAGCCATAGACAGAAACCAGGTGTAATAACTCCACCACTTTTGCAAATTAACATAGCCCAGTTACCGTGGGGAAGCTGGATCCTACTTCTGCAGGCAGATGTCATGTGTCAGAGCTATGAGCCATTGTTTCTGACAGAAAACAACAGCTCGTTATTCAGAACATCCCTTGTGAAATCTTTGCTGAAGCCTCCCTCTCCGCTTGCAAGGTCACAGGAGGGCCGGAAGAGACACAGCTTCTTCTCCCTGGCACGGACAAGTGCATGTGCATGTTTTCATTCTCCCACTACTCCTTTGGCTGGGCACAGGTTGTATTTTAAAACCCAAAGCCTGATCCTGCTCCCCACAGACAGAGTAGAGGCTTGCTTTGATTCCAGAAAGGCTTTCAGAGAGGAAGACAGCAGACAGCTTGAGTAAGGGTGGCAAAATTCAGTTCCTAATTATTAGATTAAACCCTTGAAACAGTTGTCATGTATGAAGGGACAAAGTAGAATTTGGCAAACAGGAAAGGAAAAAACAAATCTTCTCATAATGATAAATAATCTCTGATGACAACCTTGTCAGTTTGTGAGCATCTCAACACCTCCCTGGTTTTGTTTTTTTTGGTCAGTGCTTATCAAAATTTGCATGGCTAGTTAGTGGGTTAATTTAATTACGAGCAGCATTCATGAACAGCCTGATGGGGGATCTGCAGAGGGCAACAGAATGTGTTCTTGACTGATGAAACTGCACACACTCGCACATCTGGAAGCCGTCATGGGACGGATCGCTGTCTAGTAAATGCGTGTTGAGTGTTACAATATTTTACTAAGCACTCCCAATCTGTCAAGGTTTCCAGGAGAGCAGAGACTGGGAACATTTGGGATCATTTGTAGCTTAGAGCCATTAGCTACTTCCACCCACTTATTGTGACGTTATTAATAGCACAATAATCGAAAGAGCAGAACTTGGCTTACTCAAGATCTCAGATAATAGAAGTGATTTTCACTAAGGGTCAAACCCGGGGAGCCAGGACCCCGCTGAACAATAGACTACCCTGGGTAGTACAGCCTTGGCTGAACTGGTGGTATCTTTGTGCAGACTCTGTTCCTCAAGGGACTTACCTGCAGACCCAGCCCAGCCCTGCTGTTTCAGGTCTCTGTAAGAGGTAGCACATGGTGACACTGCCCAAGAAAGAACCAGAGAAGACAGTGCTGTGCAAGCAATGTGATGCTGATCATCCCTTACTAATTGCCCTCCTCAACAACAGTTAATGGTAAGAAAGGCATTGAGCACCACACACAAGGTAGATAAATTTACACGTCATTAAACCACGGACAGTGTAACAAAAGCTGTCTGCCAGATAGAAGTGAGCTGTAGCTCTATGCTATCCCTACTGAAACACGGGTTACTGGCTAAAACCCAATACTGTTATTCTCGCGTGACATCCAGGGACGCTTGTACGTGACATCCTAAATTCTTCTGGACTCCAAGAGAGCAGAATGGCCAACTAGTGACCAAGACTCAAGTCATGGAGAAGACCAGTTCTAGCCTGGCACACAGGAATGGATTTCATCCCATAAAAAGCAATTCCCTGCTAAGGAAACCAGAACTTGGCCCATGAAACAGATTTTGCACAAAGTTTCTTCACAGCTCAAGGAAAAGATCTGGAAGCCTTCAAAACTTACTCCTGGCTTCATGTTAAGCCATTGCATATCTGTTTAATTTAAATTCCCATCCAATCATTAAATATGGGTGTGTTATTTCTAATGGGTCATTATGATGTGATTTATGCCATTGGTGTAATTGTCAGAATTACTGTGGGTAATTAAAATACAAAATGCATGAGAGGCTTCAGGCCCTCTCAGCACCCTCATTAAAAATCAGGAGCTGACCAAATTATAAATAGACTGGTTTGCACAAGTTCACAGGGAAAGCTAATTATGAAACTTCTCCTTATGCACTCAGAACTCACACCATCAGTCATGTAAATTCCTTCAGTGATTATACCATTGTATAACGTGGAATGGGATTAGTATGTACAGGTGGGTGCAACTCCAGTTACAGTGTGCAGTACAACCGTGCTTCGCACAGTGACTGCGAATCCCTAAAACTCTTATGCAAGCTTGATGATAGATGTGGGACAAGGGCCTGGGGAAGAAAGAGGTGGTGTATTTTCACATGAAATATAGACAAGCCAGGAACCCAGGGAGAGGCTGCAAAGGATAAGGCTCTCTGATCTGTAATGGTAAGTCTCAGAGAAACAAGAGAGCCATGTGAACACAAGGGAAGAGAGCTTCAGAGAGAAGCTGCAATAAACTATGGCTTAACTGACTACAGAATGGTGGCTGGCTAAAATCACAGGCAGTTTAGGTGACAAATCCAGCCAGCGTGAATACAAACCAAGGTTAAGAAACACTTCTCTATATAAGTGTAGGCAAGGACTGAGACTTTTGCTTCCTAGTATTCTGTATTTTTTACTCTCCAGAAGAGAAAGAAACAAGAAATAACTAACTGGAAGCCTATACACAAAATTCAACCAAAATCAATCAAGACGTAAATCACTGATGGAAGAAGAGTCCTGTTACAGTTACCAGTAACATCTCCAGTGACTCCAAGCCCAATGGAGGATGCTTTTGCTTACTGTGGGCTTTCCTAAAGTGAAACCCCTCTTTCCATGCCAGTAAACAGACTTGGTCTTCATGCAAAGAGACAATGCAGCCTGTACAGAACAAGTCTGGGTGGGTTTTGCACACCATGGAAGCTAGGTCCTGTATCAGAAACCACTACAATACCTGCTCCATCACAATGATCTATCAGTCTTATTGGTTGTGCAAGTCTCAGTGAAGACCTGTGTTCCATGAGCCAGGCTGTGTCGACAGAACAATGTCTTGGGGTGTTTAAAGATCCTTTTATACCAAGAAGAGTCATGTTCCAAAACTAATGCTGATACGTCTTTTGTGTACTTGTATAGGATTCTGGGGGCTGGAGATTTGAAGAGAGAAAGCTCGGGGGAAGCATGCATGGACAATGTGCTCCATCTGAATTTTTAACTCAGCTTAACCTCCACCCAACCTGTCACCTTGACTCTTGTGAAGCAGGCTTCAAGCACATACCAAGAAAAATGGGACTTCCAAACACAAGTAGGAGAATGCAAAATACTATCTCCTCTTCCTAATGGAGCTCCCTGCCTAATGTCAGTTCATAAACTTCCATGTCCAAAATACCTGTTCCCCATCTTCCTTATGCATCCCAAACTCCAGAAATGCCATTAGGGTACCTCAGCAGGGACTCTTTTCAGACTTCCACCCCTGAAGTGTTGGAGAGGTACCTACAGGCACCTATACCTACAGGCATCCACGCTTTCCTGTATTCCTCCACACCCTCTGAGGTTTGGCTATTGCTGAAACACCCTGTCCACATCTCTCTCCCATTCCAGGAATAAAAGTGAAGCTGAAGGAACAGGAAACTTGTCTAACTTGTGAGGGTTTTGTGCTATGCCAACAGACTGCTAAATTTTCCACAGAGCCCCCACCCTGTAGCGTAAATACCAGGTAGTGATCAAAAGCACAATGTGCCTGCTGACAAAAGGGATCTTGCTCACTGTAACAACACTTTCTCCACCTCTATCTATCTCCTTTTTCTTGAGAACACAGTTTTACACTTGTCCTTCATACAAATAACCCGAGGGTGGGAATTATTCAGAAGGCTCGTGTTTGACACCCCATCTGTTCATTTCTGACAGCGATATATAATGTAAGGCTATAAAAACTTGAAAAATAATGCAACATAAAAAGGGATTGACTCGGCTCCAAGAGGCCATAAACGGTAACAAATACCATTGTATGATTTATTTCATGCTGTAATCTTTACAGTAAGTCATCTTTCAGACATTTCCTTGTGACAGGTTTTAATAATATTAATGCCCAGAGCAATCCAAATCATCGCCAATAGACATATTTATCAAGCTGCCAATCCAAGTAAATGAAATTCTATAAGCAATAATGTAACATGTTTAAAGGAAGCTAATAAAACAAGTCAGGAGAGAAATATTACTGCAAAGTATGCTCTCTCTAATCCAGCCCTGGATTTTATACAACCAAAATGCAAATCTTTCCCTCCATGATTTATCGCTCCAAAAATACCAATGACCTTTTCAGGAGCTCTTGCACAGCTCTTCTCACACATTTAGAAAGATTGGGATGCATTCTGCCAGATTAGCTGAGCTGGAGTGCTCAGCATTACTGCCTTGGTTTGCCCTACCTTTGGATTGGGATGTGATGGGCAGCATCAGAGAGTAGGATCTTAAGTCTTTAAGATTCATTAAAGACTGACAAGCCTTAACATAGGCTTGGCAACTCAGCAGGTATTTACAAGCAATTATCCAGACACTAGATAAGTTACAATTAACAGGGAGCTAAAACTTGCTTCTTTAACCTGGTTTCCCTTTTAATCTAATTCAGTTTCTACTAATCCATGGCTTGGCTGAAGTGACTACAGGAGGGCAGAAGGAGGAAGGAGATGCTGCAGAGTTGAGGGCAGAAGGAGGAAGGAGACACTGCAGAGTTGTGTACACACGGACTCTTGTCCACAAACATTCTTTTATGCCTCACTAGAAACTTTGCAGGAATGAAAACCAAGAGTCAACAACTCAGCAAACCATACACCATTAAATTTGCCATACCTGAGGCAGGAATACATGGAGAAACCATGACTAGGAAAGCAAGTGTATCCATGCAGGGGCTCAGAACTGCTCGAGGGATCCTAACAGGTCTTTATGTATCTACTTCTGGGTGAGCTCTATAGACCTTAGGGTTTCTTTGTATTGGTTTGTGATGCTTTTCTTTCAATGCTGCTAATCAAGCTTTTCTCCTGGATATAAAGATATGCTAATTTTCAGTGGAGGAAATAAATGTACAAAACTTAATACACGCAGTACAATGGAAGATATCTTTCATGACAATAGTCTAGGACACCAGCAATACTGGCAAGTTCAGGTTAAGAACTAAGGCAGAAGCTCTTCCCCGTAAGGGTGCTGAGGCGCTGGCACAGGGTGCCCAGAGAAGCTCTGGCTGCCCCATCCCTGGCAGTGTTCAAGGCCAGGTTGGACACAGGGGCTTGGAGCAAGCTGCTCTAGTGGAAGGGGTCCCTGCCTGTGGCAGGTGATTGGAACTGGATGAGCTTTAAGGTCCCTGCCAACCCAAACCATGCCATAATTCTCTGTTTTCAGAGCAGCCTGAAAAGGGACAAGAGGGTAAGTATCAGAGTAATTTTAAAAGCACTTCCTGCTGGACCCAGTGGAAGTAATCCCTATGGTAATCCAGAATGCTCTGGAAAGTAGACTTGTGTTAAAATGTCTCCCTGATTGCAGCTTACCATCCTACACCAAATGGAGCCACCCCTGGCCACGCTCCAAACCATCCTCATTTGGAAGCAAAAGGTCAGTGTTAGCTTTTCTATTAGCAGAACACCCCAGGTGGAAAAACTCACCTTAATCTGAAACTGGGCAATTTGATCCAAATCTATTTTGGGGTTAATAAGAATAAATGATTTGGGATTAATTTGAGAGCTCTGCTGTTTGGAAGAGTCAGGCCCAAAGAGCTGTAATTTGCATTGTGTGGCTTATCCTACAACTTTTGATATCTCATTTCACTGTTTCCTCCTTACCTTTGCCTTCCCACTCTTTGTCTGCTCTTCCTACTTAGACTGAGAGCTCTTTAAGGCAGAAACTACCTTTTACTATGCACATATACAGCATCCAGCCTAACAGGATCCCAGTCCCAGTAGAAGCCTCAAGGCATTGCTATAATACAAATAATAAATACTGCAACTAATAATAACAGCACAGTAAAATGTCCTCCCCAGGGAAGTGACTGGAAGACCAGTCCCTGGTGTCATTTAAAACTAAACACCAGAAAACATACCTGCACTGACAGGATAGAAGAGAGAGTCTTTATGATATGGTGATGAGGGAGAATCTTGATGGGGTTGGGAGCAACTATTTATCTGCATATTTGGCTAATTCTTAAGGGGATTTCAACATGTCTTAGTAACATTTCTGCTCCTCAGCGCTGAGCAGCAGCAGAGATCTTGGGGAAAATAAATAAATAAATAAGAAATTTATAATCCCCAAGGTGTAATCCTGGAGTATGGAAACTCACTTCACCTAAATACCTCCCTCTGGCATAATTGACTTTTCATGTGCATGTTAATAATGGTATTTCAGCAGGTTGTGAGGGCTTGTTCTTCTCCCCCCACCCGCTTTGGTAAATTATGTTCCTGGGCATGAGGAGGGGGAGGGACACATTATAAATCTAATGATGTTTTCGTTTCTATTTAACAAGTCAGCACAATCTAGTAACACACGTGTATGTATTTACTGTGCAGCCCCACTATTTACAGCTGACCTAATCAGTTATAGGACAGCAGCACTGAGCAACGTTTTATTGTCCCAATAGCACATATGTGCTGGGGACAGCTGCTAAGATGCAGAGCTCTCCGGAGGACACCTCTGAGTCCTTGCCATACTGACATTTGCCTTTGCTGCTGAACACAAGATAGGGTTTTGGAGGGAGGGGAGACATTTATTAAGTTTCTTCAGTTCTATAGTGGCTGCAAATTGCTCACAAGCAGAAACAAGGCAAGAAATAGTAGTTTGTGCATCTCTCTTCCCCTGCTAGGCTCCTGTTTACTCCCTGCAAATGCTGGTATGACACCATTTGCCAATATGTCCTGTCACCCTCTCTGGTGGATGCTTCAGAAGAGCGTAACAGCTTGCTATTACTGACAGCTCAGTACCAGACCATGATACCCTTCCTTATGCTGAATGGAGCAGCTCAGGTTGGAGGAGCACCAGTGCTTCCAGTGCAAGTCAACTGGACTGGCAAACACTGTAGGTCAGAACATTGCACTCACACCTTGCCTTGCACAGCTGATGACTATGCTCTGCCACCAGTTTGCAACCCTGCTGAGCAATCAGATCCTGCTGGCTAGGAAGAATTTAGATGGCCTAGAAAGGACTCCTCTAGCATTACTGATGCTAGAGAGCAAGGCTGGGTGGAATGATTTCTCTTGGGTCTCCACGCGCCTTTAGAGCAAACTTCTTTTAGAGTATACCAGAGTTTGCTAATCTTCCGGGCTCCTGCCAGTGTCACACTACAATTAAATACCTACGCGAAGAGCAAATCTTCGTGTTGGCTGTTCATGTGCCTACCCTGAGCGGCACTATGCTCTCTCCAAATGAAATGTGCTCATGACTGAGCTGTTCAGTGCTGGGATCGTTTGGTTTCTGTCTGGAAGGCAGTGAGCACTTTCAGGAGGTGTAAAAGGGTAGGAAAAAAAGCCAGAGGGTAGGAAGAGTTCATTCTCTGTACTTGTATCATCCTCATACTTGTCATAAGTGACCTGTGATTATTTACGACACTATCCTCAGAGTCAAACCCAAACCATTTTTCACTTCCTCAATTTCCCATCAGGAAATCAAAATTCAGAAAGGCTAAGTGGCCTGAAGCCCCAGATTGAATCTGAGGAAGCAGATCAAGAAAATTAGTTCAAGTTTCCCAAGTCCTAAAGTAGCTATTTAACAGCTGGAACATCTTTTCTCTGACACTCGATCTAGTCCTTTCTGGGCCATAATCTGAGGTCATGGGCCATTAAACCCAGCGTTTTAACACCAGGCAGTGATTTGAGGATGTACAGCAGCACCCTCTGAGATGTTTTAAGAGCACCAGAGCCTACCTACATCTCCTGCTTTCCACGGTGATGTAGCTGGTTCAGGACGTACAATGTTCCTCCTCACACTCCCCTGGTCTGTATCTCTGTTGCTAATCTGCATTCCTCCCCTTGTCAGCATTTGACAGGAGGCACAGCAAAGCTCCCTGTATCACATGGGTCTAAACATGTCCAGCGCATACAGATGGGAAAGGAAAGGTTAGACTGGAGGAACATTCAGACACACATATCTTTTTATCTCACAAACTGACAGATGAACCCTCTCACATGCCCTTAACTTTCTTGTGATGTTGTAACTATTGTGCCAAACCACACTAACCCAGCAATTCCAAACATACCCCTGGCAGAAAAGGGGACATCTCTCTGAATAGGTGATTTGTTAGCTTTAAGCTGTAATTGTGCTGTGCAGGTGTGCTAAAAGCAGGTGCACTTGCCCTTGGTAGCAGGATACCACTTTCTACAGCTCCCTGTTCAGTGAAGGGGAAGCTGGATGGGAGCAGCTCTCTGAGGATGCCACGTGCCACTCAGTTCCTCTGGTCAAGCTTAATGGAAGTGTCATAAGTCAGAAAATGAAAAGTCAGAACAGCCTGTCTTAGACATTAATAAGTATGTGAGAGAACTCTCTTACAGACTTCTAAACCAAGATACTTGGCCAAATAGACAGAGCTGGGTCAGTCACAACCTTTATCACAGACTTCCTGGGTTACTGTGAAGAACCTGTGCAGGATCTGACTGCTCAGGGCAGCTCCGAGGCGCTTCGAGAGACAGAACAGGGAGAAAACCTCTCATTTACTTCCCCTGCCTGACCAGGGTGTCATTGCCTCAAGAAGCCCTACTACCTCTTAATACGTATCTGAAGATTAAAAGCTAATAAACAAGTAATAGATTTTGATTAAATCTGGATGATAAAAGAAAATATAGCTTTTGTTTTCTGTTCTGACTGAACCCTGGCAACACCATTTACACTCCTGTTAAATGACAGCAGTAGCTCCTTTGACTAAACCTGGCAATCTGTGAGGCTCCAGTATTGCTTTGCAAATTCATGACAATGAACTTGGTTTTGCCAGCTAAATCTCCTTATTTCTGTTGCAGCACTGCAGGTACTGGAGGCATAATCATCTACACTACCTGGGGTCTCTTCCATATAACCTTGACCTTACCTCCCTCACAATGAGTTTGAAGGAATCCAGAACACCATGTACCACTTAAACTACATCATATGGAGAGTGGAGGCATGAACCAAAGCGCTTATAATTAAGCTCTGTTTTGCTCTGATACATCCAGAATCCTAGGGGAAACTGATGGCAAGGTCTTATGCTTGGCAAAGCTCCTGATCCACCTCAGGCAACTACTTTCTCTACAATATAACTGGTGCAGAACTGCAGGTTTGCAAACAACTGCTTTTTATTAATACACATTTATACTGAAATGTCATCTTGTCCTTTTAAAATCTAAGATTGCCTAGGAAACAAGAAGAAAACCAACCAGGTGGAGAGCTCCTACAGTGTCAATGTCTTTCTATTCATTTGCCATTGACTTTTATTAAGATGTCTTTGCAGTTTATGCCAAGTCTCTTTTCTGGGAGGTAGCTGGCTTTCAGAGACCTTCGTTACATCTCTGCTGATACGTGTTGGACTGAAAATGGGCTCCAGCTTCTCTTTCTACACGACATTACTACATGGAGTCCTCCAGGTGTCAGCATGTTTGTGCTTGTTCACTCGGTCTGGCTGAGCACAGTGTGAATGAGTTTTGCCTTTTCTCTCCCTCATCTGCAGTTGAGGCATGGTTTGTAGTGGGGCTTGGCTGCCATCTGCTGCTTACAGGATTTGCAAGTGTTTGAAATACAAGTAGGCATGCATGGGTACATCACACTCAATGGAAAGCTCCTTGTCTACCCTTTAAAGCAAAGCACCACCTCCATGGAGGGGAGACACTGGCAGCAAAGTTCACAGGAGCCTGGAAGAGATGTGCCTTAAACACTTCATGACAACACAGCAAGCTTCGATTTGGTGTAGTTCACACAGACAGGAGGCTGTCCTCTATTGCAACAGAAACCCAACACCTAACAAACCCCACATCTTCAAAATACAGTTCTCTGCAGTTAAAGAACAGTATTCTGTGATAAACAGGTAACAAGTGGAGTGAAAATATTCAACAAGGTATATCCTGTCCTACTCTTTCTTTTTTTGAGCAAAGAAGTTTTAACTTCTAAAGAAAAGCATAAATTAGAAATGCATTTAAAATATAATCATCATCTGTAAGACTTACTAGTAAAATAAGATGTTTCTGAGGGTATCAGGTAAGTAAAGGCCTGTGTATTCCAACCTCTTCTCTTGTGAGATAGTTACAAACAGTACGTTTAACAGATACTTATTCAGACATTTTTTCTTTTTCATTAGAAACAAAGTTTTTTTACATTACCTAACAAAGGTTTGGAGCAGAGTCTACTTTTCCACTGCCATCTTTTAATCTGCTCTGGTTTCTGTACATGAATGTGACAGGCTTTACAATAGAACTGTGCCAGTTCTATTGAATTGCAGTGAATTAGACAGTGAATTAGTTGCAGTTGCAGTGAATTAGACAGAACTGAATTGTATTTAGCTGATGAGATAATAACTGCACTTGTCTGCTCTCTTGGAAGTTTTTCTGTTCTAGATCTTTTTTCAACAACACAGTAATAAAGGATCTTACCTTGTGACTTCTGCCAGGGCACGAGCAATAAGAAATCCCACGTATTCCAATGAAGCTTCATCTGCACAATTGGATTGATCAGCATAGCGCTGTATTGAGAAACAATTCAAAAAGCAATCACAGTTTGTCTATCTGGTGCCATTTTTTGCCTCTGCTGTGAGAATTCAGATTACATGATCGTAAGAGCTTCCTCTCACCCCACAATCTTACAGTGCTTCCTCTTTGTTTCAGCTTCTGTGACATATAAGACATGAGGAAGTGCAGCTTGGATGGGCCATTTCTCCATGGGCTCATTGAAAATCCTGAATATTCACACTTAAAATACCAGTTCTGTGTAACTGAAGATACTCAGATGTGCAGGGTTTGAGGTATCTGCTCTAATGCTGAACGTGCCAGGTAAAAAAAAAGGGGAGGAAACTGTATTTTCTAACTCCTTGCCCTTACAGATCTGGAGTATCTCTGCTGGGCTACTTTAAGTAAATCTATGTTGAGTCCCCTGCAACATCATTAAATTTACCAGTTTCTCCTACAAAGACTACTCAATGTACCAGCTCAGTCCAAATTCCTAGTGCTTTCAATCAGTTTTAATGAATACTGGCATTGTGAATGGCTTCAGGAAAGATGACAAGGTTGTTAACATTTTCCTTCCACACAAGAGAAAGGCTGTACTCAGCTCCTCCAAATTCATGGCTCAGAGGACAAACTAAATATGAATGACTATAATTACTACTACAGACACTGTAGCAACATCCAGAGGTCTCACTTTTAGAAGAGGTATCTATTCTGTGCCAACTGTTGTGTAAAGAAAGCAAAACTACTGTCTCTATATCTCAAAGAGCACGCAGCTTCCCTTTCCCTCTTGCTTTGTGTCTTCCATCATTCTATTTTCAGCCAGACAATGTATGAACTCAAGGAAGAATAGATCGAGTTGTGGCCTGTTTTCCATTAGTGCTAAGCAACTACATCTACTGACTTCTTTCAGTGGAGAGCTCATTCAACACTTCTGGAAGAGCCCCAGTGTGTTTCTCACAGCAGTGTTTCCCTACAACCCTCTGTTTTCTGAGTTTCTGTTCTACAGTTTCATCAAAACAACCATTTCCTTTATAAAAGTGGAAAGAGAAATAATTGCACTCAATAGTCTGCATTTTCTGGGCAATTTCTCAAGCTTTTTAAAGATCTATAGCACTTATTTATTCCCCTTTCTGAACTAGTTCCAGCTTCCCCATTAGGATGTCTTGTATTTCATCATTAGAACAGACAGAGTGTTATCTGGCCCAGGACCAGACCAGCTTCAGAGAGCAAAGCTCTGCTGTCAGCATTGACAAATTATCCCTTTATGACAATGCCTTATAGCATTTAGGAGCCTCTGTAAACTCATGTGGCTAAAAAAATATGAGGAGGCATTTCCTTTACCAATGAAAATAAATATGCTCAAGTCACCCCAAATCAAAGTGAGTCCTGTGCTGTTTGCATGTGGAATAGAAGGTAAGAACAGTGTTTCACCTCCCATCTCTTGCCTGATTATCTATGAGAAAAGAGGAGGCAGAAGAGATTGTTGTTATAGTAAAATTCACCCCAGCACTTCAGTAACCAAATGATGCCCTGCTCCGGTCTCCTCAATGCGGCACATAGAGGGTAAGAGGTGTATAAAACCTGTGCAGACCCTGGGGCATGGCTCTTGTGAGCTCTTTGGAAACTGTCAGTTTGGAACTAGTTGACTTCTTCCTAGAAGTCTTCCAGACAATTACCTCTCCCTTTGACTGTCAAATCTGAATTCAGTTCCCAAGAGGATAAGGTTCAGTTTTACAAAGCACAACCTGGGGAAAGCAAGTTAGTCACAATATCTGTGTACTGTGAAAAGACATCTGGAAGGAAATAACTGAAACCCAACCACATCTGTGCCACATACCTCTATAAAAGTCAAGTCTGCAAAACCACTGGAGAGCGGAAAAGTCATTACTTTGTAGTCTTTGTCTTCCAGAAGCAATCTGTCCTTCAAGTATTTTCTCTTTGTCTAAAAGAATCAACCATAAAGATAATGTATTTATTGAAAGGTAAAGCAAACAGGGTAAGTAATCAAGCACTGGGCCCATCCACTACCACTACAGAGTGTTAGATCAAAGGCCCTTAGTTACTGAAAGCAGAATGACATCAACTATGTCGTCAGAGACAGTATCAGAGTTAATAAATAACAGCCAAGGGGAAGTCTCAACCCTTCTAGACACTCCCAATTCATATTATCATCGAAGAATAGGAGTTATTGCTGCATACAAGTGGAGTTACAGGGAAATTTCATGTCTGCAAAGTATTGGGAGCATATTAAAGTTACACCTTACTTTGCAATAAGATTAACCTGCTCCTTAGTTATTCAACTGAGGACTGATCTTGTGTTGAGTTTTACCAATCATAAACACAGTTACAAGAGGTGTGATTTATTGCTGAATTATGACTGTCTACGCCAGTATGAGCACTTTTTTCTCCCATTTGACATGGGAAGGGCTCTTCATACAAAGGCACTTAAAGCAGCAAAACATCCTACTGCTCATAGCTCCTTCAGGTTTTAGACTGCCACTCACTGTGTCACAGCACGTGCTGCTCTCCTGGCTATGAATGCCTTCCATGTCAAACTTAATAGGCTACTAAAACATGTAAAAAAGTGTTGCGTTCCAAATAAAAGTTATTAAATGGATTTTGACAGAAGAGGTTTCTTTTCCGTTTGAAAATTTTACTGATTTTTTTATAGTATGCTTTAAAATAATCTTAAAATATCAGTTTTGCCATGTCTGTGAAATATTTGGACTTGAATGAAACAGCATGTGGCAATGCAAATGCACTCGAAGCAGCAGCCCAATTCTACATATAACTTCTGCACTGATAACCTCGCTTTATTTCAACCAATATCTATTTAGTTTGTCTAAATTTTGTGATTGAGAAGTCCCTAAAGAGAGAAATAGCACAACAAATCCTGTTGAGCAGGAGATTAATGTGAGTATCACGTACAGCCACTAGGTGATAGTAAAGGCATGTTCACTGCAGGACTAGCAAACCAGGGACTTGATCAGACTTCACACCGAACACTTCTGCCTGTTTATGCTTTTATTAAATCTTCTGGTATTGACTTGGAAATATCTGAGCACCTTATGACAGTAAAGTTAGTATGTAGTTTATCAACTTGGCATTGTAGCGAATGATGAGGGAAGACGGATACAAGGAGGATGAATTTGCATCACCTTCCCTGAAGGGAGATGACAGGATTTCTAATTGTCACTGCTGTTGTGCAATTTATCCCATAAGACCCACCCAAATAAAGAAATAAGCCTAAAAGGATACTGAAAAAAAGCATGCTTTTAACTGGAAAGGGCACACCGGACTGGTTTTCAGCCCATTTTTGCAGGTGTCAAGCAGAAGTGGTTCCTCTGATTCAAATTATGAATGCAGGCAGAATAGAATCAAGCACAGACACAGAGAAACTCACAGGCTCTATACTGTGCAGCAATCAAAATTGATTTACTGTGTTTCCTCAGAGGCAGTGGAGTACCAGCATCACGCTATTGCTTTGAACCTATAGCAACAGACATCTCACTGTCTCACTATCTGGAGGGAAAGGTCGTCACCATCAATAGAATTGAATACATCAAAAAATGGTGCATGGCTTGTACAGTGTGAAGAATTGTACCTGTATACCACTGAAAATCTAGAGCTAAGAGAAACAACAGTAATGAATAGTATTTACTTTGCCAGTTCTACCTGTAAATTTAAGTCATAAAATAGTATCTCCACTTTGGTAGATGCCATACAAATAGAAAATAAAGATAATCTAGTTTGGAATTTGGACTCCTGGACTGTTTAGGGGGTATACTGATGATGCCATCAGATTTACACAATCCAGCAGTACAAAGGGAGTCCCCAACTCAAGTCTGCCCAGTACCAAGGCATGTAGAATGATCAGACCTGACAGCAGAGCTGTAGTGTGCAACAATCTCCAGTGTAAAGGAGCCAGACTCCTCGACTGCTAATATCCAGGATATTGAAGAAGGTAATTACACCATAGTTAGTAACATTATATTCTGTACACGGCTGCAAGGCTGCACAGCTGCTACCTGTCTCAATCCCTCAACACATCTGATAAAATCACAGCCAAAAGCAGTCAGTTGGCTTTCTGATTTCTCCAGGCAGAAATAAACGTGACAGGACAAATATGTTCCCCTGCCAGCAGCACTATCTGTGTCACTGTTAATATCAACCAGACAGAGAACAAAAGCACTGGAGTATCTCATCCTACCTCATGATATTGGAAGTATCTTCAGTATAAGGCTGAGGAGAGTGAACATCCTCTAGAATTAGATGAGCAGCCACAGATTCCATCTGCATTCCAGGAGAAAAAAGTTAAATCAGGATTTAACCCCAGAAGAAGTAAAACAACCTCAGTGAGCTGTTTTAGTGGCACATGTCTGGTTAAAAACTTGCGTAAGATCATCACGATCCTATCACTTGGAGGCCTTTTCTTTTTTGGACATCCAAGAATGAGACCCAAATATAATGCATGTTCTGAAGATGAGGTAACTGAGGGCTAGTCCAATTATTTAAACACAGTTTCCAGAAATACTGCTCTCCATAATGTTCTTCTTCCAAACCCAGGTGACCACAATTTGTCTTCCCCTTTTATTTTTCCTGTTTGAATCCTAGAAAAAAATTTACAGCCTAAAAAGTATGAAAGAGTCTGAAGAGTCATACCTGACTCTTGCATTCACAGTTCCCATGATATGATGGTATGCAGAAAGTACCACTAAAATCAGTAGAGCTGCTTGAAGTGCAAACGTCAACATAAATTGAGTAAAGGCAGCTCAAGCATCCTTTCATAAGGGACAATATCTTCATAAGGTTGGCTTATCTACAAGAAAGGGCAACTGATGAAGTTCTTAGCCCAGCTCTCTTCAGATCTTCAGAGTCTAGTGCAGAGCCATAAAAGAAAGTCATGTAGGGCTGAATAGCATTTGAACACAGCTTCCAGCTCCAGATTGAGAGACCTGTTCAATACAAACAACAGGGGAGAGAAAAAAAATCCATCAATCTCTCATAATTACATTCTCTGCAAGTCTCCCTTTCTCAGAGAAGCTATTTGCCATAACTACTTGCTATTTAAAACAAGCTACAGGGATTTTGGCAGTTCACTTAAAGTGCCTAGTTTAGATTTTAATGAAAACAAGCTTTTATAAAACTTAACAGTCATGGAAATGTTTTCTGGATTTTTCCTGTCTTCTGCTATTGTCATTAATTTTTCATGAGTATCACTCTACAGCCATCCATGCAACTAATTTTACAGCTCACTGTTACTCCACAAGAGTCAGGAAATGACACTTCCTAGGGCTTGATTCTGCATTCTCTTTTCAACCGAAACTGCTGAACTTCAACTTTCTCTTCAATTCAAGTGTTATTTCCCTATTCAATTTATGCAAACTGTATTTCACCCAGGAACTTCTGTAACATTCTCTTCTACGTGAGCTGTACAATACATTATCAAGGTATTCCTACATCAATCCCAGTAATGAAGCGTGCCCTGTGGGAAGGTATCCAATCTTGGCTTCAAGACAGGAGCTGGAAAATCCACCCATTCTCTGAGCAGTTTGTTTCAGTGATTAATCTTCCCCTTCTTGAAAACACACACACCTTGCTTCTGACTTGAGCTTGCTCAACTTTGAGCTCTGTTATTACCTTTTGTTACGCCTACCTTTTCCAGACTAAAGAAGATTTTTATACTGGTTGTGAAGCTACTTAGGCACTTTAATTGAACCCAACTCCCTCTCCCCGTTATGCTAACCAGACGGCACTCTCCATCTCTTCCTCTAAAGCACTTGTTCCTGTCTTTGAACCATTCCTGTACCTCATTTTCATGCATCTTCAATTCAACAGCTCTCTCAAAATGTCATGGTATTTCAAAACAGATGCCTGTAATACTCTGCTCACCTCTTGCCCCACCTTCACTGCATTCCAAGGCAAAATCCTGTTTGTGCTCCCAGCTGCCACCTCCCTCTGAAGCTTTCGCTTTCAGAAACACGTCTCATAGCTTCAGCCAGGCAAAAGAAGGGGGTCTGACAGGACACTTGAAATGTTGCTATTTTTGGCTCAGAAAAGTGGCTCCTCTTCCCTCCCTTTCACCAAGCATTTACCAAGGGGAAGTTACAAATTTTCTCCCCAGGATGAAAAAATCTAGCAGGAATGGAGCCAGCTGACAGTCATTTTGATTGCCAGACTTGGCAAGACTTGAAGTGAGGTCTATCTGGCAACACCAGCGTAACTATGCAATGTGCAGGGAAACATATTTCCCTCTAATTGATCACAACAGCAAACATTTTACCATGAATATTCCAGCCTGAAAGCTTCAGTGCTACACTTTGGTCTGTAACTCTCATTAACCGGTTACACAGCATCGCTTTCCTTTTCCTTCACATCTCCTACATTTCCCTTAGGTGCTCAGGGAATCAAAGCGAAATATCTCAGAAATCAGGATGCTCTCCCAGAAGAAGGATTTCTGTGCAAACACTTCCCTTGTCCTGAAGCAAAAAGTCTTGTAGGAATGGAGTGACACTCTCCAGAGTGATATTACCACAGCCAACAATACAGCTACAGGAGGAGATGAAGCAAGATTTGTCACTTTAAAAGCAGTAGAATGGCTGCTGCAAAGCTGACACTGTATGAAACTACACACCTGCTTCTGGTGTATTCATCCCAGCAATGCAGAAAACAGTTTGTGCCTTTGGTTTGATGGAAATTTCATTCATCGCAACTACGTACTTCAGGAGTTATTTTGGAAAGAACTGGAAGTGTTAGCAGCAGGGAATGGTAGGCATTCCAAACCCAGAGTCATAGAAGGAACTTTGTAAGACCTGGTTAAGGCTGTACCTGCCCAGTGTGGTGAGTGGCCAAAGCAAACAGAATTCCCTAGTGAAACCAAACCTACACTGAAAGAACAGCACCATCACAGGGCAGGCAAGAGCCCATACTCATTACATCCCTCTATAGAAGGGAATATCCTGTTTTCTAACGACTTAGACAAAACCTCTAATGTCAAAAGCTACAATCAAAATGTATTTCACACCAGTGCAACTAATGTCATTTGAACAACAGATGGCACACAGCTATAGTTTGTTCAAGAGAAGCTGAAGAGAGACCTAATTCATTCAGTGGTTTAAAGACCTGTAGACAGACAAGGCTAACGTGTGAGCTGGGAAATGTTGCAGAAATGCTGGAAATAACCAGATTCCAAAGGGAGAAAATAATTATGAGAAAAGTGAAAAACCAGAGTGGCTCTAAGTTGAGCTGAGGCAATCAAACATTGTACCACAGAGCACCTCTACCCACACAAGTACAGCTCATTTTTAGCTCAACTTTTAAATCAAGTGCTCTTACCTGTAATCCAAAGTGAAGGAAGAAGAAAGCACTGAAGCCCATATCCATAGAGGATGATGTCTAGAAAGGAGATCTTGAATTCCTCCTCTTTATTTGGGAAACAGACATCACAGCCAGTGGAGGTAAGGGCAAAACAGAAAACAAAAAGCAACAGAATGGCTATAAAATGACATTTCGTTCAGGTTATTATTACGAAATAATCACTAAACCCAAATTTAAATGTATTCACAGTTCTGCGTAACTTAAACCTCTACTTCCTCAGTGAGTTAGGCAGAATAAATGACTGTTAATAGCAGGTTTTCATTAGCATTAGCGAGCACATTGAAACATGACATTATCTATCATGCAAATAGACTGGCGAGATTGGGTTTCACTTATTTATAGAGTGCTTATGCAAATCCTTCTGTTGCTTTCTTCAGGAAAACAGTCTCCTCTTTCTCCTGTGGCCCACTAAACTCTTCCATATTCAGCTTAGCCAGCAGGAGAGAGCTCCTGTAGCTGTTTCTCACTGAACCCCTTCAGAAGGTGAACTTCTTAATCCAAGGGAGCAGTTTCCATCAGCCAGGTTTGCTTACAACATCCAGTTACATTTTCCAGGCCAGCCCCACTTCCCTTGCATGAAATAGGCTTAGAGTGCTCAGAGTGTAACAGTGCAGACTGATAGGACTGGTGCAGTCTGGCAGTAGAAAGCTGTGGGAACAAGCTTTTCCCACTGGCACCCCCTGGTCCAGTAATGGATGTCTGACAGTGCTCAAGAGATTACAGGCCACATCCTCACCCTCACTCACTGTTACATTGCCTGTGTGAGGCTGACAGCATCAATCACAAGCAACCCAAGGCATCTCCTCTACTCATGCAGGGGATATTTCACAAGCAGAAACACAACAGAGGAAACAAGTCCCATAGGTCAGCCCAGGTGAATACCTACCCTCACCCACAGGTGGAATGCTATTCATGGAAAGAACTCTGTGTAAACAGGGTTAACTGCCTGTTTACTGCTTAAAACCCCAACTCTTTCCCTTCTGAAGCTATTCCCGGATGTTTGTCAGATTTATAATGTCTTGGGATTAAACACAATATTGGATTGCTCTTGATGTATAATTCTGCTTCTCAGGTTTACCTCTGCTGATTGAATTCAGTTCGGAGTGCGCTCCTCAGCTTTTAGATTTTATTTATTTCCTTTTATGATTCCATTTTATTTTTCCAGTGCTATACACCAGCCCAAGCAAAGAACTGAGAACAATGCTCTGGCATATTAAATCAAAGGGGTTTACACATTAATAGCTTTTTTCCCCTGAGCACACTTTACAAAATATATGTATTCAGCTGCACATTGGTGGAGGCTACAGTGTGCTTCCCTACTCACTCTGCTTATTTTATTCCCATCAAGTTGTTTACCAAAGGCTGGATTTTATAGAAGGGCTCCATTTCCATTTAGGTACCAAAAATAGAGGGCTGGACTTCCAGAAGAGCTCTGGGTAGTGTGTGGTGAGCTTCGTTAAGAATCCAGCATTCTCTACGCAATAGCAACAGCTGGGCTTTGAATGCAATTCCCATCTTCTCTGCCAGATGTGAATTCATTTTCCTAGTTCTGACCACATAAAACATTTCCCCTGCATACACCCTGGAATATCACAGTTTCAATGTTCTGATTTAACATGGCCTGATACCTCTTCTTATGTATTCCAGTATCAGCCCCAGGTTAAGGTTTAGATTTACTGTATAGCTTCAGTTAATTTTCCCAATAGCTTTTGCTAAGAGGTAGGATTCTGTCCTTCTTGCAAATACAGCTTTTCATAACTGTAACAACTTACACAGATTAGTCAATGACAAAAAACTTGTAAACACCTACTCGGGGGGGTGGAAAAGAGAAAAAAGACCAATACTGCTTGTATGCAAGACACTGCGCTGGCCTCTTCTGTTACACCACCTCCCAGACACCAGAAGCTGTAACACAAGGACTAAAGCCCACCTCTACTCAGCAGCCAAAAGGAGAGCAGAGAATCAGCTCAATTTAACATTCTGGCACCCAGAGATGCAGCAGCACAGGTGTTTCTTCATCTCCTGCCCACACAATCCAGGTGAGCTGAGGAGGATGTCAAGCCCTCCCTTGGCAATGACGGAGTGAAACTGCCTGTGACAGTTGTTGGAGGCGACATGCAGTGAAACAAGGGAAGAGCTCTTCAGTCCTGCAAATTACACTGTAAGCAGGTACAGAAGTGACCTGGATATGTCATACGAACCATCCTGGTGATTTCTTTGGGAGCCATTAATACCTCCTCAAAAATTCCACACTGCACACAAGGAAGGGCCAGGGCCAAAAGATCACAGATCAAAGATCATAGGTGCTGGGTTCATTTTCAGCACACTTAAACCCATCCTTGTCCAGTCTGTCTGGATCATATTTTCACACATTTTTCAAGTCTAATCTAAAACACTGAAAAACAGCTTCAGCCAATTTTTCCAATAGTTGCAGTACACAGAATGGGGGAGTTCTGGTTTTGAACGGCTCCTTGACTGCATACGTGCATATTCATAATTTCTGCTATGAACTTTGTCTTTAGTGTTTAAAGATCTATCTTTATGAGATCTGCGTGCTTGTGCGTTTAAGAGGTTGTATGCAAATGTGGATTGAAAAGGCAGCATTAGTGTTCTTCGTGCATCAATCTACACACACAGAGGTGCTGAGGTTTCTGTATGTATCTGTTTGTGCAGCTAAAAATACCTACATTGGTAAGAACTACTTTGTATCACCCCCTCCTCTTAAAGGAGGAAATACAGCAACATCCAAAAGCTGTTAATCAACTCAAAGATGCTGCTGTTGTCAGTGAAGAAGTACAGTGTGACCTTTCCACTGCTCTCTTCATTTCACTGGATTACGCTCTTTTCTCTAGTTTAATGAACTTTTTAATCAGAAGAGTTTTAAGCTAAGTCGAGTTTCCAATGAGATGCCAGTAGCCAAGCTGGGATAACTGCGCTCTCATGGCCGCAGGTGGCAGCATTTCCTCGGAGTTAGGCTACTTTTGCATACCAGTATGTAAAACCAGTTTGCTTCCCTGCAGCCCTGGACAAAGAGAAAACAAAGCACAGCAAGCCATCTGCCAGCAACTGCTCAGTAATAGCAACAGTTCATGTCGCACCACGCAGTCCTGTCCCATCCACAGCTGGTGGCAACGCAATCAGATGCCACCCAGTTCACGCAGTAGCTTTCCCCTTTCTATTGAGATAGAATGTCATCAAAAGCTTTAGGTCTAGTCAAGAGTTTTGAAGTCTTTCATGAGCACTGCAGATGAATAATGCAATCAGACTCTTCTTCATGCAATCAGGACAGCTGAGTATGGAAGTAGTGATTTTGCCTGAATTGGAGAAAACATGTGCCCAGGAAAAAAAAACACAACGGAAAAAAAAACACCCAGAAAAAGAACGGTGAAATAACAGCCAGCAAGTAATTAGCAGGAAGGCAAGGAATGTATTATTGTAGCCTTTAAATACAGCAATATTTAATGTCAGCCCTCCCCCTTTCCTCCCTTGCTGAGCATCACAGCGGTCTGTGAGGGACCAGAATGGTGAGGGTGGTCCTGGGGACAGCCTGTGTTTCATGGAGACTCTTGTAAGCAAACTGCAGTCAGCTCATCTAAGACCCCACGATACCTGAGCCCAGCACAGAAAGAATTTTAAGTTCCCAAAGGCAGAAGGGGTGAGAAAATCAGGTTCACTCCCCCAGGAACCAAGGACAGTAGTAGTAGCTCCTCACTCTGCAGATACCACAGCTTCAGTCATGAAGTGTTTACCTGGAGTGTGGGACAGGAATTAACCCAGAAGTCAAAGGGATGAGACACCAGTCAGTGCAATTCTGCTCCACAGCTACTGCTTAATACCTTTCTTGCACCTGGTCCCTGCCCTGTCTCAAAGCTTCCTGTGCTGCCACTTCTCCAAATTCCTCCCCTCCACTGCTGTAGGGAGGTTTTGACTGCAGATGGCAGCCTTTGCCCACTCGTGGTTGCTGAGCCGGGGCTGGCAGCAAATCCATTCACTTAACTCCCAGTTGATTTCTCAGTCCAGCTGTCCCCAGAGCAGAAACTGGTCATTCACAAAGCACAGCCACTCAGCAGGAGTGCAGAGCTGCGAAAAGAAAGTCAGTTATTAGCATGCAGTAGCACACTGCCCAGTCTTTGCACTGATAGATACATCCTCAGAGTGCTTTATAAGCGTGAAGATGTCCACACTGCTTCCTGATGGGCAATAGCTTGATGCTACTGATATTTACAAGTAGGAAAACTGAATGAGAAAAATTAAGATCCCAAAGGAATTCAGTAGGATACCAGGAACCCAACTGCATGATTTCCTGGCATGGAAATCTGTGCTTGAAGCTGATTCCCTTCTGCAGCCTCACCACTGCAACATGGCAGCACAATGCTCAGGCTCCAAGTGGAACATTCAGTGCCCATTGGGACACATCATTTAGCTTAGTCTCTGATCTGTAGAATAAATGCTTTTCATCAGAGAGCATTATAGACCTCCTCAATTAGGCTCATATTCTGGAGCTTCCTCATTTGTTGCTCTGATAGTCAATTCTTCCAAAGGCTAATTATCTTCCCCTCAAAACTTACGTAATTTTTCCAACTCTTGTACTAGCTCCAGCTTCAACTGAAAGCTGAATCCTGACCTTCCAGCCAAATTTCACTGTACATTTTTCTGCTGCCTAGTGGAGCCATTAGAAGAAGTCATCTTCCCTGTATTTGTGCTTGCACATTGTGATGGAGTCTCTGCTTTATTTCCTCTTTGATAGCCTAAATAGATCAAGCTCCCTACATCTTTCACTAGAAAGATGCTTCCCAGACTCTGAATCATTTATATGGCTCTTTTATGAGCCCTTTCCAATTTTTCAGCACCCTCTTTGATCCGCAGACACCGGATCCGAATCACTATCCCAGTGAAGATCTGGTTAATGGGGGTGGATGGAGTGGTAAGCTTATTACATTAGACCTGTGAAAGGAAAGATGTGATTTTAAAGTGCACCAGTTTGACTGAGAGGAAAGAAGGATATCAGAAGCACTGATTTGGGGAGACATTTCCTGAAAGGATTAAACTTCTGTCTGGGTAATGAGAACATCCCCAGTCACATTAGACCAGATTAAAGAGAAAGATAAATTCTGCTGCTTCAGACCTTAAACCAATAGCTGGTGGGGACTACAAATAAATGCCTCCTTTGGGTAGATTCTTCTGTAATTGTTCACTGTAGAGAGAGCTTCCATATCCCACTGCAGCAGCTGGGCACCAGCAGACCCACAACACTGGGATAAATGGGTCTAAGGAAAATTGCCCATCTTTCTATTATGTAGAGACACACACACACATTGAAGAGACAAAGGGTTTGCACTTAAGGACTGAATCCTTAAGCCATGTCTCTCTGCTTCCAAGCCTATCTAGGAAAGAAGGCTAAGAAATTAAAGTAAGAGGCATGGCTTACAGCCTGTATTCTCCCAGGCTCCTTCCAAATGCAATCTCCATTTGGGATGGAAGTGAATATATGTGCATGAATGCAACACTCCTCCTTGCTTAGTAAATAGTTCCCTCTTCCTGCACTCTGAACCTTCCAGGTGCAAAATCAAACAGATTGGTCTGGAATTTAGAAGCAAATGAGCTAGGCTGCTTGCCCCAGGCTTCCCATTTAATAAACATGCATCTAGATCTAATGGAGAGTCTGTCACTTCCCTTTAACAGAAATCACCTGCTCCTCTAATAATCATTAACCACGTTGACAGCACATAGGCAAGGCCTCTCATCTTAATGCCACCTGCAGCAAGAGTAAAACGATCTCTAATATCTTTTCAGAAAAGCCATTTTCCTGCCTAAGATGAATGCACATATACCCCGTATGACACGGAATCAAACATGCCCATGAAAAGAATAACCTGCATAGGAATTCTCTGTATTTATATAATGCCTGTCATTTATTAGTAAGATCATTTCTCATTTTCTCATAATAAAGATAATAATCTCATGCTTCCTGTTGTGCTTTCCTCTGCTAGAGCTAGATCCCGAGCAGCTTCATGGGCCAGACATGCCTCCATGTACACCTGAGGTGCAGCTACTTTCTAACTAGTAGCTTTCAGCTTACACTAACACTGCTGAGACTTAAAAAGATCTTAAAGTCCCCTTGTCAGCATTCCCAGCTGCCTGTCTCAAGCACCTGCTTGTCTCTTTGGCCTGGCTCTTGTTCTCCCCCACACACACTGATTCCAAACACAGCCCATCAAAGTTCTTGCTTGCTTGCTACTGGCCTTCAAAAGCTTTCTTATCAACAGCATTCATTACTGAGGGATACTTGAGGTCAATGAAGAATTCTCTTAACAACCTTATGCAACCAGTTGGAATGTCTCAGTCATGCTGATTTGGAAGTCATGTTGTACCTTACAGGTGAAGAGTGCAAAAAACATACGCTGGGAAAAAAGACCATATGCCAAAGGAACAGTGACAGTTTGACACCACAGCACTTCAAGAGATACCTCTCGAAGCCTGGGATAAGCTGTAAAACGAGATGCACAGAAAAGTCTTACCCATATGCTAGAAGACAGAATATCCTAAGGAATCCCAACGTGTCCTTCAAGACACCTCTGTACGTAGCCACATGGCTCTCACAGGGTGGAAAGCACCTCAAGAGATCTTAGTCTTTTCAAAGCAGCCTGTTCCCAGTTCTGCTCCCCAGGCTGCTAACGTGTGGCATGCAGCACAACCAAGAGCTCATCCCTGTAGGAAATGGGACATGTTCTCTTGCTCTCCTGCCTGAGCTGAAGCTCTTCTGCAATTCCTGTGCTGCAACTGTTTTCTGGCAACTGTGCACTAAAGCTTTGCAATGAATTGCTCTCAGCTAAAGCAGAAATCAACTGTCCTTCACAAACACTCCTGTGGGGGAGCAGCCACATGCAAAGTACTCAAGAGAAAACAAGGACATAGCAGGACTGGATCTACTCCAAGGCAATCCCTAGATTTAACGAACCTCATGGGGCTACTGATCATCTGATGCATAAACTGGGAGTCAGGATGGAGGATGTAAATGATGCATCGTAGGTGGTTGTACAGGGATAAATTGAGCCCTTGCTGTTTGTCCAGTCCTTACCTCCACAGTACAAGAGCACATCAGTCATTTGCAGAGCTCTCTTCACAGCATGCCTGTGTGGGAGGGAAACTGCACACCGCATTTTCCAAACAGGGAGGTGAAACAAAAGGAGCAGTGTATTGTTTTCTTGTTTCTCCCCAAAGTCAAACAGGAGGTCTGCAGGTGGGCTGAACTGAAACTCTTATCTCCCAAACTTTGAGTCCCCCAGCTATCTGCCCTTTACTAGAAGGAGAAACTCCTCTGCAATCAGCCAGGCTGACGGCATCTCAACACATCTTTTAACCAAAGACTTCTCTTTGGTTTATGGGGTTTCTGCTTCTAGTTTCAGTCTGAGGCCTAATCCTTGCTCACTTCATTACTGTGGTGTTCATTGCAAGGCACCAAAATACACTAAGAGGTGTGGTTACAGTTCACCCACCACTAAAGTTAATTCCAATGGTGATGTAGCTGAAAATTAAACTCTGAGGTCTCCATGGAGCACTCACTCTTCTGTCACTCCTTGCTACTGTCTAGCCTACATTTGGAGGCCAAATACCACCAGCTGTATTTCAAAGACAAAAGTTCTAGAACGTTCCTGTACTTTCCCCAAGACCAATGAAGAATCTCTTTTCTAGAACAAAAACTGAACTGCAAGAAGCTGGATATAGGTTAGTCAACCCAAAGCACATACACAAAGATTAACATGCCTAAATGATACATGTATTCTAATTAGAGAACGTAATCACCTCAGGCTTGATCATTATTGCTCCCTTTCTGTTTATCATTTCAGCTGCATTAAGGACCCTGGCAGTTCTTTCATCTAACTTTCAGATTCAAGGGCACCAGGTTTTTAATCATTGAACACCTTAAACACTATTTTCTCAGGAATCTTTGAAGAATAATTATTACACCAGTATAAACTGTATACCTCTGAAGGTTGTTTTCAAATCCTCTCATCTCCAGCTGCTGCACTTATGTCAACAGATCCCTTTGGAAATCACACTGGGAAAATAGCTCAGAAAAAGAAAAAGTGGTTTGTCATTCTCCCTCTATTTTTTCATCCATTTTGTTCTGGTGGAAGATTTTCAACTCGACTCCAGGCACTGTCAAAGCTGCAGCACTGTCAGAGCTAGGGGGATTTTCAGTTGAGACAGCCCCCAAGGGCAGCATTGCCCCTGACAACTGCAACTATTTCCTCTGATTTAGCTTCAGGTTTCTTCTCACCCCTCTCTGCATACATCCACATCTCCCCTCCATGAAGACAACCACCCATAAGAAAAAAAGAATTAAAATTGCCACATTATTTGCCTTCCAAAGTCCTTTTCTCCAGTATTAGTGATATGCAGGGGGACATTCAGGAAGAGCTGGCATAACTTCTTGCACATTCACCAATACATGCATTTATTATGTGGTTGGCTTCATGTGATTCTGCAGAATGCATAAATCTGGCTCAGAATATAAAAATAGCCCACTATCAATCTTCCTGTAGTGGGAAATGTAGATTCATTGGTGCAAGCAGAGGGAGCACTGGCAAAACTTTACAGCTGCTTCCATAAAGCTGTCAGCAGTGAGGAAAAAAACAGGCTGGGTTTTAAGCTCAGGGAACAAAGACCACATCGGCAGCAAGTCTTACTGCAGGAATACTGATGAGATCCCACAGCCAGAGGTTTGTGGCTAAGATAAGGAAACATTGACATAGACCTCTGAGCTCTGTACCAGTGCAATTCCATCAAGATGTTAAAAGTAACTGCAACTCTTCTGAATGTATCTATATTGCATTTGCTCTGCAATTCTCTCAAAGAGTCCCTAGTACGGCTGCCTACCAGATAGATACTCTGGACATAATTATTCAGAACTGTATAAAAGAATGGGCTGATGTTGCACCTCTTGCTTCCCTCCATGAGTATCTTGCTGGCTATTTTCAGTAATAGACTACAAGCAATTGTATCTATTCTTCTCAACTGAAAGCCAAATCTCCAAATGGGGTTCTACGTGCCAGCTGCTTTCATGATTCACACTCTCACCACTTGAATAAGCCACAGGTAGGGCTGGAGACCTGTATATACCTAACACTGAACTTTGTTTTGAGACCTCTTGTCTTACAGATGCTAAGCATAGTTACAGCCCACAAAGCTGGCTAGCTTTAAGAAGAGAAACTAGAAATTAAGCTCCCATTTTGAGCCAAATGATCTTCTCGTGAGCAAAAACTGGTTCAAATTGTTCATGTTGTATTTCATAGCTAGAGGCTCGAACTAACTTTAGGACACTATTACCATAAGCATTTTTTCTTTGCCTTCACTGAGAATTGGTACCTCCGCACAGCAGAATGAGTACATGGGCATTCCCAGGCTCCAACTCCCATCTCTTAACTGACAGCGAAGTGACACAGAATGTGCAATAATTCAATACAAATATTATGAAAAACCACAAACATTACTGACCCAAGCTGCATTTTTGATGCAGTTCACAGAAAACTGGATCCAAAGCCCTTTGAAATTCCTCTGAAAGCCTTTCAGAATCTGTTTGAACACCGCTGGGTTGACCTGCTGTGGTTTCTCTGTAACGTGGCATGCATATTTTTGGTGCATGAATACCAATAATTCAGAATAAAAGCAGCAACATATCTTTTGAGACTGTGCCCCACACACAGAAATCAGTCAGTAAAAGAGAGAAGGCTCTCTTCCCCAACTGGCAGCTTTTACCAAGACAAGTAACCAGTCTGAAGGCCATTAGTTGTTTGTATCTAGAAAGTCAAGAGCCCCACAGTGCACTGCATACCATTCTTGGCTCCCCATCGCACATCTGGTACTCTCCCAGTGTGGACAGGCAGCTACCCCATGTGAAGAAGTTACTCTATCTGCCATTCCAGCCTCTTCTCTCTTGCTAGAGGTAACCATCTCTTCAGATGTATTATCAGAGCATTTGTTTTTCTGATCTGTTTCTGTTATGATGCAGACAGGTCAGACAGATCTACTGTTAGAACAAACCAGCTCTTTTGTCCAAGAAGAGCTAAGGAACATTGCTGGAAGAGGCAGTTTTCCACAGAAGGCAGTGGTATCCTTTACTGGTACAGTGCTCTGTAGCCTTAGGCAACCTCTGCATCAAATGGGGGCAGAAGAGCCTGTCCTACCCTGCCTCCAGGAAGGCAGTGTCTGTTTTACCAGTACCAGGGCTCAGTGATACTCAGTGGGATTTGCCCTGCACAAAGTCGGCACTTCATGCCTCCAGGACTGTAGCACCGTTCAAAAGGGGCCAACAACTTGTAGTTGTGAGAAAGGGGAATGCATTTTTTGAAGGACTTTAATGGTTGGAAAGCCCCAGCACTGACGGACCACCTGCAAGCTTCCTGAGAAGTAATCCTGCCAGCCCATCCCATACGGCAGATCAGTGACTCCCTGACTTCTTCCAATCTGGACTGCAGGTGATCTTTTGCACTCCAACTTCTCTCCATATAGCAGGTGTACCACAGAGGTGGTAATAAAATCTGTAGCCAGTGGTTCATGCACATTTCAATATTCCTCTCCCACAACTGAGCCTGGTAAACAGAAAAACAAATTTCAATCAAGACATAAGCCCAGGCAGATGCTATCCATATTGTTAACTGCTTGCCACAGGTAGAGATGTATTCTGTATCCTCTGGGAACGGCACTTGCCATTTTTTCCTCACTGTAAAGCTGTAACTTTTATTGTCCCTGAGCAGGAGCTGAAAGTTACTCCACTTGGATGATACACATGCAAGAATGAAGCCTGGTGGTTCCAGTTTACTTCCTTGTACTCCTCCCTCCATTTCTCCCCAGCAACACACAAATTCTCTGCCCTTATTTTTTTCCTGTTTTCATTGTTGTAATTAAGAGATTTGACTCAAAACCCACTGGCTTCAGAAAGATATGGACCAAGTGCTAACAACAGTGGTAGATCTCTTATGAAACCTGCAACGACACCCTGAAGACAGCTTTTGGAGGCAAAGGTACAAATATTCATTTCCTACTGAAGCAGGTTGGAGGTGGTCCTGCAGGAATCAGAAGTACAAATACGTATTTTTTGGTTTCTGTGAGGTTTTCTACATTTTACAGCAACAATTTTGGACAGGAAGGAATCTACGTCCTGTTGAAGCCTGTTTCTGGTCCTCACTAAAGATACAATTTAGTGGCTCAACCGCAAAACAACCAATAGCTGAGAACAAGGCAACATCGGCCATAATCCTCAGTTACCTTCCTGTCAACCATATAAAGAGAACTCACATTATATCACACCTTATTATATCACATGCATGTGAACCCTCATCATTTTTCTTCATCGCTTTATGCATGCTGGACTGCCTTATGTAGCTAGCCCAGCCTGTGACAAATAGCTTGCTTTAAGCTTTGTCATGTGTCAGGGATGCAATCGAATTCCACCTGAAGCTCAAATGGCCAAGCAGCCCCATGAGATGCTCTGCTGAGCTTTAACATCTTCCCACAAGCAGTAGGATGATTAGAATTGACAACTATTGAAAACTAAGTAGCATGAGAGAGACAAGATCAAAAAACCACCCTAAACTGACTATGAAACACTCAAGTGTGTCCCACAGACATTCAACTTCTATGTTAGCACTACAGAGGACTTCAGAGATGCAGGAACAAAAGTTGCTGTGCTGTTGGTATTTGTATTACTACTACGTTTCTCATTTCTCTCCCCTCTACTGCAGTTTTCAGAGCACAGTTTAGAACAAGGCCCCCCCCAGAAGCAGTCAGGATAAAGGCATGCTGTCAACTGCGTATTTGTGACTGGATAAATCAGTACCTTCAGGGCAGGAGAAGAAGTATTTCATGTCAAAATAGCTGACCCAAGATGGCTGCTTTAATGCAAAATCCCAGCAAGAAGCATGCTTTTACCCAGGTTTAAATAGTCAAGATAAACTGCAGGGTGAGTGGTACATAGCAAACTAGTGTTTTGACTGTACAGGCACTGTGCTTCATTTCTACTGCTATTTATTTGAACCTGGTCAAAGACAGCTTTACTTTCCCATCACAGGAAATACACAGTCTGCCAAAGCAGCAATGGCTTGAATTGCCTTTAGTGGGCCTGGGGTTCTATTAAAGAGACACAAATAAATATGTCTGAGATGACGGTTGTAGTCTCAGCCCAGTTTCTCTCATCCCTACTCCCACTACATACACCATCATAACAGTTAACTGTCCCATTTCTGATCAACAGAATCCTTTATTCAAACTGGTGAGCTGAAGCTACTGCAAGAAGTCATAAGTCACCACATCTCAGAGTGCTAACATCCTCTAATCACCAAACCATACCCAGTGGTTCCAAACCCACATCCCTAACCTACACCTCTGAAGGAGTTCCAAGTTCTTCGTCAAGCTCTTCTGCTTGGTCTGCATCTCATTTTCTGTTGATCATTTCTGTTTTCAGAGCTTCAGGAATTAGAACTATTATGCACAAAAGGCCCCATTAAGATGATGCCATTTTCACTAATGAAAGAACTTCTAAATGTGTTTTTAAATATAACTATTTGAATTCTGAACTTTGAAGCCCCCATAATCCAGGGGGAATGGCCTCTTGGAGTCACTTTCCACGGTTTATCTGCCATCCTGGTTCCCTAGGGAGGTCCCAGCTAACTGGTGAAGGGTCTGGAGCACAAGTTCTATGAGCTGAGGGAACTGGGGTTCTTCAGCTGGAGGAAAGGAAGCTGAGGGGATCCTAAAAGGTCTTTTCCAACCTAAATGATCCTATGATTCTTCATGTAGTTGCCTAATTTGCTAGGTAAATACCAGGCTATTGACATTTTCCAAGGCACGCATTTATAAATAGCATATTTAGAATGCACTAAACTTAATAGAATCCTCTTAGAAAACCTATTATACACTTTAATGTAATGTAAAGTTTTATTACTTTTTAGTAATGGCAGTGTTTGCTTTGCAGAATTAATTACCAGCTTCAACCTGAACTCAGCGTTCCAGGCTTCTCCTCCAGCTTTGGGTCTGGGTCATTGGCATAATAACCAGAGATGAAGGGGGAGATTTGTTTGTGTTCTCTTGTATACTTGACAAAAAACATATTTCCTCATCAAATATTCTACTTTGAATTAGACTTCGAACAAGAAAGGTAATAGAAATGACAGTTAAAAACAAAATACTGGAGTCTCTTTTTGCACAGGCTTAAGCATCTGAAGCTTATACAGGAATTCTGTCTGTACTTTGAATTAGGAAGAAGGAAAGCCTTTGAAAGATGACTATGAGGATTTTTAATGCTATTACTACTGTTACTACAATGTCTCAGTGAGGTTCCCATTGTAGTAGGTCTTACATGAACACAGGTCAAAGAGCCTCTCTGTGCTCTGTCTTGTAGTAAGACACCAGCAAGAAAGAAGATTACTCTGGTTTTTATGAGTTCTACAATTGTCCAACAGGAACATCCCCTGAATGGGAAATGCATCCCAACAGAGATCTGGGAGCATGTATCTCAGAGCCTTTCAGTTGCATTACTCCATTTAGGAGAGAGCTCTGTTCTATTAGTACTCTTCAACAGCCAGGGCGATTGAGGAACATAGAGAATAGTTAGGGTTAGAAAGGATCTTAAGGTCATCCAGTTCCAACCCCTGCCATGGGCAGGGACATCTCACACTAGACCACACTGTCCAAGGCCTTGACCACTGCCAGGGATGGAGCATTTACCAATTCTTTAGGCAACCTGCGCCAGTGCCTCATCACCCTCACAGTAAAGAACTTCTTTATATCTAACCTGAACTTCCCCTGTTTACACATCATGAAAGCTCAAACAAAAAACATTTCATTCCACTCCTTCACACTGTTAACATGACTGTACTCACAGAAGGTTAGTAATCCATTGTAACAGTATCTTTTCTTGATAAATATTTGGATATGAAAAAAACACAATGTATCTCCTCAAACAGAACTTGGCAGAAACCTGCATCAAGACAGACTAAACACTAATTCCATAGAAGTTTGCCTTCTCCCTTGTTTTCACATGCACACACACAGAGCCTCAGTTCTGTAAATTAAATCCACACATGGACATATGCAAAGCCCCACATTTTCACAGCAGCTCTGAATGCAGAATTGGGTGCCAAAGCTTTCCAGCCCTTCTGTGACTGCTCAGAAAGAAGCTGGTGCATGTTTGAGATCTGGCTGCAAGTGAGTCAAATTATACATATGCTGCCATAATGACATGATCAAGGACATAATAACTACCAATTATTTTACATTTGCAAACTGAGCAATTGTTGTATTCTGTATTTTTTTAAAGCCTGTAGTCTCAAGAATAAAACCACTGCAAACCGTTCTGTGCCTTCCTGGAACTAGATTCCAGCTTCTTCCTGCTGAGCCCATAGATCATTAACATTGTTAATGTTCTCACTAAAACTGTTTGGAGAATGTGACAAGTCTAATTTGTTACTGACAAACCAGCTGGGAGTATGTTTAAAATGCATCAGTCTTGCTGTTGTACCCTTTGAATGGATGTGTGGCTCCTGTCAGGTAGACTTGCTATTTTGTTAAAGACTATCTGTTATTTCATCAATCTTTTTAGCTGGTTTCAGAAGGGAAAAGCCTCCATTTTGCTTACTTTCATTTCTGCTTTTAGATTAAGCAAAACTGTCTTTAAAACACAATGATCACAGCCCAGGGAGGGAAACAAACAGCTTTTCAAGGCAAAGCCTAGGAGCCCAGAGGTGCTCAATTCCTCAACTAGAGCTATTTTTAATTATGTTTCATAGCTAGTTATCACCAAGTTAGATACTTACATCTACCTTTCCACCTTTAGTTTATACATATATCTCAAAGTACTGAACTTCAGCAGTGACTCAGCAGGGAAAAAAACAAAGGAGTATTTTAACAGCCTAAATATCAAATTTGGTACCAGCCCCTCTTCACCCAGGAAGTACTTTACAGAAGGAAACAGCCCAGGTGCCCGTTCTGTCAATTCACCCACCTCTGTGGCTTTCAGAAGTGTATTTGACCACTTTACTTTATTCAGCTTCCCAGATCAGGCCAGGGTGGATATATCAGTCTTGAAAATGCAAGAGATTTTCAATACTGCTGTCTACTTCTGATAATGAAAATGTGCTAAATATTTCCAGCTTCTTAGGAGTTCAGCCCCATGTGGCATCAGTCCCAGAGGAACTGGGCATTCCCTTTTCCTCTGCCTTTAAAGCACTGGAAAATAAGTAGCCTTCATGCTCATAATTTCCAGCGAAGAATGTCAGTTCGGGGCTGGTGCATTTGCCTGAACCAACACTGGGACACGTTAAGGTCCCTTCTTCGCCTTCATCACTTTTCCCCTTGCTTCTTCTGCAGAATGGCAATGGATCTGTTCACACAAATGTAGAACCAGCCTTTGTTTTAAGCAGTAAAGCTTATATAGAAAGCAGATCCTAAATTACTCTCCATGGTTAATTTGGGACTTCTTACCTTTTAAATACTGCTAGAATCACAAGGATACCAAGAGCTGATCAGAGAAGATTCGTGTCTTCTTTGGTGTAGCGGTATTTATGTTAGTGCACATCCTGATAATTACTCAGTGAGAGTTCCAGACTGCCAGAAATACCTTGGGAACTCCCCTATGGGTGATTCTGTGGAGGAAAATGAGAAAGTGAATATTAAACATACTGTAGTCAATATTTTTTTATCATAGCAGCACTGCTCCAGAGCCGGAGCCAATTTGTGATGTAGCAATGCTGAGTCTTTCCATCTCAGCTGTAACAATCTGTGCCTATTGCTGCCTAACTCAAAAAAATCAAACCTGCTCTTACATTACAGCATAGAAGATGCATTTTTCATTTCATGCAGTGAAGGAGACCACAGCTCCAGAGATTTAGCTGGCCTCAAAGCTCATTTGGAGCTAAAAGCCCTATGAGAAACCCATTATGAGAAAGATCTGATAGTTTAATGCATTCCTCCAAAGAAGGGTAATTTGCTAGGAAATGGATAGGATAATACCATTCCTGAGATCAACTGGAGGTTGCTGTGTTAAATTTCAGCTGTGTTGGTACAGAGGGATTCAATTAGGAATGGGTGATGCAGTTCAGAGATATTCACAGACTCTGTGACACCTCTAGGGACACTCAGGTGAATTCTTAATCAAAACCTTAACATTCAGTTATTTTTCAGTCTTGATTCCTGCTTCTGGTCAGGATGATTCAGTTCAGTGTTGCATCTCAGTAATACGCGGATAAGTACTCAAAGCAAACCTCCAAATGTATTTATTACTGCAAGATTCAAAGGCCTTGAATAATATCCTGTAGTACTGTACATGGTACAAAACACAGTACTTGAACCATAGAACATAGAATCTAAATAGACAAGACAGGAAACCAATGTTGTCAGGTGGGGAACAAAGTGAGCAGCCACCAACTTCTCATTAATTCAGAAAATTGAGCATCACCTAAGGTAAGCAAACAACCAGAGTTGGAGAACCAGGAGGAGATGACTCCTGGGTGCACATTCACCCAAGCAAGTATCAGTAATTCCACAGATTTAGAGTAATATGCTACCTCATATTTCATATATGGAGAAGTGCCAAACAATTCTAAGGTGAGACTGACTAGGAAATGAGATACAATAGGAAGGAGAGAACTATCATTTCCTTCTAAGGATGCTATTGCAGATTTATAGGAAAATAAATCCGGAAAGACCAGAACGAGTGAATTAAAGGGAAAATGCTAAAATACATCATACTGATCTCCTTGGATCAAATAAGAAAACAGTGTAGAACAAATCCACTACATGAAGCTGGTGAGATGGGTAGACTGAACTTCAGAAACATTTGTAAAGCCAGAGGTGGGGCTAATGCATCTTTAGGATTAATGTAGTCATAATGTAACACTGCAAAGAGAGCTGGTCATAAATTGCTGCAAGGGAAGGAGATGACAATGGGGAGCCTGTGTGGACTTACTGAAAAATAGTGTCATAGCATCTGCTATACAATATGGTTTGAACTTTGCAAAGCCCCACTGTAATGACAGCCTCACTTGTCACTTGGGCTGAGGCACAGGTGACAGATCTGCAGCAGAGCTCAAAACCAGGCCTATTTATTACTATTCTTTTTCCAAAGAGAAGTCTCTAAGCCAGCTGTTCTCACTGAGACAGTATGTCAGCAAATAGATCAGCTTCTACTTAAAAAAATAATAGCAGAACCTAGTAAAGGTTCCTGTAAAAGCAAGAAAATGTTCAAAATGAACTGTGGCAGCTCTAGTTAGCTTCCAGCATGAAGTGATTTACAAAGCAACGGAGAAACACTACACTGGAAGTGACCAACTGGGCCATCAAGCCTAAACATTCATGATGTGACAATAACAGCAGTGATACCACCTATTAACCAGCACACCTGAAGATGCTTCTCCCCCTCTCCAGTAATATCTGAGACTGTTCTGAGAAAACAGAATAAGACAGAGGCTGCTGCTTGTCTTCTACTTGAAGTGTACAAGTGAATGCAGCATCTATTTAAATAAACTCTGACCAGGGTACCAGGGCAGTGGCTAAGCTCATCTGTACGCTTGGCGGGGGGGGGTTGGGTGCTGATCAGCTGGGAATCTCTCAGAAGTCTTTTGGTAAAGGAAAGTTCTCCCAGATCTCTTGGGTAATGCAAGAGCAATCCAGTGCTGTCATCAGGATTTTTACTAAAAGGTAGGATGATGATGTTGCTTTGCAAACTGGAAATGTAGCAGTTATGCTGATAGTCTGATTTAGACCAGGCTATTACTGTACAAGTTTTCCTTCCCTAATCATTCTTCTGCCTTAGCTCCTATTGAGTACACGTAAGAAATGGCAGCTTTAGGAGGATGGCAGAAACAGACACGAATTCACAACAGCAGCATTTGTTTCCTCCTTTCACAAGACGTGTAAGCACTTGGCCACTCAGCTCACTGGGCACTTGGCTGGTCATCCAGGCTGCTTATCACAGGTATTCAGGCACTCCAGCTGCCCCTGATCTGGGGTTTAGGCATGTGAATAAACTTCAGGATCAAGACTTGCTCTCACTTCAAATGACTTGTTTTTCCTGACAGATGTATTGCACAGATACACATAACAAAGCATCATATAATTACCAGGGCTTATGTAGGGCTTGCACTCAAGTCATTGTGCTTCAGTTCTTTAAGAAAAGTGATCACCTATGTAGTTCTTTCCTGAACTGTCACACAGAGATTCATCAAGAACTTGAGAACAAAGTGTTTTGATCATTGGAAAAAAAGAAAATACAAGCAAAGCAAAGACAGTTGCAATGACATCTTTGATGTTTTATAGATAAGAGTCTCTCATGAATAACAGTCATTTCTTGTGTCATCTCTTCTCCAGCTTTGGGAGTTTTCATTAACTGAGACTAACACTAACTGGAAAATAATTAAACTGGCTTAGGGAGTGCGGCCTTCCCATCATCGCTAATAGTAATTAATCAGCATCAGCAACAGGTTTTAATAGCATTAAAATTCTGATTCACTGTATTCCTCAGCCCCACACCATCCAGTTCTATTCTTAGCTTCACTGAGCACAAGACACAGTATTCCTTTAGACAATACCAAGAGGACAAATACAGGAACTAAAGTTAACCCTCATTTTCACCAGCTGTGTACAGAAATGTCATTTTTTCCTACATAATTGCTCCCCATCATTCACCACTGATGTGTGAATATAAACTCCTCACTCAGGTTTCCTGTTCAGCTCCAGAAAAAGAAGCTTCTATGAAGAAACCAGAATATGGAGAGAAAAAAAAAAGCAAAGCTGGCACAACCCCACCTCTCCTTTTGGTTGTTGCTGTTTACTCACTGGCAACAAGCTCAGCCTAAACTTGGTTAAATTACATCAGAAACAGAGCAGGGCTTGTCTAACGTTATTTTCATTTAACTTCAATGAAACTGAGTCTTACGTCCTGAAAAGAAAAAGGAAGAAAAATCAATAGTCCTGCTGGCACTAATACATACATGACTTGCAGAGATGGAACAAACATCTGCTCAATTTTTCTTCATTCTTTCTGATCACAGAAGATAAGTGATGCAACACCTGCTTTTATTCTGGCTAAATGAGGCATTATTCTCTTCTACACCACTCCATTCCTACTTAGGAGAACAGGCAATTTCTTGTCAGCAGCCACGACAAAGCTACAGTCCTTGGGTTACTGAAAAATGAGTGGAAGGTGGAAGCAATCCTAAAGATCTTCTGTTCTGAAGCCTTAGGTTGAAATACAGGCATATTTTATAAATAGAGCAGTGAAAGTACATCATATTTTGAAACAGAGTAAGAAAGAAGCTTAGAAGCAAGCACTGGTCAAGCTTCTGGGATAGCCGAAGTGGATATTGCATTGTTTACTTCAGTTAGGAGCTCTCATTTCCACTCGTAAGATCCAAAGACCTGATTCTCACCATCACTGCACCATTAGTGATCGCTGGTGTTCAAGTTGGAGTAATTTCACAGCTGCCCAAAAGAGCTGGACCCATACAGGATCGAGAAGCCCTACAATGTTGACAACTGTGGCTATTAAGGATTCTATGTGTTTTCTTCAGCTACATTAATTATTTTAGACAAGTTCCCTGCTTTTTGCCTTTTCTTGAAGAGACTTTCAATGCACTAAGTTACATTTCTGCCCTTCAGAAGAGAGCTCATTTCACCAGCAGAACTACTAGCCATTTAAAAACCCCCAAACCCAATATGGTTATTCTGACCATACCTTCATCAGATTTACTACTTCAAGACTTGTGATGCAATGGAGAGACAAAAGCAACCACCATTTCTGTCAGTGATGCTTGCAGGAAAGATTTTTATTCAGATCTGAAGCAAACCCATCAGTGAGACAGAAGCACGACAGGAACTGACCAGATCCTTTGCAAATGAAGTAAACAGGAGTCCCACAGGTTTCAGTGGGCCCAAACCACTGTAACTGTAGCAAATCTAAGCTAACCAAAGTTGTCTATGGGGAAAAGACCAGTATATCTACATTCCCCCTCAATGAGACTGCCACAGTTTTGTTCTATTGAACAATTTGCTAGTAAATGCTGATGGAGAGAGGAACACTCCAGCTTCATCACCTACTCTGGGATTTCTCTGTGTCTAGGTACTCTACATGCAAAGAAAGGAGACACGTCTCCCCCTGTGGCAGAGTCAATGATGTCAGAATTTTATCAGAAGGGGACAGGTTTAATTCTGTATCTCTTTATATCTATGGGGTTCTTTCAATTAACTTTTAGGTTCCGCAGTAAGCTCAGTATTACACAGTCTCTGTTAGAGATGAACTAACCATTTCCTTATCACCAGGAACCACATCTTACTAGTGCAACACCTGTTCCAAAGAATATATGCACTTGAGACCATGCAAAAGCATCTTGGCACCTGATGGAAGCCTGCAAGCCCTGTATAACTGAGTTCTACAACTTGAAGATGCAGGGAAAAAAATTCCAGGTACTTCCTAAGCCTCTGAATGCAACACCTAATCCAAGTAATCCAAAAGCAATCTTGCTGGCAATCTAATCGTGTTTTCTAAGCAGAAGACTGCAGTAACAACATTTTTACATATAATTGGATCCCTTCATATGTTTGTATTGTGCTTATTTCTGAAGCCTTGCAAAATTAAAGGGTCTCCTGTAATATCTGACTTGGCTTTTCACTCTAACCTAAGGGATTACACATTAGTTTACACATAATAGCCCAGACAAATATGAATTTTTTATTAGCACTGATGAGAAAGTGCAGTTGTCCCTTGAGAGCCAGCAACAAGAACAGGCAGGAGAAATTGAGGAAACTGCACTGATTTTTAAATTGCTTTTTATTTGGATTTGTTTTTCTTCGGAAGCTCTTACTGTCTCCATCAGCTTCTCCCTTGTAAATGCAATTCAGTGGGGAAAACAAGGGAAGAGACTTTACATTTGAGACAATTTTGGAAGCTACCACAACTTTTTCATGAGGTATTGTATATTTGCATGTGTACACTGAAGTGTTTAACAGACAGATTTCAGAGTATGTATCCCGCACCAATATTATTCATAGCTCTCACTGGAAACACTTCATTTGCCTCTTACATTCAAAAAGGGTTTCCACAGGACTACACTGAAATGGAATACCAGAAACTTCTTGTGACTGAAGAGCACACCCTTACCTCTGCAAGAAACAGAATTCTTGTGCAGACAACAGCTAATGTCACATTCATTCCAAAAAGCCAGTGTTGACTGATTTTTCCTCCTTAGTCTTGTGACAGATGCCCAACTCCAAATTCCTACACTTTGCTCTTGTCGAAGTTCTTTACTTGGAAGCATTATTGCCTAGGGGTGAACTGAACTAAGAATTTAACAACACAGGATTTTGCCAAGCTACATCAACTCAGTAGCCCACCAAGACATTACACTGACTCCATCCATGGCTACTAACTGATGCTTTAGAAGAAGCTAAGCCTCCATCAAGCTAAAGCCACTGTGCAGTAATTTGCAGCAGGGGAATTCCTTCTTGACACCATCACCTCTCCCCAAGTGCTCAATTTGCAGAAGTGTAGGAACTAGAACCAGAAGAAACTCCTTAACCCCTTCACTCAGAACTCTCTACCAGGATTTGGTTCTTCCCTGTTTATTTCTTCTGTACCTGGAGAACACTGTTCCATGTCCCTGGAACACAAACCTGACTGGAATAGAGCAGTCAACATTTTTCTCCTGTCACGTCCCCTTTTAAGTATGCATATCAGCTTGTCCAGTCAGATAGACAAGAAGTCAAAGAAAAGTATTATCAACTGAGATGCATTTGACAAAGGAAGAACACTATTTGCTTAAAAGCTTACTGACAGCTGAACCCCAGAGTTCTGGATTGCAGTAAAATAGTCTTCCCTAGACTTTACTTTGGAGGAATGCTGAGGTACAGGAACAACCTGAGATTTGCAGTACCAGTTCAATCCAGTCATTCTACACAGAAATCTTTTATGCTTGCTCTAACAGGAAACAAAAGATGCAGTCTTCATCACTATTTGACAACTCCAGGCTGACACTTGTAAAGCTATTCAAACCAAGCACACTAGATTTGTCAGAACAAAGCTGACATTTTAAATGAAGAATAATGATAAAATCTCTAAAAATGTGCTGCAGAAACACTCACAGATAGTACTGGCAATTTGAATACAACAGCAACGTATTATCATCTGAAAATCAAACCACAAGTTCTTTTACGTAGCTAAACATGGAATTACATTATGTAAAAAGCTGCAGGTACTCTGATGCACAAGGGGAATTCACAACTCCTTGTTTTGTGGCTTAATGTATATGATGTGGACATTTTGCATTAAGAATTACACTTGTTTCACTTCCACTCTTGACATAAGTACAGCTATTTCACAAACTAACAGTAGATGGTAAGTAAGGATTCCTTATAGGCAAAGGAAATGAAGTCTCTTCCATTCTGTTGAGTTACATTAATCTGAATCCTTAAGCATTTTAGATATGTGCAGTGCTATAATAGCACTAATAATAGTAATCTATTTTAATAAAGCTGAAGATCGTGGAAGAGCTATAATGTGTGGACAAGTCAGTTGAGCATGTAACACTGAGTTTTGTTATCCTCTGCATTTGGAAAGGCATTATAGTGGAATCTGTTGCCTTTTTACAATGAAGCCCAGATCTTTAACATTCACATTAGTTAATTTCAGTGAGAATTTAAGAGATTTATTCTGCTCCCCCTCATCCTCCTTCCCAGGGCAAGGTAAGCATGCCTAATCCTACAACAGTCATGTTCCAAAGTTTTAATAGTTTTCAACCACCCTGGATGCAAAGAAAACTTGTGAGCACATCTAAAGTAACTGATGTCCAAGTTGAAGACAGACTAAACCATTTCAGAAGTAAAAATCTACTGGAAAGCTCCAAAACCAGAACCACTTCTCAGGACAAGTAAAAGGGAATGGGAAAATCTAAGTATGCACACATGCTTTATACACTGCTGAATTCTCAGAGAATGTAGACCCCTTTTAAGGACTGCTTTACTGCATAAGTGCTCCAATTGAGCACTCTACTCCTCATTTGTTTTATCATCTCACTAAACCATAATTAAAAATTAAATAATGAAAGAAATCCATTAAGTTCCTTAAAAATTACAGTAAAGAGTCAGTTAAACATGATGGGCCATTAAGTTATTGAATGAGGTTGCTGTGTTTGCATAGTACCAACTTTCTTTCTCAAAAGCATGTAGTGCCTGGTAACTTGCACCCATCTAATGTCTGTTAAATAGAATTCTATCCAACGGTCCAGTAAAAGCAGTGTGTCAAAATGCATCTTTTTCCATAGCTACAGAGCTTGCTCTCTCCTGTGATCTGAAGGTAATTTAGCATGGAACATTTCCCTACTAATATCAAGCAAGATGAAGCATCAGAGCAGAGGTGGTGTCAGCCAGCAGATGGTACTGTAGGCTGCCATCCTGCAGAGGACAAGCAAGGCTGCTGTCAGCTTGCTGCATCTCAAGCTGCCAGAAGTGAGCCCTGGCAGAGGTTGTGCTCTCAGGCTCCTTGTTTCCCAGGATTCTGATGTCAGGAGACAGGCAGCTCATTACAGCATTAGCCAGCTGCAGGAAAGTCAGCTTTTCACATGGCCAAAGAATCTTTGGGAATAGTTTAGACAGGCAATGTATACTAGAAAGCATCACCTGTACCTCAACAGTACCACTTCCCAGTGCTGTGCAGGGGGAGGGCAATCACTACTTCTCATGGCTGGGAGCTCATTTGCCCTCCCTCATTAGTTCTATTCTGCTCAAGGACAAGCAGCTTTTCTAAGGCAGTATGGAATCAAGCCCTGGGTACTGGTATCACAACCCTCTCCACTCCAGTTTAGTAATTGCAAGCACTACCTTTCCCAGTTGCCTTCCCAGGGAAGCCAGATCACATCTGTAGAGCAAGCTTCAGCAGCTGTCCCAGTCACCTTTGATTAGCTGGGATGCAGTTATTACCTGTATTCTTTTTAACACCACACAAGAAGACACCTAAAATAGCAAGTTCTTACTAGAGTTGCATTTCCTTCCTTTTTCTAGGGGCCAGAGGCAAGTGATGAATCAAGCTCAGGGAAGCAGTATACCCTGCAAAAAAACTTAACTTCATGGTATGTATGATTTGTCTGCTTCAGGAGATTAGGGCTTTGTTGAGGGTATGCGGAGGTCTCTGGAGGTCCACAAAGCTAAGGCAGGCACTTTTTTAGCACCTCAGTCTATTCCTGGCATCTGATTTCCTATGTGTGCCCTCCCCTCCTTCCCCAAGATAAACTGCATTGCTGATAGAATGGAGATTTGTTTAGCAAGATAGGTGATGACCCACTTTAGAATTGCATGACTGGCAAGTGAAGGGGAAAAATGTGCTTTAATTACTAGTCTCTCTGGGGAAGATCTTAAATAGTTGAGCTGGTTTTAATATGACAGCACTTAGCAGATTGTTTTCTTTCCTCATTTTGAAACTCTAAGTTTACAGCTCCATGAGGCATCATTTGGAACAGCTACAGGAGTCTTTACTAGAGACCTGTCCCTCCTGGGGACACATTCCCTACTCCTCTGAGAATGTACATACCATACCCTAGCTGAACAACAAGCCAGTCTAATTACGGGAAGCTTTGTTAGTCATTAACTAAGCTAATTGTGAGAGTCAGGATACCTTGGATTTAGACCTGTCTGCACCTCCAGTTCCCTAACAAGTCGAGTCAGTCACTTCCATTAATGTTTTCAGAAGTGGCACTTAGACATGTGAACTTAGAGATTCTGAGGTGTCACAGCCCCTCCTGGGGTCAGAAGTGAAGGAGCTCTTTGGAAAACAGTAGAGCTGGGCTTGTAGAACTTTATTTCCCCACCCTTCAATTTCACCATCTGTAGATTGCAAATATCTTACTAACTCCTCAAACTTTCACAGACCAAAGAGAATTTCAGTGGATGACTAAGACCAAGAACAGGTCTTATTTTTTCCAATCATTTCTAACAAAACAATGCCACTTTCACCACAGAGCAGTAACATCTCTTACCCTGGTACTAGTTGTTCTGTCACAATACCAAAAAGCTGAGAAATTCAGTTCCAAAATCCTCCAAATCCATTAAAGATGACCACATGCTGAAGTTCCTCAGTGAAGCAGGATCTCTTACCATACTCAGCAAATCTAAACATCACATATATACTACAGGCTAAGTAAATTACCATTTCATAATCTAGATGTAACAATTGAGTTGTAGCTACAGATACTCAAGGGGAAGCTAGGAACTGCAGGTAGGTCTGAAGCCCTGTTTTATCACTTCAGCCACTGCATCATCCTTCCATCTCACTGAACTCCCAGCAAGTTACCAGCTGTCCTTTAGGTGGCTCACAGGCACAGAACTATGCACAGCATTTCACTACCTGGTTTTTCTTTGTCTTTCCCTTGGGCATTAAAGTTTTAAAGACTGAAAAATCAGGATTGAAAAAGTTTCCTCAGTCAGCAACCTGCAATCTAATACGATAATTAATCAAAGACATGCTTCGTCAACTTCTCCTTGTTCTCTTATGCTTTATGATCATGTTATTTCATCAATACAATAAAAAGGGATTAATCTTCATTGCTGGGAAAATTGTTTTCAGGACTAAGGGAAGCTGCCTTAAGAGCTATGCTCCTGATCTTGTGGTCCAAATCAATCCCTGAGAGCAGGATTCATTCTTTCTAACTGTGATGCATTCATTAAGCCTATCAGGTGCATTTTCAAGTTCTGCACATGATCATACTACAAATTTGACATTCAAGGCAGCGTAGTCACACAGTCACTGCAGGTTCAGCAACAACACACAAGGGCTGCATACAACCAAAAGACTTGTTGGGGTGACCACATATATGGTGGTGTAATATGCCTCCAGAAATACACCAGTATGTTATGGCATCGGTTTGTTATTGAAAAGAATAACTTTTATGACGAATATTGTACAAAGCAGTAACCATCATTTAATCATACATATAATGATAATTTAATCATGTACATAATGTTTCTATAACATTAGAAATTGGTTGGGGTTTTTTTCTGATCTGGACACTAATAAAACAGCCTCCACAGTGCAGGCTGACATACCCTGGCATTATGATAACAATTTATCAATACAAGTTCATAAAACTTTGTCTCAAAGCTTTCAGAATTTGGGAGAGCCCAGCCAGAAAGGCCATGCAGGATATCCTGCAGCCACAGAGACCACCTGCATCATCCTGGTCTCCCCATTTCCCTGCAGTTTCCTTTAGAATAGCAGTTAATCTTCAGTTTTTGTTACAGTTAGAGGCCTGGTTGATGTCCCCAGCTTGGACTTACTGTAAAGTGACATCCCAAATCTTGCCTGGGTCACCTGGAGTATAAACTCATAAACCCTCAGTATCCAGTCATTTACAGAGCATCACTTTTCAATACTCAATAACATCTTCAGCATTCCCAAATACTTTAAGTTCCCTGATGCCACAACATCTCATTTCAGTGGTGAAAGACCTTATTGTAGTCACTGTGTCCTGACCAATGCATTTCAGCAGGATTGCCCAGACATTCATGCTGTAAAGGCCTGAAATATTTGCACCCCAAGCCTTTACACTGACAGAGGAACTTCCAAGTATCAAGTTCGTATGTTCTTTGCTTTTCCCATTGCTCAGTTTGGCCTTAGCATTGGCTCATTGCCCACAAAACACTGATTAGCCACAGAATCTGTGTGTAAAACCAGTACAGATTTGCATTCTGGAAAGAAATCCTGACAGGGCCAATAACAACCTGAACCCCTTACAGGCTCTTTTACTACCAAGTGGATAGAGGGCTCATTTCACCAACTCAGTAAATAATTGGATTCAGTTTAATGTTCTTGTAGTTAAGAGGATTACTAACTAAACTCACTCAAGAAAAAATACAGCAGTAGCCTCAGGTACATGTACTAATACACTGTGGTCTTAAGTACGTAATGATACTAGTAACACATTTAGCTCAAAGTTAGGTGCATAACGTGAAATCCTCTGTGGACACAGCCAGTAATCTTTTTAATGTCTTCAAATAAGGGCTGACGCAAGATAGTCCAGATATATATGGCACTTACGACTATTCAGCCATCTCACAGATCACAGCTAACTTCTGCTCTCTGGTATTTTGGGGGTTACCTCAGAGGAACTTCACTAGCAGCACAAACAAATGTACTCTGGTCTGAAGCAGGGGTTAATGTTCACATATCTAGAGCCTGTGGCCAGTGGATCAGACACTCAGTTCAAAAAGCCATCTAGACCACTGCCCCTCCCAAGCCCCAGCTCAATCCCCCTATATGTCTGGAAGTTTTCTGCAGGGAATGCAACAATGGGAAAACTCTTCTCTGGTTTCAATTTCTGGAAAATTGGTTTTTACTTCGTAAGTGCGAATTCCAGAGATACAGTTTGTTCCTCATCACCCAAGGGAAAAACAGATAATTTTTCAGGTTCTTGTTAGCTGTACTCCATCCCATGCCACAACACACCAGCAGCCTTAGAAAGGCACCCCTATGCACTGGTCTCCACAGCACTGATTACAGCTCTTAATAAATACTTCCTCCAGCAGCCGTCAGAGAAAAACTCCTTTTCCTACCAGTGTGCTTCCTGCTCCTGGCACCTCTTTAAAAAGCCTGCTCACAGAATATTCAGCCATGATTTATCAGCTTAATACCTGCTCCAGCAGCACACAACTGCTGCCTGCTACAGTCCGGAGTTCATGCACTGCTAGAGCTTTGGCTGCTACCATTTATTTCCCCAATTAGACTCAGACCAATCAGACTTTTCCCACTCTTACTGAGTAGGGAGAGTGGGTGCAGGGAAAGGAGTTTCTATGTAATGGCCCTGTTACTATAGAAATCTTACAGCATTAGCAAAATGAACTGCTAATTTTCTGCATCTGCCAATATCCAAGCAGCACATAAGTTTAGAGGCATTTCCTTACAATTCCCAAGGTAGGTGAAGAAAAGGAAAATACCAATTTGAGAAGAATAGTCAGACTTACTACTGATGTTTTGTATGAAACTGGTCTGTTCCACCCTTGCGAATTACTCTTATCTCCCTCAGGCAACCTTTCATCACCTTCCAAGCTATAAATTAATCTAGAAAGGAAAAGACAGCAAAAAGGCATAGTTTATGTCACCAAATCTTCAGTATCCCAGAAACAGCCACAAGTGAGATGAGTTTTCATATGGCCAAATCAGTTAACTGTTGAACTAAGAAAAAGCCAAGAAAAGTTGGTGACATCAAACAGGAGAATCCCATGGAGGGGCTCTTACATTTCTTTCTGATTAGCCCAAGTGTAACATGATAGATTTTGATTAAATGTATCTGAAGCTTACACCCTCTGTAACAACAGTAACAGCCCAAGTGAAGATGCAGACACAAGTTAACTAACTTAAATGAGTAACTTTGGAAAGCTGCAAGGAAAATTCATGGGAGAAAGCTTTGATCAGCCTGTCCCATTCAAGCCTAAGAGTGAGCAAGAGCACTCTTTGCTACCTTGGTCTCTAACCACATGACACCAGGATAGAAAGACGCATGAGATGCTCCAAGAATATGAGCAGCAAGAGTGATTTCCTTTAATTTTCACTGAGTCATTCTACTCAAATGTAATTAATTTGAACTCTCCAAATAAGTTTAACTTCTGCAGCAGGAGCCCATTTCTAAACCTTCAGAAACCAGCATACAATAATTTCAACTATTTAACTTTCACTGTCTGAATAATAAAAATCAGGGCCCTGAGTTTAAGGGCTTTCCAAAACTCACCCCTCCTCAGGAGGCCTAAAGCAAGTGCATGAACCAACATAAGAGTATAATAACTGCTAAAGCTCAGTTAGGAACAAGCAAGGAACTCAAATGACCAGGCTACTGGCACCACCCTCATTTATGGCTGATTTAAGAACAGAGAGGCATTAGAAATAAAAGCTCCCAACAGCTCAATAGCTGTAATCATCTCTCCCGATCTCCAGTTGCTTCAGCCTTTACACTTGATGTAAGCTTTTTCAATAGCTCATGAGTTAGAAAAGCCATGCCTTGAGTCATAACTCCTCTATATTAAAGTGATCATAACAGATTAGTGATAAATACAAATTAATTGGTTTCTTTTCCACTTCCTTCCTCCTCCAACAAGCTTAAACTAATAGCAATAATTACGTGAAAGTATTTCCACTGAAAAGTTTGTACATTTCTGGCAGTGAAATCAATTGTACCAAGGACAACTTCTATCACCAGAATTAATCACTGCTATCTTCAATTACTGTATCACACAATCATCAATGTTATTCATGAAGCGGGAGGGTATCTTAATTACAAAATAAGACTTGGTAGTTACTGTACAGTCTTCTGAAGGCAAGTGAATGCGAAAATATTCCTCAATGGTAAAGCATTGCAGTATGTATACTCTGTCATGTCAAGACTTCCTGGGACCCACTTTCTTGACCCATCATGGAAATTCCATTCTCTAGGTGCTGTCCTGTGCTGAGTTTGAAGCCAACCTCTACCAAAAAGTCAGATTTCAGCCTTAACTTCTTCGAAAGTACATTTTTAATTTGTCATTATGAATTATTTTTGCTGTGTTAAAAGCTACCTTGATAATTCTGTTCAGAGTTGGACAGAAGCTCCACATAATTCAGCTCAGGACACTGATTCACATACAGAAATAAATGGGAGAAGCCAAAGCCTTCTGCAGAAAAAACACCAGGCAAAAAGAACACCTGGGAGTTTGGTTTCCTGCTCTTCTTCAGACTTTTTGTATAACCTCAGACAAGTCACTTGTGCTACAATGGCACTGTGGTAAGGACAACACGGTTTCACCAGTGCAAAAGTTAGCACAGGGAGAGCCACAGTCAGCACAGAGCTCTACAGACAGCAGAAACCACTACACAAAGACAGATAAATACCATGGCAGCTGCCTATGCTGTCACAGGTGGGCAAGTGCTATCTATCTATTGTACAGCCAAAGCACAGGCTGCCAAGATAGGGTAAGCAGTTACCTTGGCTATTTGGATTAGAAGATGTATACCACAGGGAGGGGTGTCACTTGGTTCTGAAGTACCTCATTAGAAGTGTTGGTGCATCACTAATACAGATGATGATAATCTACGCTGACAGTGTTTTAGGACAGCCCTCTCATCCTTAAAGACTTTACAGAGCTATTGCTTTTTCAGATAAACTGTTAAAATCTAAACATGACCTATCTGATCTTTTCGCTTTGATACAGCAGCTTTTTATTAGTCTAAAAGTCACATAAACAGCTAATAGCTCATAGGCTGGTGAGTATTAAGGTGAGACAAGAGCTGAGGGTACCCTTTCTGCTAGAGCAGGTACTCTATTTGACTACACCTTGTTAGTCTTCATTGGTCAGTTACAACTGCTGTCAGCACCTAAAGACACAGCTTGCCTAATTAGGCTTTTACTATAAAAAATAATTGGCCACATCACTGTCCCCTTAAGTGGAAGAAAATGAGTAAGTGGCTGCATGGCATGAAGGTGGTTTTCTTTGACAGGCACAGTCAGTGCTCCCCAGGCAGACAAGAAGTGACACTGCTATCTTACCAGTACCTCATTTACACTCACACCTAGGTCAAAACCAAACTGTGCTAGCAGTTTTATCAGCTTTCCTTTTGTTTATAAAGGAACATTCATAAATACCTGGTTCAAATTCTTAGCTATCAGTTGCAACTGCCCAGATGATTTATACCTGTAAAGTATCTAGTCCTTGATCTTAAATTTCTAACTCATTTTCTTAGTATTAAGTATAACGTGTGTTTGGTGAAAACAACTGCACCACTGTCGCACTGTTCCATGAGATGCACTGTATTTATCATGTGGTTCTAACCATGTCACTTCCACAGTGCCCTGTAATTAATCTCCCATAACCCTTACTTCATGCCAAACCCTTGAGCAGATCCCAAGGGATATTAACTGTTAGCATATTTGTCAGGCAAATACATCCCCTTTCTTATCAAAGACTGCTTGGCTACTACAACAGGCAGCATTTTGTCTCCACTTTGAAACCTGTAAATGAGCCTCTACAGTTGTAGGCTAATGCCTGCAGTGGGTAGTTTACAGAAAACCTGATCACAAACTTTCACTCAGCTGTACTGAGGGCAATACAGCATTATCCAGGGCTATTAAATTTGATTTGTGTCAGGCAAGCACTAAGACAAGATAACTGGTACTGGCAAAAAAATCTCCTTAAACTTAGTGTACATGGGAAATTGTCTAGACAAAAAAAAAAAAAACCAAACAAAAAAACCAAATATCAGGATCTGGCCTAGAGAACACAATTTTACAGACAGCCTGGCAAGAAGCCCCATTTGTTCTAAAATTAAAGTGAACAGTAAATTGGTAAGTTAAGAAAGTGCTTGAGTCATGTCCCAGATTGATGTAGCTTACTCCAAACCTGCTTTTAGAGGCTAGGGACTTCAACGTCTACAATGGAGCCTGTGTCTGACCACCTCTTCTTCAAACACATCTCCAGTCTTGTGCAACCCTTGATTAGAAGAAAAACAATCTGGACTTCCTGCTGTGGTAGCTACATTCCTATAAGTACCTCCCTGATATATGTACAAGCACAAGAGCTTCAAGAACTTTCCAATTCACAACTCATTTTTACTGCATGTCTACATGAGCCAACAGGAAGATGACAGGAGGCAGCACAGGGCTAGAGAGCGCAATTCCCTGTGCAAGGAGAAAAGGCCCTTTCTTTGGCTAGTGCAGGGGCTTTCCACTGGTCCTCACAGCACACAGGTGTAATTAAGGTAAACTGCAAATTTCCTCTTTTAAGTGATACTAATTTCCCTTTGTGTACACTGCTGTGGTCAGGTCACCATGCCTCATTAGCCACAGCAGCTCAGGTGCCCAGCTATTAGGGATTCAGGCCTTGGGAAATCTTTCCCACAGAGTCTTCCTTTAATAACTGTTATTTAAATAATGCTTTAGGGATCAAAGAAAATTATATATTTTAAGCATTAAAGTATCATTAGTAGTAAGCAATAGAAATTATTGTTCTGGAATAGAAAAACATTTCCTAAAAGAATCTGTGCCAGCCTTAATTACACTCCCATTGTATTTCATCTCCACAGCCTCCACACAGAGGGAGGGGTGGGTGGGAAATAATTGGAACAAGGTGAAAATGAGCACTCATTAAATCGCAGACTCTACAAGTGCTCATTCCATGTGAGAGGGCTGTAAATAGGACTTGTAATGAAGTTATGACATGCTTGCCAATAAAAGTCATTTACTTCACAGGATTACAGTTAATTATACACAGCTGGAACCATTTATTGTCCATCCCTTGTTAACTTTGCTGGGTTCATTAACCCTCTCACAGCCCCATGCTTATGGTATCCTCCCATGCAGGAAGTATAGGTCAAAGAGGCTGCAGGAATTTTAGGAGTGGGAGTGTGGATACTGGAGAGAATCTCTGGAGAAGTGCAAATGGTCTAGCTGGAAACTGAATGATGCTCAGTTCTGGAGACATCCACAAGAGAAGCATTAAAATCTAACTGAACAAGTACAGAATCACCAGAAGGAGCATGGTAGTGGCAGGTGCAGACAGCACACCAGGCAAAGTTATCAGGGCTGCAGTGCATCTACAAGCAACTGTGCAAAAGGGGGACAACAAAGCACAGTGGATTTCAAACAGTCGGTTTGTAATAGTCTCTTCTTGACACAAACCTACAGTTAGTCAGAACTCACATCACACAAAGATCTGTTTTCCCCATATGAAAAATCCACATTCTCTATATGCTAAAAAAAAAAAAAATAATAAAAAAAAAAAAGACATTTTCTGTAAAGGAAATGCACAGCAGGTTTGCCTGCTTCTTGATTCTTAGTTGCTGGTATTCAGTCCTTTAGGCAATAAAGAACTTTAGCCAATACTGTCAGAAGCACACAGCACCCAAAAGAGAGGGACATGCTTTTGCAAAGCATGGCAAGTTTAGGATGCCTAGTGCTAGATTCGATTAAGAGAAAGTGCTGAACTAGGAGAAATTACATCTGTTCGTGGAAGTTCACCAAAAAAATGATGAAGGGGTAACTATCCCTGCAGCTCAGACTTCACTCCATCAGGAACATTTCTTCCACAGCCAGCCACTTCTTTTTATTATCTGCTGCAAATACAAAAAGCTTCCCAATTTGCATTGCTTGTACATGGTTTTACATCTTAAGAGCTCTTTATCTTCTACTGTTCCAAACAGTGCAGCACTCTAGCTGGAGCTAGGATATATTGTCTGAGCACTTTTACTGAAGCAGCGCAATCCTGACCAATCCCTCCCCCAAAAATCTCTTAAAAGACTAAATGAAATACAGGATTTAACAAGTGTTGCTGGGCAGCTTTAGCATCCCTGCAGTCAGGAATTCCTCAGCTGACAGCAACCTGGCTCACAGTTACCCAGGGATTTGGAAGACTCGCCAGGACACAAACTTTTATAGTGCCAATAAAAAGCTTTGAACTACCCAATAAGCTTCAAACAGCAATCCCTTAGCACTGTTCCTAATTAGCTTCTAACCTGCTGGCTGGGGTTTTTCCCTCCCTTTTCCTTTTCACCTGCTAATGAAGTCTGAAAAATTGAACTTTCCCTTGATTTTTCTAGTTTGATTCAGTTAATACAGTTTGATAAAGTGAGACAACAGGACATTGCATTTACAAGGGTTTGTTTAGATGGAAGAGAATAAAAACTAAAGCACTGCAATGAAACCTTTTTCTAGGCTGTTCAAGCACTTGAGGAAGCATGTGCACAAAAGGGGAGCTCTGAATTTAGCCATCATTCATACCAGAAATCAGCTTCAGAATATCACATTTCTTACCAGATGAAGAATCTGAAGACAGAGAGCTCAGACTTGGCAACTCTGTACTTTATGTCACCAGCTCTAAAATCCTCAGCAACCCTGGGTTAATAGTCTATTTTTCAGCCTTTCTCTACTTTGTCTGCAGCTGCTTCTATCTGACTATATATCTACCCAAAGCTGAGTCCATCTGCAGATGATACACTGGTAGAACAGTTATTTGCTTTTTGCTACCCTGGTGCCCTGAAGCCATCATACAGAATCTGGGCCTGCTCCAGGTGGAACATTAACCCCAAAAGGTTATGCTATTGCCTTCACTTGCTTTATCAACAGGACAATCTGTTTCATTAAACCCATTATCTAACAAGAAGTCCAATCTGCAATGCTATCTTACAGATAGCATAACAGAGCAGTAATAATTTCACTGACAAAATGAAATTGTCATAATTAAGTTTAAATGAATCCTATAAAGAAATTTTTCTTCATTAGAGCTGCCTTCTGCTTTCCGTATCTGCATTACTGGTTGGAGATAAACATGTTCCTGTTGCAACGAGCCCACAAAGAAAGCTGAGTGATAAAACCATACTTAGCAGAAAAGTTCACTGTTGTCTTGCCTTTTATCCTTCACCACAATGATTCTCAATCTCTTACTATAGCACACCTAGTTGTAGAGAAAGCAATGACTAGAACCAGTTCCATATAGTCTACCATAAAATCATAGATTTGCTAAAAGCATTATGCCAAGTGCTTTACCTTTGTGCTGCCTAGCAACTTTTTAAACATAACGGCTATGAACAGAAAAGCAACCATAATTTCAGAACAGGTTTAACTCCTTTTGCAAATAGCATTTTTATAGACTGCTGCAAGATTTTTCTCTGCTTCTCAGCACCTCACCTCTGCCAACTGACCACTATGAGACCACTGAAACTGCTTTGGCATTACAGCATGAGAAAGCAAGTTAGTTTACAGTAAACCCATCATGCTACCTTCATCTTGAAAGTGATCTCTTTGATGTGACTGTGAAAACAGTCCCACTAAAAGAATTCAGATATAACAAATGGTTAAACACAATAATCTTGTATAGACTGTAATAAACTTCATGTTCATGATCAGTAACTCAGAGTTATGAAGTCAGAAGCTTATCTCAAGTATCCTTCTCTAAGACTGTCTACATAGTTTCTTGTACCTTACCTCTAATATACCTCACTCTTGTCTTTGTTAGGGTATCAGCCAGATAATACTGTGATGCAAATCAGATAAGTAACAGCCCTCTGCTGGGAACATACAACAGATTGCACTTCCCTGTGAAACAAGGGCTTGATATTACAGTACCCTAATACTAGTGCACTATAAATGCATCAGATGGATAGAAAACAAGCATGCACAGTAATAGACAGTTCTACAAGTTGCCTATTAAATCCTTCCCCCTCAAAATTCAGAAGTGTATCTATTACATAATGAAGCTTTTTGTCTATCATGAATCACAAAGAGGTCAGGGTCTAACCAGTCATCACCATTATCTTTTGAAGCTACTCTAGACACCCTCATGAAAGGAAGGCTAGCAGAATAGGAGATGTTTGTTCTACCTGATACAGCCACATAAAATGGCAGTAGCAATGGGAGTAGATTATAAATCACATTTCCCTTAACCTGCTGGCAGAAAAGTCAAACCCAAGACTAGTATTATTCTAAACTGGGTAACACCCAGATTAAAAAACGGAGTCCAACTCTCCCTCCAGCATGCTATACAACCTGGGCACTGTATCACAATTTGCTCCAATTTGCTGATGAAGATTAATTACCCAAATAATTCAACATGACTATATTCCTGACCACTGCAAATCATCCTGCTGTTCCTCAAAATCCTGTTTGTTCCCTCTCCCTTCTCTCATTTTATGCTCCTGACTGTTCCAAGTGCCTTTTATTGAAAGAGAAATTGGTTACCTACTGTGTAAATTTCTGCAGAGAGCCCTTTAAAGTAGACTGTTGCTATTTTCTTCAGGAATATACTAATAATTACAACAACTAGGGACTTGCACTTTGTTATCTAAGAGGAAGCAACAAAAACATGATGAAGACTTGTTAAAGTCCACAGAGAAAAAAAAAAAACCGTGTGTGATGAAGTCATGGGGTCTTTTTAGGTAATAATGGACTAGAGAAAAACTACAACCAGAAAAGCCATCAGGGAAGAAAGGAAAGCAGGGGCAAATAATGAATTGCTCACATTAACTGTGAAAGCAGCTCTTCCTCTGCCTCCATGGAGCTTCTGCTACAGAGTAGTACTGTAGTGTAAGAACTACTGAGAGAGCAAGATGACTCATGTATGCAAACAGATGCATAACTTGTTTAGGAAGCCATCAAAGTACTGCCTCAGTCAGAAGGCAACTGTGTTGAAGGCCAGTAGTCCAGCACACATCCGTAACACCTCACAAAGAGATCCATCAACTGCAGGCATCATAGGGGCCAGTTCCTTCTTTATGGAGGAGCTGAAAAACCCACTTTTTCAACTTCAGGCATCATTACTATTAAAGGTCTAGTTTACTGCAGAAGAACATGACTAACAAAACACACAAATATGTGCATGAGTCACTCTCCTAGTTATTAGAGAAATCATGAGGCAGAGACAACCATTTCAGCCCCTTTCTTGCCAAACACTGAGAAGCCAACAGTGAAATATTAATTAGAGAAGAAGCTAAAACTTGCAAAGATAAAAACTTCAGGAATCATTTCCTAATGAAAAAGCAGAATACAATACCCAGGGAGTAATATTTAATCTGTTGATCTCTATCCACTAGAAATTTTTAAAGAGAGATTAGAAAAACATGCGAGGAGTGTTAAGTCTTACTGATACTGCCTCTGAACATATGACCTCAAGAGATTCCTCTCAGCTCTGTTTTTCTGTAATTGCATGTTGTGGAAGGCTCTGAAATTCAATCTTTATTGAAAGACAAATGTAAAGCTTGAGTGAGTGCCTGAATATGAATATACCACTTCACTCCACCCCAGGATCTAGGAAAGTGATTAGATCTCATGAGTATAGTCAGGTCTCATATTAGCTTTCTACCACAAAATCTCAAGTCTCACTAGTGTTGTAATGCCTTATTTTAATTATTTGAGCCTTCTTACTTTCAAGTTGTAGGAAGGTCTCCACAGAAAATGCATTAAGAATGCTCAAACAGCTAATACATCAAGTGCTATACAGGGCAGGGGAAGCTTCCCTTCTCTCAAGCATTCATTATGTTCAGCAACTGGACAAATGAGGGAGGAGAAGAGGCATACAGGAAAAAATAGCCCTCCTAAACTCAAGAAGCGTAAACAACAGAGCTGAAAATAGAATCTAGGTATTTTAGCTCTGATTTCAAACAGAATCCAAGCCCTAAAGTAAATAACAGCAAAGAGATACAATACTTTGTTTAATTAATTAGGTGACATAGCAAAATTAACAGTGTGGCAGAACACAAAATCTATAGGCTGGTGTGAAAAGATGACAATCGCACATTAGCAGAAGAGCTCCATTTTACATACATGGAATAATGGATTAGCAAGTCTTGGCCAGATGAAACTCACTGCTCCAGTTATTTTACAGACTTGTACTAAGAGGAAAAAAAAGAGACAAAGGGAAGGACAGATCATCTGGAAAGTTTTCATAAGTTAACTTATATTGGTTAGCAACACAGCTCTCTACCTCAAATAAAGCAATTTCCAATACAGAAAGTCTCCGCTATCTTTTAGAATACCATAGAACTACAAAAGCAGCATCAAGCAAGAAACAAAAAATAATTAACCATAATGCACACAAGAATAAGAATCTCAACAGGATACAGACCCATAATACTAGAGAAGATCAAGCTACAGCCCAGCAAGCATCAATTCAAAGCAATAACTCAAAAACAAGACTAATGATTTTCCTCCACACAACACAACCTCCGCAAAAAGCAAAGCTACAAAATTGAGCTGGTTGCAGGACTGAGCTTATATGGTGCTCCTGAGCCAGCAGGGAGGGGCCTGTGGGTGGAGGCCCAGGTCAAATAAGCCAGAGGGGGAGAGCCCTGCTTTACTTGGAGCCTGAGAGATAAGAGTAGTGTTGTGTGGCTTACTTTTTTTCCTTAATAGGTTTTCTGTCTTTCTCTCATTTTTTTATAAAGTACCAGGCTCTAAAAAATTAAACCTTTTAAAAAGCAAAATACATCAAAATTTTCAGTCCGGGTAAAGAAGGATTAGAAAGAAACACCTGTAGTAAGTAGCAATTCTTTCTCAGATGGCAGGCCCTTTTATTTTCCAAGTTAATGAAGTAATTACTTTAGTTAAACAATAATTGTAGATTTTAATCATCCTATGCTGAAGCATATTTGTCTGATAGCAGCAGTTATTTGCAGAAGTTGTGTTTACAGTTCAGCATTTTCTTTTCCTCACAGATTTTTGCTGAAGAGGTGTTTGAATCTGAGAGCAGAAATGTTATGTTCTCAGCTTCTCTGCTCCTGGTCATTTAAAAGGTTTATGGCTTTGGGTTTTCAATGTATTCTCTGGGGTTGCTGGAGATCACATGTTATTGTCAAAGACCTATGTTCTTTCTACTTATGGCAGTTTGGAAATTAGTGTAAGTTAAATGTGTCACACTGCAATTGAACAGGGAACAAAAGGAGAAAAAAGGGAAATCTACCTGAGGAAGCTTTTAGTCAGTTTGTGTGGGCGAATGTAGGCAGATAATGTAATAGAAAGGCAAATATGCTGTTAAAAGAAGATTTATCAAGTTTTCTTTTTCACCAAGGGGTGACAGACTTGCACCACTAACTCACTGTGAAAAGCAGTTCAACAGCTATTCCCAAAAAAAAGATACCTCTGGTCCTGCTTTTATTAAAAAAATTGCTTGCTCATCTATTCTGAGCTCTTCTCCTTTTAATTTTTTATGATGGCAATGGTTTTCCTATTATTCCCTCACTTTTTATTCAAGGCTCTTCACTTAATGCTTGTTATAAATAAAAAAGAGACCAAATTTCTACAGCATTATATATAAGGGCATAGAAACAGCAGAGCTGAGAGTCAGCTTCTGAGGTTTCTTTTTCTCCAGTTATTACAAATTACAGAATATTCACAATATAGCACTTCAGTTAGTGCCAACACGTGCGTTAATAAATAGATCATTTGCCTGCTTCTGGATACTTGATTTTTTTTTCATAGCACTGTTCCATGTAGGCTCCCACAAGCTGCTTCATTCAGACTGTGTTTAATCTTAATTTCAAGGGGTACAAGATTGGCTTCCCTCCTTTTCTTATACAATACTTGTGAAAACTTGTTGCCTTCATGTGAGTTTGGAATATATATTTGCTGTCCCTAGAAATGTGGCATTTCTAGCGTCAATGGGATCCCTTGAGGTATTCATCCATCACCTCTGTGCTCCTCCCTTTCAGTTTGTTTTATTAAAGCCTTGTGAATTCTGGTTTATTAACACAGCACCAGAGAATGGTCTTGGGATGCTTGTGAGGTGTCTATTCTGCAGGGTGGCATGGAGCAGGGTACTAGCTAGACTTTATTCCAAAGATCTAAAGAAACAATTTCACATACAAGCATTTAAATTATCTATGTCCAGATAACTGCTCTTGAAGCAACTCCTCAGAATCTTCCAAATTTGAATCAGGATTACCCACCAGGAAATAAAAATCTAAGTAGGTGTAGCACTCAAACTGCAGTCGTAAGTCTAGCTGAATAGGCCAGGCTGGCTCATCAGCCTGCTGTAGAGAGGTGTGTTTCCAACCAGCAATCCCATTTATCAGTCAGAGAGGAAGGTTTTTTGTAGCTTGCATAGCTACATCACTGGTTATCCTTTTATCCTTAAATACCGAAATAAGTGGAGTCACTTCTTATGTGTCAGTCAGTTACTATAGCTTCCTGCTTTCTCCCTGACATGTAAAGGCAAATGGGTACAGTTTCATGTGATTTACACAGGCTTCAGAGAAGAGCCAACTTTAGTCGGACAAGTTTTGCCGATTTGAATGGGGGTAGCTGAAATACAGCCCCCCATGCCCTAACTTACTGCTGTGCTGCTATAGGAAAACAACACACAACCTTTCCTTTTCATATGGAACTTTCATTTATAACATTCTTTGGGGCCACAGGAAAGAAAGTAAGATTTTGAGATTACTAACAATATAATTTCTTTGATTCCTAATCTCTCTGCAGATTGTGTTATTTTAGATGCTGTGCCTTATCAGGCTTTCTAATCCTTCTTCAGTGGAATCCAGGGAGGGCTTTTCACATAAGGTGTTTGGGAAATAGGAGGGAAACACAGATTACTAAGAAAAGTCTGATCCAAAGCACATCTAAGTGTGGATATCCAGAGGAGCAAAGACCAAAACAGACCCACATTCACGGTTGTCAAAGTTTAATTTTGAGGATGCTGTGTTTTAATTTGGCACACAGCAGGTCTCAGCCATGGAGCACAAGTCTGTGCAGAGAACTCAGGACAAGCTGCCATCTGCTGTGCCTCAGCTCTGGCTGTTAGAAAATGAAATGCAGTAAGGAAAGAGAAGCACAGTACTACATTTCCAAATATGCTTTACTTTCTAGCTTACAGCTAGTGTTTTGTAAGTCCCAGTTGAGATTTTTTTGTTTTAGAGATGGGGACTTCACATTCAAATGCAGAGATGTTACTTACACTATTTGCAAGAACTTGCAAGTTGACAGCATGGCTGTGACTGCATTTTACAAACTGCAGACATTCTCTTAGAAATCTTATTTTATCAAGAAAAATAAACTCAGAACAGACATCCCAAACCTGCAAACTGATTTAGCCAAAATGGGGGCAGTGTGCTATGAACCAAGGCAGTCTGTGGGGCAGGTCATAACTTTAGGCGCATTTTTTGGCTGAACATTTACGTAAGTGTTCCATTAGAGTTGCTGAAATTGGAAGAGCTGATTTCAGAGACATAAACCTGGCTTTGAGATGCTAATGTGCTTTCAAGACAGCAGTATCTGAACACCTTAGAGTGTCACTTTGTGGTGGGACATGAAGGGATTGATGCAAAGATTGGGGGTGTACACAGTTTATCTTAACTGTAGTAGTGCTTATTCTTGGAATTTAATTGCAGACTGATGCAGAGTACAGAACACTACTGTAAATGTGTTCCCTGCACTACATATTTAATAGTAGTAATAATAATTAACAGTAGAGACATGCAAACGGTTTTCACTTAATAGTAGAGTTGCCTGCAAGTGCTTCCATTGTTAAAAGTTTGTCAGAGCTTTGTACTTTAATTAAAATGAACATAATGCTGGCAGAAAGGTGTTGGATTGACACTCCCTGAAAAGGAAATCCTCTGCTTATCTGCTACCAAAAAACAGCCACAGCTGCTTAAGTGCTACTTCTGGAATAAATTTGGGCGGGCCAAGCTCCAAATGTACCTAGGGACATATTGCCTGTACATTTCAAACGGTGGTGAAAAAGACGTAAGGATGTATGCAGAACTTAATAGGTAAAGAGTTCTGCTCTGCAGACTGGGCTTTGGGAGACCTAACTGCTACTCTTGACTGCATCTTGGAAAGTCATTACTGTGAAGTTCAGGACACTGAGCAGTTCTATGGAACCCTACTTGAGATGTGAGCAAGCCAATCTCTAAGAAAAGCATAGAAAAAAATAGTCTTATTTCATGATTCACTTCACTTATGAAGAACTAAACTTATTTCTACTTTATGGTATGTTTCAAGAAACAACTGCTTAGCCTAGAACTAGAGACAGCTCTCTGAATAATGCAGCAAGATTTTAGAAATTTGGAAACTAAATTTAACATCAAAATCCTGGGAATGCTCACTGGAATTTCATAACCTGTATGTCCCAGCCAAATTCAGAGCTCAAGCCTTAAAAAGCGTGTTGGTACAGCTCTTTTAACTAAAGATGTTTGGGTTTGCTTTTAACCAAAACATTAAATCTATACCTTCCTAGTTATGGAAGACTAAAAGGTAATTTATACCAGTCTATTTTTATTCCTGTTGCAGAGGAATAGCAAAGCAGCAAAACCATCTTTATTCTGCTCCATCACTTTAGTGATACCAGTAAAGGAGTGCAAACAATTAGATGAATTCTGACTCAAAGGGTCCCAGACTGAACCTGGAAAAGGTTACAGCTTTGCTAATTTCCCAGTGAATGATCAACTAAGAGTTGTAGCAGCTGTGCTAAGAGGATCCTTGTTTACAACATTCCAGATAGCCTGCTTTTGTTTTAATCGCACCTTTTTCATCTTCACTCTAGGAGTCTGTCATAGCAAGGAACTATAAATTACTGCCAAACCAGCATGCTCCTTACCACCTACAGCCGTTCTGTGGCAATATATGACCCATAAATCTTACTGACGTTCTTCTCTATGGCTCTTTTAATGCTCTTCCCTTTCCTCCCTTCCCCTCTCCTTTTCCTCCCCTTTTTTGCTGTGAAGAAGTCCAGTGGTTCCACCAGAAAGAAAGAAAAAAGGGAAAAAAAAGCATGAACCAATGTATCAGTTTTTGTGGGGAAACCTGAAGGTGAGCACAGTAAGAAATTAATGGACTCTGCATACAGAGTCCTTCTGCCTTAAATAGTCTGCAACCTAGGAATTGTGAAAGGACCGTGAAAGGACAATAAGCTCTTTCACGTAAAATATCACCAATAGATTTCAATTCATTATGGATTTCTTCCCAGAGATCACTCGGTGTTCTGAGTAGCCACATGTTCTAAAAGAAATGGAATTACATGAAGTTTTTTGGAATAACTGCAATTCACTGAAGTGAACTTGGTTGGTGGGCGAGTGATGAATCTGGCTCTAGAGGTCCATTTTCGGAGTGACTCACAAAGATATATATATATACACAAAAGACTGTAAGAATCCATTTCAGTTGCTTTACATTTAAGATTCCAAACTACTAGCATCCTCTTAGCAAAGAAGTTCCTTAAATGATTTATAAAATAATTTCCCTTCAAATCTTCTCCTTGGACAATTCAACAATATCACAGATATGTGTTTCTATTATTTCTTCATTATTCATTTTGCTCTTTGTTCTGTTACATTTATTCTATTTACACAATAACATCTCTGTCAACTGCAGTTTAATTGGTATCTAAGGCCTGGCCTGCATTTACATTTTACTGGAATAATAATGTTGGTAACGGGTATAATTTTTTTTTTTTTACAGAATAGTTATGCTACTATGAAGTCCTTGGTGGATGCAATCAAGTTAGTATAAAAGTGATTTATACTGGTTTAGTTCTTCCCTTACTCTATGGTAATAGCTATCTAATTATAAAGCATGTTTATACTGACACAACTATATAGAATCATAGAATCATAGAATAGATAGGGTTGGAAAAGACCTTAAGATCATTCAGTTCCAACCCCCCTGCCATGGGCAGGGACACTCCACACTAAACCATGACACCCAAGGCCTCATCCAACCTGGCCTTGAACACCGCCAAGGATGGAGCATTCACAACCTCCCTGGGCAACCCATTCCAGTGCCTCACCACCCTCACAGTAAAGAATTTCTTCCTTATATCCAATCTAAACACAATCCCGTTTTTCTTTTTCATTCTTCATTTGTCTTAATGCAAATTCTGATGGAGAAAAGTGGCACATGCACACACATACACCCACAAGCAACATCATCAAAGTCCTGAAAATCCATTTGGTCGAATTCATCAGAAGATAATTCTGTCCCTGGGGCTTCAATCTCTAAAGAGTAAGATCAGTCTGTGGTGATCATAACTGCTTGATTTGCATTACAGCAGTAATAAAAGACTCCCACAGTGCTAAAAAAAAAATACCATTTATGGAACTTCCTTGAAGAAAATAGGATCAATAGCACAATAAGGTGCTAAACTGCTGTTACTTAAAATGTATACCAGATTAATTTAACTCTTAAAGCTCTGCACGCAGCAGATGCACTAAAATTCTTGAATCAAACTGTCTTAATAAGAGAATCACAGAGTTTCTGCATACAATTCTGCAAGCCCCTATGGAATAAGCACAGTCCTGAACAGATGGCATACAGGGAGCTGATAGTTGGGTGGTGGTGTTCTTATTTAGGGTGGTTTTTTACATTTTTTTGATAATATGCTCCACATTAGACACCACCTGGAATATGGTGCTCTATTCTGCACCTCCTGGTATTCAAAAGAGAGTTACTCCAGAAGCACTCAGATTTCTGCGATTATAGAAGATAAAATGGAGCTTAGAAAAGCGGTTAGTCTGGCGGGGAAGGGTTTGTGGGCATTTACAGGCCACCACTGCCCCTGCCAGTTCGTAACAAGCCGTAGGAATGGCGACAGTAAGCACCTGTGTTGGGTACCAGGGGATGAGGCCCCCTCTGTGATCATCACCGGCTCATTAGCACTCATTAACGGGCTCACCTGTGGTAGTGAGGGCGGCGCCAGCCTCTCCCGTACTTCAGGCCCACAGGTCAGTGTAGAGAGAAGGCTTCATGAGGGAAACCAGTGCTTATCCTAAAGGATTCATGCAGTTTGGGCTTGCCGTCGTGACCGCGTGCAGCAGAAAGGAGGTGAGACGCGAGGGGTGGGTACAAATACTTCTTTTGCCTTCTTTCTGCTGCTCTTGAGCTCCGTCTGGATTGCTTTTGGGCCACATCGTGTGATAGCGGTTCTTCAGGGAGCCATGATGGCTGCCGACCCTGGGTGAGGACTGGCCTCCCTCAGCCCCGAAGCTGTTCCTGAGGCGGCGAACCCCCGCGGGGCTCGGGTAAAACCCTGCGAGCCTTTAGGGCTGGTCCCGCAGAGATGAAGGGAAGAGAGAAAAATAAAGCCCCAAAGAAGCTGATTTAATGTATTCTGACCTTAAAATGCCGCTGGCCGCGTTCCCTGCCGCGGGTGCTGGCGCTCGCGAACCGTTGAGGGCCGTTAATAGCCGTTAGTGGCCGTTAATGGCCGTTAGGCGCTGAGGGGGCTGGCGGAAGGTTCTGAAAGGTCGCAGAGCTGAGGGGAGGATAGCGGTAAGCAACGTTTAATGATACATACGCGTTTCTATTTATGTTTATAATCTAATATACCGTCTTTTATGGTTCAGGGGCGGTTTGCGGGGTTTTTGGTAGGCGTGTGGAAGTATTCTATATGCAGATTTACTTCTTTTTCTTTAAATTGGTGGTCCCTTTTCAAATCCAAGCCTGTTGATGTGGAAGAAAACGGGAACTTTGTCTTAGGAGTACTGTTTTCAATCATGTAATAGGATGCATGAGGGGAGCCCCCAACCAATCGTCTTTATTGGTCATAGAATTAGTGAAAGTGTGATTGGTTTTTGACCTCGGTAATTTGAAAAGTTAAGCGATTTCCAAGCAGGAGCTATTAACTGGGATAATGTGACTCAGATGACTATAAAGTGTGGTGAATTCCTATGGAAAAGAAAATAATTATGTTAAAAGTGTAAATAAAATGGCCTTTATGGGAAGATCAGTTCAGGGGAGCAATACTAGTTTAGAAGAAGCACTTGCATTAATTGAGGCTTAATTTTACGAGGTGGGAATTTACAAGGGGAAGGGAGAAGGTTCAGAAGTCACCCAGAGTGCTTTTGAACTTGTACATTGCAGTTCAGAGGCTCTGTTGAAGGGTTGTGTTGTTAATTCACTGCATGAAACTAAATCAAAGTTATGTGAGGAGTAAGGTTTAAAGCCAACATGACCTATGGCGGGTCCAGCCCAGGGTGTGTGGGTGTCCATCTGCTCCCTGTGTACATGTATCTTACAGAGACCCTTTCACTAATGGTAACCCAGCCAAGTCCATTTCCTTGCTGCAGCACCCCGCATAGATGAAGTGCTATGGTAACTTTTCATCTCCCAGGATAAAGATAAAATAAAGGAATTTTAAAAATAGTTGCCCTGAAGCCATGCAGCATGATCTAATTCTAAGATCATAAAAGAAAAGTCCTCCTTGAGGGATGCCCACAGTAGAGATTTGGGATTCACCTATTCCCTGCTGTTAGGACATAAGTGACTGAGGATGTGGGAGTATGGCTGCTGTTGGTCCTCGTGGTTTCCCCCTCCTGTTCCAGTGGGTGTCAGGAGAGATGATGGTCAATGGGAAGAACATTGGTTGTGTGTGCACTGGTGTGTTTGCTGGTTCCCTGTGCGCTCCGTCTTCAGTTCCTGTATTTGATGGGGAGGAAGATCTGCTGGGATCTGGCTGAAACTGAATGGCAAGAACACAAGAAGGGAGCTGAGGCCTTTCTGAAGTGCCAATAGGACAGCAAATCAATATTCTGCTTGTTCAAATAGCAGAATGAGCAGAGAATTTGGGGGGGGGGGGGGGCGGGCGGGCAAGGAGAAAAGCCTCTACTGCTGTTGCCGTGACAAAAAATGACTAAAGCATTTTATAAGTGATGTTGCAATAAAAAAAATATCCTGTGGGTTGCTTGGTTATAATTGGGCTGGGCCCTGTCAGCACTTGTTAGGGCTGAGAGCAACTGCTCCGCAGGATGCGCAAGCAGTGTGTGAGCTGGCTGATGCAGAGAGGGAGATAAAGCTGTTGTAAAAAGGCACTGAATGTAATTCCTCTGGGAGCACTCTTGTTTTTATTCCCCATTGCAACTAGAAGTTGGATATCTGTTTCTGTTCTTTCCTTTGTTGTTCTCACAGCATATTGTTTTGAAAGTTACAATTTGGGAATTTATCTCTCTGTCTCCTGGCTTGTTCATCTGTGGAAGTGGAAGCAGTAGGGCTTGGAAATGTGAATGAGGGAATGAAATTTAGTAGGAGAAAGAAAAAGGGAGGCAAGCAGTTGTTGACACTTGTGTGGGGTGTTTCCCCACTGTGTGAGAGAGGTTGAGGGGTAAAGCATTTCTCAGTGCTTCGGTAGTGAGGATTAGTTGTACATAGACTTGCACTTGAGCATTACAGAAGTATTGTAACAAGTATAACCCACTGGACTGCTGAATTACTCTCTTCAGTATGACAATGACATATATGGCAAATTTCTTGCCTTACTACCATAATCCTGTGTATTTTTGGAATTTGTCAATTTTTCAGTCTTTCTAAATAGATTGTAAAAAAGTCGAAGATACCTCACATTAACAGGCTTGATTTTTAGGCATTGTACAAACACTGATAGCTAGTAGTTTCTTTTGCAGTTTCAAAGACCATACCTTTTCATCTGAGAAACATGCTAAATGAGTTAGTACCGATTCCAGTGTGAAAAATAATCCAGTAGTGTAGGAGGTACATACTTTTAATACTCAAACTGCTCCCACTGGCTTGTAATGACCACAGGCTGGCTGTATGTAGTAATTCCCGTGAGGAGTGATGTTACAGCAGTAGCAGTGTATGTGAAAGCATCAAACATTCATTCTGAGGCTTTCTAGTCCATAAACCTTCTCTGAACTCAAGTTATAGAGTTATCAAAAAGATAGAGCATAAGTTCATAAGAGCGTGATATTCACAGGCTTCGTTGAGATGCTGAAGTATATTGAGTACATTGGTATAATTTGGTCTATATAATGTATTTACCAATATTCCAGAGACCTGAACTTTTGGCTTTTTCCAATCTTTTTTCCCCCTTTTGAGGAAAAGCGCATTATTTGGTGCGAGCGTCTTTCTTATTTGTGATTCTTCTAGAACATAGAGAATATATAGAACTTCATAGGGTCATTTCTGTGCTATTTTAATTAAAACCCAGAACATGCACATTCTTACGTTTAATTTCCAGAGTCTTTGAGAGGATGTTCTTGTGCCAATGCAAAGACTAAGTCAATCTTAAATGTTCAGTGTGTTAGTTGTCTTTCAGATCATGTTTGGATTGGATCTGTTAGCAGATTTACTTAATGGATTACATGTTTTAAATGGAGCATTGCATGAGCTGAAGATTCCTACAAAGCCATTTACACAACACCACACCCCTTTCAATGAAAACTGTGTTGTCGTAAGCCATGTTCTGCTGAGTTTTCTGAATGTGGATTAAGCTTGTGTGCTGTAGGCTGGTGGAGAACATCCTGTCCAACAGTATGCACTGGGCTTCACTCTCCCTTGTAAGTGGATATTACAGAGGTCAGTGAGTTCCAGCGGACAGTGCTATGTGTAAAAAAATGAATTTACTAGAATCATAGAAAGTGAGCTTTTGCTTCAAGTTTTGCCAGTGAAAAGTCCAGTGTTGTTACAGGCTTTAACAGATTTTCATATTGTGCCTATAGCAGAGAGGTGACAGACTATGCTACAAATTGTTCTCGTACAACAGGACATTTTAGCAATATTCCAGACAATCTTGAACAAGCTTCATCAGGAAAAAAAAGGTCAAATTCTAATGCAATGTGGTGGTTTGGTGCTGTGGTTTTTTTACTACCTTCTGAAGGATCTTGGGAGCCCCTGCTGAAACTGTTGCTTAATTGAGTCTCCTGTCTTTGCAGAAGAGGGTAAGAGATTGACTTTAAAGGGATTGTAATATTTTCATTAAAAAAAAAAAAAAAAAAACAACAAACCAAACATCTATTTCTTAGATTCCGAGAGGTTTTTGCAGAAAAGCATGAATACTTGGCTGCCAGTTCTCCACCATTGATTTTTGTATCCTATGTCACTACTGAAATGTAATTTAAATTCCAAATTGAGGGCTTGCTTGTAAATTGAATCATGAAAGGTACATGAGGACATGCTGTCTAAAGGTTTACTTTGTCTCAGTGTGTGTTTTTCCCCTAGTTCATAATATTTTTCTGTGGTTTTGCAGTGAACCTAGTGCAGAGTAAATTGTTTCTTTCTAAACAGATTAGTATCAAACTTCTGTGAGTGTTCGCTGATTGCAAATTCGTCCTTTCAATGATGTTTTCAGGTGTTTTTTAAGCAATTCCAACTACTGCATTCTAGTACATAACATTAGTCATTATGTGTCTCCTAAATTATTGTAGAATCATTTGGGTTAGAAGGGACCTGAAAGCTCATCCAGTTCCAACCCCCTGCTACAGGCAGTGACATCTTCCTCTAGAGCAGGTTGCTCCAAGCCCTGGCCAACCTGGCTCTGAATGCTGCCAGGGATGGGGCAGCCACAGCTTCTCTGGGCACCCTGTGCCAGCGCCTCAGCACCCTCACAGGGAAGAACTTCTGCCTAAGAGCTCATTTCAGTCTCCTCTCTGGCAGGTTAAGGCCATTCGCCTTGTCCTGTCCTTACAGGCTCTTGTCCAAAGCCCCTCTTCAGCTTTCTTGTTGGCTCCTGTAGGCACTGGAAGGCTGCTATCAGTGTTGATGGCTAGTATGTGCAGTTGTAATTTGCTTGCTTATGTGCTCTTAGGTTGAGTCAGAAAAAATGCCTTTCCCCAGTGTTGGAGAGGTTCACAGTGAGCTGCACACTAGATTATTTGCTTGGCAGAGCTTAGGTCTCAGCAGAGAAGGCTCTGCTCTCTTGTAATTGCATTGCTGCATGTGTATTCAAGTTGGATGTCTCTGCATCTTCTCTGTTGCGTGTTCTGGGGTTGGTAGGAGCTCAGCATCTGAAACAGATAAACCTGAAAATTACATGTGCCAATCTGTGAATGAACTTTGTTCATTCAATGACTTACTAACTACAGCAAATGTTTCAACTTGTGTTACAAACGGTTTTCTTTGAGGACCATCTTGCAGGGAAGTGGCTTTTTTTTTTCTGAAAGGATAAACCTGGCATAGAAGCAGCTCTAAAGAACTCTTAAACCCTTGTTGTTCAGCGAAGGATAACCTGACAAGAAGCTGAGGCTGTTACTGTATGTTAGCTGTCCGACTTTAATCCTATTTCCCTGTTGTCGTGATCTTCCTTTCCATGCTTTCTGTGTCTGATCCATTTTCAGTACTTTCTGTAAATTAACTGGTGAGTTCTTTGAGCTAAGAATTGCCCCTTTTCAATGCATATTTGCAAGAAACCTGGCATAATTGTGCCTTGACCTTTATTTTACACTTAAGAACAAAGAAACTAATGTTGATCAAACTACTGTTGTCTTCAGCTGTTGATGTTTCTGAGCTCTGGTTATTTCTGAGGTGGTGTGCAAAAAAACCCCCATCAGATGACAGTTACAGAATATGTAACTGCAAGGGAACGGTTTCATTTTTCTTGCTACTTTAACCTAAAATAACACCTAAATGGGTAGAACCTCTGTTTAAAATCTAGAGCAATTACATTGGTGTGTCTGGTTGGCCTCAATGTCTCCTGCAAATTCAGGACTACTGGGTGCTGTGATTTCATGTCCAGGTATCTATAGCCATGCAATTTGACAGCAGTGATTCTGAGCCATTTACAAGGACTGAGCGAGAGGTTCTGTGGATAAGGGTGGTTAACAAGGTCACTATGACCAAGTTAATATTGACTGTGCAGGAAAGTTGTCAGCTTGATAGAGCAGCATTTTAGGTGATCAGGCAATAATAAGGAGATCTTAAACCATTGCAGTCATATAGCATACAGTACTTAAAATAAAATGGAGTTGCAAATGTAGGATGAGTAGGTTCTTCATGGCCAGGTCTCTAGTTACAAGCAGGGAAGAATCTGGAATTATATTGCTAATCTCATATGCCTTGAACCAAGTCTGAGTGTTTTGTTTTTTTTTCCCAAATTAGATTTTTAACGTTTGATTTATTACACTTAAATCAGCAGTTAGGCTTATGCAGTTTTTATGTCCTTCTGCTCTCCTCCCTGCTACCTCTGCTGCAGGATATTGGCAGAATCATTCCAGGACCAGTCCCAGTGACATGCCAAACCCCCAGGCAGAATGGCTGGGATGCTGCTTTGGCCTAAGGGCTGGCTCAGGAAGCTGCAGGCGGTTTGAGTGCAGCCAACATCCCTACCTGGCATAACTTGTTTCAAAGGGTAGAGGCCACAAATGGCTTTTCCTTGCTCTTTGAGAAAGCGATGACAAAATCCTTCACTTAGGCTTACCTGATGTTCTTATTGAATTGCAGCATGAACAAACAAATCAAAGCTGATAAGGTTGACTCTCTTCAAAACTTTGCAAATCATAATGCATCATCCCTGTAATGGTACAGCACCCCTTACAATTGCTCAGTTGTTCATACTTGCATATCTGCATGCACAAAGGATTTCAAGTCTCCTCAGTGACGGGTCTGCCACCCTCTAAACTGAAGAGGAGGGAGGAGAAAAAGGGGGAGACACGGGATGGGGTGGTGATGATGACATGGCGTTGTGGACATTAAAGTAAGAAAATGGTTATTTGTTTGACAGGCAAAGGTTAGCTCTGAAATTGACTGACATACAGCCTGAAAGTTCTTATTATGTGACTTGGAGTCTTCTGTGGAGTTCTTGTGACAGGCAGTGTACAAATACATGGGATGGATGTTCATTTACAGTTTTGAAAGCAATGTCGGCTAGAACAGAGGACAAACAGTGTGTCTTTTATGCATTTTAAGACATTTGGTTGGTTATTCCCATTTTGTTAGTTTTGCCAATTTGAATGAGCTGAGGATCCAAACTGTGGATTTGAAAGAACTGCATGACTGAGCTTACATTTGCAGTAAGCAGCTTTAAAAAAAAAAAAAAACAACAAATGCCCTGTTACTCTTCAGAAATACTTAAAAAAGCAATTAAAGAAAAAGCTGAAATTAGATCAATTCCAGCTTCTTCCCATTTGTCATCTTAAACCAGGGAGAATAAAAGCAAATAACATGCCCCAGTTCATTCTCTGTTGTTTGTTGAGCTTCAGCTTTGAAGCCAATTTTTATAACTGGGTAATGAACTTCTGAAAACATGATGATGGTGTGGAAATTGCCAACTCGGGCTCAGCTAAAGCTGTTGGCAGCTATCACTAGAACACACGCAGTGCAAGTGGCCAGCTGATGACAACAGTGGAGCACTGTCCTGTGCCCCTATAGTGGAGTAACAAAATCTGGAGGGGATCCAGTTCTAAGTGAAGTCTGCACCCATGAGCTCTGTAGCACTTACTTTGCTCAAAGCCTTGTTGCCTTGCCAGAGAACTGGAAGCCTTGCTGTTTCCATGTCATCTGCAGGGTAGTCTCTTGTGGTGTTGCCTGTGGATTACGTTAAATATTTCACCCTCTGCCTGTCTAAACTTCTAAGGATTACAGTTGCGGACCATCCATGTAAATAATTTATGAAAAGCATTGCACAGATTTTAAGTCTTACCCTTTCGGCATTTGCATTTTTATGTTTGAATGTTACTTGTGTATTACATGGCTGTGATAAATTAGCATTTTAGTGAATTGGTTATGGTGGAATTTTAGGAGAATGCAGAAGTAGCTGTTGCAGAAATATGCAAAACTTTGCTGGTAACAAACTAGGGAAAAAAAAGACTAATTAGTGTAATTACTGTCATTATAATTCTAATTTAACTGCATAGACTTGTACTGCAGCAACATCAAAGCTGTCACATTTGCAAACTGCATAATTATACGTATTAAGATCTGTCTGCATCTAATATATAAAATGGGCTATTACCTTAAGCTGCTGCAAAATAAGTCAAAATGTCATTAAAGGGCTAACTTAATCTCCTTGATTTTCCTGATTGCCAGTAAAAGTGAAAGAAAAAAACTTGCCTAAATAAATGTGTCCTTAAAATATACTTGATAAAATTCATAAATAGGTGGTGAGCTGAAAATCAGAAATCTGAGTGTACATGTATGTATGTGTATGTGCCTGTCTGCATTTATAAATCCTCCTGCCTTGTAGCTGCTGGTAGTACAGATCCTCCTTTGAGTGTCAGAGATCCTGTACCACACATAGTTTTGCAGTATGACTCCTGATCTAGAGAGAGCAGCTTTTTCCAGACAGGATGATCTGATTGCAACCTTGCTGATAATGTGTGAAATTGTTTTGGGGAGGCCATAGCATATAGAATAATGTCAACTATGAAATTTTAAATGATTATAAATGTGTGGCATGCTAAATTAAACTTTTAGAGGTTTCTCAGTTACTTAGAGCTTAGACAAACCTAGATGGAGAGGTAGGTGTTGTCAGTGCTTGGGAAGATGGAATATAACTTGAAATAAGTCTGATTCATTGGGAAAATGCCTCCGAATCTGTAAGATTGTTGTCGCTCCTTGCTTTCCCTCCTAAAAGTTCATTTGAGTTGAACCTCTGCAGAGCCCACTCTTGGCTGTCCAGCATCCGAGTGAGTAGAGCACGAATGTTTGGCCTCTGCTCCCACAGCCAAAGAGCCAGGACAGAAAACTGCAGCTCTGCCTCTTCTGCAGAAAGTCAGCTTTGCAACAGTGCCATCCGCATTGCTGTTGCTCCTTGCTTTCCCAACTAAAAGTCCATTTGAATCCAAACATGTGCATCTCCTGCTCGCAGCTGTCCAGGATCCGTGTGAGTAGAGCATGAATGTTTGGCCTCTGCTCCCACAGCCGAATAGCTGGGACAAAAAGCTTGAGCTGTGCCTCTTCTGCAGACAGTCAGCTTCTCAACGGTGCCACCCGCATTGTTGTCGCTCCTCGCTTATCCACCTAAAATTTCATTTGAGTTGAATCTCTGCGTGGCCTGCTCTCGGCTGTCTGGGATCCGAGTGAGTAGAGCACAAATGTTTGGCCTCTGCTCCCACAGCTGAAGAGCCAGGACAGAAAACTGTGGCTGGGCCTCTTCTGCAGACAGTCAGCTTTGCAACAGTGCCACCCACATTGCTGTTGCTCCTTGCTTTCCCAACTTAAAGTCCATTTGAATCCAAACATCTGCAGCTCCTGCTCGCATCTGCCCAGCATCCGAGTGACTAGAGCACGAATGTTTGGCCTCTGCTCCCACAGCCGAAGAGCCAGGACAAAAAACTTGAGCTGTGCCTCTTCTGCAGACAGTCAGCTTCTCAACGATGCCACCCGTGTTGTTAGAATAGAATCAAATGATTTGGGTTGAAAGGGACTTTAAAGATCATCTTGTTCCAACCCCACCTGCCATAGGCAGGAATACCTTCCACTAGACCATGTTGCTCAAAGCCCTGTCCAACCTGGCCTTGCACACTGCCAGGGATGGGGCAGCCAGCCTAGCCCCAGCCTCCCTTCCTTTCCCAAAGCTGGGGTACTGGGGTCTGCCCCGTAATGACTTCTTTGCCTTGGTCTTCACTGGCAAAGTCTCTGACCGCACCACCCAAGTCTTGGAAGGCAGACGCAGGGACTGTGAGAATGAAGACCTTGGGCCCACTGTAGGAGAGGATCTGGTTCGAGACCATCTTAAAAACCTAAACGTACGCAAGTCCATGGGACCTGACAAAATCCATCCGCGGGTCCTGAAGCAGCTGGTGAATGAAGTTGGTAAGCCACTGGCCATCATATTTGAAAAATTATGGCAGTCAGGTGAAGTTCCCGATGACTGGAAGAAGGGAAATATAACCCCCATTTTCAAGAAGGGCAAAATGGATGACCCGGGGAATTACAGACCAGTCAGTCTCACCTCTGTGCCTGGCAAAATCTTGGAGCAGATTCTCCTGGAAGGCATGCTAAGGCACATGAAAAACAAGGAGGTGGTTGATGACAGCCAGCATGGCTTCACTAAGGGGAAATCCTGCCTGACCAATTTGGTGGCCTTCTATGATGGGGCTACGAAACTGATGGACAGGGTCAGAGCAGTTGACATCATCTACCTGGATTTGTGCAAAGCGTTCGGCACTGTCCCACACGACATCCTTGTCTCTAAATTGGAGAGACCTCAATTTGATGGGTGGACCACTCGGTGGATAAAGAACTGGCTGGATGGCAGCATGCAAAGAGTTGTGGTCAGTGGCTCGATGTCCAGCTGGAGACCGGTAACAAGTGGTGTCCCTCAGGGATCGGTGTTGGGACCGGTCTTGTTCAACAGCTTTGTCAGTGACATGGACAGTGGGATTGAGTGCGCCCTCAGCAGGTTTGCCGACGACACCAAGCTGTGTGGTTTGGTTGATATGCCGAAGGGAAGGGATGCCATCCAGAGGGACCTTGACATGTTTGTGAGGTGGGCTGATGCCAACCTGACGAAGTTTAGCCATGCCAAGTGCAAGGTCCTACACCTGGGTCGGAGCAATCCCAGGCACAGCTACAGGTTGGGCAGAGAAGAGATTCAGAGCAGCCCTGCAGAGAAGGACTTGGGGGTGTTGGTCAATGAGAAAATGAACATGAGCAGGCAGTGTGTACTGGCAGCCCAGAAAGCCAACCATATCCTGGGCTGCATCAAGAGGAGTGTGCAGGTCGAAGGAGGTGATCCTGCCCCTCTACTCTGCTCTTGTGAGACCTCACTTGGAGCATTGTGTGCAGTTCTGGTGTCCTCATCATAAAAAGGACATGGAACTGTTGGAACAAGTCCAGAGGAGAGCCACGAGGACGATCAGGGGACTGGAGCACCTCCTGTATGAAGATAGGCTGAGAAAGGTGGGTCTGTTCAGCCTGGAGAAGAGAAGGCTGCGTGGAGACCTCATAGCAGTCTTCCAGTATCTGAAGGGGGCCTACAAGGATGCTGGGGAGGGGCTATTCATCAGGGACTGTAGTGACAGGACAAGGGGTAATGGGTTCAAACTTAAACAGGGGAAGTTTAGATTGGATCTAAGGAAGAAATTCTTTACTGAGAGGGTGGTGAGGCACTGGAATGGGTTGCCCAGGGAGGCTGTGAATGCTCCATCCTTGGCGGTGTTCAAGGCCAGGTTGGATGAGGCCTTGGGTGCCATGGTTTAGTGTGGGGTGTCCCTGCCCATGGCAGGGGGGTTGGAACTGAATGATCTTAAGGTCTTTTCCAACCCTAACTGTTCTATGATTCTAAGATGACATTTAATAAAGACAAGAAGAAAGGAAGAAGCAAATACACAGTTTCTAATAAGGAATAATTAGTGGGGAAGTAGAGGATGTGGTATTAAAAACTGAGAAATTCAGAATGGGATTTAGCTGCAGAAAGACAAATGGCATTTTTGGTCGTTTGACCCCCATCACATGTGAAGCACAGATGTAGCTATTCCTGATCCAGCTGAATTAGCAGCTGAAGACCTAAATCTTTTATGCCCTGAACTACATGGTGATTTCAATATCTACACATGATGCAAGTGCCAATTTTATCCAGCGTAATTCCTGCACAAGAGTTACGCCTTGATCTTCTGGTACTTCTCCCCAGAGTTCCAGTGTGGTCTGAGGTTGCTTATGTGGTTTGTGTTTGGGGTTTGTTTGGTTTTTCTTTAAGCTTAGCATCAGTAAAGTCTGCTTCATAAACCTGTGTCGTGTTGTTCAATTAGTATCTGTGCTAGGGAACCATCATTTGACGTTTTGTATGCCCAGTAATAATGCAAGTGAAAGAAACTTTACTCAGCAAATTGTATGAATCATGGATGTTTTTATGTAGAAGATTCCCTTCATGTGTAAGTTCCAGAATTGCCTGAAATCAGTCGAAGAGTCTTAAAAGAGGGCTCAAGAGATGCCAGGAGGAATGCTGGAATTTCTCTTTGATTTCATTATTCAAAGAACAAACCCCTAGGTCTGCTCCAGCAAGAAGTAAATGGTTTCTCAGCAATTGGCAGTATGCTTTAAGCTGTCAGGCTTTCTTCCTTTCATAAATGAATGAATCTTTGCAAATCTGCATGTTCTTGCATTGTGTAGTCTCTGCCCATAATCTTCTAAACCTGCTGGTTTTGAAGAGTCATCTCATGATCTTGGATAATCCAGTGTTTGGTATAACCTGAGCTGAATAACTGAACCACCTATGCAAGACAGCATTGCAAACCATCAGCATGCAGAAACTGATTCAGAGCCTCTAATAATCAGGATGTTAAGTGTAATGAGAATTTTAAATAACACATTTTGATATTGCCAAGCTTTCTTAGATTTACGAAGTTTGAAAATGTAAAAATAAAATCTGAGAGTCTCACTAATACTGTGACTTCATTATAAGAAACCTACAGGCTTTTAACAATTCAAAGCTTGTCAGAGAATTTTAGGAATTAATACTGCTGTTATTATTGGTGTAGTAATATGTTTTAGTTGTGTGTCTAATGTGCAGTCCTCAGATAAGTGTATGTTTAGGTGAAGTGAGAAGTTGAAAAGTCATGAAGTTCTACTTCAATAGCTCTTGTAAAGGGCAAGATTAGTTTCTTTCTCTGACAGCATTTAATTCTTCTAATTTCAGTCTTCAGTGCTGTATGTTTCAAAATTGGGCTTATATTTATCACTGAAGTGTGGGGCAGTGATGGCAGCAGTTCTTTCTTTGTTTTTGCTTGTGCAGTGTTTCCTGTGGAATGAACTTGACTAGCTAATAACACAGACATAACTTGCCTGCCCCGGGACCTCAACCCAACATCCTATTGAGCTTTGAAGCTAAGAGACCTGAACCCAAAGTTACAACCCTCATAAGGATGAACAGAAAACTTTAATAGGAAGAGATACGAGTTTTGACGTGATCCAAATCAAACTTTGATTGGGAATTCTTTAACTTAGTTTCATTTCCTGAAACCATGATGTTGCACACCCTTTTAGAGCCCCCAACCCTCTTTCAACAGACTGAGAAAGTACATCCTGTGAGACTTCCTTACTTAATATGTATTTATGCTTCTGGAGCACTCTTGACAGTTTTTCTCCCCTTTCTACATAAAAAATGAGTTGCTTTTGTACTGCTCAGCATTGTGTTATGAATATTAATCCAGAGGGTTTCATTTTTGTTATTCTAAATCTGCCTGTATCCTTTGTAAAATGAAAAATGGGGCATAATTAATCTCTCTGTTAATCTTGATATTTGCATGGAACAAGTGAAACAAGCTCTTCAAACCACTTGCAAAACTCTTAAGAAGTATTTACACTACAGTTCAGATGGAAACTTGAGGGCTTTTTATTTATTTATTTTCATCATCTAACTTTCAAAACACACAGTGGGAGGCAAATGTTTGAATTCCCAGTGAATTTTAGCTGGTTCACTGTAGTGGTCGGAAGAGGATTTCCAAAGTATCTGCAGGAGAGGAGTGGGAAGTTACCAAATTTGAAGAAGCAGCTTATTTAATAAAACATTGAGCTCCTTATGCACAAGCTTGAGACTAGTGAGTGCTCTGCAGTGTGTGTTTGAGCAGCACTGTGAAGCAGTGGGTTAAGCCTATCTTAAGTAGGGTGACCACCAGCTGACAGGGATAAACTGTCCTATGTGCCATATAGAACAATACAGTTAGTAGATACAGACACAGTTGTTTTCAAAGCACAACCTCTGTGTTCAAGTTGGTGAACTAAAATCAGCTTTGGTGTCTGATTTCCAAAGACTTGTGATTGGGGCTGAGCTTGGCCCAGCATCTGAAAAAAACCCTGGAGCTATATTGAATCATTGGAAATGGTAACCCTGCTTTGAAGGCCCTGTTTTCTGAAAGGGACTTTGAATGTATTCATTCACTCTGAGATGAATTCCTGCTATTCATTCTGCCACTCACAAAACAAGATATAATAGCAGTCACTCCTGATGGCTGTCATCTATCAACAGCTCATTACATGCCGGTTAGAATGAGGATACACTGTTTGTGAAGATTATGACTGTGTAGAGTTTGAAAAGAAAAAGCCAGCAACTTTATACATAAAGATACTGAGCTTGTTTTTCTGCAAGACTGAATGTCTGATACCTTGAATGCTTTTCATCAAGTGAAACTGCTGATATACCGAACAGATAAGCTAGTAGAAAATGGTGCTACTCCAATGAATCGGTTACCCCAGTTGAGGATTAAGCCTCTTCTGGGCCATCTTACCCCATATGGTGGTTTACTATACGTAATGACTCACACCAGTATAAGGTAGCTGTGAAACAGAAGGAAAGCAGTGTTTTACTCCCACTTCCCACTATCCAGATGCGAATGATATTCCTAGCATAATTTTTCTTAGGAGCTCATCTCTTCAGAATGTATCTGCCAAACTGCTGATGTGCCTCCTCTGCTTTTGCCTCAGGAGTTCAGCCAAATAGCCTTTAACTAGGTGGGGAGATGGGAGCTGCCAGTTTGACGTGTCTGGGATTTATTTGCGAAGGAAGTTGGATTCGTCTTGGTTGCTAAAACAGCTAGTAACCTGATCGTGTGAATAGAGAGGATCAGTGGTAGAATAAATAGTTAAGTACTGCACTATAAGAAGCACCTATTAGGCCAACTGCATTAAGTTTAAAAGGTGAGCCGTAAAGGAACCTGTATGTCTGCCTAGCCCTATTTTTCCACTTGCAGTGCGAAAATCTGAGTAGGCGTAAAGATGACAAGAGGAATCTCCAGATAACAGTCACTTCATGAGCATGTTTCCCATTTACAAATAATTTACTACCAATTTGCTATTATTTAGGAATGATGTGAGTATAGGTTCATAATGTGTATGATGGGGCTGATAACAGCACAGAAAGACTATAAAAAGCAGTATCTAACACCTGCATAATCATCTTAATCTGTGTATCTCAAAGAGCAAGATCACTACAGCTATTACTCTTTCAGAGGTGGGGAAACGGGAGGGAAAAGGAGAAGAGAATTACTGGGTCTGACTGAAGATGCTTTCTTTTTCAATCCGTCAAGGAGCATCCTTTCACTGAAAAGAAAACCCCAAAACTGCAGCTTGGAATGTGACTCTTCTTAAAGTGTATTGATGCTAAAACACATTGGGGTTGATGCTGATCTCTCCTGGGGACCTTCTGCTGTATGCTCATCAACTCAAACAGTTCACGCAGCTTTTTTACATAGCAAGGCATGTGCTGGTTTAGCTCATCTGCTTGTAGTTATTGCGTACACTGCCTCTGTTTGCTCAGAAGGGTTTTCTGTGTTAATAATACATAACCAGAATTCTAACAAATATCATGTGGAGTGTTGTCTGTGTGTAAACTCTACCACAGTTTATCTTCCTGTAAAATGGTTATAGGAGTATTCCTCTGTGCAACTTACAACTTAAGGAGTGGTTTTAATATGGTTTTAATCTTTTAAATGACAACTCAGTAGATTGAGGAACATGCAAAATAATAATACACAGGCTGGAACAGGTACCTTAGTTGAGAGTATAATTTCTCCCAAATCTCTGAAGAGTAACTGAGTTAATAACTAGTTAACTGCTTGCTAATGTCTGATTTTCTCAATTAGACAAGTAAATTGTAATTAACACATATGGCCTACAGATAGACTGGGGGGGGAGGGGGGCGAGGGCGGGGAGAATATCTCATTTTCCTTCCTCTTTTCCCAAGTATGGATAGATTAAAATGTCCTATTTTGTGAGAATTACATTTTAATGAACTCTAATATGCAGAGATCCATTTAACAAAAGCTTTTTTATCAGCTCTTTTAATTACGAGGATCAGCTTGAAGCAAAAGGACTTAAAAAGCTTTGCATTTAAGGGGAAAAAGAAAGATGTTGGGGGAATTCCCACAATTATATTTGGAAATAAAAACCTTAGGAAAGAGTTTTGAGGGTTTTTTTCCTCCTGTTAATTGCATGGAACCATTGTGTTCTCAGTTTCTGTCTTTTAGGTCAAACCTTCACAAACAGCAGCTCATCAACATCATTCTGAGGTTGGAGAAATATTTAAAACAGAAATTGGGGTGGAATGTAGCCTTAGTGACAAGCATGGTCTTGAAATTTACTCTTAACCCTGATGTTTTCATGGAAGAGGTTGGCACCCAATAATTCAGTAGAACAAGTGCTGAAGAAAGCTCTAAAGCACAGCTATGCATATGGCACGCTGGCTAGGTGGGTTTGCATCACTTTCTCTAATGTTCTGCCTGCTTTTGCTGGTTATAGCTAGTGGTAGAGAGCATGACATTAAAGTGTGGTGTACCTCTGTAACACTCTCCATTTACCTGTCTCAGCTACATGCAGGGTTGTTGTTTTAGTGTTGGTTTAGTGTTTTAGTCGGTTAGTGCTACCATGGCGATGACTTCTGCTTTCTTGCCTTTGGGTTTTCAGTGCAAGAGGCTGTCTGTAGGTATTATTATTTCCATAGCAGAAACCCACATCCAAAGGATTTCTGCAGCCTGGCTAATAGATTTTTATAAGAAGGAGTGTGGAAGATAAGGGTGGTGAAGGGAGCAGCTTTCAAGCAGGTTGGCCTTTTATGGCAAATGTGAGCATTCAAAGAGTTAAAGTCTCTCCCTTTATATGGATAAAAAGAAGAAATAGTTACATCAGGTTTCTTAGAATTAGAAGAAATAGTTTCATTAGCGACAGTGTCATGTCTGCTGCCCTGTGCATCTAAGGCAGAAGTTGCTTCTTACCCACTATACAGTGTTATGAGACAAGCATAAGAAGCTGAATTTGGAGAGGTAGGTATCCTTCCCCTGGTGTTGCATCATTTGAATGTGACAAAGCACAGCATCATGTTATAGAAAAGTTCTGATGCCTTTGAAGATGGGGTGGAAAGTGAAGACTTTGAACCGCAGTACTGTGGCTTGCAGAAAGAGTCTAGTGAGGCAAGTTGTTTGTTGTCTGCAGGATGAGTTCACGTCCCTGGTTTGTTGACCTGGTGCTATTTTTTTTTTAGCTCCTGGCATAAGCAGTGTTCACATTTGCGTGGGGATCCTCACCCATGTCTGGGCATGGTCCAGTTCCTGCTTTCAGGAATCTCAGTGGTGAGGACAGGCTATGTCTTTCTGGATCCTTTGACTCTTGGTAACTCAGTGTGGGGAGGTGTCTCAATATCCTAGTGATGCTCTTAACATCCTGTCGTCTTGTACATCCTGTTCTTTCCTTCCTTGTCCAAATCCTCAAAGGTGCTAACTCCAATTGAAATTCACTACTGTATGTCTATATGTCTTTGAGATGTGTACCTTTTCTCCCCCGTCACCTCTGGCAATTTCCTGCTGAGACAGAATCTTGCATTCACCTACCAAGGGTACCTCTGCTTCAGCTGCTTTGCTCGGATGGCAGGGCCCTTCTGAGAAGCATGGCAGTACATTTGGGTTCTAACTAAACATCTGCCTGCTTTGAAGATGCAATACTCAGTTTATTCATGTTTTAAGACAGCCACATAACGGGGACTGTAGTGATAGGACAAGAGGTAATGCGTTTAAAATTAGAGGAAGTTCAGGTTAGATATAAGGAAGAAGTTCTTCACTGTGAGGCCCTGGCATAGGATGCCCAGAGAAGTGGTGAGTGCCCCATCCCTGGCAGTGTTCAAGGACAGGTTGGACAGAGCCTTGGGTGACATGTGTGAGGTGTCCCTGCCCATGGCAGCAGGTTGGAACTTAAGGTCCTTTCCAACCCAAACCATTCTATGATTCTGTAACCCAGCTGGATAGGGTTACCCTGATGCAATTGCAAATGAATCCTGAATAAAGCAAAGTATTGATCATTGCACAATCACAGGCTGCAATATTTGGGATTCTCTTTCTGGGCCAGTACTAACACAAGTGTTTGTAATGTTATCTGTTGCCAGCAGGTGTCCCTTCAAGCTCACCAATATTCGAGGAGATGCTACATGGGGGCTATTAATGGCAAGAAGTTATTTTTTATAACATTGGGTAAAAATTCAAAGAGCCCTCCTTGTTTCTCTAAGCCTTCAGTGTACAGAATGACACTGTGTAAACCAGTGAGGTACATCACAGAGATGTCTCATGTGAATGCCCCACATTTTAGGAAGGTTGTCCCACCTGTAGAGAAAAGGTCATGATGCAGCTAGAATGTATTGGTGGGTCCTGATTTATTTCTTCCCTCCTTTTGTTCCACAAATCTAAAATAATGATCAAATCCCAAAGTTGTATTTGCGGAGGGGGATCATCTTTGACCAGCTCTATCTTTACATCATACTCTGTTATATACAGCATGTGGCAGATGAACAAAACCTGGGTTTGAAGGGGAGGGTAAAAGGCTGCAAAAATTGCCTTGTGAGAGTTTCCAATTTTAAAACTAGATGTTTCTGTAGCTCATACTCTGCTAATGCCTGTGAACCAAATTACTAGTCTTTAACATTTTTGGTATGTGGGAGGTTGTTTAGATGGTCTGGATATTTTTGCATGTTGCCATTTAGTAAGTACTGCTGCTATACTGGTCTCAGACAACTAAGAGATGCAGTGATATGATGGAGGGACTCCTGGGCCTGCCTCCACTCACTGTACATGATTGTGGAAAAAGAGTTGGAGGTTGAATCCCTCTTCCTTCTTTATCATAATGCATCAGGTTGTCTGTGGTGCTGCACAACCTGAAGTGCAGTAGATGCCTTGGACAGTGTTTTGATTCACGCAGATAAATGAATGACACAAGCCAAGTTTGAAACTACTTTGTCCGAGCAGATGACTGACAGACCTGTGAGGAGCAGCTTCTTCATTTCCTGGAAGGATGTGTGTGATAACGTGCTGAACAGCTGCTGGTTCTGATGTGTAGGGGATTGACAGCTGGACTTGTGGATTTAGTGGGTTTGATTTCATGTTTGTACTGGATGTATGTCTCAGCAGAGTCGGGTTGTAAGTGCTTCATTACATCAGCTTAAAAATTCTTCACATGTGTTAATATACACTGTCTTCACATACAAATAAAGACTTTAAGATCTTCAGGCCTTAGATGCCATTTGGATCTTGCTCTCATCAGCATAGTAAGTCTCATTTTAGAAAAAGAAAAATGTCACTGAAAAGAGAACCTTGTTTCAAATACAGGTTGTTGATTTTTGGTGCTTTTTCTGTAGTGATAGTAAGCTGCTCTGGATTAATGGAATCTTTGGTAGATTGGACGTAGGTAGGTTTATGTTTGGTGCACCTGGATCATCCTGAATAGAGTCTGCAGAGTGAATCTGTCCTGAATCACCAGCTAAAGGTCTACAGAGAGTCTGTGTGTTTTTACTTTTGCACTGGTTTGCCTCATCCTTCAGAGGCCCTTTTTCTATACTCGCTGCTTACACCTCTTGGAGCCCATGGCATTTAGCGTGTTATTGAGAAGTACAGATGGTTACAACTCTCAGACGTACCCACAAACAAATGCCTACTATGGCAGAAGCAACAAACTGCCTCAGAATCTCTCTCCTGTGTGATGTTCTTTTCTCCTGTGCCTCCCCATCCTGCTACTCTTTTGAAGTTGCCTTTCAGAAAGCAGTGAGAGCCATTTGCCATCACATTGCACTCTGTATAGGTATCTTTATGCCATTCTGTGCTTCCGGATTTGCAAATAAATGCCTTGTTGTCAAGGTGACGGGCATTTTATGATAGTTGAATAAATAAATATGCTGGGAAATTCAACTTCTGAAGTTTGCCAGTTAAGGTTAGTATTCCTACTTTATGTTGCTGCTGCATGGAGGACATATGCAGACTGTTTCTATTGTTCTTCTACTTTAAACAGAAGCCTATGGATAAATCTTACCTTGAACAAAATGCAATGTTGGCATTGCATATTAGTGCCACAGAGAGGCTTTGGAACTGACACTGCAGAGGTCTGTGTCAGCACCAAGCGTTTAGGGAAAGAATTCAGGCATCTGTATGGAAATGGGATCAGATTATTCAGTATATATGAATGGGTTGCTCTTCAGTTTGTCAGGCATGAGCTATCTGAATGTGCTTAAACATTTGGCTTATGGGTCATCACCTACCTGCTGATTATCTTCATTGCATCTTATGGGTCAAACTATACTTGGGGCAAATTCCTTCCTGGAGTGAATGTATCTTTATGTTAATTTATTATTGTAACTGTGGATAAGGAGCAGCAGCATTTGAGGACAGACCCAGCTGAAGAAACAGCTCACAAACAATTCCTGAAGAATTCTTTCACTATATTTTATTCCTTTTGAGTTTGTACAGACCAGAAAGAGAGCCTCATCTTACTACTATGTTTTTGTGAATTTGCCTAGGTAGGGGTTATCTTTCTTCCTGGATGTGTGTTTATGATTCTCTTTAGACTGCCCTACATTACAAGCAGTGGGCTCATCCATCTGATGAGAGTCATTATCGGACTTGTAATGAATTCCTACCCAGATGGACTCCATTTCCTCTCTTGCCCCCAGAAGCTGATGGAAACTTCCCCCACTGTTAGTAGCATAATGTGCAGAAAGAAAAAATGAAAAACATATGATAAGTTGTTAGCCTTGTGACAACTTGTGCCCATTCTGTCACTAGAGCAATCTGGTCAGCTATTCGTGGTGTATTAACAGTTGGTGTTTTGATATCTAATTTGTTAATTTTTTTGTTGTTGTTTAAATCTTGACTGCAGATTATAAAGGCTTGTCATAAATAATGTATTGGAAGTTCAAAAAAAGTTCAGATTAACTACAAAGTTAATTTCTTTATAAAACAAAAATCACAGCCCCCATGTTAACACACTGCTATGTAAGCTCACTGCATGCTGGAGATGGCCAGAAAATGTGTGTTTTCCACAGCATTCAGAACATGGAAAAAAAGATGCCTGGAACTTTGAAGGTTTGGAGCTTTCTGGTAAATAAACTGCTTACATATTTTCTTCCTTCTCTTTACACCGTGTCAGATCCTGCTGAACTACACTCTGAGAAGTGCTTCCTACCATGAAAAGGTTACAGTCTAAATGGACAAAACAGAACAAAATAAAGCACACAACGTCTTGCACAGAGCAGTGACAAAGGCAGAACTAGTAAAGTTGGAGCCCATTCCTCAAGCATCTAAAACCTGCTCTTTCTCTTTCATCTCTATTTTAATGCTGCCCTAAAGCATCACCGTGATGAATATCATACTTCACTTCTGCTTCTTGTCTCATCTACTATTCAAATTGTATGTACTTTGGCACAGTGGTTTATCCTATGTTTTTCTTCCCTCTTTTGCCGAGGAAAATTGTACTTGAGACATGTGAACAAAGGTTTGGGACAGTGAAGAATAATTTTGGTATGTTCATGATGATCATCACTTACCAACACCCAATTTATATGTGTACACAAAGTAAGGAAGAGAGTGGTGCTGTTTTCCACTTTACCTCCCACTCAGTTATTCAGAGTGCCACATGTTGCACAGTTTAGCAGAGGACTTTAAAGGTCAGTGCTCTGCAGGTTTTGGTGACATTTGTGGATCTCTCTTGGGGTGGTAAGTCAGGCAGCTCTCTGTAGAGCAGTGGGCTGGAAGTAGAAGGAATGTGATTTTGGGGATAGCTCTTGGATTGGTTTGAACTGATCTGGCTCAGCAAAGAGAAACAATTCAGTTTGCTTGAAAAGATTGAATAGAAATAGCACATTAGTGCAGAGGTCTCCAGCTTGACTGGAAAAGCTGAAGCATAATAAGATATTGTGTTTCCCCTGTTTCCCCTAGTTTTCCCTCATTTGAAATAATTAGAATCTCTGCTCTTCCATGTTGGGGCTATCAGTGCTCAAGTCTTCTTTTCCAGGAGCATTGCACCATAGGACTTACTTTTCTCTTTCTACCTGTTTAAAGTAGTATAGAAAGTTAACACCTAGTAAAACTAAGTTAGGCTGAAGGGTATCTAAACTAGGCTGAAGTAAGGACATCTCAACATTTACACAAGTTTAATTTGTGTGGTTTGGTCCGCTTAAATTTGATACAAGACTTGTACATACACTAAGCTCTAGTAAAATGGATCTGATTTTCTCTTTTTTCTTCTTACGCGAGTCAGAATCTGGTACGTTTGACATTCAGTGTGAAAACATGGTATGATCATGGAAGAGCTGTAAAGGATCAGTATTTTAGTAGGGGAAAGGAAAGGAATGCTGGTAACAAACATGAGTTTTTCAGACTTGGAGTTGAGGTGGGAGTTAGGCGTGTTCTGAGCATGAAAGCTGCATGCCCAGAATGGGAAGTTAAAATCAGCATGAACCTCAAGGAATCCTGTGTCAGTTACTGTGCTTATAGCCTTAGCAAAGGCCATCGTTGTAGAAATGTTTCCCTTATTTTGCAGTTACTTTCTTTTCTTCATATTTCAGTGAGAACTTTTTCCACACAGAACATGGACAGAAGGGAAAAACACACAAATAAATCGGTGTGTCTTTCCAGGATTTATACTTCAAGTGTTCTGCGAAGTTTTAATCTATTATTCATGAAATAGAACGATTGCACAAGAAAATTTTTTGGACAACAGAAAAAGTGATTTTAAAGCCCAGAAGAGTTTAGTTGTGTGATAGAAATAAACACCACCAACAAAACCTAACTTGCAAGTTCAGTGGGCAGCCCAGGAAATTGATGAACAGACTGAGGTAAAACATTACATAAGTAAGAAAAGGTAATTTGTCAACTGATGCTTTAATACGATGTTCATGAAATAATTGGGAGTGAAAAGCAAATTAATAAAATCAAAAGTCATTTATTCTGTAGAGTAATACAGGGAGAAGGGCTAAATGAGGCAGAATAAGCCTACAAAGATGCTGGCGAGGGACTCTTCGTCAGGGACTGTAGCAATAGGACAAGGGGTGATGGGTTCAAACTGAAAGAGGAGAAGTTCAGGTTAGATATAAGGAAGAAGGTCGTCTCTGTAAGGGTGGTGAGGCGCTGGCACAGGGTGCCCAAAGGAGTGGTAAATGCTCCATCCCTGGCTGTGTTCAAGGCCAGGTTGGACAGAGCCTTGGATGACATGGTCTAGTGTGAGGTGTCCCTGCCCATGATGATCTTCAGAACTAGATGATCTTAAGGTCCTTTCCAACCCAAACCATGCTGTGATTCTGTGATAAATCACAACAAATAGCAGAACCAGCCCTGACAAAGAGCACTACAGAAAACAATAACTCTTGTTTACTGATTTCAGCCATGTTGATGGAGTAGGATTTTGAGTTAAAAAACCCCTCACCTGAATTTATTAAGAAGAATGTGTGGTGTGAAATTAAATATCAGAAGACTATTAAAAGTATTCTAGAAGAAATAAGAATCTCAAGATAGCTGCTGTCTTACTGTATTTACACACAATTACAGAAGCAGCACATGCATAATCAGGATGAACTGTATATGCATGCACTGATGTGGCATCAGCTTACAGTGTAGTTGCTCCTGTTGTAACAGGATTAATGTAGTAAGCAGGCTATTTATTTTGGAATTCTTTGGGACTGGTAAGGGTGTGTGTATTTCTATATACATATACAGCTCTAAATATGCTGTACTGGGTCAGCAATCTAGCTGTAGTAGCGCTGCATACAGGCTAATGTATCGGGTAAACTGCTTTTGGGATCTTGGGTGATTGATTTAGAAGGAATTTTGGTATTGTATGGCAATGAGCATGCCCTGATGGACACAGAACTGGTGAATAGGCAGACGTTGGCTTGGGATAAGGGAAATCAGAGCTCTGCTCCTATTTATGCAGCTTATCTCATGGGGGTTTGTGTATTTTCTGTTGTTGTGTTTGTGTTTTGCTCAGATTCTGTTGGCTTGGACAGAACACTGCTCGAAAGGATCTATGTCACTAGTTTGGCAAACTGGCACAGGGGCTCAAGCTTTTTTCTATCTGTTCACACTGACACTGTTTGTGTTGCCTCTGATCTTATTCCAAATCAGTGGAAGTATTCATTTTTTGGTAGTTAATCAGATGCTGCCTTTTCACAGGTTAATCTTTCTTAGCTTAACCTTTAAAAGAATAGATAAGCAGCCTGATATAAGAGGACAGGGAATTAAAAACACCTCAGTAATGTTTTGTTGGCTTTTCCCCCATTAGTCACCCAAAAGCAAATATCAACAGCTTGTTACAAAAATTCAGGGGTTCAGGCATGATCTCTGTCTTTCTATGAAGACATGCACAGTATGCCAAGGGCAAAGACTGAACGTAACACTTCACTGCAGATTGCTGTCGTGCAATGTTCCAAAGAGATTTGCAGATATAGCACTAATGAAAGAAGTTCCACAAGCCTATGGCTTCATGTGACGAGGGGAGGGAAGGAAAAGAAATGGCAATTGAGCACATTTTTCTGTCAATTAGTCAAGGCAATGTACTGCATAAATAACCCGGTTTGGCCTTTTCTCTGCCCTTTGTTATTAGCAATGTGCTGCTATGAAGGATGGAGAGGGAAAGAGAAGGACAGTTTAAATGAATAGCAGGAAGATGGAGCATTTGCATTGCGAGGAGGTCTTTTGCCAGGGGTGTGCAGAATGAGCGATGTTAAGTGCGATTGTTTTCCTAAGTGTTCAATCTGAGTGAGAGGGGAGCCAGTCCAGTTTGGTAGGGAATTCTATTCTGCTTGCCACTGCAGAGCTCAGGGGTGGTGCTAAGTGACAGCAAGCTTTGGATGGATGGCAAGAGGCAGCACAGGGCTGCTAGCAGTTGAACTGCCTTTTTTGTTTGTTTTTCCTATCCCTCTCATTTCCCCAGTTGTAATCTTACTTGTTTTCCAGTGCTGAATCTTACTGTGTCAGGGTATACGTCTCTTGTAAGAGGTGTTGCTGCTTTATATGTTTCATTCCTCTCTTACCTCTAGGTATTGTTCAGTTTGCTGCTTCTTTCTAAGAGTAGTGTGTGAAGTTAAACAGAATTTCCTCTTTGCTTGTATGAGCAAACTGTTGTATGCTTTCTGTAAAGATGCAGTAAGGAAACAGAATACACCTAGGAAAGGAAAGAATGCATTAACAATCATTTCCTCTTGTGCTTGAACTCAAGAGCATAGGTTTGTGGTTTAACTAGGTGGAACTACCTAGTGGAGGTAGAATATCTTAACAGGATTCCTTCTGAAATAAAGGAGCAAATCTGGTTCCTCTGGCTTTGCTGCGCATCTGTTAGCTGGAGCTATGGCCAGGGTCTTTCCAAGCTTCCAGCTAGGGTAATTCAGTAGCTTGTTCTAGAGCATGTGATGTGTGCAATGAGACAGGGTTCAAGGTTTGCATAGCCAGTAGTTCATACTGTTCCAGCATTAATTGCGGAAAGGGGAAAAGGAAGAAAAGGCAAGAAACAAAAGCAGAATTTACAGGAGCAGTTTACAATAAGGTGTTCAATTCAGTGCTAATGTCAATACAAAACAAAACCCCAGCTGGACTAGAACACCTGAGTCTGCCTGTTGTTTCCCTTACAGTCTTCAGAATCACATTAAGCCAGTTGCCAGTAACAGGCAAGGTTTTTCCAGTTATTCTTCATTTTAAATGGTTTAAACAGCTCTGGAAGTATTCATGAATTCAGGTTTCCTCACTCCCCTCATCATGTTGCCAGCTTAAAATTCACATTTAATTAACCTCTTCACCGAAGGCATAAATCAATACTAAACCTCTAAATGCTAACCGTACTGATAGTGATTTTCATTTGGGCTAGCCTGCTGAATAATAGGAATTAAGATGCCTGCAGGAAAGGAGCAAACTAGTTGTATGGAGTGAAGCATAACTAACTTGTAAACTGTAATAATGAATGTTCTTGAATGGGATGGGAAATCCATTCATTAAGGTTCCAGGGAAGAAAGTGAGAACCAGCCTAACCAAAGTATGATACTGCATTCAGGACAAAATCCACCAGAGCAGTTGGACTCCTGTTTCAGCACAGATTGTCCATGTGTGCTCTGGAAGTCCTGAGAGTCCCAGAAATACACTTGAAGTAGCAACAGCAGGGCAGAAGTAGTCAGAATTATGTGAATTTTCACATGTGCAAATCCTTACTATGAAAATCCTGTATTAGTGTGATTTCCTTCTTTTTATTACTGTTACCAAGTAATGCTATAATGTATTTTTAGTATAGCAACTCCGAGGAGCCTGGATGTGCAGATCTTTGTAGCCTTGTATTGAAAGAGGTGTGGGCGACGCTTGATGTTAATGAGTAGCATGCACAAAGAGAAAATGTCTTTACTATTCTTAGGGTTGGGTAGAAGTAGTACTCATTGATCATTATACAAGTACTGTGGCACCAAGCATAAAAGTGGTTGTAGTATACTGTTACAAAGTCTAAACCACCTATTTATTTCTCATTTTGTTAGTGTATTTTGCAAGGGCTTCATTCCTATTTGGAGCTAATGATAGAAAGAACAAAAAAAAGGAGGCTCCTACGTTTCTATGCTTCAAGAAGAATTTCTGTGTAGTTCTGAAATTCCATTTTTTCCTGTAAATAAGGATTTGATGTCAAATAAAGAGGTTTCTTGTCAGAGTTACTTTGCTAAAGACAAACAAACAAAGAAATGCTAAAGCAGTGAGCTTAAAATTCTCCTTCATTTCTTGCTAAAGCCTCACTATCCCCTGAAATAGTAATGACTGATAATTGAATAAATAATTAATAATCATCTGAGATTTATTGAGATGATGAGGCAGTAGAATGAGGTTGTTTAGTGAGATGGGAGAGATTTCATCGCTACCTGCTGCAGTCGGTATTCTTTTTGCATGAAGAATTCAGTCTTTGTGTGCTAGAAATGTAAAAGCTGTTTTCTGTGGTGGTGAATCAAGTGTATTTTGCAAATGAGCTGTCAGCTAAGCACTCTCCAAGCACTTAGGCTATGTTTCAGTTATATCCCTATCTATAAATGTGTGAGGTGAGTATTGCCTTTATTTGCAGTGTGTACTTAAGAGTCCTGGTTAATCTGGGTCTTGAATAGCAGTGATGGACAATGCATCAGAAGCAGTTGTGCCTCCACAGGAGGTTATGTTTGTGTTCTGGCTCTCAAGGCTTTTCCTGTTTCAGTGGAATACGGTTTCCAATTTAGTGACTAGTGAAATGGAGGCTCTGTAGCATTTGAATTTGCTGGTTTTTAGAGCAAGGAACCTAGTTTCCCACTGTCAGATGTTTATAGTAGTAAGGACAAGGTGTTATTGTGTTCTGAGAGCATACAATATCTTTATTCCAGCATGCTAACACCGTGCAAAGATGTAAGCAAAAGTTGTTGAATGTTAAATTCAGCTGCAGTGTTGGTTTTGAATCTCATTTATACCAGGAAGGCAGAGGATATTGTCATAACAAAACAATGTTACTGTAAAGCTATCTTGCTTTCAAATGGTAAAATGACATATATTTCAGGGTTATATCTGCAAAGACCTTGAGAACCCTCTGGTCAGCTTTGCAGATCACAGATGTTATTTCAGGTGCAGCTTTATATTTTGCAGTAAATGCAAGTCCACATACTTGAACCTTTGAACTACTTGAATTGCACGCCTCATTTTGCTGGAGTCTAGGGCTTGGTATATCTTCAACAGAACCATCAGATAAAGTCTTAGCTCAGCAAAATGTTTAACCATGTGGTTAAAGCTCAGCACACTCAGGTCTCTTGATACTTGAGGACCTTCAGGCAAAATTATGTCTTCAATTACACGCATGTTACTTCCTCAGTTAAAATGGAATTGCTCAGGTGTAATGAAAGGCAGGATGGGGCAAAAAGAAGGCCATCTTATATAGTCCTGTTGGCTTTTCCTTGGAATTGAGGGTTCTGGTACAAAAATTTGGGCAGAATACAGGTTCAATCCTGTTATCTCTGTTTATTTTTAGTGCTCAGATTGGACAGAATGTTGTTCCTGTTTGTAATACAGAGTTGAGTTTCTAATAGTAAATAAGGAGTGGAGAGGGAAATCCAGCCCACTTTTTAATGTTTAAGTTCAGTGCATTTTATTGGGAGTCTCTGACAAATATGGAACCCCACAATGCTCTTTATTCAGAGACACTACTCGGAGTGCAGCAACATTGAAGGCTCATAAACTTCTTGTTCTGCACTACTTGGCCAATGGCAATGATTAGTCCTGTGTTCTTTATTACCTCTTTTCACACCTCTCGTTCCCTTCGGTTTCCTTTAGACCAGAAAGAAAAGGCAGACAATGTTCAACAGCTTTCTGGCTGGAATTTCTGGGTATTTTTTGTAAGAGTCTGGGGATTGGGATTTTCTTCTTTCAGTAAGTAGTTGGTGCTGTTATGCCTAGGCCGGAAGCTACATAATTTCCACTTCAAACCCTGCTAGAATCAATACAGTGTTGCTGATGTATTCATCCTGCCAAAAGAAAATACAGGTTTTGGGAACAATGTCCTGCCTTTGTCCCTTGGTAAGCACCTGCTTTCTAGTACCTGTAAGGTTATTTGTAGCCTAAAGTCTGTTTACTACCATTCTGCTGTGTGACAACAAGGTGCTTCAGAGCTCAAGGAGCAGCAGTTAGAATCTACTTTCCCTGACCTGAGAAATCATCATTTTCTGTAATTTGGAAAGCAGTTTTTGCTGAAACAAGCTTGCTGCATATGCTGCTCAGGTAGTGACTGTTTAGTGCTTATATAAGCAGAATGAATTTGCTGTGCATGTTGAAGCTTTTGTTGGTTTTCTTTTGTCTCTCTTGAGTATGAAAGCCTCCTGTTGTTTATAGAGTCACCCTAAAGTTCTCCTGCTCCTTGATATGTGTAAGGGGAGGCATTTTGATTCTTTTGAAGGTAAAATAATCCTGAAAGGATGGTAGGTTTAAAAACCCCAACAAAGCCAAGGCACTGATCAGTTGACTAATACATATCGTATTTCCTTCCCTCCAAATGAAGGAAACTCAGTTAACATCCAGTTAGGAAAATCTCCTCAGAACAGGATTTATTAAGAGGAAGCCTTATATGTACTTGTAAATGAAGCTTTATTTTACTGGGCTTAGGAGTCAAAAAAACCCCCAGGTTTGCACAAGTTTGGGGTCAGGCAGGTAACAGTAAAGACCCTCCCATCATTGCTGCATTCTGCATGCAAAGTACACTTCAGGTTTCAGCAGTGCTTCCCTCATGCTCGCAGCCGCAGAGCTGCGCAATGCGTTCCCGTATGAGAGCCGTCACTTCAGGCTCTATTTCACCTTGTCACATCCCATTTATAAACTGGGGGGTTGACTAGGATGACAGTCACTGAAGAGGAAAGGCCTTAGAAAATAAATAAAGATTGAGGAAGTCGGAGATCATTAAAGCTGCCACAACCTCGCATGTTCATTAATTATGAATCTGCTAGGAAGAGCTTTGTGAGGCTGGTGGCAAGTGCGTTTTCGAAAGTGCTTGACTCAACTCTTGGAAGACCTGATAGGGGAACCCAGAAGTGAAATTCAACCTGGGGGTATTTAAATTCAGGTGTGCACTCAGCCCAGGATATGAGCTTGCTTAAGGCTGAAATTCATGCCAAGTGGGCTCTATTTCCAAATTGACCTCCCAGGTGCTTTCTTCTTGTAAGACTATTTTTGTGTGGAAGAAGTTCTTTGTGTCTGTGCGTCATGTCATCATGGTTGTATTTCCCTAATAAAATCCCAGTCAGTCCCCAGTATGTTTCATGTAGACAACTGTACATAAATGAATGTTTTTGCCATGTGTGGCGAAAGTCTGGAGGAGGAGGTTGCTCTATTTATTCTGTTCCGTATCACATCTTTCCCAGAGGAATCTGTTGGTTGACAGGTGACTGCATGTCACAGCAGATACCTGGGAGAAACAGGGCAGTGCTTACTCTTTACTTTCTCTACTTGTTTTTTAACTCAGTGAACTAATCTTGCTTACGTTCTCCCTCTCAAGTCCCATGTACCTTTTAGACTTCAATTTTAATAGTTTGTGAAAGCTCCAGCAAACCTCAGGCGTCTATTGACAGGTTTTTTCCATAGCAACAAGACCATAGTCTCTGACACACACAAATTAAAACCTCCTTTACAAAGAAATGAGCAAATAAAGCCAGGAAGAGGGTTGTGAAACCAGACCAAGCTGGCTTTGGACTGAACTCATGTTTTTAAAAACATATGAACAGGTATGCTCCTGGAGACCATTCAAGCTGTAGTCAAAGCTTTGATGTTCTATGTTTTAACCTCTTGGTTATGAATAAGTGACTGTCGCTGATGGTAGGAGCTAATATTGTCATGAAGACAAACCTGAAACACCTCCATATCGTTGTGCTACTTTTGCTCCTGAAGGAATCATACTCATATCCTTATCTTTTCTCTGCCTTTTCTTTGTAGGTTTCTACAGGATCTTTGATTTCAGCCTGAAATGAACAATCTTCAGCTGCTGTTGCTCATGGAAGGAGGACTCCAGGCATTCCACAGACTGCACACCAGAAAATGTAAGTGAACAGAACAAAACCACACGTGTCATCTGGGTTCCGCTCATTCTGATCGGTGTCATAACCACCAGATGCACTGCGTGACAAAGTGCTGCCTTTCTGACCCTTGGTGTAATGCTCATTAGAAATAATAGCCTTGGAATTAGTTTCTTTAAAGAAAAGCAGAAGCTGAAAAGTAACCAGGTAAAAACTGCAGGTAATGTGTGGGACAAGTATTTCCATCAACTGAGGTGTTAGTGTTTCTGTGCTGTGTGGCTTACACTTGTGCCAGCAAGGCAAGGGAAAGCAGGCCAAATGTGCACCCAGCCTTAAGGCTTCTGTGCCTCTAATGAACAAATGATTCAAGCATCTGTACAACCAGCTGATGAAGAACAAATGAAATGGGACTTCAAGTGTGGAATTTTTTGGTGTGCTAGTAATCAAAAAAAAGACAAATTAAGCAACTTGAATTTTCAATAGGGCATTCACAGAACCAAGCACTGAAAGAAATCCTCACAACTTAGTTCTGCTTCCAGGAGAAATACCTGGCTTCTGCAAACTGCTAGGTGTGGAATTTCTGTGAAAATGAGATAATTGGAGCTGAGGAATCTTTTGTGTGCAAAGCTGCATTAATTTAGTATAGACAAACTATTACTGTGACAATGGTGGTAGCAGTGACTAATGTTAACCAGCTGACTTTACAATCAAGCTGTTTATAAGCACTGAGACAAATCTTTGGTGGGTGACTGCCTCAACTAATTGTGAACAGTGGAAGGTGATGAGCTTTTGCAGGTTTAGATGGAGTAGTTTGAGGTGTTCTTTGCTTATAGAGTAAAGTGTGATTAAAGTTGGTTAATTAACCTTACAAAAGGCTTCACTGACATTTTACCCATTGCTTATTTTTATTTGACTCAAGAGGAACCCAGTTAAGTCATTGATTTCAACTGAATGTGTCCGCATTAGGGGTTTGCCCTGGTTTAACTAAAGCTCTAGAGATAAAATGGCAGCAACTTCTGTATAGGGAAGACATTCCTTTTATTATAGTCTTGGCTATTCTTAAAATGTAACTTCTCCTGTGCTTCCTAAACTAATTGAAACATGAAGGCAGGACAGGGAGCCTGCTCTGAGGAGCTAAAACATTTCTTTATCCAAACTGTTGAGTCAGTTGGTCCTTTGCTTATTCATGCTGGGGCAGCTGGAAGAATCCCTGAAGCTTATTCCAAATGCCAGTCTGTAACATAAGCTAGGGAAGGGAAGACTTTCAATGCTGCAGCTGCTGCCTGACCCTGGCTTGCTTGGTTAGTGACCTCAGCAATATTCATGGTCTCCACAGGCCTAGAGAAGGGAGCCTCTGGTGAGCTGCCATATGGTCTGGTTTGTCAGCCTCATGTGCAGCTTCCAGGCCAGTGAGGTACCTGGAAATCATCACACTGTGCACGTCAAATGGCTCTTAGGTTCCCACTTGCATATCAGTGATCTCCCCTTTGTGTGTGCTAACTCTTTGAAACTGCAGGGTTAAATGTTTCTTTGCTTGTAAGAAAAGAGCTGACTTTCATACTGCTTTTTGTAGATAATTCCCTTCAATGCTTATTGCTACTATCTCTTTAGAGGTTGTGTTGCTTCATATTGAAGACAAAAATTCATCTTTGTGTAGTAACAGCTGACTGTGCAACTTGCATAGCACCTTTTAGCTGAGGACTTTGGGAAACATTGAAAGCATTAAACTCCTGTTATAAACACTAGGGAGTCATGAAGTTTTTAATCCTCCCATATGAAAAGGTCAGGTAAAGTGAACAGAGCAATCTGTCCAAAGTCAAATTGTGACTGATTGAACTACAGTCCAAAACCCAAGGGTCTTGATTATCCATTGTGTCTGGTATGTAATGTAGTAGCTATGTCACATAAAATCTCTGGATCTGGTGGTGGAGCTTTGGAGTCCTCACGTTGTCTTATCCCAAATAAACAGCAGAATTAATGAATTCTGGTTTCTGTGTTCTTAAGGTTGTACAGGTATACCCTGTACCAGCACAGCATCGTCTAAAGCACAGAATTCCTTTAGCACATGGAATATGCTGTGGATCTAAACTAGTGTTTGCCTCTGGGTTTGGATAGCACTTAAAAATACCACTCAGTTATTCAGCTGGGATCTTTAGGGTAGTTCTAAAGAAAGAAAAGGAAAAGGAAAAAACCCAGATGGTGTGATTGGTAATTCTTATAATCATTTAATGATCTCTACAAGGAGATGGTGCACAGTCTTAACCAGGGAGCCTAGTGTAGTAAATGAATCTGGATTTAGTTTCAAATATTCTCAACAGTGTATCTGTATGTTTGTAGGTGTTACAAATCAAATTCAAATGAAAAATATTCCACTGTTTAATAGTCTTGCATGTAATTGTATTTTGACTGCAATAGCATTATCAGACCATCTTTCAAGCTCTAATTAATGCACACCTGATTTTCCCTTAATACCAGTACCAGGAGGATTTGAACTTAAGAACAGACAGATTTATCTTGGAGGTTCTAGATGATTTTCAGATGCCTTTTGTAAAATTTGTGTACTGCTTGTATACAGCTCCTGGAATGGAACCATGCTGGTGTTATTTACACTGCAGTTCCTTGCAGACTGGAATTGTGACCTATGGAGATGATGCTGATAATGCCAAATAATAAAAGACAGCGCCTGAGAATTAATAGAGATTCTCTGGCTTCTATTCACAGATAATGCTGTTATAGCAAATAAATATATAGAATTATTGACATTTCTGTGTAACTGCAGTCTTGTCTCAGAATGGGGTGGTACTAACTTTAAATTTGCTTTTGATTGCAGGATGCAGTTGATAAACTTTTTGGGGTGGGTTTTTTTTGGAGGTATTTTAATATACTAGTGCTGAGAATATAAAATTGAAATGTGCATAGCAGTCAGTGTGGTGTATTTCAGTCATGGCTGAAGTTGCATTAACACAGCAGAAGTTTTGGGGGGTTTTATGGGTGCCCATGAAATGGAAACAGGTATAAAATTTGTATCTGGTTTAAAACTTTATAAGTGAAGTTACACTGAACATTAAATAGGTCGTTTTCTAATCCCATAAAACATAGTGACAGAAGGGGGAAAAAAGGTAAAGACTTGAACTGCCTACGCAAAACTGGGGAGATCTGTATCAAGTAAGAGGCTTATATCCCTTTCAGAGGTAGGTCAGTTGGGAGAGATGCTGAGAAAACACGGATCACTTTTTAACCTCTGTCTTTGAGTCTAAGGTCATCCAGAATCACATCAAGTTTTGTATTTAAAGCCCAGTTTGTGAATTTCAGACTGAGTCATCTTGCATGCTAACCCTAATGGAGCCACTCCTGAAACTCAGATCAGCCTAACACCATCCCTGTGCTGCTGTAACCAGGCTAATGAGTCAGCTAGAACAGGATTAACTTGCTTAGATGTAGTCTAGCAGGTTATCCCCATTAAAAATAATCCTCATTATTAATACTGCTGAATGCATCCTAAGGTTGTTCTGCTGCTGTTTGACTGACATCCAGTACGTTTCCTTGTGGGGTGTGCTAGGAAGACAGAGGCATATGAACCAATACAAGTCCAAATGGTCTCTCCTCATCCAGTAGAATTGCTTCTCCACACAGGCATGGTTGTATTCCCTCAAATCGGTGTTTGTCATGTCAGTCTCTTTACAGTATAGAAGGGGAAATGTCTAACAGTGAGAAGCTGTATGTACACACACATATGTGTGTGCACAGACAATCCTGCTACCTCATTTTATTCTTGACTGAGTGGGACTCCGCAAATTCTATAGTCCTGACTATTCTGCAGAAGAGGGACTTGTAGAATTGAGCAGTATTAAGGGAGAATTGAGTAAAATTGGTCAAAGCAAATTTGTGTCATTAAACCCCTTCATTTGCTGCCTTCAGAATATCTGCAAAAGCCTTGAACAGGATTAAGGAAAGGGCATCAAGATGAACAGAGCACAACCATATCAGCAAGGGGTTTTGCAGATGGCATCTCTCTCTCGTGTGAAAAGCTTTTTATACCTTAAAATTATGTTCAGACAGCTTAATATAAGGTAATAGGAAATGTGTGCTCAGGTGGATAAATATGCAGGAAACCAGGATAGCAAGTTTAGCTAAATGCAGAGAAGAGAATCTTTTGAGGCTGGAAGGATTTTATGCTCTGCTTTAGAAGAGCATCCTTATTGTAACGTTGATAACTGGTGACATTTGGTGTTTCCTTTGCTTTTCATTTGTAACAGAGGCACCCATCCATTCAACTTGCAGGGCAAAGCTTAGGAGTCTGAACTCTTAACGGGTATAATTCATAATAAAGAAAACCTCTGTTCCTGCAGCCTTTTAAAGAAATTCAAGTGTTTCAGAGAGGACAAATGCATGGTTCTTTCAGTGTACACAATAGCAACATAACCAGTGCTGGAAAGGGATGAGTATCTGTTGAGCGGGGTGAAAACCAGTTTCTTTCTGTACTGAAAAACTTTACCTGTAATATTTTCCTGTTCTGTTAGGAAAGAAACAAATGTTGTTAGCTTCTAAAGAGTGGAACTAAAGCAATGCTGGTTGGAGATGTTAAAGAATGCGATGCAAGTCCCTGTCTCAATGTGTGATATACAAGCAGGACATTATGCTGTAAGCTCTCCTGGGCAGAGAATCAGCTTTCATTTATTCTGTAAAGCCCAGGCATACATCTGTGCCAAGATGAGTAGCAGCCCTTTGAAAGTAGGGGACTCTCAAGGCCCTGCTGGTGCACTTGGGCATGCAGAGAGAGGGTTTCGGCAAAAGAAGTTACACTAAGTTATTTCAATACATGTGAAAAAAAGCAGGATTTTTGAAGTACCCAGCTAGATATGAAAGAAGGTGCAAATCAGACAGATAAAATCCTCAAAACAAGTTTTTATAGAAAAGAAGCTGTGTGAAGCCCTCAGAGCAGCCTTCCAGTATCTGAAGGGGCCCTACAAGGATGCTGGAAAGGGACTCTTTGTCAGAGACTGTAGCTATATAAGGAAGAAGTTCTTCACTGTGAGGGTGGTGAGGCGCTGGCACAGGGTGCCCAGAGAAGTGGTGAATGCTCCATCCCTGGCCATGTTCAAGGCCAGGTTGGACAGAGCCTTGGGCAACATGGTCTACTGTAAGGCATCCTTGCTGTGATGATCTTAAGGTCCTTTCCAACCCAAACCAGTCTGATTCAATGGTGTTTCAGACCTTTAATATTCTTTACCCAACTCTCAGAATGATATTCACAGCACTGAAGTGAGGCCTGCATGAGTTCCTGTTTGATCCCCCACAAAGGAACCATTCATTTCCTTTCCTCTACTTTTAGTGGCAGTTAGTTCCGAGACTCTTAAATACAGTTCACAACCAAAGGTTATTTATGCTTCTTTTCTTAGCTGTATCCAGCAACTGCTAATGAAGGCTTTTGTAGCATGACTCTGAACTAATTAGGGTTAATTGAGCCTGCTTGTGCTTTAGCTACTCCAGCCTTGTCCTGATAATCAGGAGTTCTCAGTGCCTTGAATGTTTTCGTGATTAGCTCACCTAAATTCCTGGTTTCTGCTGGGTTTCTGGCTCTTAGGGCCTTTTGTGATTACTCTGATAGTAAACATGAGTAACCCTTTTCCTGCTCTCTTATTTCTTGTGGATAAGTAAGTTACTGGTCAATACAGCAGGCTTTTTGTCAGGCTAGTTGGTGCACGAAGTGACAAGTTTAAGAGATCTTCAGTTACGTGTTGAACATTGCTGAGGTGCCCAGCTGCTATAGTTTGAGATTAATTAAAAAGCATTTTTGTGTATAACACTGCATTGTACCACAAGTTGGTGTTGGAACGCTACTGCCATGGAAGGCAGAATGTCAGCACCTGAATTGGGGCTGTTCTCTTGCTCCAGTGTAATGATTTTAGGTTTTGTCCCCACTCCTTTTGGAGCTCCTTCCATCCAGGTCCTTGATCCACTCTGTCCATCCTGAGCAATGCTGAGGTTATTGCCAGATTGGACACAACAAAGCAGTCAGTCAGGTGACAGTTCCTCTGCCTTCAGTGTTCACTGTGATTAGTTGCTGGAGTGACCTACTGCAGCTGGCAAAGGTGCTTTGATTCGGTAAGGTAAGGCTGGCACTGGCACTATCTGGTCTCCGGAAGCAGTGTTGCACTAATAGCTCTAAGCCACAGGCCACCACTGCAGTTACCAGTTAAGGTCACACAAATGCTGTACATCTTGAAACACAGCTTCGTGTCAGCTCTATCCTGTGGCAAAGCCCATGGTTTCCTAAGCACAGTAGTGCTTTAATACAGGTGTGACCATAGGGGAAACGGATGTTTGGGTTCAGAGATTTCTCCTGCTGTCAGGATTTTGAAAGGGTTTTGGCTGTCCCATTAGCACCAGCAGGAGCCTTTCCTCAGCGGTGTTAGTGAGACCTCAACAGTTACAAATGCATAACATTTCAAACTTCTTAGCTCAGAGTGAGAACTCAGAGGACATACGGTAGTAGCCCATTAAGCAGCATGCTGTAGATGAATATTCATTTCTGTTGCCTTTGTTATTTACATAAACCTAGTGCAAGGCGAGTCTTTTTGCTCTTGCTTTAGCTTTTTTGACACACATTTCCTTTCTATAAGAGCAATACCTTTTATTTTTCTCTATTTCCCCCTGTTGGAACCAAAAATATTCTCTCTTTTCTTTTTGAATATTAGTTCTGGAACTATGTAGCTAACTAAAAGGGTTACACAAATATTAGATTTTCTGAAACTCTCTCAGCTTAAAAGCTTCTGAAGTATGGGTTCAGAACTGCAACTGCAAGGAGTAGATGTGGATGGAAAGGGTTACAGGAAATCAAGTATTTAATGATCCTCTGATCCATTCTCTTGGCTTCCAGTGTTAGACAGTTGCATCTGAACCTTTGCTTCGAATAACCAAGGGGAATGGCAGAACCTGAAATTGCAATTTAAGAAATAGTTAAAGAGAATCTAATATGGAGATGTATAATTATAATAAAGCCAGTGTCAGGGCTTATTTCATGATGAACACACTGATTCTGGGAAATGGTGAGCAGAGTTAAACACATGGATACACGTACTGCATTCCTCCCACAGGGAGAGGTGTTAGAATGTTCTGGCAGTGTTTACTGCATAAATACTTCTTTTCCCACCCTCTCCTTTTTCCCAGATGCCTTAATAAGATATGAATAATACTAACTGTTCAGTAGGATCCTTCTTGTTAGTATGAGTAGGAGCAGGTTTTGTACTGCTCTGGTTATTTGTATTTGAAAACCCCAACCATACCATGATGTCTTCCCAGACGTGTTCAAGGCCAGGTTGAACAGAGCTTTGGGTGACACGGTCTGATGTGAGGCATCCCTGCCCATGGCGGGGGGGTTGGAACTGCATGATCTTAAGGTCTTTTTCAACCCAAACTGTTCTATGATGTGCTTAGAGATGTTCTTAAAACCTTTGAAACCCCTCAACCATTTGAATTCACTTGCCCCTATCTCTGATGCTATTTACAGGCCTTAAATGGTTTGTTACCTGAAGCCTGACATTGCTGCACTCCATATCAAATAAGAAACAAGGTTGTTTTCCACAGAAAGCAGCGTAATTATCACTTTGGCTGCATCAAGTGTTTAATGAAAATATCATGTCATTACGTTTATTATCTTTCTGGACACACTTTGTAAACTTTTCCATTTACAGTATGTGTGCCTTTACAATAGGTAGCAAGCAAAATGGGACCACAGAACTAAATGTAATGCAGGTGGGTTTGTCTGCTCAGCCTAGTGTTACTGCATTGAAGGTAATTTGTTCAGTAAGTAGTAGAAACAGTATCAAGTATCTGAAGAAACAGCTTGTCTTAAAGCCAAAAGTAATGAAGTCCTACAAGGTTTTTTTTACCCGTTTAATTGTTGCTAGTAAATCCAGCCACAGAACAACTATTGGTACAAATGCAAGTATCTGACCTGGTAGGAAATGCAGCACGTATTTCCAGGATGGCATCTCCTGAAAATCACAAGTGCATGTTTACCGCAAGTGCAAAGCCTGGAAAGGCTTTCCTGTGGTGACAGGGAGAGTTGTGCGTTTTTAGGTGTATAGCACTGGTTTTGATCCTTTTTGGTTTGCCTTTCCTGTTCTGATCATAAACCTTCTTGAGCGAGACTTCCCTCCAGTTACACTTATATGGTGTGCAGCTTTAACCTTTTTTATCCAGAAAAAAGGGAAATGCATGTCTAGGAAGTGTTAGAGTAATGAAGAAAACAAAAGTGTGCTCCACACAGAGCAAGAGCTGTGAGGAACCCTGCATCAGTCAGGACCCCAAATCAGAAAGCTGATTTATGTAGAGGTGAAATCCATCTGCAATACCCTCACCACATCTGCAATACCCTCACCACATCTGCAATACCCTCACCACATCTGCAATACCCTCACCACATCTGCAATACCCTCACCACATCTGCAATACCCTCACCACATCTGCAGCCTGCATAAAAAGAATTTAAGCACTGAAGCTATTTAGATTAACTGCTCTGGTTTTCTCCATCCTGCCCTGGTGGGAGTAAAAGAAACTCACTATCAGTTCTCACAGAGAGCTTTACATTAAGATTTTTTTTTTTCCTTAAAACTAAACTTCTAAAGCAAAATCCCAGAGAAGTGGAATTAATTGCTGGATCTGCATTGAATCACCAAGAGACATGGCTTTATTTCTGTGTGGCAGGAGAAAATGCTTCATCAGGAGGTAAAACTAAGCATGTCCCACTTATTGAACACAAACGTGGCCAGGATGTTTAATTATTTTTCGGATTAATTCATTTAACATTAAAGAAATCAAGAGCTGCAGCACATCCAGCACTACACAGCTTGCTATACCTGGATGTACCTCCAGCTCTTCTTAGTTAAAGGCACCTTGTGGTTTTTACCTGCAGTTGTTGTAAATGAATTACTGCTTCTTTTCTAAGCTGCCTTCATTACCCTGAGGAAATGCACAGAAGCATGCTGGAGCAAAGATGATTTGCAGCATCTGTGGTTAAGATTTAATATAATGTACTTTATGTTGTCAAGGATAAAAGATGGGGGGGATCAGTTAAAACAGGTGTAAGGCATTGGGTTAGTTACTTGGAAACCTTTCAGCTGAGCAGTGAGAAATGATAGGACAATATTTGTGTTGGGTTTTGTGTGTTTGGATCAGTAGCATTTAGAAATGCTCAGGTTTTATTAGTGAATAGATCTCCTCTACTAGATCTAGCTAGTATGTCTAATAGGTATTGAAGGATACTTACACCAGTGTGAATACAACTGTGCTCTGTTAATGAACCTCTGTATACGTTTAGCCCCACAGTAATCAGACGTTGGGTTCTGTGGAGTTACTTGTGATAGCTGGAAAAAAATACTTCAGGGCCCTTCAGAAATGAAACAGGAACTGCAGCTTCTAAGTGTTAAACACCTTGTAGTGAAGCTTATGACTTTGGGTCCTGATTCAATGAAGCTTCAGGCATATCCTTTGCAATTCCTAAAGAGTGTGATGACTGTTTCTGAAGCAAACATCGAATGTGTTGAAGCCAGAGCTAACACTTCTGTGTTAGAATGCTGCATCACTTGTGTGCCACTATGGGAAATAAAGCTTGCAGCTTCCGAGAGCCGACGTCCCCTGGTTAAGCTCTTTTCACCAGAGAGGGATTTACCATGGGCTGCCTGGATGGTAACTATCCAAACCGGAACGGAGCCCTTGTCCAGAACTTTTCCTTCTCTGTACCTTCCATATGCTGGGAAATGAGACCTGTCACACACAGCTCTTTGCTGATTTCTCAGTAATTTTGTTGTGATGATGGTGGTAAAAGTAATTTGCAGTATGAAATACTGAATTCCACCCCTGCATTACCCATTATCCCAGTGACTTAGAGTGAAACATTCTGTTTCTCCAATTTGGACTGCCTCAATCCTTAAGAACTTGTTTCTTTTAATTAGCCTCTCTCCTTTGTTTCCTCTAGATTAGAACAATTCTTAGCATGCTGGTTTGCATGTATATTCTGGTGCACATTGGGATCACTTGGGAGCTGTAAGGAACCCTCAGGTTTTACCTGCCAGAAAGCTGGGTACAATTTGAGTCTGGAGGTTTCTTTCCCTAGTGCTTCAGGAAGAGGATGGTAGGCAGCTGACCTCATGAATGTTTAAGGCCTTATAAACAGATAATGTGCAGCCTTTATGAAAGGCTATGGTCTGTGCTGAATCCTTTTGTGTGGGTGCCAGATTGCTTCCCCACTCAAAGGAAAATTGGGCCTGGGAATTGTTATGGGACAGTACTGTCCAGTTTGAAATGTACCATATAGTTGCTTCCTTATATCCTGCTTTACATCAAGCAAGTAAAGACAAACGTGTGCTATGACCTAAAACAACAATAGCTCAGCTGATTGGGTTGGTGAGAAGATGCTCTTGTGTGGCTGACCATCTCTCAGTTCTGCTTTCTGTTCTTCACCTTGCTGCCGCTTGCTCCAGTGTGACAATCCATTCAGAGAAGATTGTGACAAGGACAATATATTAGTGACAAACCTTGAGAGAATGTTAGGAAATGTCATTCCAGCTGTTAGAGTCAATGAGCAAAACTGTGAGGCTTGTCAAGTCCTTTTGCTATTTCACTGTCACCTCATTAATCAAAGGAGCGTGTCACCACAATACTCCAGTATTCATCACCCAGCTTGGCAATTTCTGGGAATAAAACTGCAACTTGATAATCTCCACCTTATGCATTTGAAATATACGGTGAAATTTGTGTTTACTGGTGCTGTACTTGATTGATCAACTGGTGAGGATTTCAATACGTATATTAGAAAGCATAATTAAAAGGCAGACAACTAAGATGCTTGTCAGGTAGGAGTGAGGAAAACTCCATTTCAGGCGGAACAGAGAATCTTGGCTGTAGTTATGAAGCTCCACTGGCTTGGAATGTGGAAGCATGACTTGAGATGGTCTGGAAATGTGATGGAACAGAGAAGGGGTGAGGTTCTGTTTCATTAGGAATGTAGCCCTGACAGAGCTTCCCAGGCAAGGATCTCTCTCTATTGTGTCTGTTTTGATGATGTTACTATTATCTGTAACTACAAAGTGTAGGTGAAGTACAGGGGCTTTATCAACCTTTCTTATTTTAATTCTGGATAAGTGCATACTTATGAACCTAAGAACCAAAGAGAAGATTTGCTTACCAATTGCTTGAAGAGTCACTGTCCATCTGTGTAAAAAAATATAGTGGTCTGGAGCTGGTAAAAGAACTATTTACTTACTTATTTTTAATGCCAGATTTTTATTTAAGAGCGAACAGAGGAAGGAGTGAATGTGATTTCTTGCTTTTGGATTAGTTTCTGGTCTTTCAGCCCAAAATTCTTTGTCCATCCCTCAAGATAAATAATATAAGTGTTGGGTTGAATTGGGTTCTCATTAACATGCTGGAGGCTTGAGCAGTTTCATCAAGGTTAATGAACAATGTGAATAAGAGACGGCTGGTAGTAAAATGTAATGTTCAACCAAGTACAGCTCAAGTGTTCTGGAGTAATCTAACTAAATATGGAGTATATCCAGGATACCTGCAAGTATAAATAGTAATAGGGATCCAAACTTCATGGCTTAGCTCTTTTACAAGAACAAGTAAAGATCATATGATGTGTAACATCACTCGTTCTTTAGAGTAGGCTGCTAACAATAATCAGGAGATTAATCTGCCTCCAAAGCTATTAATTTTATTCTTCCTTGGAGACTTCTAGACTCTGGCTTTGTGTTCTTCCACAGCTTTTGATCAAAGTAATTCTTTGCCCTGTGCAACAGATGCCTTCATCATGATCCCTTTAAAGAGGAAAGAACTCGGTTACATGCACTTATACATGTCACTTCTCATAAGTGTCATCAGCTCTGTTGTGTTAAGCCGTAGTGAGGCCAGTAAGTTATTAATAATTGAACATGCAGTTACAGAAGCAAAGTCGTGCTTTGATCAAAACTAGGTAACACGAAAGCAGGGAGTGTTCTGAGCAGGAAGTTAACGGACAGAAGTTAAACACTTGGCACTGTAACTGGACTGACATAGAATACACTAGGAAGTCGTTTTCAGAATTCAGAGCTCACACACTTCCTGTATCAAGTCCTTTACAGGGATTTGCATTCTTGTCCATTGAGGAAAGTCTCTTTAACTCAAGAGGCTGAAGTTAAGTATTATTAAATCCTAAACCTATTTCAGTAGAATTAAACGCTGTCAGTGCATGTGCCCACACATCCCTGTCCCTTTCTGCAGTTGTATCCTGAATGGTGGTTAAACATTCAGCTTGGGGAGTGGAGAAACACTGTTGCCTGGTCTTCATTTGCACTTGTGTGCCAACAAATGTAATGGAATCTTGATTTGTGACTGAGGAGCTTATACAAATAAAACCTAGTAGAGAAGATCTACATTCAAAGCCTTGCTGTGTAGGATGTACTTACTCTTTAAAGTTGGTTTATTAGTATGGATCTTGAACAGCTGGTATGTAGTTCAGTGTTTGCAAAAGGACTTGAGGTGTTCTGTTGAAAAGTGGCTTTAATGGAAAGTATTCTTTTAAATAAGAAGGAACTGAGTTTGAAGCAGTTTTTTGACTTGAGAAATCCAATCAGAGGGAGCAGAAGTGGCTTTTGCATTTAGTAAGCATCTCAGAGATACAGGATTGAGTTATGCTCAGCAAATGAATGAACTAAACCAAAGGAATACGCCTTGCAATAAACAGTAACAAACCTGAGCTGCAGTGGGAGACATAGAGGGGAAAAAAGCCCAAGCCATCTCCAGGCAGCCACAAGGGGTAATGAAGGGCTAAGGAAAAATGAGGTGAGGATGATTCTGGGCGTCATGTTCTATGTTCTATTGACTAGCTGCTTTTTGCAAATTGGATAAAATGAGCACAAACAAAATCCAGGAATACTGAAGCCACTGGGAGCCTCCTACAGTATAACAGTGAATGTACTATGACTGAATGCTCAGGTTTTGCCTAGAAAACAAAAATCTGCTGTAAACATGTGCAGTAGGGAGTGAAAACCAGGACAAGCCAGAGTATGGAACTACAAAGCTGTGATACAGTGGAAGCCTGTCCTCTAGCACCATGGAAAGTTTGTCAATAGCTCATAAACCCAGCTACATTGAAGTTTGCCTGCTTCCAAGAGTTCCTATATGTTATCATTTTATAGTTGCATATGAAGAAGCTCAACATTCTCTCATATATGTGAAGAGTACATATGGATACAAGGCAGAGGAGAATGTTTTATCTAAACTGGGATTCTGACACATTCTTAAGGGTTTAATTCCATTTTCATTTCTCTCTCTGGGAAAGCTCCTGAAGGAGGAGGTATGACCAAACACAAGAGCTGCCAGCTCTGAGCACAACGTGGCTGCAGCTGATGGGGTGCAGTGTGAGGAGAGGAACATGGAGCAGGATGTGTGTGCCGGAAAGGGGATCTGCAGGCTCTGTGAAAGCCTGGCTGCAGCGGGGCTCTGGCTGCTTGGGAGAGAGCTCTTACAGGATAGAGATGTAATCTAGTCAGGAAATGCTGTTTGATACCAGATGTGTTAGCTTGTAGCTAAGACATGTAGTATTAGGTCTCTCTCTTTATATCATTCTGTTAATGAACAGTCTCTGATAAGAGTGTTTCTGCTTCTGGACCTTCTATAATATCAAAGGGTGGATTTCTAACTGTAATTACATAGGCATTAGCCTTTCTTCCTTTCAGCAGCTACTATTAGGTTGTTGTGATAGAAAGATGAAATACAGCATGAATGTACCCCAGACATAATGAGATATAATGTTGATCACATTTGAATCAAGTGGCTTAATTTCGACAGTATTTATAGGAGATGTCCAAGTCAACAGAGTAGGGTAATTGCTGGAGCAAAAGATAGGACAAAGCATTTTGAGGAAAAATCCTCACAAGAATATTATCTTTCTACCAGAGAGCATTCAAAATAAGAATGCATCGAGATTTGCCTGGTTTTAGCAAATCCCACAATATGTTTCAAGTCCTGTATTAGGAAAGCAGTTCCCATGGGTGGGGGATACACTCTAATGTCTAGAAAAGTTCCTTAGAGTTAAATGAGGAAATATTTTATACGACCAGACAGATTGATTGCTCAAAGAGTGGTAGTCTGCAGTGCCTAATTAGTCCATCAAGTCAAATTGTACTTAGCAGGCATGACACAATTACATTACAATAGAAACACAAAGGGAATTCAGGGTTTATTACCATATAGAAGGTCAGTGGCTCCAGAGAAACACTCTGGTTTCTTTGCAGAATATGAGGTGGGAGTAGCTAGGAAAAGGCTTGTTTTGTGAACATCTTTTCTTTCCATTCATAATTTTTTTAAATGGTGGAGCACCTTATAAGACAATATTTTATTACTGCTCTGTGTACCTAAAGTTGGATAGAGAAGCACTGGCACAAAGGAGAGGAGCAAACACGTGATAACCTGTGGTGGTTGTGAGTGCTGTTGGTCGTCCAGAGAGTCTCCTCTGTTGAAGATCCAACAGACACCTACTTTGGTCCCAGTACCTGCTCAAACTCTAGCTTGAATAAAGTCAATTTCTGGCTTTGGAACTCCCCCTGTGTTTTTAGCTGGGCAGAAGTTTCTTCTTCCTCCACCATTCTGTGTGTGGCCATGCCGTTGTGTGACACCTCACCCAGCACTGGCTGTCTCTCAAGTAGCTGATGGCTTCCACAGTGTTACTCTAAGCTAGTCCTGCATTTCTTCTCTGTTTCCCCAAAGAGTGACCAAATGGAGAGGGAAAGGGAAGGGAGGCAGACCGCCATAAAAGCTTGAAACTAGAGGTTAAAGTACTATTAAAGTCTGTATTAATTAAGTCTCCTGAGTATGGAAATCTTGAAACTCAAGTTGGTGTAAACAGGTAGAACCAGAGAGTTTTGCTTTACCTGTCCACTGACACAGGAGTATTTGTTGCTTTTCGAACTTCCTCATGAAGTGTAGAAATGTGGACATTTAGAGGACAATGCAGTGACATTGTAGGGTTTTTTTTACTGTTTCTCTACAAACATTGACACTCAGGATCCATAATTAAACATGCACGCTTTTGTGGATGGAGAAATGTATTTACTGATATGTGAGTCAAAAAGTCTTAGAGGAAGAAATAACTGTGTGCATGACCTTCCTTTGTTGGAAGAGGATTTTAGTTTCCTACCTAGCAGCCGAGGAATAAAACGTGTTATAAATCATAGACGTTTGTGGGGGTTTGTGTGTGTGTGTGTTCCCCCTCCTCACCCCCCGTACCCCCCATAAATGCTTAAGTATTTAAAATATTCACCATGCAGGGTTGGTGCTCAGTAGAATTAATCAAACTGTCAGGCTGTAGACCAGACACTGCAGAGAATACACAGTGGTGTGTCATGGTTACTTAGCAACTATAGCTGAAGAGGTTAAGGTAGAAAATACTGTCATTTTCCTGCGTTTGAGATCTCCTTTTCTCCCCTCCTTTGTATACATATTTCTTCCCCCAACAGATAAAGTCTTTTGTATGGTTTAATGATCTTATGCTATAGCTTTCAAAAGAACCTACGATTTCGGTAGACCAATTTGAATTAAATGACTAATTGTGAAGATGTGAGTGTAGCTCCTGACAAGAACAGGAGGTGTTACCCAGAATGTGTATAAAAAACCCCCACTGTTGAATGGGAAGTGGTTTAATTTTACTGTCATTTCTTTTCCCTTAAAAACCAAGATAAGTTTTTAAGGGGTAAGTACAGTTCGACCAAAACATCACTGAAACAATATTCTACCGTGGCGGCAATGGAAGTAGAAACTGTTTGGCACTTATATTATTGGTGGTAATATTTATTGCCCTGATAAGGAAATGGAGCTTGCTTACTAGGAGGAAACAGATGACCCCTCTCAGCTATGTTCTGCTGGAAGATTTGCCTCTGGCAGTAGGTTAAAAATAATAGCAGTTCTGAAAATTTTATGAAAGCTTCAGGGTAAGTGTTACTTTAACATCAGCAGCTCGAACACAAACAAGCCTTAAATCCTGCAACTTATGAAATGATAATGAGGAAAGGATCCACAGTTTCTGTTGTGTTCACGAAGGGCGCATGTCTGAATGTAGGAGTATGTATGTGCATACACAATGTACACAAAGGGTTGGAACTAGATGATCTCAAGGTCCTTTCCAACCCTAACTATTCTATGATTCTATGATTGCCAGGAGCTGAATGTAGGCATTGGGGCCCTTCAGTATCACTAATCTTTAGCTCTTCAGTTTTGTATAATGACCTTCAGTATGAGTCCCAATCTGTTTCTGTGTGTACACCCATGCTCACTGTTTCCATGTGGTAAAGCGTGTCCTCATCCAGATGACAACATGCACGTGCACCTCATTGCCTTTATTGAATTTTGACTACTATTTAGGATTTGGGTTCTGAATATTAGCTTCTCAAGAAGAATAATGTCATAAAATCCTTTCAAATGTCATGTAGGAAACTCATGGCTTCTATAGGAGCACTGGGAGGCTGAACGTGTGTGGAAATATGCCATCAGGGCGACCATTGATGCTTAGAGACATAGATAAGTAGATGGTTACAGATGAATCAGTGAGGAGGAAATCGAGCCCCTTAAGGATATAGGGTCCACTTTGGGTTTCCAGAAGCAGTATGAGCAAACAGTGCAATCAATACATTCTATAAATATACATTAATCTGACTGCAGTTCTCTTTTCTCTCCCTTTGTCTTGAAAAAGAAATGGGAGCAAAGAAAAACCGGACTTTAAAATAATCCTTCTGAAATATTTGAGATGATACAGTTGAAAGTGCATGCACCTTTTGAGTGTGGTCCGACTTGATTGCCAGGCATATCCAGTCCTCTCAAACACTAATCCTAATGGAAATGGTAGTTATGTGTATGCTACATTCAGAAACTCTGAAGTACACAAAGGAAACATCTGTAAGTTTGGGGATATTTGGCAGTTGAGCAGAAGATGGATCCGGACAGCTACACTGTTTGTAGGCTTTTATTCTTTGATAGTAATTTGCTAAGGTGCTGACAGTGTGCCCAAGCTCTATGTTGGATAGATAGCAAGACAGTCCCTAAATATGGCTTTGCTTTATTTATTGTTAGCAGGATTTTTATATCCCACTCTTATATCTTGTGGTTCCATTGATTTTTTTTTTTTTTTTTTTTCCTTTTTACTGGTTGTGTAATTTAACTGCGTATTGATTCATTGGCTTTCTAGAGCTCTACATCTGTTTCTGTAATCACCCAGCTTTGGGGTGGGTGTGTGTGAGAGAGAGGAGGAATAACTATGAAATCCATGTCTATGCCTGCCAAGTTTATTCACCAGTTGCTCTTCCACCCCTATTCTTGCTGGATTTTGCACTGCATTTAGTTCTTTTTAGTAACTAATGATTACCCTTGCCTTATTGTTTGCTCTTTCACTGCATTTATCTGGGGTTAACTGAACCAGTCAGTAAGTTGTGGTAAGGAGCCATGATCATCAGGTTCACTGTGTTTCTCTTGTGCTAGCATGTTCTTTTGTGCAGGTATTACATGACTGCTGGTGAGAACCCACGTATTCCCCAAAATTAGGCAAGAAATCTTAAAGTGCTGGCTACTGTCCATAAAGGCAGTGGTTTGCTTACCATTAGACATTATTGCTCTAGATAGTGTCATCTAAACACCAGCTGGGCATTGCCAGTATCTGAGTACCTCTGAAGAGGTTTGTAAGAATCCATCGTGCAAATGTCATCTGTTGTCAGCAGCCATTGAGAGAGAATTTACTCTGGTGGAGTAATGAAGTGGTGTAAGGACATAATGTTCTAAGCCTGAAGAAGAAATTGCATACCATTGTGGGCCTATTTTTTCTTACTTATTGATAGATATCCTTTTTTTTATTCACCAAAATAGCATTGCTTGCACTCAGTTTACAAAAGATTATCACAGAATGTGTATATCCTCTGAAGACTTTCTGGCAAGAGAAGGGAAAGAAAATCTTTGTTTAAGCATTTCCTGACTGTTAAATGGTTTGGAGATGTTCTTATTGATGTGATTTTTATTGGAGCTATTTTCCCAAACAAGTTCTCAGCGGCAGTCCACTGGAGTGCAGTTAATTCATTAGAACAGGAAGAACTTGAGTTAAATGCATTATAGATGAACTGCTCGTACGTAATAAGGTCAATTCATAGAGGGCAAAGACGTTTTAGGTTATTAGCATTTGCTACAGGAGCTCACCAACATGTGCCTTTGTCTTATCTGAGTTTGAGACAATTTCTGCAGAGTTATTTACTGACTTTGCTTAATATCCGTTTACAGACCCTGTTTAAATCTGCAGATGATGCTGTTCATGTAATTCTTTACTAAACAAAGGCGTGTGGCCAAGTGTTTGATTTGCGTAGTGGTTTATATTAAAGATTGAAACTATAAAAGGCAGTGTTGTTGCTGTAGGTGAGCATCTTTACATCAACTATTAAGGTTCAAGTTTCCACAGCCTTTGTTATTTTAAAAACCAGAACTGAAATGGAGATGAAAGAGGGATAATCCCAACACAGGCTGTGAACCTCAGCTTCCTGTACAACCTTATTTTGGTGGCATTAGCTGGATTCTCAGTATCTCTATATTTACTTCTCGAAGTTTCCTGGTCAAATGTGAAAGGTGTTCAATACTTCCTATCGTAATAAATTTGTACCTGCTTCCAAGGAGTACCTTTGACCCAGTCTGCCTCAAATGGTGTAAATTGGCAAAGCTCTTTTTGCTTCAGTGAAGCAGTGCTGATTGAGATAGTCTGACCTGTACAGGATGCAATTAGGAGAATTGGATCTCCAGTGCTAGGAATGGTGCTTTCTGTACTGGGGGGTGAACAATAGGTTTAATTAGCTGGTTTGTAAAGGGCTTGAAGAAGGTGAATGGTTAGAGCAGTGTTAAAGGTCAGCCTGCTGTTTACCACATCCCTTGGGAGAAGAACCAGAGCAATAGCAAGAGGAAATCTGAAAACTTAAACTATGAATAGCAGAAATGATTGTGTTTGGGCTTCTCAGTGCACTGCTTGTATGTCTCTTGTTAAACCCATGGCCATAGTGTTGAGTAGCAAGGATCACTCGTGAATCACATGAATCTCTGATTTCAAACCAAGCCTTGCAGCTACCACCAGTAGGAGTGTCCCTTCATTCCTTATTATTTGTATTATTCTATGGACTGCATAGTCCTAGCTAGTTCTGAGAATACCACTTCCCTTGGGGAATCTATATGTAGAGGGTGGTTAGGTGGGGTTTGTCCAGATTGTCCGTCTGGTAAGGATAGCAGCCAGTGACTGTAATCGATTTACACTCTGGATGTGTAAAAATGATTGCTTTAGTGGCATGCGAATGGCCATATGGTACTACGAAGTCTGGTAGTACTTTAATTTAATAACCTCTCCAGCAGTGGCTACCACTAACAATTATGTTGCAAAGTGATTTTGGACACTTTTTAGTTAAGACTGGCTTGCAGGAAAAATCCTAATCCATTAGAGGTCGATCTATACCTTGAAGCAAGGTCAATTTTTCTTCTTGAATCATTGTAAGGGTGGCATTTTCTCATTGTGCATATGGTAAGTAACTTAGGTTTGCTTGTTTATCTGTTTGCAATTTTGATACCAGATTTAGTGCTTCTCAGCATAGAGCACAGAATATTTCCTATTGTAAGTTTTCTCTGTTTCTGGCCCACTGATCTCCCTTGCTCTTGAGTAATGAGAACTGGAAATGGAAGCATGAGATCTACCATTTTCTGATATATTTTAATCCAGTGTCTCTTTTAGACATACATTTACACGTACAAATAGATAGAAATATGTATAGAAAGGTCCCACTGTCTATGATGCTTTTTATTGTAATCATCCATTTGCTGCTAAGGAGAACTCTCATGTAGTTTAGTGATGTAGTTGTAATCATGTAGTTATCCCTGAACTTGCAGAAGGAACTGAACACTATGGTTGACACCTCCAACAGGTTTGCTCTGTGTCTTTAATTGCAAAATGCCTTTCTCCAGCAGTGTTTTCTAGGAAGATGTTTTTGGAATTCCTCAGCAGTGCTTTCTGGCCCATAGAGATGCCCAGTCATGTAAAATGTGCTATAGAGGAGCGAGCTGCTAAACTAACCCTGATAATCCAGGCCCTTGGAGACTGCTGCTATGCTAGTGAGGAATGGATTAATTCCCTATTAGACTCTGCTTCCACTAATGCTGCCAAGGTAAAACTCACACCCAATTACCAGACAGTATGCGAGTACAAAAGCCAAAGAGCAAAAATACTTGTAAAGATGGAGCCTTGCTAGACAGAAGCAAATTCTGGCTGTATATAAACCCAGCCTGTATTTCCTGTAGCCCACTTATGATACTACATTACTTAGAGCTGGTTGGCCAATTTCTTGCTGTAAAGTCTGTTGGTTTTGTAATGATTTAACTCATAGAGGTTTGTGGATTTTGTCATTCCAGACTCTCATTTGACAGGGCATTTGCACGAGTGTGGCGAATTCATCTGTAATGAAATGGGGCTACAGACAGGATTCCTCTAAGTGGAAGAACATGAAATAGGGTGACCTGATGCAAGAGTACGTGCGTGAGGAAAACACACTTTCAGTTGTGAGACTCAAAATGAAAGTAGTTTTTCAAATAGTTTCCACTTTTAGTGGGTCCGAACAGTGCAGACTTAACTGGAACAACAGGCAGGGTGTAGAAAGCTGAGCAGGAATTGATGATTTAAAATGCCTGTTGAGGAGCATTTGTTCAACTTCTGAACAGTCTGACTTTGAGTAAGCATCTCCTTGCCTGGCAGACTGGAAAATACCCATCTCTGAAGAGTTAACATTGAGGATCCTTCAGGGAGTACAGTCACAGCTGGTGGGGGGCTTTGCTGAAATAAAAAGCCTCTGGCAACTTCCTGCTCTGCAGGCTGCAATGTTCTTCAGAGCAAGGCAGGCTTGGAAAAGAGTATAAAACAGTAGCAGTTGCTTTGCGAAGAAAGATGAAGTTGTTCAGGAAGGGAGCTGCTGTTTTTTGTCCGGCTTCTCCAACTGCTGCTTTATCATTCACATTCACCTCTTCTCACATAACAATACTGTATTTGCTGAAGGCTTGGATTTTTTTCTGCTTTAGCTCTCCAAAGTTCAAGTTGCTCTTCTGGAACTTGCATTTAACCTTTAAGAAACAAGCTGAAGTCTCTGTCTGTGACCTTGAAGGATGGGGGCAGAGAGGGAAAGAAATATCACTGTGTCTCACTAAAGGCACCTTTAGAAATACCTAACAAGCCATTTAATCTAAAATGGGAGAAAGGGACACTTAATGTAAGTGATAGGATCTGCAGAGGGGCAAAAAGAAAGAATCTTGCCACAGTGACTAAAAGTCACATTTAGGAAAACAGATGGCAGAGGCTGAGCTGGAAAAAGTAATGTCTCTTGTGTCATATGAGTCCATTCCTGACAAAAATGCCAGAGAAATGAAGATAGGAGCAATGCAAGTATGGAAAAGACTAGAACCTAGTTTGCATGGCAAGGTGTTTTACCATAATAGATGTACGGATTATCAGTCCTCAGATTTTAGGTGATAAGGCAAAGAGGTAATGCTAATCTTCTTGCTTCTTTCCCCCTCCCTTTCCTTTTCTGTTGATCATTCAGTGCTGTGGCACAAGTAAGGAAGATTGCATCTGCTTTTGAAACATCTACATCACTGCTGGAGGCAGAATACTGGCTGTGATGCATGCTGTTTGCTCTAATGCAGGGATGTAATTAGGTTTTCATTAGACTTTTGAGTCTTCTCTAGTGCCCAGCTTCTACAGCTGAATAGGATCTCCTGTTGTACTTGGTGGCAGAGAGAACTGGCCATAAATCATTGATCTTTTGCATCATTAATCTGATAGTAACCTTAAACCAGACCTTATCCATGCTGAGTTGGAGCAGCTGGTAATTTTGGTCTCTTTATGTTGTTTAGGAATTGGGAAATACAGTCCTCATTTTACCGATGGGGAACTGAGGCACAAACAGGAGCTGGGATTTTTTGCAGTGTCTAGCAGAGCAGAATGCTGTCCTTAGGGTCAAGTAGTTGAGCTCTACTGGTAAAGGTAGAGCTGTTAAGGTGTTCAGCCTCCTGTGAAAACTGTG